>NC_086284.1:214907090-215630039 GCF_963924245.1 Chroicocephalus ridibundus | reverse complement strand
AGTATGAAGGCACAAGCCTTTATTTGATAAATCACCTGAAATTACATTTAATACATTTTTGTGCTGTGTATATTTCCAATTGATGTCTTTTGATTTAAACATAGATATGAATACAGGGCTGAAACTTTTTTTGTACACTTTTACCACTGAGGACACTCTTTCTTGAAAAGAAGAGGTTAAAGGACCAGTCCTCTTTGTCCCTGTGACAGTTACAGGTTTACATTTTTTATTTTTTTTTTTTTTTTTTAGCTTTTATGACTTGGCCTTGACGTTTTAACTTATGTCTTGGCATTGTCTCTTTGGAGGCAAACGGCAAAGACATGGGAAAGTTGATTTTTCTTCAGGTTTTTTTTTTTGAACCTGCGTTCTAACACACATAATTGGTTTTGGATGTGGTTGCTTTAATACTTCCATGCTTCAATTACACTTAGTAGTTGCTTCTCTGCCACGTGTTCTTAATAAGCACTTGTAGGAAGAAGTGCTTTTTAGCATTTATCGCTTGCTAATCACATCAGTACACGTTTTTGGAGGTTAAAAAGATCATGTGTAGATCTAGGAAGACCTTTTCCTATCGCAGTGATGAACTGGACTAGACTTTCACCCTGAGTGGATGCCGGTGCTGGTGTCAAGAGGCACACGCTGAGCGAGGTACTCAAACCCCAGTAATGGGGTAGGTGGTGTTGGTGCACCTTGCAGTCCCGTGCCCCACGTTGTCCAGCTGGGAAACCTCTTGCAGCATTTTCCCTGCCCGGAACTTGGTTTTTCTTCCAAGGGAAGCTGGACCCAAGTATGGTGTGTGTCTGTGCCAGTGGGTACGCTTCCCAGGTCTAGGCAATGCCCACCTGAGAATGAGTGCTGTGAGTCTCACCATGAATCTGTCTGTCTTGCAAACAGCACAGTCAGTGATTTCAGGAGTGTCTGGGGAATAAATATGCTCTACTTCTGGGCTTGTTGAAAAGGTTTGAAAAGTTTTCCCTAAGTTTTTCTTTTGAATTCGCAGTCCCAGCTTCTACGTGTTAAGTCTTGATGCCATAGAAAATGGTTCAGTAAATTCAAAGGTACCTTGTAGTCTGAAGAGCAACTAAAAGTGACAAGGCAAAATTTCTTAGCTGTGTCAATTATCTAAATTTAATTTTTTAAGGATAAAGCACTCTTCCGTCTGCCCAATAACTATAGGTATCTCGTAACTACTCCGGAGTGGTGGTATCCTCCTTTAATGGTATTTATGTAAGTCTCTGCATTTCTCATGTCAACACAAAATTTCCCAGTTATGTCAACTACCTAAATTTAAGTTTTTATGGATAAAACACTCTTCTGTCCGCTCAATAACTACTCCAGAGTGGTGATATCCACCTTTAATTATGTTTATATAAGTCTCCACATTTCTCTGTCCCTAGAGTCTGCAGGGGAAACTAGTGTTGCACTTGTACTAAATATTATTCAGACACAAAATCCAAGATGGTTCTTGTCGTAGGGAGTTTATGTTCTAAATAGAGATGGACAAAGGAGGCGATAACTTGGTCTGATCTCCCTTTTAGCTGTGGAGAGAATTAAAACACAAGCAACTTGCCCAGAGTCACACAAGAGGCCAGTGTTACAGAGCTGAGAATCAAAACCATAATCTGAGTATTACCCTTATCTTCACTGCAAGACTAAGAAGAGAAATTCTAGAACAAAATTCTTATTTTCTAAATGTACCTGCAGGCGTGAGTTGGCTGGGGGTTTGAATTCATCCAGTGATGTGAGAACCCGCCTGCTCGACTGCTTCGGCTTCAAGATAAACCAAGAAGAGATTAGGTTAAAGGACAAACAAAAGAGCATCCCCCCCGTTCTCCGAAGCTGGGGCTTCACAATAGCGATTGTGTTCCTTCAATAAGCACGGGCTGGTTTTCCATAATTGCTTTTTAAAGAAAATCACAGCTTATCATCATGTAGGGATGTAATATCTTCATAAGCCAACTGTATAGAATTTTAATAATTCAGTATAATTTTATTGAATTAAAAGAAAAAAAAGTCATTGTTAGGGTTTAAGGCATCTTTTGTTGTGTTATTGTTATTATGAAAAGTTAGGATGAGTCTCAAAGCGGTGCCTTGGCCACCAAAGCCAGGTGCCCAGTTCTCCCTCCGGAGGCCTTCGGAGGGATTTCCCTCTGTCGGGTCAGGGAAACCAAGGCACTTGGAGGATTTCTGCTCTGCATAGTTCAAATCTTTGAGCCAAATTGTATGTGTAGAACACCCTGCATCCCTTCTTGGACTGTTTTCTTGGAGGTCATATTAAATAAAGATCCTGACTGCTCGGGCAGTAAGGTTTCACTGTGTGTTTTGTAAAGAAGATTTTTGCTGTAGAGTCAAACTTAAATTTTACCCGAGAAAATCAGCCCCCAAAGTTTAGTATAAAATACTCTCTCCTCATCAAACCACTACTTAATATTCCTGTATTTCATGCGGGAGGTATATCTAACCGGTAGGTAAAGTGACTCATAGCTTATGAAGCCTGGAGATTTCATCTGGTGGAAAGATACTACGTGAAGTATTTTTGTTATCAAAAGATACACCAGATACCTTCTTTTTTTTGCTACCCGTAAGCTACAATTGGTTCAACAAAATGAAGTTGTTGATTTTTCTAGTAATAATTACATGTAGTCTGTTACATACTGGTAAAGGGGCACTTTCTGAATATTGAGGGCTTGTTTTGTTCATTTGAATGTACATTCTGAAATTGAAAACTATTTTAAGCGTTGTTGCACGGTGTTAATTGACTGTTGCCAGGTAAAGCTGCCTGGTGCGGCTCCCTCGGTTTTGTTTGATTTGCTTCTTGAGGTGCAGCTTTTTAATGGTATGAATTGAAACAAAGGGATACGGATCAAAACAAAACACTTTTAAATGAGAGTGTGTTTTTAGCCTGTTGTGTAGCCCAACGAACATTAAACGCGGCAGAACTGTGGGGCCATAATCTCCATTATTGGTGGTGAGCCGAAGTGGGTTGTAATCTCTAAGCGTAGACCTGCAGGTCAATTATTTTTTTTTAAACTGGCTTTTTGCGAAAATGTTGTTCTCTTGTTGTTTGTTTTTTTTTTTGTTACAGATGGCCGCACAGATCCAATTTTGGATGATGTAGGTGATGCCTTCAAGCTTATGGGGGTTAACCTGCATGAGCTGGAAGATTATATACACAATATCGAACCTGTCACTTTCGCACATCAAATCCCTTCGTTTCCCGTCAGCAAGAACAATGTCCTGCAGTTTCCCCAGCCGGGAAGTAAAGATGCGGAAGAAAGGAAGGAATACATCCCTGATTATATGCCACCTATTGTCTCCTCTCAAGAAGGTGCGAAATTAATCCTTTGCTTTAAGTTTTGGTCCCTGTGTGTTTGCGTATTTGTTTGCATCCTCGAGCAGATCGAGTTGTGCTGCCCGTAGCAGTCGCTCAGGAAGGACCCGCTGGGTGTTACACAAGTGTGGTTTCAAAACAGGTACTAGTGCTCTGGCAAGCTTCTTTTCCACTCTTGCACTTTCCTCCAGGATGAACTGTTGTCAAAGTACACCGTGTTAATACACATTTTTCTATAATGCATTTAAATTTTAAGTTTTCGGATGACAGTAGAAATGAATGCTTTACATTACCTTTTATCTGTTCTTCTCCCTTTTATATACTGCAAGAGGTTACATCATTTGGTAAAGGTAAAAGAAGGAAAGCTGCCGAGCCTGGCACAAAATTCCCAGCTCCTGACAGCTGTTTCTTCTTCCTTTGAAGAAATTTAACACAAAAAAAAAAACCAACCAAACCCTCTTCCAGTTAGAATCAAGTCAGGTTTAAAATAAGGAAGAGTCATTCAGAGGCACACTGCTCGCTTTTAATTCTCTTTGCTAATGTTGGTTACGGTTTCGTCATCACACTTCCAACTGCTCTCCTTCTGTTTCTTGTGTAGAATTCCGGCAGAGGCAGGGCTGGTGGAGCCCGGTAACGGTGAAACCAACTATAGAAATGCTACGAGCTGCAGTTGGCTGGAGAATTTTAACAGTGGCGGTGGGAAAAAGCAAAATAGTTTTTTCTGGTTTTCAGCTACATGAGACTTGATTGCTAATAAGATAAACATTTAAGAAATGCAACCTAGTCTGACTTTCCCTTCGAATAGTGAACATCACACAGCTGTATTTTGTGGGGAAATAAACCTTTGTAAGCTTGTGGAATGGGAACAAAAATCCCAGACAGAAGAACTTTATTTTCCAAAAGAGTGTATTGAACAGGTACAGTCCTCACAAGACACTTGTTTAATTTATAATTTCCATGGGCACAGAATGGATATCATGCATATTGTTCTTTTTTAAGAACTAAAGTCTCAAAGTCTGAACGTTGAAATATATGTAAAAATTCTGCCCAGTGTAAAGATGAACATGAATGGCCTCACCTTATTGGGTGAACGAAATCCATTGCTGCGCTGCTACAAATGTCACATGAGGCAGTTTTTCAATGATTTAGTAAGCTGGTGTAAGCGTATGTTCAGTTCTTCACACATCGCGTTTAGCTGGAGAGATGCGCTTACTGTGTGCTTCAGTGGGACTAAGGGAAATTATAGTCAGGAACAGGTATCTGAAGTGTAAAGAACTGTGAGATGCAGTGGGTTTAGTGTGTGCAGTAGAAAAAATACACTATTTCCAGTTACAGTATGAGGACTTACTCATACTGATGAGTATTTCTGAAGCTCTGTAGGCCTGGCTTTTCCGTTTTCTTTAATTGCATAGAATACATAGCTGTTTTATAGATCAACAGCATTTTAATGTCTCTTGCCTTAATATAACCCAGGAAGTGAAATTGCTGGTTTCGCTGAAGCTGCAGAAATATTTTCTTGGATTGATAACAAGGTACTAAGATCTTCCCCCTTGTGAAGTTTTAATAGGGTTGTTTTTAAAAATCTAACAATGAACTCTCTTAAACCAGGAAGAGACAAACTGAATGTAAGTATCATATATGTAGACAACACTAAACAGAGAAAAGTACAGAGGAAGATGTTGAGAAGTGAATAGGGATTTTAGCAGCCCTGTTCTGGCTATTTTCTTGAAATGCTTTAGCCTGATTTTTCAGGAGGTAAACAAACACCATTCTGTCAAAGAAATCTGTCATCTTTGAAGTGTAACAACTTACCCGGCAGTTTTGCCTTTTCTTTTTTTTTTTTTTTTATTTTCTTTTTTTCTCTACCTTGGAAAATCATACTTTAAAAATATGCAAGAAAGATCAAATCCAACAAGGCGCAAAGCGGCTGTAAAGGAATTTCTGAGCACGGGGGGCGAGAGATGAGAGTGTTCCAGACTCAGTCTGGTGGTGCATGACATAGAAAGAGAGGCTAAAAATTGAAATGGGGACAGTTGTGCGCTTCTTTTTTTTTTTTTTTTGTATGTAACTTTTTATACTCTTTCTCTTGCAAGTTAGATCCAGGAGTTAGATTTTAGCAGTCCTTATAAATAATGTATGAATCCTTTTAACACCCGAAGCAAGAAGATATTATTTCCAAAGTTGGATGAGAACCAGGAAAACTTCTAATGCCTAAGGCTAGTCTATCAGAGGACCTATAGACACAACTTTAAAAAATGAATACAATTTTTTTTTGATGGAAGTTTTATGCAAGCATTAAATACAGCTGCGAAGTGCAGGTTTGTTGTAGTTGATTTAAAATACAGTTGAGGACACTTTGATTTTGAATTAAGTGTTTTCTGAAAACGCTATTTGTAGTTTTGTGCCTGTGTTGGTTTTTTTTGGAAAGGGTGAGGTGGATCAAGAAACTCTGTTATGTATGTTTGGTTGTATTTTACTCTAAGCAAAATTTGGAAGAAAAACTTTTACTTTTGCAGATTAAAGGAATGCACTGTAAAAATACTGAAGAATTGCAGAAGTTGTTTGAATAGTTTGCAGATCTTTATAGAGCAGAAAAAAACCCCGTGCTGCTGCTAAGACTGTGCAGTTCATAACATTTTGAGTTGCTTTGAGTAGGCAATAAAGATAGTTAGTAATGAAGGGAAGGCTTCATGCACGTTACAATGGATAATGTAAATCTTTCAGTCACTTAAAGGAACTGTCAGGAAGACTCGTTATGTCCCATTTGATATTGAAGCCTAGATCTCAGCTCATGTTATGCATATTTATTTACTGATATGATTCAGAAATCGCTAGTGCTGATATATTTTAGCCATAACATAGCCACGACGGTCTAAGGGTATGAGCAGATCAAGGTTTACTGGAAGAGGTAATATCTTTTAATTTAGTAGCTGATGTAACTAGAAATATTCTCTCTGGTGACAAACTGACTTCATAGGTAATTTTAGCTAGGTGCTTTAGTAGGAAAAAGCCTTTTTTTATTGTTAATTTTAAAAAACAAAACAGTGTTTAGTATGCACCGTGACCAGTAGGTGTTGCTAACCTCCTTCTAAAACGTCCTCTAGTTCTGTGCGTGTAACTAACTTCTTCTTTCCACTTGCTCTAGAGCTGGTGGTGGTGTGCTCAGAGTGTACAATCTCCCCAGCAGCTTGTGCGATGGCTTAGCGATCACTGCCAAAGGCTCGATAAGAGCAAAAAGTCCTGCTCAGCCTGAGAGGAGCAGTTTCCTTTGTATGTGCTCGATAGTAAGAAAAGCTGAAACAGCTCTCTGAACCATTTTTGAAGCTGTGGGGGAAAGGGAGGAAGGCAAATAGGTTTTTCAGGATCTGTAATTTGTGTCGATTGGAAGCTCAGTTCAGGGATACAAGTTTTGTTCCAAGAATGCAGAAAATGTGTTTGTTTTTTTTTCCCTTAAATCTGGAGTGTCTCATTTCAGTAACACGCACTAACCAAATGCTTGTGCTGCGAGGATCTGCATATATAATTATATATATTATAAAACAATCTGACTCAGTATTGCCATGGCAAATGTTGGGTTTTTAGCAGTATTTTTACAAAGGCCACTGAAGGGATAATTTTATGCCAATGTATCATGATGTTCGCTGTCTGCCCATTTTTAATTAGTCTCCTTTTTGTTTTTTTGAGTTATTTTAGCGCTGTTGTCACTAAAATGTCATGGTAAACTTGTAAGACAGATTAAAAAAGGAGAAAAAAATAAATTAGTTGCAAAACATGATGGTCATGCTTTATTTCTTATGCTTTAATGTAAAAGAACATACATTTTGCAATAATACATCAACTTCATAGAATTTGTTGATTGCATTTGAAGCAAAACAGTACTGCTGAAACTAGGCCAGTTGAGAAAGCCCAGACACTTTTCCATAGCTAATAATCATCACTGTTACGTTGTGGGATAATGTTGAGAGTCCGGGTCTAGGTGCTTTAAGAAAGTGCATCATTCTCCATAATTTGAACAAAGAAAAGTGATGTGTGAATCCTACATGTGCCATGGTAATACTATTTTTACGATTCCTGGGACGACATTTTACCTGTGCCTCTTGTTATTACATCATTTGAAATAATAATAACAACGAATTTTTTTAAAAAAATAACCACTTTATGTCAGCTGCTTTCTTTTTTGGACTTTCTGAAGTCAGAAGTAGTCCAGTCCCTGTTTCTCTGACTGGAAGACTGAAGAAAACATGTTGCTTTTGTGCATGCAATACTGTTCATATTCTGTTATATTTGCGTTAGGTGCTCATTCATCTCTTACCCTATAATTGTGCTGGGGTAGGTCAGAAGGACATAAGGGAGGAGATGTGTGAGTCTTTTCCCAGTAGTTGAGATTTTTTGGGGGGAGATGGGTAGCTTTTAGGGGGTCAACCTTCCCCTCAATTCTTGCTTCATTTTTTTTTTTTCTGTCTTCTGCTTCATACCACCTCACTCCCACTTCATAGAGGTTCAGCTCCTTTCTCTTAAAGATGATCTGGAAACAAATGTTATTTTTACCAGGCATTAAGTTGTGTGGTCTTTCGTTCCTGGTAATGTGTGTTCAAACACTGGCATTGTATTTCTGATCGTTGAGTCAGGACCACTTCTTGGCACCGTCTACAAATTCGGATTTATCTGTAGCCTTTTCTGTCAGAGCATTTTATTTCCCTGGCAGATCAAAGCATAAAATTGTTGATCTTCTTACAGTCCTGCCTTTTCCCTTCTTTGCTGTTGATGTGATGTTAGGACCTGTTTCCCACCAAAACCTGATGCTTGCAGCCACCTGGAAGTGTGAAAACCCATGCTGTTAAATTATACATAATCTTAGAACATCTCTTTTTTCTTTTTTTTTTTTTTTTTTTTGTACAATGTTAATTGCTAAAAATCACATTTGAATTGATGAGAATGGGGGGGTGTGAAGGAAGGTGCTAATCAAAATAACATGATTTTTGACGTTTAACGTTCTAGCACTGGGTCTACCGGTGCTAGAATTGTAATTGTATAAAGCATTAAGCATCACGGTGGTATAAAGCATTAGTGTCTCGCTCCAGTAGCTAGATATATCAGATTTTAAAATTGTCACTGGCCCCTCAGGCCAACAGTGCTTTCTTTGGCCGTGGTCCAGAACTGAATGTCGCAAGTCTTGGATCTCAGATCGGCGTCACTTCAATCTCTGGTTTCCTCAAGGGTTAAACAAAGCCAGTACCTCTTTCTAAATTAGCGCCTGATGGGCTTTAAAAAAGGATGCTGGGATATCCACTTTGCCGTTTTGATAACACAGGTCTCGCTGATGTCGGTTGTAAGCCTTTCTGCCTTTTCCCAGATCTAGTTTAACCCCACAGCCTAACTCTTCTTCGTTCTAACGGCTGCACCAATGATTTAAAAGCAGCAATGATCTTTTCAACGCAGCTTTTCCACTATACTTGGTTAGGAAACCGCCACCCCTCAGTAAACAGGTGCTGCGTAGTCAACCAGTTTGAAGAGTTAAACCCCTTGCCAGACTCTGAACGCTTTGCTCCTGGCTGCTAACCGTGCCCGGTGGCTGGGTATTTGCAAGCATCCTTTAGCCGGCCGTGCAGTGTGCCGAGTGTTAGACGCTGATTGCTTTTGTGCGAACAAGCCTTGGTGGATGCATCAGCCTCGCAAGGAAGAAGCAACAGGAGAAACAGACAAAATGAGAAAGGCAGCCAAGCTTGAGATGCAGACGGGAAAGAAAAGCGTTGGGCAGGAGCCAATGGGAGAGGCAGGTTTCAAAGAAAAAAGGAAAATATGAGACAGGAACAAAAAAAAAAAAAAGTGTACAGAAAATGTGCCTGGTTTAAATCTTGCCATTAGACAGAAAAATAAGTCTTTTATAGAAGGCATGCTGATAAAGCTGTAATTGGGAAGACAACTGTATCTTTACCTTTTCTTCAGAACTTGTATCATAATCGAAAGCATAATTTCCAGTGAAATACTACAAGAAAGGATTTAATGAGGAAGATTTTAAAAAAAAAAAAAAGCTTAAAATGTGAAGCTAAATAGACTTTCACCGAAGAGCTTCATTTAATTTGCAGCACTTGGCAGAAAAAAAAAAAAAAAAATCAATGTAATCAGTGCCATAGTAAAACTTTATCCATGGCAGAAACCAAATCACGTAACCGGGATCCGGAGACTGTGCAGACAGAGGCATGCGCTATTTTATATTCTATAGGAACCGAGGACCTAACTTTTCCTAATCGTTCATATCTTTGGGGGGAAAAAAAAGAAACCCTCTTGCTATTTTTGTAAGAAACATATTGGCAGCTGGAAGTGGGCAATGGAGGAAAAGGGTTGACAGGGCTTGCGCTGGTTTTGGGAGAGACCTTGTGATGGCTTTGCATGGTTTTGTTCTTGTGAGGAGTCTTCATGGTTTTGTTTATTGAGGTCTTTTTAAGTGTTGTATCCTTCAAAACAAATAAACCAGCTGGCACCTGGCTGTACCTGGATAAGCAAATCAGAAAATACATTTTATAAAGATGCTGACTCCAGTTTCTTTTAAAAAGTAATAGCGAGGAGTTAGTAATGCTAACTATAAAAATTCAGCATTGTGAAAATGTATTTCTTTAGCTCCTTTAGCTATCTAGTTTTATTTGCTGCATATAGCAAATGAAATGAAGTTAACGTGACTTTTCTTCAAGGGGATATCATCCTTTTAGAGCCTTCCCACAAAGATTTTTCTGGTTTTCAGACCTGTTTAGATAACTTACAAGTTGGTCGTGATTCTTAAGGATCCAAAATAAAAACTGCACAATGCAGAAGTTGACTCATAAAAGCCAGCCTTTTGCAGTAAATTATTTACATTGAATTGGAATGAAAGTCATGGATTCTTTCACTGCATTGTGATGTGCAAATTGCAATTTTGGCTATGATAAAACCGGAGGAGAAAATGGGACTTTATGATAAAAGGATTCTATTGTCTTGTGTATTTTGAACAGAAATGCTGTCATGATTTTAATTTCCTACTGATCCTTTTTCAGCAAAACTTTTGTCACTTGTCTTGACTCGTCATGTCAGATCGGTTTTTTCCCTTTTCTGACAATGTATGACTTTGTTTAGCGCCTGCGTTGCTTCCTGCACTGTCTACGGCTGCTGTACTTGAGGATTTTATTACATCTGGATCATCAGACACCTTTGTGCCTTTGAAAGCAGAAGTTTCACGTTAGGTTATCGTCTGATAGCTCTGTGTTCCTGTTCTCAAGCGTTTCAGACTTTCCCTCGCTGCACTGAGCACTTTTGGTGCCGGAGGGGAGGGGGTGGCAAATGAAAAGTCTGGCCGCTGCTTAAAGCAGGATAAAAGCGAAGTGCAAATTGGCCTATTTTAAGGGCTGACCTTGTAACTTTATTATTTTCCAGTGCTTTTGCTTCATGTAGGGACCTTTTCTATATTTCTTCTTATCAAATGCTTTTAGTTATTTCTCTTTGACTTTTGCCACCAAGGAGGCTTTAACTTAATGAAAAGGTTGGTCAGCGGTTACTAACGACTCCTGGCCTCTAAAAGGAGAATAAAAATTATTTTAGCTACTGGGAGCAAAGCCACAAATTTGTTTTTTTCCCCCCCCCGCACAGGAATTTGTGCCAAACTTTCTCCGAAACGGCTCGTAGCCCAAGCAAGCCTTAATTTTGTACTATATTTGAGAGAATCGTTTGGGAAGAACACGGAAGCGGAACAGGTTGGTTGAGACCTCATACGTATATCTGATTTTGAGGCATGTGGCCTTACGTTTTTTCTCCAGCAATGCCAGCATCCTACCACTGATTGACAGCTGTGGCATTTACATGGACACAGGGAAGGGTCCACGCCTGGAGTTCAGGAGTTGGCCCCACAGGTAGTTGTTCTGAATAATAACGCCACTGTCCAGAGAAGAGTTACTTGCAGAGTAACTGTTTTCAGTTAAACACTTTTGAAGTGTCTGAAACATTTCTTTCCTCCTGTGAAAAATATCCATGCTTGGAGCTATTCAGGAATAGACATTGCACGATGTTTACATGCACGTTTTCAAGCGTAGCTGAGCCTAACCTTGATCTTTGCCTCAGAACAAGCCATCGTCTAGACAAAAAGATCACTGGTGGATTACGGGACCCGTATCTCTCTCTCATTAATCGGGTGAATGACTCATTACGGGCTTCTGCAGACGAGTATGTGGTAGAGTCCAAGTTAAGACCAAGGAACTCTGCCTTCTAATTTTTAAAATTATGACTAAGAAAGCTCATTTGAATTATTTGTCTTTTGCCACACACAGATAAGCACTATAACTTTACCGTACAGCTCTTAACTCCAGTGCCTTCTTCCAGTCTTCACCTTTGAGTACAGGTTCCTGTTTTCTCCCAGCTCTCAACTAAAGGGAGTATTAGTGAGTGGGTAAGTCATTAGGAAGAGATAATTCATTTTTGTGTGTAAGCAGTTCCACTTCATTTTGCAAGAGCTTGAGAAATGTAAAGTTGGATAGATAACAGGGCGAGTTCAAATTCGAAGGCCTTTGGAGACATGACCCTGGTTCATGTAGCAAGACACTTGGATAATTAAAGTTCATCTGTAACTGAGGGTTTTTTTGGAATCTTTCATTTTTGTAATTGCGCTTATTAGAAGCATTAACGGCTTTCTGATGACTTGACAAGACGGTATTTTTATTTATTTCTTTAGTTTGGATTTTGCTTCTTCGAACAGCTGTGTGTTGCGTGACTAGGTAAAATGTAATTCTGTTTGCATGTTGTGTATAAGTGTATATTGTTTGGATCGGTTAAGCAAAAGCTACCGTAGCATACCTGTGTTTTTGAGAAGCAATGTCAAACTTGAGCGGGGCTGGATCTGGCTTGTATTTAGCCCAAGGCTGGAAAACATCGGGGCTTCAGGTGGTAACACAGCAAGTCACACGTTTCTCTGACTTGGTTTGAGATTAATGTTTCAATCATGGTTCTAAGTGATGACGCTACGCTGCCAGAGGTGGTATTTTATATGGAGAGATAAATTGAAGTTCAACTCTGCGTGTGTGTCTGCTTAAAAGAGTCCGATAACAACTTAAATGGCCTTTATTCTGGCCACTTTACAATCTGCAGCACTCTGCTTAATTTATTTTCTTTGGTGAACTTGTTTGCCCTCTGCCTTCGCGCTGTTGATGTCTGCTGCTTTCCCATTCCAAAGAGTCGTGTTAAAGGAAGACTCGGCGTTTCATGTGTATTCTTACGGTTGGGATGAAGCATACTTTTCTTCAAACGTTATGAGCTCTTTTCCCTGAGGGGAGGAGGATGGTACTGATTCTGTGCGTCTGAGAGGTACAGCTTAACAGATTGGCCAAATAATCCATCCTGAATTGGAGAGTGAATAATTTTAATACCCCTTATCTTGCATAGATTTTTGTGGATATTCATCTCAGCAAATGAACTTTGCATTTCTAAATGTTTAGAGCAGCATGTTCGTTCAGGCACAGCATACTTGAATCTTAATATTCTCCGAGTTTCTCCACGTTTCTCCAGGTTTCTGTGCATGTGGGACTTTCGCTCCAGGTGGATTTAAACAAATGTTTTGGCGCTTGTGTGCGGACAACTGTAATTACGTCTGACAGTCACAATTGGGAATATCATGGAGGAAATAATAGCTCTTGACCAATCGCTAAAACACAGGAAGTCCCGGTGCCATAGGAAGGGAGAGAAACTCACTTTTCATTTCCTTTCGAGTCCAGCGTGTTCAGATTAACTTTAAAGGGAGCTGAGATGCAGCTCTTGAGAATTTGGTCTTCAATCATGAGCTACCTACGTGTGGAGCCCGTCTCAGCAGGCAGTTAGTCACCAGCCAGAAAAGCACTCGGAGCTCAGCTGCTGGGGTGTCCGATTGCAAATTAAATATGAAACAAGGATGCGTTTGGTTTTGCATGAGAAACTTTAACACATTCGTTAGAGAGACTTGCTTTCTGTTCTGAACATTTGAAATCACAATATTGCTGAAGGTGATAGCTCATCTGCAATCTCTCAGAGATAACTAGCTTCTTTTGCTGTTTTAAAGAGAATTGATGGATTTTTACCATTCTTACGTGCAACAGTTTTAATTTTCTGTAATATAGGCTTTACGTGTTCAGATCAGCAAGGTTTATTGTAAATCAGTTACCTTCTTTGGGGGTTGGTGTGTATAAAATATTCTACAAACAAATATTTGCAACATGATAAAAACATGCACATATATTCATCTATTATTTTTTTTAAGATAAAAGCTACAGTTAAAATCACCTATCCTTGTCCAAGGAACTTGAGTTGGGATTTTATTTTTTTTTAAAGAAGCTTTAGAATTTTAAGTGAAATTCTGTCTAGATTTTGGTGAGATTTAGCCGTCTGTTTATCCTCCTTTAGCATCATACCTTAACTTTTTTTCCACAGTCCTTAAAAACATATCACAAGCAATGTGATTTTGTAAGGTGAAAAATCAAGATGGAATTTTATTGTTGCACTGCTGCTATATCGTTCAGTTACACTTACAAACTGCAGCATATGAAGAGTTTATCACAACATTGCATATATTGACACAATTCGATGTCTTTTTTTTTAGGACTCATGGGGAAAGTAAACTTTACGTGAATTATAAAGTGATAAGTATCTTAATGCTTATGTTGCAGGTAACAACCTTCCCTTAGATGAGCTGATTTTCCTGGACTACAGCTTATGCGTAGTATCTCTTTGAAACTTAAGGTGATTCGGGCTGAAACACTGAATTTCTTGAAAACCTCAGTGTAAACCTCAGTTTTATAAACGGCCCATCTGTTGAAGGAGTTTCTCCTTCATGCAGACATTCACTCACTCACGCGAGCTCACTCGGCCGAGCTCCTCGTGTGTGTTTTTCGTCCATCCCAACACATCTTCTAGACACGTCATTTCATACAGATGCCAGTGATATTTCATACAGATGCCAGTGCAAAGCTGCGGTCTTAAAAACCAACCCTGCTGCCTGATCAAAGACAAAAATGCTTCCACTGGTCTGGGAAGTGAAAAAAGTTAGAAGAAATTTGAGCTTGAATTTTGCAGTATCAGTGGTCCATATGTCCTGTGGCCCATGCCCTGCTGCATCGGGCTGTGGTTTTCCTAGGTCACAGGCAAAGCCAAGCAGGGATGCTGCGGTACAGGAGACATCCAAGGCAATCCAGTGAAGCAGGAAACAGCGTTGATTAGTAGGTGGCCTTTTCTAAGAAGCTTGGCCTGCTGTTGAGACTGGCATATTTCAAATGAGATGAAAAATTAAGCCCTTGCCACTTGTGGTGATTAAAGCCTCCGTGGCTCACTTTTCAAGAGCAGCGTGTTAACCCGGCTGGCGCCGTTCCAGTTGGGTTATAGAGTTCTGCCAACCTAAATGCCCCGAGCAGTTTCAAATTCGCGGCGGAGAAACCGCTCGGCGCTGCTGTGTGCTGCGGAACAGCCGCCGCATCCTCCCACCGCGATTACTGCGTTTCGGCGCTAATTGAAGTGATGCGTTCAGGCCGGGTTCTACTGACTGAAGGCATGCAGCAAGCGTATTTTTTTATTTCTTTTTTAAGGCTAAATCCAGCAGTGCATGCGTGTTTTCTGGGTTAGCATTAGACCTGTGATGATAAATGACGTGAGGTCGTTATACTCCTTCTGGAGCAGGACAGGGAGTAGAGCCCAGCCTGGCATCATAGAATCATAGAATGGTTTGGGTTGGAAGAGACCTTAAAGATCATCTGGTTCCGACACCCCTGCCGTGGGCAGGGACACCTCCCACTAGACCAGGTTGCTCAAAGCCCCATCCAGCCTGGCCTTGAACACCTCCAGGGATGGGGAAGCCACAACTTCTCTGGGCAACCTGGGCCAGTAAAGAATTTCTTCTGAATATCTCATCTAAATTTCCCCTCTTTCAGTTTAAAACCATTACCCCTCGTCTTATCGCTCCACTCCCTGATAGAGCGATCAACTCCCTGTTGATTCCTTTTATCTAAATAGTTGTCCTCTTTTCACATGCTTTTGTGTATAATATAGATGATGATTTCCGTGCGGTATTTTTAGCAGTCAATGTACAGAAGAGGTGTGTGGGCTGTTAAGAGTAAGCAGATGCAAACAGCCACGTAGAGGGACAACGGGTTGCAATCGGCAGCGATAGAAGGGCTGTGTGACGTGGGAAGGTGATGCTAGCAGCGGTGTGTGTGCCGCCAGAAGGATGCGTGTTGTGGTTAAATTACTTACAGTGGGATTTTTGTAAAATGGAATCGTTCTTATCAGCCCCTGGTAAAACGGCTAACACTCGGGCTGCTTTCAGGCTCCAGTGTTACACATGTGCTTATTCTATGCAGCAGCTATTGGCCTTATCTAAATGGAAAACCCTTTCCAGCTTGAGAACAACTTTTTAATATCAAAAAGAGCACATTATACACAACACATGTACAAGGCTCAAAGGAACATGTATGCTGCCTAAAGTTTTTGGAGCTCGTGTGTGTGTACGCTAATCTCCTGAGAGTTCATTGCTCCGAGCTTTTATCAAGAGCAAAGGGAGTCAGAGCCGGAGACTTCTGTGCGCTGCCGCTCCATCTGAAAGAACCAGCTCCTTTTTCCTTAGTTCAAGGCAAGACGCCCAGAAGTATGTGTACATCGTTCCTATCAATGCAGTCACAGGACTCTGACTTTCTTTTTAAGTGAAAATAAATGAAAATGTTTCCATTCCGTGTAGTTAAACGGCAGAGGAGGTTTCTGCTACAGTCCAATTGTCTTAGATCTGTTTCTCCATGCAACACATCTTTGCTTTAAGCTGTTATTACCTTTTAATGTCGTTTAGAAGAGAAGAAATATATTGGTGGTATCTTACGGGAAAGACTCTAGATGCTGGTTTTACGAGGAAAAGCTCAGACGTGTTTAAAAACTTGCTTTCTTCTGGTTGTCACGAAGGTGACTCTGGGCTGACTGCAGTTCAAACTACTCAGAGTTACTCTGAATGTCCAGTTTTGCAGTTTATTTTCCTTAATTGTTGCAAGTTTTGCTTTCCCAGATAATCTTTTATGAAGGGGCAGTAAAATGAGGGGACAGGCGAGCGTCGGAGTGAGAGATCCCGTCAAGAAGTCGTGTCCACTTAGTATCGCATTAACGGGGAGAGAACACGCGGGCGATCAGATAACCTGCTAAACACTATGCTCCAGAATTAGGTGACTTTGTTTCCTCTCCTGCATTTAGCGTCCCAGCCTCTCGCAAAGGTCGGGGTTACTTTCTGAACAGCCAAAGCTGCATTAGTGCCATTCTTTTTCTGAACAGTACTTAATTTCTTTCTCTAGTATTAAGACAGCAGCTGTGACCTTTTCATTTTAATGAGCCAAAGATTTGTTAAACCAGGAGCCTCTCCTGGTCACAGCTAACATGGTATGTGAACATATTTAAGGCAATTCAATTTCTCTAAGGAAACGGTACGCAAAGAAAAGTCTTGCTTCCTCATGCAAAAAGCCGGATTCCTAAATTACAACGGAGTTGACAAAGAATGATGTTTGGCAAAAATCCAGAGCAGTCAGTCAGCCTCGTACCTCTTGGTGCGGAGGGAGCCACCTTAACTGCTCGGTCACTGCACCTTCTGATTTAATGTAAGGAAAGTTGGAAATGTAAGTGGAGATTTTAAAGATTTTTTTCCCCCCCACTTCTATTTGAGAGCATATTAATACAGTGCTCATCAAGGATTTACATTTCTTTAATGTTAGCTATCTGTGTGGAGTTATGTCACACCTACGTGCTGGAACGGGTCCAGAGAAGGGCCACCAGGATGATCAGAGGGCTGGAGCACCTCTCCTGTGAGGACAGACTGAGAGAGTTGGGGTTGTTCAGTCTGGAGAAAAGAAGGCTCCGAGGAGACCTTAAGGGGGCCTACAAGAAAGCTGGGGAGAGACTTTTTAGGATGTCGGGTAATGGTAGGACTAGAGGGAATGGATTAAAACTAGAGACGGGTGGATTCAGACTGGACGTTAGGAAGAAGTTCTTCACTATGAGGGTGGTGAGACACTGGAACAGGTTGCCCAGAGGGGTGGTGGAAGCCCCATCCCTGGAAGTTTTTAAGGCCAGGCTGGATGGGGCTCTGAGCAACCTGATCTAGTGGGAGGTGTCCCTGCCCATGGCAGGGGGGTTGGAACTAGGTGGTCTTTAAGGTCCCTTCCAACCCTAACAATTCTGTGATTCTACCTTCACTCTGCTGATGCAGTATCAAAGCTGAAACTTTTATTCTGCAAAACCCGAGTCATTTCTCTCGAGTTTTTATTTTGCCTTTTATGCGCATGTCGCATTTCCAGCTTTCACAGCAAAATATGTGTTCTTAAAATAACAGGAGCATTGTCTGGTTACATATGGAAAAGGAAATAATATGAAAGATCAAGGCTTTCTCTAATCAAGTCCATATAGCATCTTATATTGCTACATGTTATGTGGCTATAAAATGCATTGCATAAGGGGAATATTTTTAAGTATCGTGTTAAAATTTTCAATTTAAAAAAATCTAGCATTGCTAAAAGACTAGTGTTAATGTTTACTGCATTTTAATTAAAATTAATTAAATGTGCCTATTTCTAAGTTTACCTTAAATTGCTTACTACCTCTTTCTACCACCTCCTCTTTTCTTGCTCGAAAACAAAACAAAGGAGCATCTCTCCAGAGAGGGTGATTGCTTGGACACCACATGCTGGCTTTCAGCATGGAAACTTCAGGAGGGGAAGCTGAGAGGGCCCAGATGAAGAGACATGCAAAGAAAATTAAATGTTTCAGGCCAATCTGAGCAGTGGAGATCAGTCATGGTGTATCTTCTTGGAGGTTGTATTCATAGTTACTGTGCAGTGATCTCTACTAAAGAAGAGCTTAGTGCGTGATATGCCTGGCACAATTTGGAGCATGAGGTCCAGATCTCTGTCCTTAGGAGACAAAAACCAAAGACACACCCGAGTGGTCTGGCTGTAGCATTTTCTAGAGTTTGGGGAAAAGGGAAAAACAATAAAACACTATCCACGCTAGTGAAGAACATGTTCTGAGTTGAAGCAGAGCCGTCACGGCACACCAAGCTGTCTGCACCATCATCGCCGTTCCTGTTGCAGCTCTGGAAAGAGCACAGGACCACAGCCTGTCTGCAGTTGCTCCCCCCATCAATCTGAGGTGCCGAGGACATGGTGATGCTGGGGGAAGGGAGATGATGACTTGGAGGGAGCCAGGCCCTTCCACAAACTTGTTGCGGTGCTGTGGTTCTGGTGTATGACTCAGTGAGGTGAGGGTTTGGTGTGATGGAGAAAAGATGTAAGCTAGAAGGTGAAGTATGTGCCTGAGGTCTGTTGCAGTGACAGATGATGGTGCTAAACAAATTAACTTTGGATTTAGAAAGAGCAGAGCCATGTTAACAGGGCACTTTTGTTGGGTCAATTTATAATGTTGAGAAGAATCTAAGCCCAGCTATGCTTGGCAAGCTCAACCTCTGTCTAGGCTGGTGGCCTGTCATGGGAGCACTTGGTGGAGATGCTTTGGGTTAGAGCTTGCCCTCCTGCAATGTACACGCATGGCAATACCTGCTTGAAGGACTTCTTTATTCAGAGAATGCATCCGCATCTTTTTGTTCGATATTCCTTGATGGGTCCATCTAAGGAAGAGCAGGAATCCCTGCTGAGAAGCGGAATACACCAGTCCAGGTGGAGTGCCATGCTTTGGTAGCTAAGCAAGGGTTTGAGATGTGGGTATACCATGCTCAAGTTCAGACCGGTTCCAAGATATCCCTTCTCCCTGCAAATCAAGTGGGCTACTGACTGTCAGTCAGGGTTTGGAGTCTCTTAATGAGCCAATTGTACAGAAAATACACGTTCCACCAGTTTTTCTCTTCATCAGTCTTCTAGATATCCTGGAAAATTAGCTATTTTCCTTTTCCCTCTTAAAACTCAATCAGATGAGATCAGGTGTTTTCAAATAACACAGCTGTGGTTTTTCACCATAGTTATCGTATCTCGTTTGCTGCTTAATGCAAATTCAATAATCATATTGGTTCAGACTTCTACACTGACTGCATCGCTGTGTTTCTAACAGTAATATTTTACAAATCACTGCAGAAATGCGTAGGTTGCTCACTATTTTCAGTGGAATTTCCAACTTGAAAGTGCGGTAAGCTTTCTTTATATTAGCTAGAAAATCCCGAGGTGTAAAAGCCCGAAAGGTCTATATCACTCTTCTCCCTTCAGATACCACACGTGCAAAAATTTTATAGCATCGTTCCAAGCCTCAAGTTGAGAGAAGTTATGACTTAAGGCTATTGAACATGTAGTCTTTCAGACAGCTGCAAGTTCTGCTAATTTTAAACACTTCTTCGCATGCAACAAAAGCTCAAGTTATTCTGTGCAATAATGTATTCAATAAACTTTGATTTAAAACAATTTTTTTATATATATTTTAGCTGCATTTTGCTAATAAAAAAAGGAACGTGGAAGGAAATATTTTGTGGACCCAAGTAGCTGAAGTCTTACGGCAACTTTCTCACAGAAATTCAGCTCCTAAGTGGAATCCGTGAAGGAGATGTATTTCTAATAGGTACAGTTGGTTGAGTTGGGTTTTTTTCCCTGAGAAAAATAAATGTCTGAGGCGTGATTTAAAATGGAAATAGCATTGTAGCCTTCACCATCGTGTCACTATCAATTTGCTGTAGTTAAACCATTCGGGGAGATAAAATAGATTCAATAGAGCTATCAGATAGTATCTCACAGTCCTTTTATTTCAATGCACTTCACTCTTAATGCAAAAGAGCATGTATACATGTGCCGATGTACGTTACCGAAAGAGCCTGAGTGCTGTTGGTGCTCAGTGAATTTTGGTTTTCTCTGTTAGCTGGTGGTTTTGCAAACCTCCTGTACTCTTTTCCCCCTGTCTCAACTTTTACACGTTTTGTTTTGCTAAACCGGCAGGTTTAGGAATTATTTTTTTTTTTTTTTCCCTTCAAAGCGAAGTCTTTCCAGCATTCTGGAATTTTTAATTTTCCTAAGCCCCTTCTAATTACTGTGCCATTTTCCCAGCTGGAAATGGAACCTGGTTTTGCCACACAGTCCCGTACTGTTTCCATGCAGGGTTGTGGGTCTGCTAATACTGAGACTGACCTAAATGCTGTGGTCAGATCTGCTGTGCCTCTTCTCTCTGCCGCTCCTGAGTATCCCATGCTTCTCTTCCTAATCAACAGGTTTCTTGGAATGCATTAAATATTTTATTTTCTGCATGACGAGATCAGCTTGCATTGTTCTAAGCGTAATAGTTTATTTATGCATGTATTTCTCGTAGCTGTCGTTTTCCATAAACATTTGCGCCACAGTTTCAATGTTATACTTTCTGACAAGTTTCATTAAATGGGATCATCCTTGTTTTTCAAATATGCCCCAATAAGAGCATGCCTAAATTATATTCTTTTGGTTCCTTACTACATAGCTTTCTCTGCTTGTTCATTACCACTTGTCTGCATTCTTTCAGCATGTTTAATTTTGTGTCCAAGACTTTTCAAGTAAGATTTTGTGATACTGTCAGATATCGAACTTTAAAGCTTCTATTATAGTTTCCAGTTATCTATTATTTTTGTAGTCCTTTCAGAAGAATCTGAAAATTGATCAAGTTATCTTTTTTCCTTTTTTGGTTTTTTTTTTTTTCCTGTCTAATCTTGTAGTGGTTTTTTTCTTAATACGTCCTAATTCTGTTATGGTTGAAGTGGTAGTTGTTAGGGTCATTCTTTTGAAGTATGTGTATATTCTGGACGTACTGATAATATTAATTAGATACATGTAATAACAAGCAGCTTTAGTAATTAGTGAACTCCTGACAGGCAGGACAATAACTAGAGACGTGAATTTTCTCGAGCAGTGAGACAAAATGATCCAGATGCTCTTTGTTTCGGTATTAAAACAACATTTCTTGCTAGACACAGGTTTCTTGGGTTAAGGACACACACACCATTTGGTACTCACTGACTCTTCATAGTTCTGGAATTTGGTAGTGAGGGTTACAGCCTGAGACTACTCAGAATGGAAAAAAAAAAAAAAAAAAAAAAAAAAGGCAAAACAAAAATACAACGTATTGGTTCTACATCCCTGAAAAAGCTTTTCTTCTATACGAGTTTTCTCATAGAAATGTGAAGATATTATTATAAGTGAGCAGAAGCAGCCAAAAATGGAAACTGCCCAAGAAGCTCAAAAAAGTCAGCATAAAGTGCAGAGAAAGAGAGAGGCTTAAGGCATTTGCAGTTTATATTCCCATCACTGTTCGCCTTCCTGAAAACTTGCCCTGGGTTTGTACTTGGGACCAGCTGCGCGTGGAAGATGGTACAGAGATGGGGCTGTAACCCGCGGCCGCCCTTGCAGGCAAATGTTTTTCTCTTGAGTTCTTGCTGAAGGATAAAAACAAATATTTTGATTTTTGCATAAAATTAAAAATGTTTGATGAAGATATTTGATGAAAATAAATCTTTTTACTTCTATCAAATATTTTCATCAAATATTTTTATGTTTATGCAAAAATTTATAATTTTTCAGTCTTTTCTTACTAGAGTTTCCCTTTATTTCCCTAGTTTGTGTTCTTCTGAAAAGGCAAAAGGGTTTTCCTTGTGTAGCTGGACAGTGCAGGAGTCGTTGTTAATTTGTCTGGCTGGTGTTATATCCAAACTCCCCGGCTGCTGCGGTCCAAATTTAGCATGTCTCAGAGGTTTGAATGTTTATCTCTCCTTAACATGAAAAAAGTTTTGACAGGTATCTTGACACTGTTCCATCAGTGCTCACTGCATTTTTTTTTTAAGTCAAATATAAGATTTACTATTATATCAAATTATTTTTCCCTATTAAATGTGCTTGTCTTGGCTTACATAGCCCTTATCCTAATTTTCTGTAAGAATCTCATCTGTTTCCTTGTAGGCAAAGCCTGGTGTGAGATATTGAGGGTACAAGAGTTCATTTTTACTGTAAGGACATTAGTTTGTTAAGGCACCAAATACATTTGTTGTTTGGTTGTGTTTTTTTTCATGAACTAACTGGCTTAATTTTTATAAACCAACTTTTGTGCGGATGTCTAAAAGGGAAGAAAAGTTTGGTGACTTTGCCACCGGAGCAGCTGGTTTAATCACCTTGCTTGGAGCCTAGATGAGCTGTCTGGAGCTTAGACAGCACCGTGGGCAAAGCTGGATGTGACCATCCGAGGTTCCTTTCCTTACTGGTGCTCATGATCTTCCTGAGCATCACCTTGTCTTGCTCTTCTCGCTGTCTTTACAGTGCTGTGAGTAGGTCGGTCTAACGAGCAGATCGTATCGTTAGCAGTATGTATCCACCCTTGTGTAGAAATCAAAAGGAACAAAATATAATCATAATATTAAGGTACCAAAAAGGTAAGGTGTTCCCGATATGTGTCTTCTAGCAAAGTTCTCACAGTCACATTTACTTCCCCCTCTTCAAATTACTTCTTCATATTTGTGATGATTCTTTTCTGTTTTCTCAGCTTTCAGATTTTTTTTTCCTGAACGTTTGAGAAATCTTTCAGTTAAGAATGATGCAATTTTGATTTATTTGATAATCATCACTGTTTGGCAAGAGCCTTCTACCTATATATGCAAATTATTTATACTGCGAAATGATAATTTCTGGGGTCATGTTGTTTCCTGAATTTGGCTAACAGTTTAACTTGGAAATAATGTGCCGCTCTTGTTCCTTTTTCATTTGGTGTCCTGTTTTGGGTTGGGTGGTTTTTGGAGGGGGCAGATCAGGTTTCGGTGCATTTCAGTAGTTTTTAAATCAGCCAACTTAAAGCATCTCCTTGGGCTAATATTATATACATACAAAAAGCTTGGTTTCCCCTGCTGACCAAAGTTTAAATGCTTTAACTCCATTAACTTTACGGGAGCGATCCATGGTGAGAAAAGTTCTCCATTTGGTGCTGTGTTAGTGATGTGTTGTTTTAGAAGACGTTTCTTGTATTTGTTTACTGAATGTAAAAAAGTGTGCCTGGAAGATCAGACCTGATATGCTATCATTGATTTTCACATTTTGGAAAACGTAACTGTAAAAAATTAGTTGGAGGCAATGCATGGATCTATGGTAAATCTATAAATTTACGCTTGGAAAAAAAATCTGCTTTGCCTATTTTAGCCTGAATTCACCATGGTAATAAATAGTAATCACAAAAGCTGCAACATACGTCCCAGCTATTGGCAACTGGCTGTATATCGTGATAGCTGAGCGCATAGAAATTAAGTTAATCTTTCTAATTTTCATTAAGCAGAGAGCTAAACGTATCCCGACCAAGAGGGCAGAAGCCAAGATTTCTGTGATTTGGGGAAGGCTACTTTGTAAAGTTACTGTTGTGGGCAGTGAAATCTGTGCCATAGGTGTAATTCAGTGTGCTGGGCATGCAGAAGAAGAGGGGTTTATACTCTCTATTTTTAGCTTGCTTTGACATTTGTTTTTCTATATGAATCTGTGGACAGATTGCTTGCGAGTAAAATACGGTTTCAGGTTTTTTTATCCCCTGGTTTAAAAAAAAAAAAAAAAATCTTTTTGTTTTGGGCAAAAAAAAAATAAATATATTTGCCCTGAAATGGGCTCCCTTATACTGCAAAAGATTGTGTCAGCAGCACTGATCGGTTGGGGAGCTGGCAGGGATTTCTGCGTGGCTCTGCTTCACCTTTCCTCCCCTCCGCTAGCTCCAGCCTCCCTTTTCTCCCCAGAGCGGGGACTGGCAGCAGGTACTGGAGGAGGGAGAGATGGAGCCCAAAGATCAGGGGAAACTCTGGAAAAGTTACCAGTGCTTCAACCCCAGGTGGCAAATTTAATTTGATGTGTCCTTCTGTGGCACCTGAATGGAGAATCCCTGAAAATCCGCATTTTCAGATGAGTGAAGAGATAGGTCTGTAGTAAATTAGGGCTATGTATCCTCTTTGGTTATTTGGTCACTATTTTGATTGCACTAACCTGCTTAAACCCTCTGTAGGAAAATAAGGTGGCCTGATCTTCCCATTTTTGGCTTCCATGTCTCTTTAAAAAGCCTCGACTTAACAGTTGGAGGAAGAAAAATGCTTTTTGCCTTTATTGCTTGCTGGTCCTGTGTAGCATTTTGCACGCTGAACTGTCAAACCTCTGACGAGTCTTCATTATCGTGATTATTCAGAAGACTCTGCAATCATCTGTTAAGTTTTGTTGACAAGGAGATTAGTTTATGCTGGAGAACTTTTGTCAGTCGCAGCCTGTTGGATTTTCCTAGAAATACACGCTGAATTTAAAAGTCTCCCTTTTGGGAATGAAAAGGAATAACTTAATGCAGTTAATCACTCCTGGCGCTACCTGTCTGAAACGACTGGAAGACAATGGATTGAGATTTTTAGATTGCACAACCGTCCTGCAAAACTAACGCTCCTTTCAGAAAGGGAAAAAGCAAGCCACCCACAAGCAGGCAGATACTGTGCTAAGATTACAGATTTAAACAGAGCAAATGGACCTTTAGGATCCAACAGTAACAGTAAATCTTCCATCATTTGCATTAACATTTTGAGTAAACAAGTTGTGAAATGGTTTTGTCTGGCTTGAACGCATGGTAATATTACACGTGCTTGATATTGCGTTATTAATATGCTTTTTTTTTTTTAATATTTCACTGATGTGGCTTGAAGTAATTTTATCACCTCCATTTAACCTTTGGTGTGCATGAGTTTCGATATATGCCCCGTGGAGGCTCATCTGCTGCGATCCGTGCAGTGGTCTCTCGTGGGGGGGAAAATAAATACAGACTTGGGAAAATTAGGTTCCCAACACAGATTTGAAATAGAAATAAGTGGTGCGTGAGAAGGGGTGCCTGACTCCTCAAAAAAGACACACTTTTGGTCCCTGCCTTTTCTATGCTACTGTGTTTAAGCGACTAATTTTTCAGGACACAGTTAACCGCAAGTATTGCAGAGGCAAAAGAGAGGTGGATCTGGATGCAGAAAACCCAGGGCTTGTAGCAGTATGGAATAAATAAAAAGGCTGTCAGGATTGCGAGCTCATCTATTTCTTTGAAATTAGCAGCACCTGTAGGTACTCCCAGCCCTGCAGCTTTATACCTACTTTTAGCATCCCGATTTCAAACCGTTGTCCTCGATAAGGATCGCGGAAGGTGGTGTCCGTATCAAAGCCTGAGCGAGCATCCCGCGCTCGTTCGCCAGCATCCCCATCTAGGTGAGCGCCTGATAGATTGCCACCCCTCAGGAGGCGTGCGAGGTGGTGGAAAAGTTAGTCATCTACAGGATGTGCAAAAAAAAAACCCTCGCTTCAGGGCTGCCAGCCTGTATTTGTGTTTTTCATTGAATGTTCTGTCATTTTAAACCACATAAATTCAAGATTTTTCAAGAATAGGGTAGTTTTTTTAATTCCTCCTCTTAAAAATGAAAACGGGAAGACCACCGTTTCCCCCCATCTTTATAAAAGGTGTCGCTAAGGTGGAAAATCAGGAGTTTTAAACCTAGTCTGTGTTTTGCCCCTTCGTGCGGTCCACCTCTGTGTACCCCGAAGGAGCCGAGTTCCAGGGAGCTGCTGGTAGGAAACAGGCTTATACAATTCCTGGCCGTTTTTGGCCTCGTGTGCTTCCTGCAGTCCTAAATGTATCTCAGTTTTATGGCTACAATCCAGCCTGAAATATCGGGGTGCTTGTGGCTCTAGTTTTTTTGCGGGTGATAAAAATTATTTGCAAGTGACTTGTTAGAGAGGTGTTGAATAACTTGTGAATTTGAGGAAAAGGGGAATGCTCTGACTTTCAAAACTGTGGTTCATTTTTATTCATTGAAATTTTTAAAACTTTGGTCAAAGAAAAAAAAAAACCAAACATTAAAGCGGAAGCAAATAGCTCGACACTCTTTTTATTCTCCCAGATTAAGGTAGAAAAGCCAAGGAATGGGAGGGAGATCTGCCGGCCTCGGATCGGCAAGAGGTCGTTCCTGAGACACCCCCCACACCCCCCCATTTTATAGCAATGAAATTGTGCTGCTGAAATAATTCCCCCAAACACATGAAATTTGAATGATTGCACTGAAACGAGATTGTGAAAATCCACTCTCTCAGGAAGAGTTTACATTTATTTGGTCCTTTTAAAATCCCAGTTGTAATCAGGGGGGGACATCGTTTCATGGCTAGTTGGTTTTTGTATTTTTTTTCTTAAGGAAAAAGGGATGGTGAGGGAGCTGTCAGAAATTTCTGTGCTACACTTTTTGGCCGTGCTAAATTCCTTTGCCTTCGTTTTTCTGGTTCCCCTTTCCCTTTTCCACTTGGCCATCTGAAACTGGAATTTTGAAAAACATCGGCCAGCCCCCACCCCCCCTTGGTGCCTGGGATGGAGTTCATTTAGGTGGTTTATTGCCAGGAGCCCGAATGCAGTATTTTGGGGGTATTTACCATCTGAGGGGGAAAAAAAAACAAAACGACAAGGGTTTTCGTGTTAAAATGTATTGAATAATGAATCACAATTTTTTTTTTTAATTTGGTTTAGATTATTTCATAGCCTCTTTGCTTTCAAAGGTGTTTCTGGTATCATCTAGTTACATCCTTTCTAATGCATAAGAAAACTAAGGAAAGCAGTGCTTTAGTACGGGATCCTAAACAGATTAGTCTTCGGGAATATCCTCGCTAGATGGATCCTGCGAGCGAGCACAACACGAGTCGGAGACCTCAAACATTGCTTTTTTACGTTTCTTTCTACGACTGTCTTCTGAAAAAAGATTAGTTGCAAACTCCTTGAAAAATGCACGCCTACCGCCGTGCCACGCTGGCCCGTTCGTCCTGCGGAAAGTTGGCTTAATGCAGTTTTTGGAGGGTGCCTGATTTAAAGCAGAAATGATCCCGAAATCCCGATGCCTGGGTTTGTGTCGGGCAATAATTCGGCATTATTTGGATGCCTCAGCAGAGGGCACTGTTGGAGCATTAAAAGCACTCGAAAGTCTCATCTCCAGCTTTTCTTGATTTTTTTTTTTTTTTTTTTATTATTTTGGAAAGTGTTTAATGTTCTCCATGTAATTAAATTCAGTTCCCTGTATAATTAGCAATGGAGCCTTATTCTTTGTGCTGCTGCTGTGGATAGTATTATTTTTGTCTCTATTTGCCTTCAGTCAATGCAAAATACTGTTGCCTATCAAAACGTGGAAAGTTTTATTGCTATCTCTCAAAGCTAAGCAATATTTAAAGGTGGAAATATAAAACCGGGTAGTTAGTTTCATTTAGTTGTTCAGAGTAAATAGGAAACCTTTAAAATTCCTGCTCATGGCTTGGGAAATAGCAGAGTTAATGCGCCATAATAATTTTACCTTTGTAGCCGAGTGTGTATTAGAATATTGTTGGATTGTCAGTACTTGCAGGTTGTTAAAAATATATACACAAACCCGTAAGATTTAATTATGTGGGAAACGTATTGATTTTATTTGGCAGATTTTTTTTTTCCCCTCTTTAATTTGTTTTCTTCTGTATCTTTGCAAGAAGTTGTGCTGTATTGGTGCTGTTTAGCATATTGAAATATTAATTACAGAGTGATCAGGCATAGTTTTTTTCATTAATTGCAAATGCAAAGTAATTACTGTGACCTAGAAATAGTTTGCTTGTCCAAATACCTGTAAACATCCTAATTTTTTTGCAATTTATGAAGACCAACTACAACACATTGTGTCAGAAAGAAATAATTCTTCGGAGGCGGTAGAGATCTTAAATCTTAATGCTTAGGTTAGAAAGCTCTTACTGCTTGTAAAGGGAAGATACTTGAAAGATGGGAAGTCTATTAATATTCTGATGTGTTTGGGTTTGAAATTGGCAAATACGTACAGAATTAATTACAAAAAACCCCCCATGTTTTAGTTTTCTTGCAGAAAGTGACTCTTTGTCCGTAAGTGCTAGAGTTACACGAAGAACCTGGAGAAGTTTGCATTAAAGATCGAGGGATACGCTCTGCCGCTGACTGGCAGGATACTCTTACGTTCATTTAAAAATCAACCACAAAAGCCATCATCTCCCAAAATCTCTGTTGCCTTAGAAATAGCGAGGAACCTTTTTCTTTTTTTTTTTTTTTGGTAGTTGAAAATGTTAATTAAGTTATCGACAGCTAAAGGCGGTCGGGGGGAAAGCAGCACGCAAGAGTTTGAATCGAAAGCGGATGGTACGGATCCCTCCGGCTCTTCGATTCCAGGGGCTTCCCCGGGAAATCCTGAGCTCGGGGCCCGATCCTGCTGTGGACCCGCTTCCTTTTGGGGTCTGTGGGAACGGAGCAGGATCTGGCCGCAGCCTCCCCGGACTGGTTGTCTCAAGGCCAATGCCGCTGTCTGAAGTCGCCACTAGGATCGCAGCTGGGAACGGCAACTTGAAATAACAAAGGCAAAAGTTGGTTGCGTTGCTTTCGGTCAGTGCAGCGCAACGCCAGACCGTCTTTTTCACAGAGAGAGAGGATTGCATCCCAAAAATACTCAGTAATATTATTGTGCAGCGGGTCGTAACGCCCCGGCGTTGCATATTTTCTAAGGGGACTCATATCGTGCCCAAGAAGACTCTAATTAAATGTACGGTTTTGTTCTTTAAAGCTTTCTTTCGTAGCGTTTCCTTTTTATTAGTGTCTCCTTACGCCTGCTTGGTAGGCTAATATTCAAGCAAATTCTTGTTTCGTCTGAAACATTAATACTGATGTACCGCTCCCCGTATCATCGCTGTAGCTGTTATCTGTTGTATGTTTTCCCCACGAGAGGCTATCGCAGGTTTTTAGTCCAGTCTGTTTGTGTTCGACAAGGTCAAGATAAGTTTTATCTCTATAGATAAGTCAAGTGCATTAGGATCGATACACTTACAGTAAAATACATTGGCAATATTTATTGCCGAGATCCTAATGAATTTTTAAAGCTTGTAAGGCTCTGTCGGTGTAGTGTGGATGCCCTGAATGGTTGTTTATAACGGGGCCTATGCAATTACAGAGTGAAGTACACTTCAAAAATAAAAAAAACCGTACAACTTTATGTTTTTTAACAGGGATGGACCATTATGCTTCTCCTCCCCCAAATCCTAACAGATTCTTAGGACACAATCAAAACAAGCGTTTACTTTCCATTCACTGGGGTGTCTGTATAGGGATTTATGAGGCTTCTCCCCAAGTTACCTGTTATGATTATAAAGTTACTCTATTTTTAGCTTGCTAATAATTTTTTTGGAATTTTACCTTCCATTTTTTATTGACAAGATAATTGTCTTTGTTTTGGCTTTGGCAGTATGGCTTAGGCCAGTTTCATTTGTGATATAAATTTCCCTAGGTACATATTTATGCCGTTAAATCAATAAGTATTTCATAATCTCTCTAAATACTTATGTAACTTAATAATTCCAGCCATTATGATGCATCTACTTAAATATGTATTTTATGTAGGGGCATTTAAAAATGCAAATTATAGGGATTATTTTCCTTCAGGCTTTGTATTTTTCTATTGCATCAGATAGAGAGCAAGAAAATTAACCCACCAAAAAGAATCCTACTGAAGTAATACTGAAGATCTGACTTATATCCGGTAAAGATAATTTGTTGATAAGGCTCCGTGGCTCGCTCGAACTCATTTTGCTTTCTCTGTTTTCTGTAGTTGATCGTTTAAACCATGCGACGCAGCCGTGGTAGGATAGAGACTAAGTTAAGGAGGAAGTTTCCACCTTTGCCACAGTCGTCTTTGGGGTTTTTTGGCAATACCCTTTTGTCGTCTTTTTGTAGGGATGTTTTCTACCCTTCCTGGCTCCAGAGCACCCAAAGATTGCTTCTTTGTATTTTTAATGCTTTGAAATTCAAAATTGGGATTGATAATGCTGTGTTCGGAAGCTGCCATGTAGCTTCTCTTCGTCTTTACCACGGAGGTTTGATACCTGACAATTTTAATTTAATTTAATTAGGGAGGCAGAACCCCATCTTGGTGTTCATTAAGGGGATTATTCATCAAAGTTATTGCTTCCTTGATGGAGAATAACAATATCACTTGCAATGGCTGATGTTGCTCTCATAATTATATTACTTTCTACTATTTTTCTCTCCAGGGCTTTGTACTTAGTCTCTTTATTTGAAAATTTTAAATTGAGGGAAGCGTAAACTTCTGGTATAGCAAATTCACGAGGGCCACATTTATTTTAGTCTGGTAGCTTTATGTCGTGTAAATGCTTGGTTGAAATTCTAATTTTATTTTTTTTTTTTTTGCTTTTTATTGGTTCTCTCTGCGCTGTCTTTTTTTAAATATTTGTATTTCTTTCAAGCTTTAGCTGCGCTTCAGCTCAGGGCCTGAGATTTCTGGCTGCTTCTTTGCTGCTGTAGCTGAACTCTGCCGGGCTGAAATCCTGCCGAGATCGCTGCGGCCAGGAAACCTCCGGAGCAGGGAGTCACCATGGGGTTTGCTGGAACAGAGTTGAAATCTAATGTAAAATTAATAAGGGGGGGTGGGGGTGGGGGGGGCGGGGAGAGCAGGCTGTTTGCAAAAGTTATCTTTGGTAATGCAGCCCTAATCAAATATTCAAAAAAAAAAAAAAAAAAAAACCCGACAGCTTTAAAAATAGAACAATTGTCCTTTTAAAACATTACTAGTTTGGTTAATTTACCCCCAAGTATCCGGTGTCTGTGACTCAGAAAAACCCTTATCTACTAAGGGGGGGAAAAAGAGCATTGCAGAAAAGGTGACAAGTTTTCACCTCTTTCCTCAGAGAACATTTTAATTCCACTTTAATCAGCCTGCCAATAAAAGAGTACTTAGCTTTCAAGGGGAAACAAATCAAAATATGCATTTATCAGTCATGAGGCAGAATTCAATCGCTCACAAACTGATGAACTCCAAAAGGAATGAAACTGGTACTATCACGCCGCCTTGGTGGGTTGCTTTGTACTATCAAAGAACTGGTACTATCTTTTCCTGCCACATCCACTGTTTGTCTGTCATCCCTAATTATGGCCTTTCAAAAGAAACCGCGTCATAATTGCTCTTAATAGTTAAAATAAAAAAATGGAAAAAAAAATCGCATCTAGATAACTAAACTGGTGTTCTGCTGTGCGCAGATTTGTATGTTCTGCAGCTGCCAAAATAACTAAAAATAAAATAAAATAAATAAATTAGCCAGAGATGAGGCAGGGGAAAGAGAATGAGGTTGTAAAGTGGTACTGTCAGTGTTGTCATCCAGGGCTCCTGCAAGACCATGTCGCGGGGGGGTTATTAAAATTATTTGTTTATTTATTAAAATAAAACTTTATTTTCTGCTAGGAGAGGAGGCTGCAGGGTCACGTTACGCTGCACAGGTGGGTTCTCATTTCACACTCCTCTCTGCTGCTCTGGTTAAGAAAGAAGAGCCTCAAGTGGAAAGAAGTTGGGTGGTTTTATTTTTTTTTATTTTTTTTTTTTGGTGTTGAAGCGAAGTTGGATGCTCTATTGCGTATGGGTGTTTCTAGGTTGTGGGAATTGGTTGCTTTGGGTTTTCTGCTTGTTTAGCAGGAGGCGAACACATTGCTCACTGTATTGATGTTAAACAGAGGCGTCCTGATGGTTACAGTAGTTAGACTACAGCATTATACACAAAGCTGAATCTTTCTGGTGAGAGAAACTGCATTCTTTGGGCTTATCTTGCTCCCTGCGCTGGAATTTACATGCGTAACTACCAGTGCATCAAGATGAGTTTTTTCGCCTTTGTGTGGTTTGCATCTCAATGAGGGTGCAGAGGTGCAGCCTGCTTCGCTCGCCTTCTCCCTGCCCTGAAAAATGCTTAAAACTCACCTCATACTTGTATTTATGCTTTGTTCCATCCGACTTCTCTTCTCCTAAGGATTTATGAAGCCAGAAAGCAAGAGCCAGACTGCTCTTCTGTTTCATTTTCTCCATTTTTTTTTTTTTCCTCCTTGTTTGCTTTCTTTTTGTATTTTTGTGGTGCGGGAGGCACGTACCCCGTTAGAGCAGGGCTGGGGCAGCCCCCGGGGATGCTGAGCTCCCCTCACCCAGCAGCGTGCCCTGGTGAAACCCCTGCCTCCGCTCGGCAGCCTCAAACCGCTTGTGCCCCCTGCCTCCGCTCGGCAGCCTCAAACCGCTTGTGCGAAATAGCAGCTTTGGCGTGAGTTTGATGTGCGAAAACACCAGGATCTGACCTCTACTCTCTCCCTTTCCCCTTCCTGCGGTTCCACAGTATCTCACTTGTGTTGCCCCGGTCTGGGGAGCTCCCTGCTCTCCTCCGTCCCACTGAGCTCCATCCTCTCCTCAGCTCTCACCTCCTGACCTCCTTTTTTCTTTTTTTTTTTTTTATATTTTTCCCCGGGAGTCGATTAGACAAAGGAGGTACGTTGTCATGTGGATGGTACATACAAATAAATGGCATTGTATTTTTCTCTTTCTTTTTTTTTTTTTACGGTCGATTTTAATCTTAGGCTTCAAAAGCGCGCTCGTATCGGTCGCAGGTGAAAGTAATATAAAGTAGGGTTGTTAAAGTGCTCGTTTGGTTCACGCGTTTGTGAAAATGAATGTGTCGATATTGCGGGAATAGACAGGACAACTTGTGATAGTCTAAAATTAAAAAGCGAGGAGAAGCAAGGTGGAAATGCGATGGTGGGGGAGAAACTTCCATTTCCCTTTCAAGTGGTTACGTCAGTCGTGGGGCAGAAGGAGTAACGGGGTTTGTGCGCTCAGCTGCTAATTTCAGGACTACTTATATTTAATTGACACGAAACTATGCATGCTTGATTAAAAAGGTATGTTGCACAGCTTCGGAAAATAAAGGTTAGGAAAACTGAGTAGAACTGTAAATAATAATAAGTTTAGAAAAATACTCTTATGGCTGCAGATAAATTTATTTGGATAAGTAGATTTAGGCTTATAACTTGCTATAGCTTCAATAAACAATTGACTTTACAAACAACAGATGGTCCAGTACCCCAAAATTTTCAAAATAACCTTAATTTTTAAAGGAGAACTAAAGGAGAATTGTAAAGCTCTGCACGGACCTTCTTACATTTCGTGTGTGTTTGCGTTCGTTTCTCACATAGACCTTCGCAGACTTCATGCTCTCCTGTGCGTTGCTTGGATTCTTGCCCCTCTTGCCCAATTTTCTGATGGTTTACTGCGCTCCAGGTATATTTATATCTTCAGTCTGGGAAAACATGGAAACATTACTTCTCTGTTAGGTAGTTTTGCTCAAGAAGTAATCTACAGAAGGTGGTAGCGTATTGTGTATCCGAACCACTTGGGATATTGTATATACAGGCTGCTAAAATCTTAATATGTCCATACTGCTGTGTGTGGATATAAATATAGAGAGCTCTGTGTTTTCCAGAGAGCCGATGATGAGAAAAATGATAAATCATGAGACAACACTAGGGAAGGTACGTCACGTGAAGGGTGGAGGAGGAGGAGGAGGAGAACTACCAGGTAAAGGATGAGTCAGAAGCTGACAAAGTTCTTCAGAATTTGCTAATTAACAGAAGTGAAAATAAGAGTCAGCAGGATCTGGAATGACAAAGATCTCTAACATTCTTTTACCAATGTAGAAATCCAGGTGGTGTAACGTCAGGTTTGTATCCTGATAGAGGATTTGGTTTGTTAGCCTGTGTGCGACAGGCCAATTCCAAGTATATCGCAGAAAAGTATGAAATGTCTTTTGGAGGACAACTGTAAAATATCCTACCTCCACAAAAAACATGCTTTTTTTTTTTCCCCTGTAAGGCTTGTGTGCTGAATCATAAGGATGTAGAAATTTTCTTTGTGTTAGAGCCTTGGCTAGTCTTATTAAATGTGTCCAATTACGTCGAAGTCTTTAACGAACTTTAGAGTATTTTGGCAGTATGTTTCCTGCATTTAGTGGTACACTTTTGGGATGAGTGAAAAAAGATGCATTTTAATATCATTGTCTTTGGGAATTAAATGTTTAATTTACCTTCTCTGTACCTCTACCTATACCGTGGGTTTTTTTTCCTTTTTTTTTTTTTATTTTTGTATTTTTCTTTTAGTAAAGTAAGCATGTAAGATGACCAGATAGACCAGTGAGTTCTGCCCTTGCCGGTCTAATTAACTGCCCTGTTTTATTGCCATATTATGTTGTTTGGCATGTAACAGCCACCTTTTTTTTTTTTCTTTTTTTTTTTTTTTTCCCCCCCTGACCCTCCTGTGAAGGAAAACCGCAATAACTGAAGGAGCCTCTGATTTTGTAGCCTTTTCGCTGGATGTATTTGTGTACATCACTTCAGTATTCTTGAGCGATTTTTATTACGCTTCTCATGGACGAATCTTGTTCTCAATGAGATTAGTGGGAAATGTCCCCCTTATTTCTTTGGGGGCAGATTTTGCTAATGTGCATTTATGACTTCAAAGCCAGCAATAAATAGCTGGTCCCCATCATTGGAGCGAAACTCACTTGAGCGAAAGGTCAGAAAGAGGTGGCAACGCTAGGAAATGTCTCTGAATGTCAGAATCAATTAAAATATTACTTTATTTAAATTACTGAATTCGTGGCATTATTCTAATTCATGGAGCCTTTTAAAGGAAGGAGTTCTATTTGGAAATACTAGCACTATAAAGCATTGGGTGCCTGAAAGCGGTGGGTTTGGAGGGGCTTTATTACTGTTTTCTTTGGGAGATGAGTAACTTTGGAGTCCATCTAGTTTTAGGAAAGCAGAGGTGTGAGGCACAAAGGAGAGATCGATTCAGATTCCTGCTTTTTAATCTGCTGCGATTACTGTATCTTCTTAACCCTGTAAGTAAATGAAGTTGAAAACGCAGTTATCCCTTGGAAAAAAAAAAAAAAAAAAAAAGTAACTTTGATGCCTTGGGTTTCAGAGGAAGACGCCACCGCCATCGCCTGCAGCGTGGTGGTAACCTGAGGGTCAGGCGAACTTGAACCGCGGCATTAGGTCTGTCCTTAATGTCTGTCGAGCTTTTCCTGCGCCGCTGCCGCCGCTGTTTTCAAAGCAGCCCCTGCCCGGTGCAGCTGGCGGGGAAGGGGAGAGAAATAACTCGTCAGACGCTGGTTTCGCCTCCTCCGCTCGGAAGGAGCTTTTTGCCTTCCCATTTCCCTCGCTGCCGAGAGCTTCGCCTGAGCTATTGTGATGGGAAGTAATGCCATTTAAAGAGAAATATGTTTCGGCGTGCCATGTTTATCTGACAATAGGAGTTGTTTAATGTGTAGCTTGTTTTTACCACGGACTTAAAAACTCAATGCATATTTTGTGTTTTATTTGATCTAGCATGCCTATTTTTGACGCTCGCTTAATGTTCAAATCAATAACAGCAAAATCCAACTTTCAGTAAGTAACTACTGGCTCTTAGCCTCATTTTTCAGATTTTGGTGCTCCATACTGCTTTAAAATACGATCTAATCTTTGTAGAAACGTCTCTGTTGAAAGCGTTCATACACTAAACACATGCTTGGTTCAAAAGGTAGTTTAAAAACTCAGGTGGTAGCTGACCTGGAGGGCAGACAAATTGCCTTTTTAAGAATTCCCCCAGTATTGCTAGTCAGGCTTCCTTAAAACTCAGTACTTTCCAAATCAGACAAGATGACTGATGAAAAATAAAAGTTTTGTGAAATTGTAGCATCTGGTTTTGAGCATCACAAGCCCAAGGTGCCATTTACACTTTGGATTTTACAGTTGTGGTGATGCACAAGATGATTCAACCACGCTGAACCTCCAGTCCGTTTTATGTATTCATGGGTGTCTTTTTTTTTTTTTTTTTTCTAACACAGAGGAATCTTTATAACATTTATGTTAACCTTCGGTATAACAGGCAATAGATTTCTTATCGGCTTGCTTTGTATGGACTCCAGGACGTTTGGAATTTTAAACTTTATTTTCCCCCCGGTATTACCTGTGTGCACCTCCTGCAGCAGGCAGATGCTTTCACTGGCAGGACCAAGCTGAGGAGCACTTACTGATCAGGAAAAGTGACAATGAACTTCCAAAGAAACAACCACCCCACCCCACCCCCCCCAAAAAAAAAAAAAAACCTAAACCACAGAGTGTTTGAAAGCCTGATCTCTGCTAACATGACCCTCTGGTTCAGGGCATTTTTATTCGTATTGGATGCGAAGGGATGGCTGCGGGGCTGCAGCCGCACAGCAACCGAGCACCAAACCCCCCAACTCCAAACTCCGCCGTGATTAAATCTTGTTTATTGGAATATCTTAATTATAGTCTCGATTATTTCGTTCCTCCTGAATTCTGAAACTTCTGTGCTTAAAGCACGTTACATTCATAACCAGGAGAACTAGAAAGTGTTTGCAGGGAAAGCCGGGATCTCTCACGCAGTCTCATGGACCTGCACATAAAGTCCAGAGAGAAACGCAAAATACCTCTTAAAAAAAAAGATAAAATTTAGAAAACTTCTAATAAGCTTTTTTTCCCCTCTGTTATTTCCCTTAGCTTCTTGGATTAGCAAATTTAGTTGGAAGAACTATACATGGTTTGTACTTTTAATATTCTCCTGGACCATTCATGCCCTTCCAGGGATTTCTCAGGAGTAACAAGGGGAGCCTCCTGCACGGACGAAACGTTTAGTTATTTTGGGAGAAACTTCTCATTGCCAACAGCTGGAGCAGGAGCAAGACATGGGCTTTTTGCTCTTGCTGTCTTTATACTTTGCAAGGTGGGGAAGGACAGAGAGGGAGGGGGGAGGGAGTACCTGGCGGCTGGGCTGGAGGAATCAGGGGATGGAGATGCACGGAATCGTTAGGGTCATAGGGAGGTGTTTGGATCCGAGCAGCGCATGCTGAACGACGGCACGGATCTGGTCGGTTCTCCTTGTGTGAGGGTGTGTTTTATGCAACAGTTTGTTTACACAAAAAGAAAAGAAAAATTTTTGTAAAACCGCAGGAGAGGTAGCATGACGTAGTAGGACATCGGAATGGAAATCGTCTTTTGGGTGTAGTAGATAAAGGAAGTGTCAGGGGTGCAGGTCGCCTCACCTATTGGAGATGTCAGTGAGATGTGAGTTGGGTTTGGGTCTGTGTGGATATTCCCTGCTTTGTCAGATGCTTCTGTGTCTGAAGGAGCGCTAGCTGCTGCAGGAGCTTTCGAGAGGTATGAAAAACATTCCTTATAAAAATACTGGGAAGCTCCCTCCACCCCCATTGTTTATTGGAAACTTACCCCCCCCCCCCCCCTTAAGATATTTGATTATGGTGTAATGCAGCTAATTTAAGCATCTGTTTATCACTGCCTGGCTAGACTGAATGTGAAATTTCAATTGAATTACCTCCCAAGAGAGCTTTGAGCTCTGAGGGTAAAACAAATCATTTTCTCTCCATTCCCCTGGGATTGTCAATAAAAAGAATTCATCTAAATAGTTTACATGCGTTTTGAAATGTTGCATCTACTAGACTTGGTTTTGTTGTTAGTGGAAAATTGCCCGTGTGAGTGGAGTATCGGCTTTAACTCGACTGTGTCAGTGTTACAGCATGGTGGTACAGTGTCTGGAAAGGCTACTGCTGTGAAAGCATTTGCATTTAAGTAATTCATAGTTGATCAATAAATGTGCGTGCTTTATTTTAGAACAGAAGATAGCGTATAAACTGGAGCTTGCCCAACCTCAGACATAAGCTGCCACCAGCCCAGTAGCTTCTCCAGCTCTTCCAGTAGGCGTGTTACAACAAAGGGAGTTATTGCCATGGGCTGCTGGTGGGACGCTCCAAGCCCCTCATTGCCACCGCGGCTTTGTCTGCTCCTAAATATTTGTGCGTGCACACATTATTAAAAATATTTCCGCTTCCACAAGAAACAGTAGGTTATCTCTTTGGCTTGTCATCGTGTCAACAAAGATCTGGGAGAGGGCAGAGTACAGGTTTTTCTTGCTTTGCAAAAAAACTAGTTCCTAGGTTTACATCTTCTCTGTCATTTTGTTGGTGGGAAGAGCAGAGATTTTCCTTCTCGTTTGCCTTAATTAGATTTGAAGGGAAATCTGGTGCCGCCCACATGCAGAAGACCTGCAGATCTGATTTGTAGGTGGTTTTACCCTGGACTGGGCAGCTCTGCGGGGGTCAGGTGCTGCCTTCACTGGAGCTGGGACATGTGGACATGTCCTTGAGCAGCAGGCAGCAATCCACGTACTGGTCATGCCCCAGTGTCTTTGCCGGGAGGACAGGCAAGTTCTTCTCCAGCTGAGTTCACTGCCTGGGGAAGAGCCTTAGACTCTCTCAACATTTAACTCCAGGCTGCATTTCCAGATGCAAGCAAGGACAAAAAGGTCAGGCTTCCTTATGGGAACATCCATGCTAATCTTTGTGTCCGTCACCTGTGACTCACCAGTGGAGATGCCACTGTGCCCTTCAGCTCAGATCTTCTGGCTTACTTGGGGCTGTGGTGTAAAGGCTGAGGGTAATTTCATTCAAGCAGGAAAATTGCAATCCCAAGAGTAATAAAACTGGAAGGTGTCATGACAGTGTGAATGCTTGTACCCCGAATCAGCCTGCGGGTAACTAGAGAGTGAGCAGACCAAAGGAGGTAGACGGCAGAATTTGTTTTGCTGACAACTCTTGCCAGCAGCATTTCCAGCTGAGGGTTAGAAGAAGGTCCAACTCCTGGTAGCAAGATGCTTCATCAGCAAACACCTTTGTACAAGTTTGACTTTTATGATGTGGATAGTTAAAATTTGCTCTTGTACAGGTATTCAGGCAGCGAAGAAAAACTTCTTTAAAGATCTTCTAGTAGTTATAGCAGTAAGAAGATTGGAGGTGCCCATGCAAAGTGAATGCCTGTTTGTTATTCTGGAGTGAAGACGCATTCAAACCTGCAGGAGCTAGCCCCGGTTAGCAGCTAGTGTCATTGTCCTGTTATTCTTTCAGTCTCCTCTCCTGGTTGTATTTTTATTGATTATAAAAAACATTTCATTATCATAGAGTTGGAGTTGGAAGGGACCATCTAGTTCCAACCCCCTGCCGTGGGCAGGGACGCCTTCCACTAGACCAGGTTGCCTAAAGCCCCATCCAACCTGGCCTTGAACACTGGGATGTTAACTGGGATAATTTTAGATGACATAGCATTTGGGATGACAATCAAAAATCAGAAGCCAAAAACTGCGCAAACTTTTAAATTAAACAGAAGAAAATTTAAATTTTAGAGTTTGCTTATCCAGGTATTTCTGCGGTCACTCTGGTCATGATCAGGGCATGTTTAATAGCAAAGCCTGAAGAAGTTAAACGCCACGTGCATAGGCAGTATATTTTCAGGACACCTATAATCAGCAGTAGTTCCTACAGTCATCACAAGGAGGACTTGAAGAAAGAAGCACAATATTGCTGCTTTACTTGTCAGTATTTTCTTTAGTATGGGGGATTGACTGAAGTACTTGTTTGCAGAAGCAATGAAAGTTACTCACAGATTGCAACAGTCTAGGAACGATTAAGGTTTTAAATTATATCAACATTCATCGTAAGCAGCAAAGGCATAATCATGGTAAGGTTCATTCTGGATTTTTACTCCAAAACAGTAGTAGACCAGAAGTCCGTGGGTACCTTGAAGCTTTGGCCTGTGTTGTGAGATGCTAATAGTCCATGTTTCCTTTCTGGCTCCAAATATGGAATCGTTTTGACAGTTTAAGTATACTTTACAAGGATTAATCCTGACAGGGTTGATAGTAACCTAAGAAATTTTTTTTTTTTTTTTTAAAAAACCCAAACCTGCAGTTTATCTTAATGAGCGGCTCATACTGTCAACAGCAAAGCGCCGTTACTGGGTGTAATAGGGTTTAGAGGCTCATGGCGGGAGAGGACAGGTCTTGTCATGTTAAAGTACATGCCGAGAAGCAGGGATAGCCCCTTCTCCGCAACCACCCCTGGTCTTCCCGTGCCCCCAGCCCAAGGTGCTTCACCTGTGCCTCTCTCACCCTGCTCGTAAAACAATGTTAAGAACAAATTTGTTTTTGAGATCCTTGAACTGAAATGATCTTGCTTCAGATGAGGTGCGTGAAGGTACCAACTACTTCGGATAAAATAGATACAAGAGCCTGTGTAATGTTAAAAGCAAGCAGCTACAAGAGAACAATCTTGGAGTGTTTCCAAATCCAAATAAGTCCCGTGTCACAAAGAGTCAGAAGTCTCCCTTGAATGAAGATCATTACCCTCAGGGTGCATGTTGGTCACCCTTTAAAATTCTTATAAAAACAAAGAAATTAATTATCCAGTATAAAAACGGGGCATTCGTCTCCTGGCAAACATTCAATTAACTTTTTAGTGCTTGCTACTTAATGTTGTGTTTGACCAGTCGAGCATTGAGAACAAGTTTCCTTTGAAAGGGAGCTGGGGTGGAACGTGGCATTGCGCTGGAGCTTTGCTCTGGCGACCAGTTGGGGCTGGTCATCAACATTTTTCCCATGATCGTTGAGTGTGGAGCTGGTTATATTTTACTTATGCATGTGAGATGTAGTTTGCTTTGGGACAGGTTTGGTCTTTTTTCTGTAGGCTGGATGATGTTTTATTGAGAATATAATTTAGCTCGTTTTGCAATCATAGACTGGATTGCAGTGGTTGAGCATGAACTACCAATTAAAAGCAACTGTATAATACTTCTAATTCCCATGACTAATGGGCTGAAAATATGGAGCTCTTTGACCTGGATGCAATCCAAGCTAAAGATGAATTATGCCACGTAGATCACATTTTCTCCTGTTAAAATGGCAAAATGTAGACCCCAAAACTTAAGAAACACTGACTTCCAAGGGATGAGCTGATGTGATGAGAGATATAATTTGCGAATAATGCATAAGCAATACTTGGATTACTATTTTTTTTTTTTTTTTAGAACTTTTACCTGTTTCTGTGCACATCGATATCATTTATAATCTCCTTTCACCATTAATCTCCTGCTGCTTTGCTAACAAGTGATTGTGTCCTGAAACAATTGGAAGGGAAAGATTCTCTGGGGCTTTTTTATTGAGTGTCCTTTAGCTTTGCAGTATAAATCTCATTTTTACAAGACAGGTTGTGGAGTTTTTTAAGTGCATCCTGTATGTAGAGATTCTCAAATTGGTCTTTGATTGTCGTGTATGAATTATATATTTTTATTGTTTTTTCCTCAAAAGGATCCCTAAAATTGTTAAATTTGGTGTTAAATCCAGTAATCTAAATAGCCAAGCTTTACTGGGTTTGTAGCAGAACAAAATTAAATATCTATGGGTTAAGCTTAAGGCTGGTTGGAGCTGTATAAATATGCAAGGCTTATGTGAAGGAAAGTGCTCTGCTCGTCAAACGAGGGAGTGATTACGTGGCAGGGCAGTAGGAGTTCTCTTGGAAACAGGGGAAATGATCAGCGTAGCAGGACAGAATGCAAAGGTCGATCTGCTGAATACAAATAACGTATTGAGCACCAGGTTCTGCCTCATGGAGCTGGCGCTTTTGGAACCGCTGTGATAAATGCACTGATAAATTCGAGGGAATGAGTGCTATTGCAAAAGTCTGATGAAGGCTAGAAAGTGTCCAGCTCGTAGGAATTGCATTGCTTGGTCAGGCACAATGAAATTAAATAGAATTTGCTTTAGTGAAATTGCATCAAGGATGATTAAAGGTGCTGCTGGGAGAAGGTGGTGATCACCTTTCACTGAAGCCACTTCAGTGACTCCATCGCTTACTCCTTATGTCTGTTTTGGGTTTTTTCCTCCTTTGCTCTGACTTCAAGGCTCCTTGCCCACTCCCGTTCCTTTGCACCTGTGCGTTGTCCCGTGCTCCATGCCTGGAGGTCCCACCAAGGGCTCCTTCAAAGAGCAAGGAGCTCATCAGAAGACACTTATCAGCACGTTTCCTTGGGACTGTGAGGATTTGCCCAAATACACCAGGTTCTATGCTTCCCCTGTACCGATACACAGCATTCTTCCTTCCCCTGTTCTCTGATAATTGCATTTTGGGTCAAGATTCGGCCTTTTCGCTTTGCTCTCCAAAAAGCTGATTTGTGTAACGCGGCACTGCATTTCCTTCTTGCCTCAGTGAGACCGAGACGTGCAGGATGGAGCTGCTCTCTGCTCCTTCCACAGCTCTGCTCTTTGCATCTGCTGCCGGGATTCAAGTCTCTCCTTCCCAGCTAAGGCACCAAGCAGTCTCTGATCCACCTCTGGTGTGTTATCACGGGCTTCCCACCTCTGCGGCTAAACTGCTCTTGGGCTCTTTTCTTGAAGCAGAAGAGTACCAAGTCAAACTCCTGTTGGTTTTGCTTTAATATTTTTCCATTTTGCATTACTTTTTTTCAGAGAATCATAGAATCGCCTAGGTTGGAAGGGGCCTTTCAGATCATCTAGTCCAACCATCAACCTAACTCGGACAAAACCCATCACTAGTCTAAACTATATCCCTAAGCACTACGTCTGCCCATCTTTTAAATACTTCCAGGGATGGTGCCTCAACCGCTTCCCTGGGCAGCCTGTTCCAATGCTTAATAAACCTTTCGGTGTAAAAATTTTTTCCTAATATCCATCCTAAACCTCCCCTGGCACAACTTGAGGCCATTTCCTCTTGTCCTGTCGCCCGTTACTTGGGAGAAGAGACCGATCCCCGATCCTGTCTACAACCTCCTTTCAGGTTCCTTTTTTTAGGCGCCTTTGGCCTCGTGGGTGCCGCACAATGAATTGTAAGAGAGTTCACAGCTTTCCAGTTGTTTTGCTTTCCTAAAACAGGAGGGCAGAGCGATGCCCGGGGGCTGCAGGCAGGACCGAGGCCCTGCTGTGGTCCCTTGTGTTTGCAGGGAGCTGCGATACCGCGAATGCGGAGTTTGAGTGACTTGAACTGGGTTGTGCCCCAGGTGGGCTGACAGCATAACCGGTCTTTTAAGGTAAAACAAAACACATATGCACACAGAAATACACACACATGCGTATAACCACATGTAACATCCGTATGTTACCAAGAGAAGACGGTATCTCATGACTTTTTTCTTTCCGTTTGATATTTAAATGATCCGCTGGCAACAGGGCTAGAGTTACATACTCTAAATAAAATGAGATACCTTAAAATTTGCATAAGAACCCCTTGGCACTGTAATTGGCCCCTATATACGCGGCTCATGCATATATATTCTCTTGAACAGTTTGACATTTTACCTCTTCCGCTGCTGGTTTATAGTAAACGGAGAAGTGTAAGGAATATTTTTCCTGATTACAGTTGTTGGAGCAGTGCATGTGCAGAGCTGTATTCGGTCATTTATTCCCTCTTCATTTTTGTAACAATTGTAGCATGAACTAATTATTTTCTCAGCTTGAGGTATTTGTATCGCAGTTGCGTTTGATAACTGTTTATTTTATGGACGCTTCGTTGAAGCAGTGACCGAAGCTCGGACGTGGGGTCCTCTGCTCTGCTCCCTTCAAAGGCGCAGGGGAAGATCAGGAGCTTTGCTGGGGGAGAAGAGGTTGGGCAGTAGGTTGGTAAACCGCCTTCATCCATTCATCAATATCCAGGTGAAAAGTTAACGCTGTCACCAACAGGATTGTCTTCTGCTCCATGCTGGCACATCCCTTATGTTGCCCAGGTGACAGTAGGGGTGGCCAAATGGACCCGCGTGGCTCAGAGGAGGTGGGGAGAGAGAGGAGCAGAGATGGTTCAGCAAAGAAGTCAGCACACCGTTGGGTTTCAGCCATTTCTCTTTGCTTATCCTGGGAATCAGAGCCCCCGAAATGCTATCTTCTCTCTGCCCTTGACTCCCTTCCAAAGGATTTGCTGTTGGCCAATACCAAGGAACCTCAAGTACACCGCAGAGCTGGAAACTTGCACCAAAATGAAGCCGTATTAATAATAATAATGATAAAAAAGTTCCAGTTTCCTACAGATTTAAATTGGCTCAGTAAATTTGACACCGCGTTTAGCTTCTGAGGTGATAATGCATCAGATTACACTCTGTGGTTATTTTTCGTGGCCTGTCAGTAAAATAGAAACTAATATTCTGTATTGGCATTTCACAAGATGTTTTGTCAGAGGGTTAAGCTTTCAGTGAGGATTTAAAGGCTGTTACTGTAAATGTGACCGTTCTGTGTATTTTTCAATTCAGGCAGACTACTTCTATTATAGAGAAAATGTTAACAACTTAATATTTTGGTTTAGAGTTATAGACGTCAGCGTTTTAGAACATAAATAGATGCTCTGTATGGCAAAAAAAAAAATTGAAATAGCACTTGAAAGAGTTCATTATCTTCATATTTCCATAACTTCATTAGTTCCCTAACTTACTTAACACTCGAGCAGCATTTGCTGGGTGCTTTGTATGGACACAAAAGGGCAGGTTTTGCCCTGAAAAGCTCAGTCTCGGGGCATCAGATATAGGATTTGATAATGCAGGAAACAGTAAACGATGACTGATTCTGTCCAGTTTTTAACTGTAACAGCTGGTTAAAAAATGTGCAGGCTATTTAACAGAAAATTAGGTTCTTGATTGCACTAACGCTTTTCTTGAAAGAGATTTTGCTTTCTGTAGAAAACTGCCTTTTTGTGGTGAACCAGAAAACTTTTTTTACTTGTAGGGAAGAGTTCTTCGCAGGAAAGCATTTTCTGACCAGCTTTAAAATACAGAGATAGCAAAGACCACTTAGAGTTTTTTCTCATCACTCCTATGGAAACTAAATGCTAAATTATCCATGTTCTGTGAGCTTTACTGAAAGCAGGAAAGGTCCTTGCTTTTTTATCCTTTGCCTGTACCCCAGAAGAGGAAGAAAATAAAATAAAATATAAATACCAGGGTATTTTTGCCCCCCAAGGTTGTTATTGAGAGCTTTAGCTGCTTCAGTGCTTTCCTGTCGTCTCTGAAATTGTGCTTGTTGGTCCCACTTGCAGCTGGGGACATAAAACATTTTAAATGTTTAAATGTTTTTTAACATTTAAAGCAGCAGCCTAAAACATTTAAAAATGCATGGGACAAGAGGAGGGGAAACAGAAGGAGGTTGACTTTGGCTTTTTCCTGGAAAATGTGACATTTTTGCCAAACGTTGATACAGCAAAAGCTGTAGAAGGCAAGAAGGCAGAAACTAGGGTTTCCATTTGGAAATGCTGCCTGGAGTTCGTCGCTGGATCGACTCGTGTGCCTTCTCCTCCTGGCCTAGGTTCCCTGGGTGGACTTTGGTATCTTCATCCAAATGGCTGTGCCTTTTCATTAAGCTGTGCTGGTAAACCAGAGAAAACAGTCTGGTTGGAAAACTGTGTATAGAGAGTAGCAAGGAGCGGGGAAAAAAGAGGCATGGAATTGTGGAGCCTGTGAGATACTGTGATGGTGACTCTAGAGTCCACTAGAGAAAACCCACTCCATGGTGGGTTTTCATCTTTTAGACAAAAAAAACCAACCTCATGGTCCCAGCAATACTTTCTGGTACCACTTGGTGTTTGCCGAGTTGTGCTTTTGCCCATTCAGCTTCCTTGACCATTATCTGCGACATCAGTATTTACTTGCGTTAAAGCAAAACAGTGTCAGAAGGCACTTCATTAGTATAATGATGGGTCTCTTTGGATTTCCTGATAAATGTTTCTCACTGCTGTACCAGGTGTCGTTCATCATATTTGTCACTGCAATACCAGGTCTTGCTCCCAGACTCTGCCGGAGCAGCTTAGGTCAATTTGTGTAGCAAATCAGTGGCCAGACTAGTATTAGCACGTAAGATTTCTTGATTCCTGGCCTCTTACCTGACCTTTAAGAGCATGATAATTTTGAAGTAGTTGGTGTTTTGTTAGGGTTTTTAACGAGAAAAATAATATTTGCCTATTGTTCATTTTGGCAGTCATCTGGTCAGAGGTCTCAGCCCAAACAAGAGTTATAATAGATGAATAAACAACTTTGTTGATGTTCTTGTTTATTGGCAGTTGCTATAGCAATCGGCTGCCACAGATTCCCGGATAATGGTTCTGGTACGTGGTTGCTCACCACATCCATCAGATTGGAGGTGCATCCTCCCTGGCTGGTAATGGAGGTGATAAAAATATCTTAGCTACACATATACCATCAAATTGGGTTTTCCTACTACTTAGAATGGTGAGAGTTATATGTCCGTCTGGGGTTTGGGTTTTTTCCGTAGCAGTACAAAGCGTGAATCAATTCCCAGCAGTTTGTTCAGTGGGATAACTCCAAGTAATGAATTTTTTTGTTACAGCATCCCTGTGCTTGGTCTGGCTGGTGCCAAAGCAACACAGCTGTGGGACTGTGGTGGAGAAATCCATTCCGCAATGGATTTCAAAGACCATAAAACTTTATTTGAAGGGCAGAAGCAGAACACTGGGAATGCATTTCCTTATTCTTAACCCCAAAATCTCAACTCCGTGATGGCATGGGGTGGCTGCTTCTTTCTGGCTCTCAACAGTGGCTTTTCCCAGGTTCTCGGTTAGCAAGGTGTAGCCCTCCGGATCTTCACCTCCAGCCTGATGGGAGGGTGTTTTTTGGAGTGCATCAAAATTCGACTCAGCTGTGTTTACTTCAGTGTGTGATCTTGTACACGCATGAGACATCCAGACACAGCCAGTGCCTTTACTCGAACCTCACGTTGCTCCTACAAATAAACTGTGCCGTGTCTGAACGGCTCATCAATAGCAGGTCCGCCTCTTCCCTCTAGAGGGGGAAATCCAATGGGAAAATTGATCATTAACACGATGCGGTAGAAATACAAGGACAGAAAAGGCAGGAAATAAGGCTTGGGGTTTTGGTGGCTGTTTTAATTTGGCTACACAGTTCATAACATGTCCGCAAATTAAATGATGTGCTTTGGTTGTAACGTGAATATGGATTTTGGTCTGTCGAACTCTGCATGCATGGGAAATCTGGTTTTGGCGGTGGAAGAGCAACACATTTTGGGATGGATGGACAGGGATGTGCTCTTGTACGGGAGAGTTTATGTTGAAATATATACTCAAAAAAAAAAAAACCAAACCAGAACAATTCGTTCAGCTACAAAGTGTATTTTCAGGCCTTCATATGGTTGCTTGACTATATTCTCATTAACTTGTAATTGAATATGGAGGCAGACTTGAGCTCTGAAATTTTAAATGTTTTTTAAAAAAATAATCAAAATTGCTCCTGTTGAGGGATTTGGTTCAGGATCCTCTTCACCCATGTACACGACTATTCACACTGGCTAATACAGGCTAACACAGATATCTACGTTGTTTGTCGTGCAATTACAAATGAATCAAAATCAAAGATTCCTATAAAACCATTGAACAGAGAGTCAGGGAAGGTGATTCACGTTGGATATCTAAATTAAATGTCCAAAGAAAATTATACAAACATCTCTGATTCTCCCCTATTTTCCTCCCCACCCTGTTCTTCCAACAGAGATTTATATTAATCCACTAGCAAAAAAAAAAAGTTGGTTTCCTTCTTTGCTTTGCAGATTGCTTTGGCCTTAAACACAAGGCAATCTACAAAAATGCAATTATTTAAGTTTTCATTTTGAATGTGGCTCTTCATTGCTAAATTGAAGAACCCAGGATTAAAAAAAAAGCACGTAATGTGAATTAAATGTGGCGGTGGACAGGGAGTGTTTGTGTTCCAGCAATAGTATCACAGCTTCATTTCCTTTGTATATCTTACTTCGGTTTTGCAAACTAGGATGGGCTTTTTCCAGCTTTTTCTGTATACTTTTCCCGGTGCTTTTGTTTCTAAAGATGTAAATTGAAAGGGATGACAGTTCCACGCAAAGGGAAGAAATGTTTATTTTAAGAACACACAAGTACCCAGTTACGATATAACTTGTTGAATCCTCCGTGCCAGACTGGCTTTGCTGGGAAGATGAATGGGAATTTGAAAAGGACCCTGTCGAAGTAATTGGGCTTTACAGCTCACTCCTATTAGCCAAATCTTTGCTTCGCTCTCCTGTTTCTTTGTCTTTTAAGCCTGCAGTAGCAATGCTTAAGAGAAAAAGAAAAGAGTTTGCAGCCTTGGTGCGTGCGGTGAGATATTTCCATGGTTTATGCGGCGTTTCTAAACATGGGCCAAGTCTTCACCCCCCCAAAAAGACAAAATAAAGGAAACAAGCACCCAAAAAACCTCGATACAAGTGGAGAGAAGCAAAATGAGCAAAACCTCAGCTGAGTTTTGGTTAGAGTTTTTATTTGTTTCCCCCCCGCTATGCTGATGTTGTGGCTGATGTATCTGTAGATGGAGCAGGCTGTGGGGAGATGCGCCGAGGTGCCGGATGGGTCGGGATGGGGGTGCTGGAGGACACGTCTGCCACCTGCGGGGTCCCCGGCCGTGCCTTCCATCCCCGGGCGCAGCCGAGATCGGCACCGACTCGATCACATTTTCAGCTCGGGTAGAAGAGGAAATTGGCTGTTTAAAAGCGGCTACCCACCTTTTCGTCGTGCCTTCCTTCTCTGCCAAAGTTGTACGGATGCAGGGAGGGAGAATATCTTCCTGCCACCTTTCCGCAGGCATTTTTATACCCGCACTTCCCTGGAAATCAGAAAAGCACTAAAACAAGGGAAGGGGACAGTGTAAGGATCAGCTGAGCTGTAGCAGTCATTTTGCGAGGGTGCCTGACCTTGCATATATTATTTTTTTTGTCTAACTGTTGTGTGTATGTGTCTGCAGACAATATGTATCTGCTGTTAGAAAAATCAGAAGTGGGAATTAAATATTGCGCTCCAGGCTGATACGGTAAAGCTGGGAGTTTCTCACGTAACTTTACAGAAACTGGCTGCTTTCCCCTGATCTTTTATTCAGCATTTAGGGATGGAAGATTTGCAGGCCTTTTTCTGGCATATTTTTAAATACTGGTATGCTCCTTGCACTCTACTTTCCCGTTCGGTTTTCTGTATTTCTAAATGTTATGAGTACGGACAAGTGTTCATAAATATATATGTTCCTTGGCGGTTTCAGCTCATGCACGCGTATAAGAATATATATCCCTCGATGGAGTTTCAGTTCTGCCGCAGACGCGATGGGTTTCTCCCTCTTTATCAGTGACACCATTAATAGAGATAGAAATGGAAACTTTTTCAACTAAAACCAGCTGGGGTATCATTGATCAAGATACAGGCTAACCCAGGAAAATGGCATGTGAGTAGTAATTGGAGCTGTAATACAGTTGAAACGATGTTTTTCTTGCTGTTTGTTTTTAGGATACTTCATGACCTATTAATTCATTCTCTTTCTCCCTTTTTGCCTTAAAAATATAAATTTCTCAAAGCTAAAGATAAAGAAGGGTTTAGGGCTCTTTAAACAACAGATGGAGAGACTATAATTTTGTTGATAATTCAGATAATATTTAGCAATATATTAGAAGTTTGTAGAAGGGGAAGTATGAATCTAAGGAATTTTCAAATCAGTGACATATTTTTCCTTTAGTGTGTTGTATTTAACGTTGCTGTTTAAAAGCATGGGATGAGGCTTCACAGGTTTGTGTTGTTTGGTGGTGTTTTTCTTTTTCTTTTCTTTTTTTTTTTTTTTTTTAAAAAAGCCTTCCCAAGGCACTGGATTTACATTTTAAAAAGAAAACACGTTACAAAGACCCCGCCGTTAACTGTACAGGAATGAGCATTTGATGGTGAGTTTCAAAGGAAGGAGATTAAGTGGCTGGGGAGTCCTGTGGCATTTGGCACGTGTGCGGATTCAAGCAATGAGTCAAAAAGACACAGATAAAATATTGTCAGGGAACTGGCTTTGTAGCTTCTGTTTTGATGACAAAGATCTAATTTTGAATTATTTTGACAATTTAAAAATGCAGTTTACACCAGCAAGTATTTTTTCCCTTAAATTTAGAGCGCCAGGCAGGCAAAACGACTTGCCTTGACTATCTTCTTTTCAATACTTATTCTCCATAACTAAGTTCCGGAGTCAGCTCCGGAAACTAATTTACTTTCCTTTCTAAAACGCATCTTAAAGACAAAAACTAAACTGTATTAAATATTTACGTGTCATCAGTCACCGTAATTACCATGATGTTTATATTCTGCTTGCAGAGGTTGAGGGAGGTGGTCATGCAACATCAAGAGGCAGTTGATATTTAGGAGACAACTTCTACCGTAGCGTGATCTCTGGGAGAATACTTTGAGGCAAGGAAATACTTTTTCCAATCAAATGCATTTTATTAGAAGATTCAATCATCAATGTTGCCTTGCGGTCCTCCTTTCTCAGTTGGCTGCCAGGACTTTATTAATTTTCACTACAGGTTAGCCCAGATATGGCACAGATTTTCCCAGTTTCTTCTCTCTGTAATTCTTTCCATTACCTCCTTCATCCCAAGGGGTTCTTCCCAGCACATGCCCATCATTTTTATACTCCTCTTTGTAGGAAGGTGATATTAAAACAGTAAGCAGCCCCTAGTAAATGTGGAGTCTGTGTGCACTGATTACACGGGATTAGTGGTTGTGGGTATGTATATACACAAAAATAGTTGCTGGACATCTTTGGCCAGTGGACCTCGCAGCTGACCGGTCTCCCATTGGATTTCTAGTATTAAAAGCTCCGTAATAAGTTTGGAAAATCGCTCTTTTATTAATCACTATTCTAGAAACAGAGGAAAAGTTCTCACCTTTCTTACTTGCTTTTGGAAAGAGCCTCTGCAGTTGCTGCTGTAGAACACACCAAAGCCACATCCATTCCCGCAGCAGTGTTTAGGTTCTGCGTATCGTGACAGTACTTTACCCTAGCTATTCAGAAGGGGAACGAAGCACCAAATTTTACCTTGTGTAGTTCATAATACATCAGATTTGATGTTGATGTACAAAAATGCTGTTCTCTTTTAAATGGGGGAAAAAAAATATTGTAGCAATCCCAAAAGTGTTCCTGTCCGTTAAAATTTCGACAGTAACACCGTGGCTGTGAACAGCTAGAAGAAATTTTAAAAGGTCTGAGTCATTATTTGTTAAAGCTGAACTATAATCTTTATTTCTAAATACACACACACATACGCATCGCAGTTGTGCTTTGGCTTTTAGCTTCACCCCACAAAAACTGCAGTCATCTCACATCAGGTCAGGAAAACTGTTAGGCAGGTGTTTTGTTACGTGCTCATTTTCAGACATAAATCACTCACGCAGTATCTTGGTTTTACGCTGAGGGAATCCCAAAGCATCTGAGAAGTCACTCCTGCATAAGGCTACATGAAGTTACAGTGGAGCCATCTCTCCTAAAAGGTAACAGGTAGACGATTTGCAACCCTTTGCCTAAACTTTGTCCTCCCGCACGGTGGCACAGAGAACTTTGTCTTACACACCCTAGTGCTCTGAAAATCACAGGAACAAATTCACCAGCTGAGCAGAATAAGAAAGCTTGTTTGGTTTTGCCTTATTTGCAGTCCCTTCACTCCTACAGAGATGCATCGAGCTCCACGGCGGTTGTCTTAAAAGGATGAAGAGCAGGTTGGAAATCCCATTAGGATTCCACACAAGGGTCTCTAAGCGCTCCACATCTGCAAAACAATTCAATATTTCAGCCCATGCCTTAGGATTGCAGAGGTGGCGCTTAGTCCTTGACACTTTTACCATGGGTTGCTGTTTCTTCCCCCTACCCTGATACGAAGTAGTAAGAGGTTTCGGCCATAGGACGTTCAGAGGCATGAGACCAAATAACTGGCATTTAAAAGTCCTGCCAAAGATCCTGCTTAAAAGACAGCATCATGTCAGACTGTGTTTTATTTTCTCATCATTCAGGAGAGTTGCTTGCTTAATTTTTTTTCGACGGTGGCAGTTCGAATAAACATGCTAGCGTTTCAAAAAGCATAATAATGTATTGTTTTTGAGGGGAAACAGAGCTCCAGAGGAAATGATGGTTTGATTTTGTGCATATTTTCTGCAGTAAACATTTTTTGGCATTCCTCTTTTTTTTTCTTTTTTTTTTTTCTTTTTTGAATATTTTATTTTTCCTGCTTGGTTTAATGCAGCATAACCTCCTCTAAATTTAGTGGGAAGTGTAAACGTATGTAATGCTTTTTCTGTGGTTAGAAAATACATGTAGCATTAAGTTATTAAAGCTTGACTTTAAACTATGTCTTGGGCTAATGATTTTACAGTATAATTGCTTTAGTTAATTTGAAGGCAGGTATACATACAGCTTATTCCATTTTGGCACTATAAAGTTTGCCATTGGTATTATACCTCATTTTTTATATGATTTACATAATTTGTGAAACAGATTTAATATTTTGTGTGTGAGCTAATTAGCTTCTGGTTTAGAGCCTTCATTGTATGTTCATTGGGTTTTGAACACCTTTTACAGTAACACAGAAGGTCATTGTCAGATCTAAATTCTTTGTAGAGCAATCAATCCCGTTTTAATAAAATAAGTTGCATAATTTTTAATGTAATTAAATTGGGTTACACGGAATTGTTTTCAGCTGTAAATTTGCGGGATTGGAAGAAATACGGTAGCGATGTGTTAATTACTGCGCTGGGCTCTTTCCCTTGTTATGGGAATGTTAGAGATTCCTGGACTTTAGATGAGCACAATTTTAGATGCACCTTTAAGGAGTTTTTAAGGGGCGTCCAGCTTTTACTAGTAGAGGGGGGAAAAAAAGAGAAGGAACGTGTCCAGTAGAATTAACAAAATCTTTCTGCATAACTTTCAGAAGATTCAATGTTAATATGTCGCTAACATTTATTCGTCATTACCCGTTGACATCAATCCCAGTGCTTGCCCGCCACCGAGCTCTTGGGCAGGTGACGACAAGGTTGGGTGGCTGAAATAAATGTCCCTTTGCCGGAGACCCAGAGCCCCTCCGTGCACAATAAACATCTTAGAGTCACGTCACAAGCCAGCCCCAAAAAAGTTCTTTTCCTCTGGTATGTGATTCCTACATGAGGGCACATGCTGGCTGTTTTCCTCTCAAAGGAATTGTTTTCTTGGCTGCCGCCATCCAGTGTTTCAGAGTCCTGAGCAGCTCTAACGGCTCCTGGCTTATTAGGAGTCTAAACAGTCTCCTGTATCCTTTGTGTCAAAATGAGTGAAAGCTTTGGAAATCATTTTGGGATTCATTGAGCAGGAAAAGAAGTTGCCGGGGAGAGTCAGAAAGGCTACTCCGCAAGTTAAAAAAGGGCAGTAACAATTCCTCTCTGAAAGTTTTTTGCATCCATTCCTTGTGCCAACTCAAAACCTTAATTTATTCAGATTATTCCTGTACACAAGTTATTCCTAATTTGGATTTTACTTGTCTGTTTCTACCTCTATTTTTACCTGTGTAGCTCACGCATGCGTTCTCGTGCTTTTTTTTTTCTTGGTAAAATAGTTGCACTTAGTACAGAGATAAATTAAAAGTTAATGAGACAGAACCAGAACACGGTGCAGGTATTTCGCTTCCCTCTCTTTGTGTGCTGTTAGGAACTGGTTCTGGGATTTTAAAAAAAATATAACAAAAATTCGATTAGCCGCAATGCAAGTCTGTATCTCGTGGGACGGTTACTGTGAGTTGTACTCTGCGTATAACCCTTGATCCGCTAAACGCATTCTAGGTTAGAAGCAAATATTAGCAGTTGCCTTCGTGCTCTTTGCGAACACGCGTCTGATTTAATTTAACAGGGCAAATGAAGTCTCTTATGCAGACACTACCACAGAGGTGTTTTAATTATTTCGAAGAACCTTGAACGAAGGTTTTGTTTTTCTGGCATGTTAACATGTATATAGCTATAAAAAAATAAAGAAAAAAAAAAAGCGCTGACTTTTTCTTGTTGTATTTGAGCCGTTCTTGCTCAGCATAGAGTTGTTAGACTTTTGCAATACAGTTTCACCAGTGGAAGCCTTTAAAGCATTTGTTTCAGTGTAGGAATACTGTTTCTCTTACTTTAAACAATTAGATGAAGTGTAATCTCACTTTCTTCCTGTGGAATGCCACACTTTTATTGCTATCATTTATCAGTTGCGAGATACAAATAAGACGTAGGCTTAGGAGCCTGGCTCAAATAAAACCAGATTGTATTGATTCTTGTGTGGTACAGAAAGAAATGGAAAATCATCCGACATCCACTCGGCGTTCATCGAAGCAATTTTTAAAGAATAAAGGCTGAATACATACAATATAAATTCCTTATCTTGTTTACTTGATATACATGTGCAGTTCGAAAGGCAGAAACACGATAAAAATCGTGGCTAATTGTGTGAGATAGTACCTGGTATTTTCATTACGGCTTTAAAACGTGAGATGTCGCGGCTTAGTCTAAAAGCAGCTTCGAAGTATGCAGAAACTTTGGAGATGTGCTGGCAATTTATTGATGGACACCTAAAGACAGGGAGGGAAAAAAAAAAAAAAAAACACAAAACTTCCACATCACTGACAGCAGATGAAACGGAGTGAAAAACTGAGATTTTTTCCATGCAGCAAGTTAATGATTTTCTTTTCTTTTTTTTTTTTTTTTTAAGAAAAAAAAAAACCTTTCCCCATCCCCCTGCCACTGCTGGGGAGACAAGACGGCTGCTGATTTCTTAAAGCCTTAAAGTTAGCTGACCTCCAAGCTGAACCCAACTTTAATGTAAACATTTTCTTGAGATGGTTCGTAGCAGGGCCAGCAAATCTGGAGAATATTAGTGGCGCTGTGTTTGCGGGAAGCAGGAATCCCTTGGTAATTCTCGGGAGCTCTTTTCCAGGCCAAGGCAGCCTGAGACACAGTTGTGTTTTCAGTTTTGCAGGGTTCGTTGGTAATGCCCTGTGTATCTTTTTAAAATGTAATTAGTAGAACACGTAATTAGTTTTTGCTTTGAAGTCGAGGGTTTTTTTCTTACTTGCTTTCGCTCCGTTAAAACTCTTTATCTTCCCCCCACCATAGGTAAATAATATGATAGCTTAATGTTCGTGTTGCTTTAGCCGTCGACATTTTGGCGTTGGTGAAGGAATCTAAACAGAAGAGAGAAATTAGAGCAGGGTTTCCTCCGGATCGCCTCTCTTTGCAAGAATATTAAGTTCCTTTTAATGCTCTGCGTTTAAGCGAAACGCGCGGCTGCTGGCTGGACCCCGCTATTTTAAAGAGAAGTTTGAAGCTTGTTTGGGTGTTTGTTAGCATTAGCCTTTTTGGGATCTGCTCATACGCCCATTCTGTACAGCGTGAATTGAAGACGACGGCTGCGTGGTGCCTGATAGCGTCGACTGTTTTGCGAGTAGAAACTTGGGGCTGAATTTCGGAATTTTCCTTACCTCCATGCTTTTCTTTTTTTTTTTTTTTTTTTAAGATACGTTGTGTTTATCATAAGCTTGAGCAGCTGTTGAAATGACATGCTGAAACGGGATATAAGACTTAGTACTTCTTGCTTTTCAGCTTCAAAGCACTTTTCACACATTAACTGATTTCCCCAAGGTCCCAGTCTGCCCAGTACTTGCAGCGTGCCCAGAGTGGGTGCACTGGTGGACAGGAGTCCGACGGACATCAGTCGCTTGCGCTTATTACACCCTAGCACGTCCTTTGTATTGTATTACACTGACTATAAAAAACTTAATTTTACTTGCACAAAAAAAGCATCTTTTTATTAAGAAACCTGTGCCTGTTAGGGGCAGTTGGTTGCTGTCACTGCGTGGCACGTGTTAATCTGTACTCCAAAAATTGGGCTAAATCTCTTGACCCGTTAGGTAAAAAAACTTGATAGAATAGACAGATTGATGGAAGGAAACTGTGTGTGTAGTGGATTTTTTTTTTTTTTCTGGGGGGGGGGGGTGAGGGGAGGGAAACCAAAAAAAAAAACCACCAGCAAAATTGCTTTTCCGATTCAGAAGGAAACCTTACAGCTCTTCTATTGAAGAGTGTCTGAAATCCAGTTTTCCCTCTCAGCACAGGACCGCGGTGATGGAAAACTCCCTTTAGATCTTTCATTTAAATCACTGCGGAAACTTGCAGAAAGGAGGGGCAGGGAAAAAAAGCTGAAGACTGATGTTTTCCGCTTTTCTATTTATTTATTGATTTTAATTTCAGCAGTATGTCCCGTCGCTATCTTGATCAAAACTCCCACGAAGAGCACAAAACCAGTGTTTTTGCAGAGTTAGAGCAGAACCCAGGCAGAACTTTACCAACATTTACTGGTTTCCTGAGATGAGTTCCATCAATCAATCGGTCTTCTCCTGCCCTTCTACCCCAGCTTTCTCTAGCCTTTGACTGTGCCGCATGTTTTCTGGAGCAAGGAATCTCTTCATTTATCTTTTCCGTAGATTTTAGAGTGCTTTGAACACACTGGACACTAGTTGGAGCATGTGCGACTTCTTGAAATATAAATATTAATGTAAAGGGTTTAGGTTATTACCTAATAATTTGATTGGCGTTTCTCAAAGTATTTTTTTTTCAGGTTTTGATCACAGATATGTTTAATTGGTGTTAAAATTGGCTGTTGTGTGTGTTCGTTGTCACGGCTTGTTTAATACCTCATGTTTGCAGTTGTCCTAGTTTTACCATCTTGAAAGATGGTTTCTATTTAGTTCCCTTAATGTTTTCCACAGTTTGTTTTAAAACCCACAAATTTAGCTGAAGTGTTTGTTTTTTTACTTAAGAATGTTAACTTTAGAAATAAAATATTTCCTGTTTATCAGCAAAAGTGTTTCTTCCCACTTGCTGGCATGATTTCGAAGATGGATTTTCTATTTCCTTCTCTTACACTGCCTTTCTTTCTTGTGCTAAACATAATAAACCCTGAGCAATGATAAAGCTTATTTAACCCAAATATACCTGCCTCACCTCAAATAAATACAAAATAAATTGAGCAAAAGAAAGAGATAATATTTTTGAATCAGTACACAAACATTGCTCTCTGTAAGATATTCATTGTACTGCAATAAATGGGGAAAATATATTGAATTTATGCACACATGATTGACTTTTCATACAGTGAACCCAGGTTAAACATCTTGAATATGGAATATGAATAGAGCTAACATTTTCATATGAAGCAATAATGAAAATGAACAGAGCTCCATTTCGACTGATAGCAAAGAACATTTGATACTCCAAGGCATAAAATGTGTTTAGTACTTGGGTTTTGTTAAGCCTGACAGAAGCCAGGAAATGGGACGGTACAACCGCTGCATAAAGGCTTCTTCTGTACCCGATGACAGGCTCGAGGACGTAACCGGGTAAAAACAATAATGCCACCCGACCGCTCTTCATTCCCTACAGTAAGAGGAGAAGGTATTCATGGCTGCGGGTCCTCAATGGCTTCGCCTCGGAAAAATCTCAGTCGTTGGGACGCAGGTTTTGTTCCCGGGGCCGAGCCTGGCGCCAGGCTGCAGGGAGAGGGGCCGGAGAGAAGGGCAGAGCAGAACTGCTTTTCCTGGGTTTTACAGGCTGGACAATGCGTGTGATTTCTATTTATTTGGTTTTATCGTGTTTTATTCTGTAGTAGCCCTGGGTGAAATCGGTTTCAGTCCAGGTAGCAGGAAGGATATCCCGGTGCTTTCCTGTTTTAGCGAGGTGCAGGGCGTGCAAACCGGCTGCAGTTTAAAAGGACTAGAATTTCTTGCTCTGGGTTCCTAACCACGGTGGTCTTTTCTTCTCCCCCAGCATCTTCCAGTCCAGCTGCTCCAACAGAGGATAACAAGCCTGTATTTTCAGGATTGTCTTCCTGCCGTGATTTCAGTCCCTGATGAGCTTTACTTGTGCGTGTTACCGTTTGACAGGCAGGAAAATCAGAAGGCAAAATACACAGGTCGTGCAAAAACCGCCCAAAAACTTTCTTTATATTCCCTTCTCTGCCCGCCCACGCCTTGCAGAAGCTCAAGTTGCTGTTCTCTTGCAGCCCTATAAATGCGCGTTATTTCCTTAGTTGTATCCCTATAAATGCCCTTGTTTAACACGGACTGTGTTTGAAGAGTTCACCTCTTATTTGTTCTTAGTGTTTTTACGTTAAAAGTTTACAGGTACCTAAAAATCAACTGAAAGAAAAACTTGGCCCAGCAATTAAGGTTTGACGGCTGAGTCTCTCCAGCTCCTGCGTACACGGAAGGAAACTTCCCCGAGGAGTCGCACGAGGGAGAAATGTGTCTGAATAGGGAACGCACAGCCCACATAGCTCTGACGGAAAGCTTGGCTTCCGCTCAATTAAAATAGGCTCTTAATTGATCCTGTGCTACCCCAGAATGGGAGCTTTTTGCTTGCGCTCAAGGAGATGGAGACAAAAATAAACTAAGGAGGACACCTGTCGGCTTCCAAGCTCCGGGTGTTTTCGGACTGTCTCTACTGAAAGGGCGCTGCCATCCTTGTGGTTTAATCATCATAATGATGATTTACCTTAAGAGCTTAAATATATAGAACTTCCCCTAATTAAACCTGTACTTAAATTCCTTTGGACTGACCGAAAATACCTTGGTGTTGTGTATTTTAAACACAAATGCTGTGTCAGCATCCAGGAGAGTTCTAGAGCCTAGGGGTGACCCATTTTACCGTTCTTCAACATCAGCTTCAGCCAGCGTAAGTCGAAGGTCTTGGACCACTTACCTTTGCAGCGACTGTTTTCTGTGTTGTGGAACCTGTTACATGTATTTTTTAACAGGTTTCCCCGCGCATCTTGCAAGTTTCCTTATTGTGAATGAAGAGTCTTAATTCAAAAGCCCTTTGAATTTGTGTTGAACCTTCAGCTGATCCAGCAAGGAGTCGTCTTGTATCATTCAATCTCAGTTTGTTCACGTGTGAAATGGGTGTTTTAACAGCTTGGGGTGAGGTAATGCTTAAAAAATGCACTTAATACGCCAGTATATCCTGCAAATAAATAGAATATTACGTATAGAGAACTCGCTGCTGTGTGGTAGGACAATGATATATGTGCTACATTTTCTGGACCTGGAGGATGTAGAAGGGACAGTACAGTTGCGGTTTTTGAGTATCGTGTGAGAATAAAAGTTCTTAGTCCACCAAGGAGGATCCTGTACCTCATTTAGAAAGTCCTTTGAGAGCCCTCACAGACTGCTGGAGTTGTATTTTCCAAACCAAAAAAAATGAGTGAGATAAAATGGCAAAGGGAGGAGGCACATAAAGGTATTTTTTTTCTTCCTGTCTTTAAAATTATCATTGTTTGCAGCTGTAAAACTGTTTTTTGTCTTGCCCCACGGGAGCCCTGAGCTCTCCTGGTGCAGCATCAGCCTCGGGGAGGAAGATGAAGAGCAGTTTTGCAATTAGCGCAGTGGACTGGCATTCAGAAGATCAGGGTCAGACTTGCTTTGCGACCTTAGGTAGGTCACTTCCTCCATAAATCAGTATTATTACAGTAATATTTCCTTTCCTTCATCTCAGGTATGTCTTCCGTGTTTGATTTGTAAACTGTTCTGACTGAGGGCTTTTCAGGTGAAGTCTGGCCAGCATCTGCCACAATGGAGTTCTGTTGTTAGCTGGGGTCTCCAAGATGCTTCTTTAATAAAAGCAATCATAAGTTCAATGGTACCACCACGTTACATCATTCTTTTAAACATTGAGACAGACGAGGTTGTACTTGTTAAGCTCAAAAAAAAGTCAGGAAATACCAGTGGTGAGGTTGGACGTAGAATCTTAACCTGTCATTGCACGAGGGTGTTACAAACACAGCTTATTTCTCAAGTGCACGATATCGTTAATATTTGATTTATTGGAACTCTGTCAGCAGGAAAGGATGCAGCGTGATGTTGTGCGCTCAGAGCAGGGATTTACTGGAGCTTGATTCGTCAAATCTGGATTTACAAAAATATAATTTGGTAGTTTTGCATGATATTTACGTGTAGGCACCTCGTATCTAATTTAGTCACCGGTGTATAGTTTTGTAGGTACTCAACATTGTGAATATATGAGATTCTTTTCTGCTTTAATTTTGGTCACTTATAAATGAATATTCCAGAGTCTAGAGGCGCGTTTTAGAACAACAAAATATATCATGTGAATGAACCTACTGCCGAAGCCCAGTGCAAGCAGTCTGTGTATGCCCGGTTTGTCCACTCCTTCCCGGTTTAGAGCTGACTGTGCCTTTGCAGCCCGGCCGTTGGAGCACAGGAAATCCCTGCTCATTCCTGAGCAGACCTAGGAAAAGAAAACAACGGGAGCCAGCTGCCTTTGCCAGGGCAAGTCATTCATCCTGCTCTGATTTTTCCAAGCGTTCCCCAGACGTGCTGCTGCAGAAGAGTGGGCAGAGCGGGCGACAGATTGTTTTTTCTGTTCTGGTAGGACATACACAACCAGCAGATCATTGCTTGGGTTCATCTGCGTGATCAAAGATCTTGACTCAAAGCACTTCCAGTCTTTCGAGAGTTAGCAGGCATCCCTGTCACTGTCTCATGATGGTTTTATGTTAAATTTGTTGTATGTTTAAAAGAAAAAAAAAAAAACAAACATATATAGGGTTAATTTTGGCTGCACACCAGCAGATTGGTCCGTTTTGTAGGTGGCCGGAGTTGTGCCTTGCATCGAAGCTTGCGTGCATGGGGAAGGGGGTTTTATCACTGTACATGAGTAGAAAATTGAGGTCCAGAAGAAGCTGTCCTAGATCATTTCTGCAGAGCCCAGGTTTGTTCACCTTTGCTTGATAAGGAGTGAGCGTAAAGACCCAAAAGCCCTGACTTGTTTAAGTAGGAAACCTCGTTTGTATTTGTGGAAGTAAGACCAATTAATTCACGTGTATGCCTGGTACGACACGGCTTCTGGAAGGCTGGTATCCCTCTGTTTCAGGTTGCTTGTCACAACCATGTAAATCCTCGCTTTCGTTATTTTATACTTTATTGAATTTATGTGGGTGGATTCAATGATACCATACCTAGTTTTCACCAAACTCCAAAGCACCATGAAGAAGGGTTGCTCGAGTGGTTTCCACCTCTGCTCTGTCACCCGCGGGGCAGCAGAACTGCACTTACTTTTGGGTTTGTTCTACTTTCCCATGGTTTGAACTGGAGTAAGTAATATGGCCTAAACTTTTTTTTTTTTTAAAGGTTATGACAGGCCAGACCTGATAAATTTTAGCATGATAGGGAAAGCTATAACCTGCTGAAAATGGGGGTTATAATTAAAATGTGTAGGCACCCTGAATTATAGCTGTTGCGAGTGTTCCAGCTATAGTAATAATTGAAGACCTTTTAATAATTTTATATGTTCTTCTCTAGCTTGGCCTTGAGCTTAGGCAGGACTTCAGTTTCCAGATAATTTTCTTGTCTTCAAAAGTTAAATTGCTTTCTTTAATATAAAGCATACAATAAGGAGTGCAATTGAAGCGCTGCATTCCTCCTGAACCTGCTCTTTCAGCATGAGCCTCCACTTGTTCGGAGCAGATCCAGAGGAACAAACACTCTTTTATTATTAGATGATAAATCCCTGATGCCGTATCACTGTTTTGCCTTTCAACTTATTGAACTTTCAAGAGAAATGCCTCTGTTTATAACATGAACTGCCCAGTAGCATCCAAATATCTGTCACTGTACTATGGACTTGAATTTTTATTCGGTAAAGTGTGCAGCGTGCTGTGTTGTTAATAGCGCGGCTGATCTAGACGACCAGGATCTGGCGTATATCCTGATGAAGAGCTGTAGAATGAGATGTGGGGTTTACTGTTTTTATTACAGAATTTTGATTGCAAGTTAGAACTTCTAATAAGTTTTAATTAAAGGAGTTGGCAAATTAAGGTACGTTCTCCTGAGTGCCTAAGAAATATAAAATAGTATTTCTGCTGAAAGTTACTGGGATTGTTTTTCTAAGATTACTGATGCGCGTTGCCCTGAGTTCAAAAATATCTATGCTGAAGGCAAAACCCCATGTGCTTTAGAAGGTATTATTTACTACCATGTAGAAATATCTGAATACATCGTACCACCTCTAGCATCTGCCTTTGTTAAATGCACAAAGTCTGTTGGAATGGAAAAGCAATTGGTGCACATGCACGTGTTTGGTGGATCACGTTTCCATGTTTGAGTTTTACTTCAGTGTTCTCAAGTAGGTTCTGCAGTCTCTAAAACTGGGGAAACTGAGGCAAGGCTCCAAATTTATTTTGCAGACAACTTCGTTTAGAGGTATCTGTGGCAAAGCGAAGATAAAACGTGTGGAGTTGCCTGTGAAATTTGCTTCCAAATTCATTTCCTTTGAGATACCCAGTGGGTTGCTTCAGCAGAACTCTCTGCTTTCGACACAGCAGTGGGGTATTATGCCAAGAAGCATTTTTATAATATTGATATCTTAGCCCACAGGACAGTATTTGTTGAATATTTGGTAAGGTCTCAGCTGCAACAACCAACCGGCAAAAAATTTATTCTTGTGGGAGCTTTCTACCGAGTTCTAGCGTGTAGTCAAGATTTGGTATTTTATAATGCCAAGAAATGTCGTTAAAAGGCTTTGGAAGCTATTAAGCTTGAAGCGGTGTTTTCTGACACAGAGTATCAAATTGATAGTCAACCATAATTTGGTTTTTAAGTTTGTCTGTTGAATGAGTACCAATTTGTATAGATAATACATTGTGTGTTAAAGTGAGTGCTCCGCTTTTGTACATTCCCTTCCATTAAGAAGATGAGACCTCGGATAACTAGGAGTTTCAGATAATGGGGAATCAAATACGGTAGCAAGTCGTACTGTAACAAATCAGCACAATGACTATTTTATGTTTGAAATGGAGATCGTGTTTTGAGTGCCTGTAAATGCCTTGTTGGAAAAATCAATTCTGAGCATCCCCTTTCTCCACGTTTTGATTCATTTTACCTCGAATGTATTTTGACACGGAAAGTTTCAGTCCGCTCGCATGCCAGGTTTAACTCTCTTGGCTTTTTATGCTTAGTCCAGATTTACACCAAGGTAACCGGGAACAGTGTGTGCTTTTGAAGGGCGCGTTAACCAGGGCTTAATTACTGTATTAGACTGGTAAAGCAGCGTAAGAAAAGCATGCATAGAAAACTTATGAAGAAGAAATTGAACTTCAACAACATATCACGCTTTTTGTTTCTTCGAGACATCTCAGTAGACTTCAAACTCTTAATATTTTTGGACTCTTCATGGGTTTTGGCAGACTTGCACCGTGTAGAACAGTAAAGCTATAGCATCCTGCCCTGTAGGATCGACAGAGCTTGTTTCATTTGGGGCAGGCAAATGAGTAAATAAGGCTTCCCGATACATTCAGAGAGCTCAAAGCACTTAGGGAAAAATATCAATAATCCGCATTTGATAGCGGAAGGCGCGGAGCTGTGTCTTGTCAAGCACCGCTGAGCTGGTCATGGGCAGAGAGGGACCTTCAAATCTGCTTGAAATAGGAAAGTCGATGGGAGAGAGAGATACGGGAGGGCTATTCCAACCCGCTGGATCGGAGGAAGAGGTTCTATAGAGAGATGTAACATGTACCTTAGTTTGATTTATTTATTTTTCCTCGCTAAGGAGAGAGTCTGCTGTGTTCGACGCTAGATAGTCTTTGCCCTGGGTGCCGTAAGCTTTTGCATTTTCTGAAGGGATATATTGGCAGTATTGTGAAAATGTGACTGTGACCTATTTAGGCGGGTTAGAGTGGGGTACAAATCTCTGCACTAGGAAGAAGTATCATTTTCCAGCTGGGCAGAAAATCGCATTTCTTCTGTAATAGAACACAAGAGCTCATTGAACACCGGAGTGGAGTGGCTGAGCCGTCGGCGCTCCGCCGGGGGAATGAAGTCTCCGCTTAAATATTCCATCAGATAGCAGAAATCCTGGGAGTCCGAAGAACAGAATTACTGGCTTCAGCAGATGACCAAAAAGTTCTTGTTTTTTCTCGGGAGAGACTGCTCGGCTGCAGCAGAGGATTGGTTTTAGAGGAGCTGCAAGATGCTTTGTGTATGTATGTTCCTTGCTAGTTGTCCAGGGCTGAAAATAAAGAGGAAAGTATTACATATGAGCATAACCCTGCACTGGCAACAAGATGACGTTCAGAGATTCATGCACATTTAAATGAGCCTGTCATAGAAACGGGAACTTTTGAATCAAAGGCTTCTGTTTCTCAGAAAATCTACCGTTTGACCTAAAAGCTCAGAAGTTGGGTAGGGGGACTACCCAAAATGGTTAGGGGTGGGACAGTCCAATATTTGTGTTGATAATGTTGCAGTCAGGATCAGACAGTTTGTAGGAGGAGGTAGTAACTCCTCCGAGACCTCCTGGTGTCGTCGGGGAAAAAAGCAAACCAAAAAACTCCGAAGCACGCAAGGTCCTGGCGAATAGCTTGTGCATACAAAACTACATCTCTTTTTTCCATCCGTTCTCACTCGTCTAATGGGAGATTGCTTCCCCTTGGAAACCTAGACTTTGCTGCCTTTCTTCAAGTAATACTTAAAGGTGACGGATTGTTTAAAATTTATTTTAAGATTTAAAGAAGCTTCGCAAATTCGCACTGGGAGAAGAATATTAACGTGCAAGACTCGGTGAATTTGGGCGATGTCACATCGTTAGGTTTGTGCAGGAGCTCTGAAGTGCATCGCAGTTATTGAATTTCATTATGCGAGATGGGCAAATCTTATCTCAGCCTCATGCTAGCGTCACAGCAGCGAACTTGTTGAATTCCCCTAAGTTATGGAAATATCTTGTGTAGAACCTAAACTCTGTATTACAAGTTTTGACACAACTCTGTTTCAACCAATGGGGAACACATATTATTTTCTATCCTTCAAAGCTGCTTTTCTGTAGAGATAACATTGGCAAGGATAGCTTCGAAGATAGGCGCTCACTCAGCGGAGGAACATTTCTGTATTACTCACAAAGATAAGGCGGTATTAAGAACTTCCTTGGAGTTCTTACCAAAAATCAATTCTATCTTTTATAGTTCTCCAGAGATAAATCATCCCTCTCCCCATCCTAATCCGCACTGGGCAGGGGGCAGAGGCAGGGAGAAGGATGTGGTACAAAAAGTGGATATTACAATCTCACGGTACTTTTGCAATTTATTTTAAAATTTAAAACTATACTTTTTCAGAATGGGGCGTCAGACACAAAGTGATGGTCATTCCCAAATCAGTCATAGCCCAGTGACCAAAGTAGATAATATATTGCAAGGATTTAATTCGTAGAATCATAGAATCATAGAATGATTTGGGTTAGAAGGGACCTTAAAGATCTTCTAGTTCCAACCCCCCTGCCCTGGGCAGGGACACCTCCCACTAGACCAGGCTGCTCAAAACCCCATCCAACCTGGTCTTGAACACCTCCAGGGATGGGGCAGCCACAGCTTCTCTGGGCAACCTGGGCCAGTGTCTCACCACCCTCACAGTAAAGCATTTCTTCCTGATATCTCATGTAAATCTCCCCTCTTTCCGTTTAAAACCGTTACCCCTTGTCCTGTCACTACACTCCCTGATCAAGAGTCTCCCCATCTCTCCTGCAGCCCCTTTAGGTACTGGAAGGGGCTCTAAGGTCTCCCCAGAGCCTTCTCTTCTCCAGGCTGAACAACCCCAACTCTCTCAGCCTGTCCTCACAGCAGAGGGGCTCCAGCCCTCTGATCATTTTCATGGCCCTCCTCTGGACCCGTTCCAACTGGTCCATGTCCTTATTATGTTGGGGGCTCCAATACGTTGGGGACACGGTACTCCAAGTGGGGTCTCACCAGGGCAGAGTAAAGGGGCAGAAATTACTCTCTCTGCCAGAAGAAACCACTTCTGGGTTGTTTCAGTGGCAGGAGGAGCTTGCCTCCCCTAAGGAGAGATCAGGATCGTACTGTAGATGAGCGAAAACCAACAATTCCTTTTTTTAAGACATCTCACCTAATTCAAGGAGGGAGACATGGACTTTTTCTCCTTCTGCCCGTATGAAAAAAAAATCTGAAGAGCCAGATTACACCTTCTCTTAATCAAAAGGTGAGCTGGTAGGTTCAGCGTTACATTTCCAAACTCATCCTGTACTTCTCGTTTTCAGCTTTGCCACCAGTATTTTGTGTGACAGTGACCATACATAAATAGTTTGTTCTTTTAGTGCCCCGTTTGGTTTTTCGTCTGTAAGATGAGACCACTGATTTCGTTTTTCTGTGCAAATTATTTGCCATTTGTGCATGAAAAGCCTGTAAAAGTATGTGGCTGTGCCATGAGCCAGGTTGTCCCGAAACATCTGGTCTTGGCAATAGAAAATTCCCAAAACAGTGGCTTGGCAAAAATATTATTCCTGAGCAAGAATGAATTAAGACTTTTATTCTGAATCAGGTATCTTGTGTCTCTAAATACCTGCTATTCTTGAGCAGTCATAGAGCTTATTAATCATATTGCTTATGATAAATGATATTTTTTCCCACTCTGTCATTCAGCATGTCTGGTATGTGTCAAGGGTAATATTCTCTCGCGATGGTGTAGCGTATTGAAAATGGAAATAATGTATTTACAGTTTCTCAGGTGTCTGTTCTCCTCCTAATTCCTTATACTTTTGACCGTAACTGACTATTTTTTTTCCTTTTTTAATTTGCAGAAGGCATAGATCCAAGTCCTGACAACACCTTTCTTAGGGGATTAAGAAGGTGTCCTTGTTCTTGCTCACAGATTTTATGGTTAGATTTCTTTCTCCCTGTAAGACACCTAGATGTTTTAAACAGCCTTCTGTGCACATAGCTGAGTAAATCTGAGATTTTTGTAGGAAACCTTTAATCGCCAGAGCACAAGATATTTATCCCACGGTAGCAGATATATCTGAGGGACCCATAAAGAATTTCTGGCAAAAGGAAGCAAGTAGTTATTGTATTAAAATTCCTAATGCTTTATTTTTCTTGTTACTTCATCCCGCAGTTCTAGGGGTCATTTTGATTGAATTTAATGAGTTCCTGGGTGTATGCAGAGTCCACCAAGGTTTTGTGTTTGTTTCTTTAGCCCAGAAATGGTGGAGGAACGGGAAGAAGCTCAGAAATAAAACAAGAATCTGATGTCTGCCAGCATCTTATCCAGCACTTGAAACAAACTCAGATATTTGTGGGTCTGAATTTCTTTGTTAAAGGCTCTTTAGCTCCCTGCAGAAGAAGTGGTGGCAGGTACTTTTTGTACGTTTCGGTGATATTTCATCTTTGAGAGAGATTTCTAGACATTATCTCAGGTTCTTCTGCTGCCCGTCTCTCAGCTCGGGGCAGTGACAGTTCTTGGTGGGAGGGAGAGAGGAAAGGGTTTCCCTTCTCCCGCTTTATTAGGGAATAATATGGTGTAAAGAGGGGGAAACAAAACAAAATTTAGAAGGTAAATTGAGGAGGGATCTTTGCTGAGTCAAAGATGCCATTCAGGAAAAATAGCCAAATCTCCTGCCCTAGTTGGAAAAAGAATCTTCTCTCCTACTGTGAAGTAAGAGATCTGAATAAGTCTTCTCCTGAACTTTCTCCATCTGCAGCAAGAGGCTGAATCGGTACATAAGCGTCCATATCTACCCTTAAGAGAAGATGAAGGATGTCCCATCTCAACCTGAAAGGGCTCGTAGGTCTACTAAAATACAAAAAGCAAAGTTAGCAACAGAAATCGTGTATGGACACTGTGATGTACAGACCTGGAACGTTGTGTTTTCATCATGTGCCGTTCTTTTAAGTCAGAAGACTGACAGTCCCGTGTCTGATGTAGATGCTACATGCTGGGGAGAAGGTTTATCTGCTGTAGCTGTGGGATGCTGGCAAGAGGAGTATTATGCAACCACGCTCTAAGGTAGTCTACGCTAGACACTGTTGGTACCTCGTGTCGCATGTTGCTGGTCATTGCAAGCAACTTCATACTCTTGAGCATTATATTAAAAACCAGAAAAGAGACTGTAAGCTAACTCATCTTGGCCACAATGCACCATAGGTGGATATATTCTCGTGGTTTGGCATGGTGATGCTGAATTCACCATTTTAAGACAATCTATAACTTAGTGATCAAACTGTGATGCTTCAGCTATTCCTGGTTTCTGCTATAACATACGAATAATAAAGCAGGATCCACAAAAGTTGTATATCTAAAAGTTAGATATCTAAATCCCTTCTGAAAGCAATGAATGCTTCGTGAGAATATGAGGTGTAATTACTTTTTAATAACTGCTGAGATACATCACATCTGAACAGCTTCTTATCTAACAGCATCCTCAGGCATTTTTTTATTTTTCTGGATGTGCATAAGAAATGAAGCCACAGTATCACAGGTGTGAGATGGAAGAACTCAGGAGTGAGGAGACTCTCCCTCAAGGAGTGTGTGAGGACCAAAGCTTATAGGATTTAGCATCATGTGATGGAGAAACCAAACCAGCAGCAATTGCTCCCCTTTCGCATTCTGGCTTGTTCCACAGTCACTTTGACTGTGTTTCCACATCCTTTTTTGTTCCATCTTCCTCATTTTCACGCTGAAATACTTGTTTGGTGTAACTCTTCATCTCCTTTCCTTATCTTCTTACTTATAGTAGTAAGTATCTTCTTACTACTTCTTACAGTCCTGTGTTTCATGGGCTTCCTGGATGTTTTGTCCTTTACCCTTTGCATCAGTCTTGCCTTCGCCCACGGGTCTCCTTCACTAAAGTATCCCGAGTGGCACGAAGAGGGAAGAACACATTTGCTTTCCTAGTTTTTCTCTTTCTGCTAAATACTAGCAAAAGAGAAAGCTTAGAATGAGGGTGTCGTGGTTTTGGCCAAATTGGCCAATGGCCAGCGACAGATGCTCCCCCCACCTTGAAAAGCTGTAATACAGAAAAAACTAGTATTTTCTGGGTTTCGGAAGGGGCAGGCAGTGAAGACCAAACAAAAGGAGGAAAATACAAGGATGAGAGAAAACGGAGAATCAGAACAAAAAGAAGAAACAGAGAAATGGGAAGGCAAATCTTCGGTGTTGTTCATGTTCATGATTTATTCGTGCAGCAGCGTGGGTGAAGGCAGTGCTTTACAAACATCATTCCGGTCCCTGCCCCGTGAATTTGCAATTTGAATTGGGAGGTGGGAAAAATTCATGCAGAAAACCTCCCGCGTTTCAATTTATTTCTCTGTAATGCATCCCAGAGCAGATTTGATTTTGGGGAGAGGAGGTTAACGACAGATTGTTGTTGCTGATAGGATTTGGGTCAAACTGCTGCGTGCTATTTGGCTCGTAACTGGATTAATAGAGGGGGTGTTCTTAAAAATTACATGCCACGGCAGGAGGATAATCCCTTCCCCACCGAATTTCCAGTCCTGTTCATCAGCAGAGGTGTTTGGCCGAGCGTAGTCTGCAACAATTTATCCATTAGAACCCAAGCTTCCCTACCACTGGCTTTAATCCTAGCTTGGAAGGAGCATCCTCGCCACAGCTGAGAGCGCTTTGTTCTGCCTGAATCCCGAAAATACCAACAGTTCGTACTCACTCCCGTAGATAAATCTCCCCTCCACCCCCCAAAAACTCATGGAGACAGAGGTGGTCAAGGTCTGAGTTTATGGAAGCCACGTGGAAGCTATGTCTGCGTTAGCCAAGAGCTGGAAGACAGTCAAGCAACTTAGGTTAAAAAAAGCCAAAACACCCCTCCGGATGCTCGCAAGGGCTGGTTATATCCACCTACCAGAATGGCATTTAAAATTATGAGGAAAATACGTCTAGAAATTAGCTTATATGAGGTATTACATGAGGTCATCTGGAGCTGGAAGGTTGATGGGCTTTTTTTGATGGTGGCGGTTTTAAGAGCACAGGTTTTGAAAGTGTAGCAAGGAGAAGGTGACGATCAAATAAAGGGTTACAGATTAATTCTGCATCACTGTAAATGCTTTCGCTGTGTTTGATAGCTAAGGGGAGTTTCATATCTCAAGATGAAGAAGTTGTCTTTAGTTTGTGGCTTCTTCAGGGGTCATTGTAGAGCATCGGCTGGTGTCCGTGGGAATTTCAGTTCCCTCTGGGCAGGGAGTCACCTGGTGCTGTACCAGTCTCAGGTCCAGGAAACAGGAAGATTCCATGGGAATCCGACAACTCTAGAATGAAGGATTTTTGATTTTTTTGATTTTTTTTTTTTTAATGTCTGAGTGGAAAGTTAATGTTACGTAAAACTGCCTACTGAAGCCAATTCCTTCGCTAAATTTGTTTTCATAGGGTTTTTTTCATTTCTCCCGTGTGTCCAAGAAAAATATTACTTAGCTAAAAGGCATTAATTCAGTTTAAATCAGGATATCAAGCCCTCGGAGTCTAGTGCTGATGTGCGTGCACAAGTTTCGTGTTTAATTTAAGCCTGCTGGTTACTGGCTCTTTGTTTGTTTCTCCACTGTCCCTGCTTTCCCCATATTCAGGATGCTTATCTCATAAACTGCTAGAAAACTAATAGCCGAGTACCATTCTTTAAGTAATTCAGGTGGAAAAACAATCTCCGGCAAAGTTTCTATAATCAAGTATGTATGCAATGCAGCTTGTGGGCAAACTTGATCAAAATAGATCCTTAATTTCTAGTTAAGCCTAACTAGTTGTGGTTTTTTTAATAAGAAAAAAAAAAAGCAGAATGCGATACGAAACCGCTTCTCGTTTTCCTTTGCAATCAGCACATCATTTTTGTGTTGTTAAAGGACACAAGTTGCATCCTTTAGCTACAGAGCTTGGGCGAGCCTTGCAAAACAATTAGTGCATCTTTCGCATGGTCTTGACTCGATTGAATAATTACTCAAATAACGGTCAGTAATGGAATACATAGGGTTATCTCATGGCTAATCCTCAGGTAATGGAGTTGGTGTATCTCTGATTTTTCTCTTCGCAGCTCCCAGTGAACAGGAGACTGAGACAAAAGCGATGATGGGAAACAGAGGGAGTCACTGGAGGCCAGCAAGGAAAAGGAGGCCTTATCTTAAGCAATTAATCAAGAAAACTCCTATTGTGGGACAATTATTCAAAGCTAATTCTAGAATAGCTTTAGAGCCCGAGGTCCTGGAGGTTTTTTGTGTGTGTTTTTTGGTTTTGTTTTAAGAATTTTGCCAAGGTCATTGGGAGCACTGGGGCAGACCCTGCATCAAAATGAAGAAGCTGATGCCTACTTTTGGGTGAGTTGAGCGTCAAGTGCAGCATCACGCGGCCTTGGCTTTGAGCTCGCTGTTGGAGCTGTAATTTCGTATTTTAAAAAAATGGGTCGGAAAGTTTCTAAATGGAGAAAATATTTTGAAACTCGCCTAACGTTTCCACAAAACCATCCTCTGTTATTTTGCATCCATTGCGAGCGGTGCCAAGAGGAGCGCGCCACGAATCGTTTCACCTTCACGCGGTTGTCACCCCAGTGTAGATGCAGGACTGATATCTCTGAATCTCTCTTCTATTCTTTTTCTCGTGTTTTTTTTTTTTTACACTGCTTTTTGCTTAGCTTAATTGTCCTACAAAGGCTTACAGCAACTGCAGAAGCGTAGTGTTGTTTCGTGGCCGTGGCTTTGCAAAAGGCCACGAGGTCTTTCCAGTCATTCCCAAAAAAAGCTCTTGTACGGTGAGAGCATTTAACAGATTCCTTTGCTCTGTGTTCAGCCTCTGAGCTCCCTTGGAAGTGAGATTTATTTGAAGATGTTACCGTGATCCATGAGGTCCTACGGAAAGAAGCAATAGATTTTAGCAGCTGTCCCTGAAAAATTATAAGGTCGCTGGAGGAAAAAAGAAAAAAAAAAAAAAAAAGAGCAGAGCTTTTAAATTGGATGTGGTTTAAATTTTCCTACGACGTCCTGAATTTGGCTCCTTGCTGGAGCGGGAAGCTGCTCGCAGAATTATTACTCAGCACCGTCACCCCGTGCTCTCGTAGCACTTTTTATTTTTTCCAGCGGTGCTGACAGCAGCATTTTGAACCCTCCTTAGCGTCGGGCTGTCCCAGCTGGTTTCAAATGGCTGTTGAGTGCCTCTCCTTAGATGTAAAGGTGATCACGCCGCCCCGATTAGTTTTCTCGCTGCCTATGGGCACCTTTGGCAGGGCAGGGTTACGGGGAGAGCCAGGGACACACATGGGCTCCCACCCAGACTAAAAGCGGAGAGGCTGAAAGACAGAGAGGGTCACTAATTGGATTTGTAGCTGTAAGAAAAAAAACTCTTAAAGTAAACATTTTCCTCTCTTTAAATCTTTCCTTGGCTTCTTTTGTGAAGGCTGCTTGAAAGTATCTGTTTCAGGGGTGAACCCTTCCCAGCAAATTTAATTTTGAGGCTTGTCAAGCTTTATTAAAGCCTTATCATCAGTGATTTCCTTCTCTGCTAGATCAAGAAGATTATATTTGTTATGGGATTCGTATTGTATCTCAGAATTCCTCCCAGCAAATGTGGGTTTTCATGTATGTACCGAGACACATCGCTACCAATTCCGAGTACTGGAGTCCCGGGCTGTGCGTTGTCAGCACATATTTGTGAAGACTTTGGAAGCTGTTCAGACAAAGTCGTAAGCTGGAACTGCATGTTGTCGTTCTGAGTTAGCAACTGTGTGAATAAACGCATTGCTCTGGATGGCAAAAGCATTCCTAATTGCTGCTGGTATCCTCGAAAAACTAAGCTGATATAGCCATGCCCAACAGCTGGAATATTCGGTAAACACTTCTTGGTATATATGTATGGTTTGCACACATATATTAAGAGAAAGCATGAACATACACCTTTTTTTACTTTGAAGATGTAGTAACTCTGTTTGCAGTAGTGTTAGTGGGAATTGCCAATCAATGGCAGTGCTTTTTTCTTTTTTCCTTTTTGTTTCATTAAATTGCAGTGACTTACGTTCATCTGTGCCTCTGTGGATAGACACCGCAGATCAGGGCTTTGCCTAACAGTGTAGACAAACTCTTTCCAATTTATTCTATCGCACAGGATCTGGTTGTCATTTTTATACATGTTCATTAATATATTGAAAATAAACTTCTCCCTCCCCTAGTCTTTATCAATTTTATAAATTATTTTTTTTTATTTCTGAGAAAATGCTTAATTTCCCTTTCTTATCCAATGAAGACAATCAAATGGATGGAGGAGTCTCTAAATACGTGCTCCATATTTAATTTTTTTTATAGTGCCCAGAAGTAACCAAAGCACTTTGAAAAATCCAGATATGGCTCTTGCCCTGAGCAGCTTATCATTTGCTTTTGAACGTGCCCTTGCAATGACAAGTGATGTGCAATGGGAAGAGGAGCAGAAAGGCAATTAATGGCCAAATGAGTTCTTGAACTAAAAAGTTATTTGAAGGTGATACAAACACTTACAGCCTTTTTATGCTGGCACAGTTGCATCTTTGTCCTGCAGAGCAAGAGTGACGATGACTTTAAGTTGTGTTGGGCCAAAGCATCCTTCTGGTAATGCATTTTTGCAGAAGCTCCGTCACATGAGCGAGTATATAACAGATGGGTACCCAAAATAGCCAGGGTTTACCCAAAATAGCCAGGGTTTACTTTAGAGGGAGTAAAACAGGTCGCGGGCAGGTGCAGGTAATTGTCACTAATTGCAGACCTCCTCTGGCAGAGGTGTTCTCTCTGCATGTGGGTTTTGTGCCGCGCCTAGCCCAGCGGTGTCCGGGTTTATCCTCCGAGATGAGCAAATCATTCCATGGGAGACCACTGCCTTCATATTCCCATTTCTTCCATGCTACCACTTAACACGTCAGGCATCTTCCCGGTGCTGGTGGGTATCGCCACCGTCTGCCCTCTCATCTCCTCTGCCTTTGCCACAAAACCAATAACGAGTCGGGTCACTAATGAGAGCTGGGCTGAAGGGCATGTTACCTATTTATAGCAGCAATATAAATAGAAATATGCTTATTAATATGATCTAAAATACCCCACCGTGCCATCCTGTCTGTCTCCTACTTGCTGTCTGCTGAGGACAAAAAATGCGACTTTTAAATTCTAGCACCTCTGCCCTAAACCACGTTTCTGCTGCCAGGGGCGCGTCAAGCAGAAAGCAAAGTTTTTTGGGTTTAAATGTTGAACTTTTGGGAAGAAAGGTGAGGCCCGAGGTAATAGATGGTGAAAGAAATGTGTGAGGTCTATGGGACAATTATGCCTTACCCTTTTCGGGGCTCTTTAGTTCTGTTGCAAAATAAGATCTTAAATAATCACAGAATTTTCTCACTTCCAAATCTGAGTGCCCAAATGCATACGTAGGTTGCAAATCTGTGAAGGACTCAAACAAATTCTGCAATGGCAGGTAAAAATTATTAGTATGGCAGAAGTACAGGTAGCCCGATGTAATAAATACCTAGTTTGTTCCGCCGCTAGGAGGTATAAATAGTTGCTTCTTAAAATACTTGTAAAAGCCGGGGGGGGGTTCAGCACAGGATTTTATTGAAGGTAGGACAGTATATTTTCTTATGCAAGACCATAATATATAAAAGGAAAAGCGCAGTAAAATCCTTCCAAGTGTTTATATAGGTTCAATGGTTTTGTTTTTAGTAAGATTTGTGATACTCGAAAAGCTGGTTTGGAAAACTCGGCTGGGAAGATTAGATATGGAGGTGCAAAGTGAAAAAGCTGACCATCGGTCTGCTTTCCTTTTGTCAAGAAAAATACGGATAAACCCCCTCGTATTACGTTTGAGAATTGTTAGATACCGATAATACAACGTGGATTTGGGGTCTTTAGATCATAAATGCGATCTTCGCAAGAGGAGCGGTGCCAAATCTTAGTTGTAACAGAAATTCGCATCCAGAAATACTCCTGGGAAGATTGTTCAAATACTACAGGTACTGACGTCGGCTACAAAGATCTACTTGTGCGTATTTCTTTAAAGGGGGGGAAAAACACCTTAATACACAGTATTACCATAGCTAGGCCCTATTATACTATTGTAATCATAGCTGAAGCAAGAACGGTGATTAACGATGGCAATTTATTGTATCTGACGAGGGGAGAAAATAGGAGATGTTGTCGTTATCATAAATCATATCATAAATAACCAAAGAGAAGCACTCAGAAAGCTTGTGTGGTGTCAGCAGCAAGCCCTTTCAGGCACGTTAGCCCAGGATGTAGCCATAGAAACCCCAAAGTCATATTGTTATCTTAGTCTTGCTGCAGTTATGTGATACAACAGTATTAACATATAGATTAGGCCATTTATAATACTAGGTGTCATTTCAGGTTGGCTTGCTTATATAGCATTTTAGTTTTTTATTGTGCCGAATGTTAGGGAAACGCTGCATTTTTACAGGTCAGTATAGAGCCATTTATAACGTATCGGCTTCACACCTCTGTCAGTCTCGCTAATGTACTCTGTTATTGATTGGTTGTACTCTCTGAATTGTCATTGCCTAATTACCTTGTCTTTGCTAATAATTTCATTTTTTAGAAGTCAAAATGTTCCTTTAAAGAGAAAACCTCCACGCCTGCACGCGTGGGGGTGAATTCCCCACTCTGTTAAGGATGATGGACCCCAGAGGGAGTAAAAAGTGTAATAAAAAGCATGTAGGTCTGTCTGAATTTTGTGGTGGAGCTTTTCTGTATGTTTTGATCGATGGGCGGTGGTTTTCGCGTCACTCTCTGATCTGCGGATTTCAGGGGAGAGACTCAAATCCCAGGTCATTCCGAGCAACACCGAAGTGACTGTACCAGGGCTGCCCTGCCGAGAGGGAGCTGGCTCTCACGCATCTTCGCGCTCCGTCACTTCCTAAAGATGCTTCTGTGGTTGTTTTAAATCTCCATCCAAAGTCTGCGTAACGGCTCCAGCCACGCTAGCGCAGCGTTGCCGTGCACGTGCGTTTTTGTCTGTATGTGTGCGTGACCTACAAAAGCTGTTGAGCCGCTGTTAAAAAAGTCAAAGCGAAAATAAAGTCTCCCTCATTTTATTTATACAGAAACAAGTTTTTGCTTGCTGTGTGCAGCGCAAATGCGGGAGCGATATTTGGTCGGGTCAGAGAGGGATTGTGAGTGCAGCTGATAACAATCTGCCAACGCTGTTTTTCTCTCTTCAGCGGGAAGCCGGGTGTGTCATTTTAAGAATATGGGGTAGTTTGGCTGAATAAACATCGCGTATTCTAAAAAGTCTTACAACGAGGACCCCCACTAGTATTTAGAAGTGTTATTCTCATTGCATCCCGTATCCTAAAGCAGCCCTGGAAGCCAAAGTTGCACATTGTACCTTAAGCCAAGATCTGATGCCCAAAGAGGGATGCTCGGCACCTCTCTCCTCTCCTTTCCCACACCCTTAGGCTTGCATGATCCTGAGGTGGCCTTTTGACTTCAGCAACTGGACAGGAAAATACTTTGTTGTTTTTTTGGTGTCCCCCCCCCCCCGATATATTTCCATCTGAGTTAGCCCATTAAGTCACTTCACTATGGAGAAGGGGCAAGGTGATGAAGAACGGACGTGCAGGACTTTCCTCTGGCTTGTTCTAGCCCAGAAGTTTGAGTAGGATCATGACAGACCAGATCAGTGACTTGAGTTCAGACTAACAGATAATCTTTCTTACTTTAGCCTCAGTTAGTTCCCTGTTCTCCTGCTTGAACGGGCACAAAAGGAAAAGATGGGACTGCTTCTTTTTAAAGCAACGCAGTGATGTGGAACTACGGCTTTAGTAATTGTGGTTTGTTTCTGGCAAACTATGGATTTCTTATTCTCATGCTGGTGTTCAAAAGTTCATCTCTCTTAATTTCATACCAAGAAATGCCTAATCAGGAGTGTGATGTAGTCCTTTACCAGGGTGGAGAAGTAACTGAATTGGTCTGGAAATTAGTGAGTCCTCAACCAGATTATTGCTATCATCCATATTTCAAGATGGATGGCTGTATTTTGTCATAAGGGATGGAGCAGGGGGTTTTGTTGACCACTTGCAGCTTCTTGGACAGGTTAATAACTACTTTTGGAGTGACTGATAAATGTATACACCAGATCACTCAGTCCTATTGAACACCTCCAAGTTCAATCCTGGCTAATACTGACTGTTGAAGGCACCACACAGCCATTTGGGCCCAAATTTTCCAATGTGACTAACGAGTCTGGATGCTCAACTTCAGGCATCTTTAACAGGGACCTGGGGGTGTTGGTCGACTGCCAGCTGAATATGAGCCAGCAGTGTGCCCAGGTGGCCAAGAAGGCCAACAGCATTCTGGCCTGTATCAGGAACAGTGTGGTGAGTAGGACTGGAGAAGTGATTGTCCCGCTGTACTCGGAACTGATGAGGCCCCACCTTGAGCACTGTGTTCAGTTTTGGGCCCCTCACCACAAAAAAGACACTGAGGTGCTGGAGCGGGTCCAGAGAAGGGCAACAGAGCTGGTGAGGGGCCTGGAGCACAAGTCTTGTGAGGAGCGGCTGGGGGTGTTCAGCCTGGAGAAAAGGAGGCGGAGGGGAGACCTTCTCGCTCTGCAACTCCCTGAAAGGAGGATGTAGAGAGGCAGGACCGGTTTCTTCTCCCAAGGAACAGGCGATAGGACAAGAGGAAACGGCCTCAAGTTGCACCAGGGGAGGATTAGATTGCATGTCAGGAAAAACTTCTTCACCATTGTCAAGCATTGGAACAGGCTGCCCAGGGAAGTGGTGGAATCGTCATCCCTGGAGGTATTTAAAAGGTAGACGTGGTGCTCAGGGACATGGTGTAATGATGGTTTTTGCAGTGTTAGTTTGATGGTTGGACTCGATAATCTGAAAGGTCCCTTCCAACCTAGACGATTTTATGATTCTAACATCCTCTTCAGTGTTTCGGTTATGTTTGCAAAATCATTAGCCACACCTGAAAGCTTTTTTTTTCCCCATGTATTTGTGGCTTATGCATTTTAGAACGTACCGAGAAGGCACTGGGAGGAACTTGCTGGCAATGTCAGTGGAAAAATTTGAGACACATGGAAGATGAGCTCCTTGCTGGTGCTCTCTTACCGGCTCTCTTCCCGTGGAAAGCGTCAACTGGAAAACATCAGGGCTTGGTAATAAGTTGGTTGATCTCCTTTATACAGTGAAAGACAAATCTGTTGGTGTATCACCTGTTTGGTAAACAAGTCACATCAGTGATCAGTTGAGTTCATATGGCAGAGAAATTATATATATAATAATGTATATAAAACATATATATACACACACATATATCTATATAAAATCTGGCATTTTAAGCTCCAAGTGTATTGCAGGTATCTTAGTGCGTTCATTTTGTATTAGGGTGTCAGGATATTGGCCTGGAGGATATCAGGATTGAATTTTGTCGCTCTTCCATTCATTTCCTTTATGGACGACAAGCACACTTTCTGTTTGTTTTGGGAAAAGGCCATTGTTATTACAAGTTAAAGAGATAAAACCCATCACAGCGTAAGAAAAAAATCTTTTCACTTTTAACAGCAGTCAAAACCCTCTATTTATTAGGATATGATGGGAATATTAAGCTCTTGACTTAGTGGCCTAAAATTTCCCAAAAGATATCTTTGGCTTAATCTCATGCTTTATCTAGGCAATAGGAAAAATCATTCTGGAAGTCTGCAGGAAGTTTTGGGATGTCTTTTTTTTTCGCTAAAATGTTTCGTATGTTGGGTGGGAACGATCACTTCCTTTCTTGCATTTGAGAGGCTGAGCTGGCTTGTATATAAAGCATATGCAAGGGAAGAAAGATGGGTTCAGGACAGGCACTGAAATCCTTTAATGAGTCCTAATTTTCCTTAAAAACCCTGATGCTTTCAACTTCCATACTTAGGTGCTCGGTACCGTGCAGTGCAAAGGAGCCCAGGGACCTAATATGAGCAGAGATGCGCGTGAAAGAAGTGCGTGATCTACTGATAGTTCTTTATTGGGCCATTTTGCATTCTGTTAAAGAATAAAATGTTCAAATTCTGTTTAAAAAGAAAAGGGTTATGGAAGAAATTTAACTGTTGAAAATAGGCAGGTATGAGTTGCATGGAAACACCTGCCCATTCAGACTTGTATCCTCAGTGGGTTCGCTCTGATACCTGACGCTGTTTATCTGGCACACTAAAGTTAATATCAATTTCCAAATGCCAAAATCGTGCATTATTGTAATAGGATAATTAGGAGCTGTTACCTGCCAGAGCTTTGTGCAATTAATACGTTAGCCTTTGCGTTGGAGGTAAGAGGCGGCTGCTGCTAACATCAGGTTATGCTTTCTTCAGCAAATGATGTCCGTCTTTAGGCCAGCATGTCTGACTCCGCTTCATCTTCTGCCTAAGAAATACTGGCTTATTCTTAGATCTCCAGGTCTTAGCCAGATGGTTTTATCCTACCACTACCCTGTGACATAGGGAAATATTAATCCAATTTCCAGAAGAGAGACTGGAACTTTGCTTAAATTAAATCCTCTACATCAGTGACCAGGTAGAATCGATGGAGCTCCATATGGGGAAGGACGTGGAGCTCATTGAGAGTGTATGGGTTAAGATTAAAGGGAAGACAGGGGAAGGCGATGTTACAGTAGGGGTCTGCTACAGGCCACCTGACCAGCAGAGCCAAGCAGATGAGGCCCTCCATAGGCAGATAGAAGTGGCTTCACGTTCACAGGCCCTGGTCCTCATGGGGGATTTCAACCACCCTGACATCTGCTGGAGGGACAACACAGCATGGCACCAGCAATCCAGGATGTTCCTGGAATGCGCAGATGACAACTTCCTCCTCCAAATGGTAGAGGAACCAACAAGAAAAGGTGCTGTGCTGGACCTCATTCTCACCAACAGGGAAGGGCTGGTGACCAACGTGAGGCTCAGGGATAACCCTGGCTGCAGTGACCACGAAGCGATAGAATTTAAGATCCTCAGGGCAACTAGGAGGTTATATTCCAAGCTTACAACCCTGGACTTTAGGCACGCAGACTTTGATCGCTTCAGGGATCTGCTGGCCAAAGTGCCGTGAGACAAAGCTCTAGAGGGAAGGGGGGCCCAGGACAGCTGGTCAGTATTCAAGGATCACCTTCTCCGTGTCCAGGAGCAAACTATACCGACAAAGAGGAAGGCAGGAAAGAATGCTAGGAGACCTGCCTGGATGAACAGGGAGCTCCTGGACACACTGTCACACAAAAAGAAACTTTATAAGGAGTGGAAGAAAGGACAGCTAGAATGGGGGGCGTATAGGGAAGCTGTCTGAACAGCAGGAGACCTGGTGAGAAAAGCTAAAGCTCAGGTTGAATTAAATTAAGCCAAGGAGATCAAGGGAAACAGCAAAAATTTCTATAGGTACATTAATGGTAAGAAGATGACTAGGGAGGGTGTGGGCCCCCTCAGAAAGGAAACGGGGGAGCTGGTGACAAGTGATATGGAGAAGGCTGAGGTTCTCAACGACTTCTTTTCCTCAGTCTTCACTGGCAAGGGCTCCAGCCACGCTCCCGGAGTCACAGAAGACAATAGCAGAGGTTGGACAGAACTGCCCATCGTAAGTGAAGATCAGGTTCATGACCATCTGATGAACCTGAAAGTGAACAAGTCCATGGGACCCGATGGGATACACCCACGGGTACTGAAGGAACTGGCGGATGAGGTTGCTAAACCGCTCTCTATTATATTCCAAAAGTCATGGCAGTCTGGTGAGGTCCCCACTGACTGGAAAAGGGGAAACATAATCCCCATTTTCAAAAAGGGAAAGAAGGAGGAACCAGGGAACTATAGGCCAGTCAGTCTCACCTTCATACCTGGTAAGATCATGGAGCAGATCCTCCTGGAGGCACTGCTGAGGCAGAAGAATAATGAAGAGGTGATTGGGTACGATCAACATGGCTTCACCAAGGGCAAATCGTGCCTGACAAACCTGGTGGCCTTTTATGAGAAGGTCACAACATCAATAGACAAGGGGAGAGCAACTGATGTCATTTACCTGGACCTGAGCAAAGCCTTTGACACTGTCCCACATGACATCCTGGTCTCCAAGCTGATAAAATATGGGTTTGATGGACTGACAGTTCAGTGGATAAAGAACTGGCTTGATGGCCACACCCAAAGAGTTGCCATCAATGGGTCCATGTCCAAGTGGAGGCCAGTGACAAGTGGAGTCCCTCAAGGATCAGTACTGGGACCGGTCTTGTTTAACATCTTCGTCAGCGACATGGACAGTGGCATAGAGTGCACCCTCAGCAAGTTTGCCAATGACATCAAGCTGCGTGGGGCAGCTGACACGCTGGAGGGAAGGGATGCCATCCAGAGGGACCTTGACAGGCTGGAGAGGTGGGCCCATGCCAACCTCATGAAGTTTAACAAGACCAAGTGCAAGGTCCTCCATCTAGGTCGGGGCAATCCCAAGCACCGATATAGGCTGGCCAGTGACTGGCTTGAGAGCAGCCCTGAAGAAAAGGACTTGGGGGTGCTGGTGGACAAGAGGCTCAACATGAGCCATCAGCGTGCACTAGCAGCCCAGAAAGCCAATCATATCCTGGGCTGCATCAGGAGAAGGGTGGCCAGCAGGTCGAAGGAGGTGATTCTCCCCCTCTACTCCACTCTCGTGAGACCCCACCTGGAGTACTGCGTCCAATTCTGGAGCCCCTACTACAAGAGAGATATGAATGTGCTGGAACGTGTCCAGAGAAGGGCCACGAGGATGATCAGAGGGCTGGAGCCCCTCTCCTGTGAGGACAGACTGAGAGAGTTGGGGTTATTCAGTCTGGAGAAAAGAAGGCTCCGAGGAGACCTTATAGTGGCCTACCAGGATCTGAAGGGGGCCTACAAGAAAGCCGGGGAGGGACTTTTTAGGATGTCGGGTAACGGTAGGACTAGAGGGAATGGATTAAAACTAGAGCTGGGTGGATTCAGATGGGATGTTAGGAAGAAGTTCTTCATCATGAGGGTGGTGAGACACTGGAACAGGTTGCCCCGAGAGGTGGTGGAAGCCCCATCCCCGGAGGTGTTCAAGGCCAGGCTGGATGGGGCTCTGAGCAACCTGATCTCGTGGGAGGTGTCCCTGCCCATGGCAGGGGGGTTGGAGCTCAATGATCTTTAAGGTCCCTTCCAACCCTAACGATTCTATGATTCTATGATTAAATACCAGCCAACAGGCGGGTTTTGGCAGCGTCAAGAGAAAAGATCTTGCCTGTCCCAATCTGTGCCACATTCCTTAGGACATTGTCTAGCTGTAAGGGCTTATGCTGCTGTCCCTGAAGCTACCAAATAAAGTTTTTAATGACCACAGTGATAACAATTTTAATTTTATATCCTGTCAGGGTTGAAGGAGTGTCCAGGCGATGCTCTTATGGTTTAGTGTTAGGTAGGATGAGGAGCAGGGAGTTGGACTTGATGATCCTTATGGGTCCCTTCCAACTCGAGATAGTCTAAGATTCTGTGATGTGTGTACATAAAAAAATAGGTTTTCTTGCTTGAAGAATGCCTGTACGTTGGTGTCTTTCCCTTCAATCAAAAGAGTTTTGCGTATTTTTTTTCCTGTCTTCGCTTTCATCTGACCTGTTGTTGAAAGAGCAACGTGTGCAGCCTCCTTTAATGAGGCAGCCAGGAGAGCGTGATAGCGTGGTACGGGTGATTGCACTTCTTTTTCTGCAATAAAGACAGAATTTCTGTTCATTGTTACCCCTGTGTCAGTTTTAGGAACAAATAGTCCCTCGCTCATCGTGAACTTGGAAGTTCATTACTGAAGTGTTGAGTATTCCTGTCCTGAAACTGAGCTGTGGCCAAATTAAGAAGGTATATATTCCACAACCCTTAGGTTTTGGAGTCCCTGCTGTGCTACAGGCACATGATGTACAAAGAAATGTTGTGCTTTTTTAGTGTTTTTTCATTTAAAAGGTGCAGGAGCTTCGGTTTCTTGCCTGAACTGTTCAGCTTAAGAAATTTTCCAGCATTTGAAGTGACAGATCCCTACAGCTTGCATCTGGGATTCTAATGCTTTCTGTCCGGATATCCCCAGGAGCTCCCTATTTATCAAGTTCGGCTTTTACAGCACCTCAGTGAGATGAAATTATCATCGCGTGTCAGATGGGAAGACAACAGTAGGTAGTGTGACCTGCCCGACATCCCGCAGCCGACCCGTGTCAGGAGAGGAGTGGATTCCTTCCTCCCTTCACTTCAAGAGCATCCTTTCCTGAAAGCGAAGAACTTGCCTTGTTACCTAGACACGTCCTAATATGCTCCAGGAAGAAATGCTGTCTTAACAAACCGTTTTCTCAGAAGCAGCCTGCTAACGGCTGTCAGCTTGTTTTATTTCAGCGGTGGACAAATTCGCCTCGGCTGCGACGGCGGAACCCATCCCTCCTGTCACCTGGGCTCTGCACGTGGGGCCGGCTGACATAATAAACAATTGCTCTGTAGAGCTTTACTAACGCGAGCATTAATATTGATCCAGCACTGACTTCTCTAACAACAACCAAAAAAAAAAAAAAAAATATATATATATATCTGTTATCTCGAGAAACCTCCCAAACAGCTCTAGTCTCCTTTCATTACAGGCGAGAGTTATTAGGGCAGATGGCCGAGGTGATATCCATTTGACCTGTAGATGCTAACTCAAGAGCCGGATCATTAATAAGGTGGCCGGAGATAGGGAGAGATGGCAGTAAAGGGAGTGAAAAAGCAATCCTGTGCGCAAAGGATTGCGCCTCGAGAAGTGCCGGGTAGTGAATGAGATGGACAAAGGTGAGAAAGTGGCTGCCTGGTTTTAAACGCTCATCGCCAAGTCAAGCAGATTACGCTTAAAAGCTGATGTTTTCCCCTGTTTGGTTCCTGCTCCAATGTGAATCCTCCTGGAGGAAAAACAGCCTGTAGCTCTTGAACGTAAGACGGAGATTTCGCTTTCTCTAATTAAAACTGCACCCCCCCACCCCCGAAAAGTGCTTTATTGTTTCATGCCACGGCCACAGCTGCAGTGGCTCAGGTTTGAAAGCCGCTGCCTGGCAGAAAACCAGTCCTTGCTGAGGATCAGGCCGTGGCCTCCTTCCAAGAGAAATTTGGGTTTCATTTGACCACGATAGGATTCCAGATTGTCATCTGAGCATGTCTGAAAAGTGGCGAATGTGTGTCAGTAGTTAAGTGCTCGTGAACTTCCTTAGTCCCTGGATTGTTCAGGACTGACCCAGGCAATTTTTTCCAGATGTTTTGGGGGAATCCAAGTCCGTATAAAAGGGATGGTAATGCTTCTGCTTCCTTACTAAGTTGTCTTTGTGGCTTGCAGGAATGTGCATGAAAGCTGGAGCCAGGACACCCCGATTTCTAGTCTCACCTCTACAAACTGCACTTTAACCTCTTCTGCCCTTCCCTGGCATCTCCACACAAGATCACAGAAACTCCGTGGGCCCGCTGTAAACTTTACTTGGCCTTATTAAAAGAAAAATAAGCACTGCTCTTTTATTTTTTATTTTTTTTTTAATTGTACGAAACTCCGGTCCCTGTTCTCCAAACCTCCTCTGAAATTGTTTTTTCGCCTTTGATCCAGCAGCTGCTGGGTTTCTGCAATCCTGAGTAGGTAAAACCTGAGAAGCACCTTGGGATGAGCAGGAGTTACAAAAATACAAAATATTGCAGTGCGCTTCCGTGAGACACGGTATAAAAGAGCGGCTGTTTAAGCGGACACCGGGCAGAAATCTTTAGCAAATAAGTGTTCTGATTTTTCGAGCAAATGTAATTTTTTTTACGGTTCGTTGCAGTAGTTTCTCTTCCACTTGATTCACTCAGTTTTATCCCTGTGTTTTTTATATTAAAATGGTTTATGTTGCTATCTCTAAAGTCTGCGTGATCAAACCCTGTCTTTCCTAATGATTGAATTTGGCAACACTTTTCATCTTGGAGCCGAGGCGGAAGCCTCCAAATCCTGATTTTAAAGTATGGTGTTTGTTTTAAATTTTATCGCTCTTTAAAATTTTAAACGAAAACAAACTCTCAGTGGCGAATTGGGCTGAACGGCGTTGGGAGGGAACTGCTTGGTAGCAACCGGTGCTGTCTGACATCTGATGAATGCTAATTCTTCCTCCCCAAAAACAGTTTTTGAGCGGATGAAGGCAGCTGATTTCTGCAACAGTTTAAACAGAGATTGAAATGACTTCCATGATCTGGAAGCAGCTTTTTCCTGCCCACCCCCCACCCCCAGTAGCAGGTGCAGGCTTGATCCACAGTGATTTCTCAGTTATACTCTAACTTTGCAGTTTAAAAAATTTAATGTCAGTGCCCAGCCAGGCAAAACCTAACTCCCTCACATTTCTGTTTTTCACGGAAGGCTAAGACTTTATCCTCAGGCAAAGTCTCCTCTCTGGGCTGGCTGCTGTAAATCCTCTGGGCCCTGGCAAAAGCCAGAGTTGCTAGCTCATTTTACTTAATTTGTGATGCTGGCAAGATTTGTGCTGCAGCCCAGGGCTCTTGACTCAACTCTCCTAAATCAGAGCATTGACACATTACAGTAGAGAAACACCAGCACAGAAAACCTGAAAATAAACACCTCGAAAAGAGATATTTCAGAAAGATGCTGTCTCTTACAAAGCTTTAAATGGTGTAACCTTACAAGTTCCTCGGTGTTTGCTTCTTTAAAACCACCTGCTCATTAAGAAGCTGGGTTTCATCCGCTGTCATAATAAATGGGGTTTACTACATATTTCATGTGAGAATCTTAGGGCATTTGATATTTTTCCGCAGAAACCCTGCTAGACAAAATGTCATGCGTTTTTGCAGGTGGGTAAACAGAGACATGGGGTAAAGTGAAGTGAGGTTGTCTACCCAGGAATGTTAACCGGCATCGGTATAATGACATAATTACAGCAAATATAAATGTGTCAGGTTAACGCTGGTGTGCTGGTTCTTATTCCAGGCTAAGAATCCTTTTTCCTGCTTGGATAATTCCATTTTGAAAGTGAGGAAGTGTATCCGAGAGGATAAAGTGCTTGGCTGTGGTTGGGGGAGATCAGAGGTTCTCTTCTTCTCAAACCTGCTGTGGATTTTGCTGGGAGATCTCAAGTGAATTTTCTCCATTCTCTGCACCGTAATGTCACGTGTGTAGGACTGGAGATGGTGTTATATGTCAGGGAAAAAAAGTAATTGCTATTAAACAAAAACAAAACAGAGCAGTCACACAGGTGATGTCCACACTGGCTTGAAACAGTTGGTGCCTGGTAGAGTCATAGCATTGCCTAGGTTGGAAGCGACCTTTCAGATCATCTAGTCCAACCATCAACCTAACTCGGACAAAAACCATCGTTAGACTGTATCTCTAAGCGTCTCCCCATCTTTTAAATACCTCCAGGGATGGTGCCTCAACCACTTCCCCAGGCAGCCTGTTCCAATGCTTAACAATCCTTTCAGTGTAGAAATTTTTCCTGATATCCAATCTAAATCTCCCCTGGTGTAACTTGAGGCGGTTTCCTTTTGTCCTATCACCCGTTACTTGGGAGCAGAGACTGACCCCCACCTCGCTACCCCCTCCTTTCAGGGAGTTGCAGAGAGCGAGAAGGTCTCCCCTCAACTCCCTTTTCTCCAGGCTGAACACCCCCAGCTCCCTCAGCCGCTCCTCACAAGACTTGTGCTCCAGACTCCTCACCAGCTCCAGTGCCGTTCTCTGGACCCACTGATGTCTATACTGTGCATGTTTCAGGTTTATCTCACTTTCAAAAGCCGCTTATCTTATTTTCAAAAGCTGTTTTTTTGGGCCTAAATGCCCACTTAGGACTGGAGCATGTTAGGTGTATTCCTCTGGCAGCATACCTTTCATTTGGGTTTCAGTATAGCAGGAAGCCGGCATATGGACTCCAGGATTGCTCCATGATGTAAACAGACCAACAGTAAGTGGGGATGATACGGAGATGCGTTTCAAAGGTGTGCTTCTGATCCAAACCAGCACGCGATGCTGGGGTGTTCCCGTATAATCATAACAGATAACATCCGTGTGCACCAAGCTCTTAAGATGGTATCAGAGACAGAAGCCGGCAGGTTTAATGGGGCCTAGTCCTCTGCTTTAACCTTCAGACTGTGCTGCTTCAGGAAAAACAAACCAGGTTTAGGAAGACATTTCTCTAGTTGTTAATCTGCAGTCAAAATTGTGTGATATATAGGCAAGACAACTAATTCCAGTGAATTTTACTTCGATGCACGCTTCGCAGTCCACTTCGTTACAGCAAAAAACGCTTCAGCCTCTCTCCCTTCATTTGAAATGAATGAAGCAGGTTCATGTTACTACAATGCCAACAACTGCAGTAAGAAATAATCAAGACGTTTTTAGGTAGAACTGGCACTTTGGACCTCATCCACAAGATCTGCCATCGTTGGTGAGCTCTATCCTCGTATCCTTTGCTCATGGGTTTGACGTTACGCTGCCAGTTGTGATGGTGGCTGATGCGAGACAGAGGAGGTGGCACATTTTCCTTCCAAGTAGACCAGTAAAGAAGCTGTTAGGTGGACAGTTATCTCTTATGGGCTGAGATGAGCGTGAACATTTGTTCTGATGCTTGTTTGTTTCTGTAAAACACCTTTTTAATTATCCTAATGCTTTTTTAAAATGTTCTTTGTTACAGAAGAGGAAGAGGAACAGGTGCCTACCGATGGAGGTACATCTGCAGAGGCCATGCAGGTGCCACTGGAAGAAGAGGGAGATATGGAAGAGGATGAGGCAATTAACGATGAGAACTACTTGAGCAAGAGACCATTAGAAAGTCCAGATGCTGAGGAATTCCCACCTGTGAAACGGCCAAAACTATCTGTTTCCAAAGGGGACACTTTGGATGGAGCTTTGGAACCGCGTGAGCCTCTTAGCTCAATAAATACTCAAAAAGTACCACCAATGCTTTCTCCAGTTCATGTTCAGGACAATACAGACTTAGCCCCTCCTTCACCAGACCCACCAATGTTGGCTCCCATTGCAAAATCGCAAGTCCCAACCCCCAAAACTTTAGAGTCAAAGCCGTTTGTACCCAAAACAAAGTCTAAAACAAGTTCTCCAGGACAGAAGACAAAATCACCTAAAACTACGCCCTCGCCAGTGGTAACTGGAAGTCCTATACGTTCACCAAAAACTGGATCCAAAGAAAAAAAGTCACCGGGTCGCGCCAAGAGCCCAAAAAGTCCTAAAAGTCCAAAGGTTCCTGCTCATGTTCCCCAACCACCCGTCAAGCCTGAAACACCAAGTAGAACCCCTCTGGCTGCATTAAGTGACAAGATAGGAAAGGAAAACATTCAAGTAAAACAAGGACAGACGCCACCTGAGCCTGCCCCTAAGCCAAATATTGAAAACCAGACTAAGAAACTGCCAGTGATGGACAAGACCATTGATGATTCAATTGATGCTGTGATTGCTCGTGCGTGTGCAGAGCGAGAACCGGATCCCTTTGAGTTTTCCTCTGGTTCTGAATCGGAAGGGGAAATTTTTACCAGTCCTAAAAGACTTTCTATTTCAGAGGCGACAACTCCTAAACCTTCTGTTTCTGCCAATAATGCAAATAAGGCAGGAGCTACTCCAATACCTCCCTCAGGTGGGACTTCAAGTTCAGACATTTCATGGACAATGGATGACTCGATTGATGAGGTCATTCGAAAGGCAAACATGGGGACGCCTTCTAATCCACCTACCAATTTCACTTATTTCTCCTCTCCTTCTGCTTCACCGCCAACTCCAGAACCTCTTCTCAAAGTCTATGAGGAGAAAACCAAGTTGGCTTCCTCGGTAGAAGTGAAAAAGAAGTTGAAAAAGGAGCTGAAGACAAAAATGAAGAAGAAAGAAAAGCAAAAGGAAAAAGATAAAGAGAAAAACAAGGAGAAGAACAAGGAGAAGGAAAAGAACAAAGAGAAGGATAAAGACAAGGAAGGAAACAAGGAAGCGAAATTTCAGTGGAAGGAACTACTTAAAGATGATGATCTCGATCCCTATAAATTCAAACTGAAGGACTTTGAGGATACTGACACGAAAGTAAAGTTGAAAGATGGCAATACCAAAAAAGAGAGAGAAAAACATAAAGATAAAAAGAAAGAGAAAGAGAAAGGCAAAAAAGACAAGGATAAGAAAGACAAAGAGAAACTTAAAGATAAGGGTAAGGAAGATAAGATAAAGGCTCCATCAGCACCTCTTGTGTTACCTCCCAAAGAAATGTCTTTGCCCTTGTTCAGCACACCAACTGCCATGAGGCTTCCCAGCATGTTACCTTCCTTGTCTCCAATGCTTCCTGAAAAACTCTTCGAGGACAAAGAGAAACCAAAAGAGAAGAAGAAAGACAAAAAAGAGAAGAAGAAAAAGAAAGAAAGGGAGAAGGACAAAGAAAAGGAAAAGAAGGAGAAGGAAAAGGAGAGGAAAGAAAGAGAAAAGAAAGAGAAAGAAAAAGAGAAACACAAACACGAAAAGGTAAGCTGTTTAGATGAGCTGAAATGGCACAATTGCTTGAAAAATGCACATGGATTCCTGCATTTGCTGCGGTGCGTTGTTTAAGAGCTTTGAGGAGATGTGTGATTACAGGTTTGGTATTTTTTTTTAAATGACAGCTCCAAGGAAGACTTCCCCCAAGTGTTTCAGGGATTGTCCCACCTCTTTGGAAGACAAAACACAATGGAAGTGCAATTTTGTGAATTTGAAATGAGATTGTCCTTCTGGTTTTCCTCAACTCACTTTTTGCTTGGAAAAGCTGGGTCTCAGACTCAACAACAGCACACACACAACAAATGCACGTAGCGTTGCAGTGCACAAATTTTGTTGCATAGATTTCCACCGGCAGCGCCAGCAACCATATACCTTTCATATACGCTTTAAATTTAGTTAAAAAAATTAGTTAAAAGTCTACTTTTTCAAAGCTTGTAGAAGCCTTTAAATTACCAAGTGGACAGAAATGAGGAGCAGAGTGCTGTCAAATAAACAAGTTCACCAGTTATCTCAGGTGTTCAGAAGAGCTGCTGAATCCTCTCTTAGCAAGACCGCCCCCTTATCGCTCCAATTTGTTTGAAGTAAGAAAATTATTTTCAAAATACGATATAGATGTTCAAATGTCACCTTTCGTTTTGAGTCTTATGCTTGAGAGAGAGAAGAGGAGAGCTAGTTTTCAAGTGGGTTGGGCTCCTTCCACTCCTGTAACTCCTACTGATTTACATCAGCCAAAGATAATTTCTTCTTTCCAATATCAGCTAATCTTAAGAATATATTTAAGAAATGAAACCAGCATATTTGCATGTTATCAGATTGGAAATCCCATTAGAAACGGCTCCCCTAATTCAGGGTTTGCTCTAATTTTTTGTCACGTCACCTTGTAATACGCATTAAGTTGTTCATATAAAAAAGAAAGAAGGAAAAAGAAGAAAAGGAAGAGATTTTCTTCATATGTGATAACCTTGAATATGGAAGATTTCCTAAATCTCTATCCATGGCGTTAGGAAGCACTATATAAGTTCTGGTTTTACCGGGATGCTCTTTACATCCTGCTTTGAGTGTAATACTCCGTTGGTACAAGCTCAGTTTTGGGCCATCCTCACTTCCCTTTTTGCCACTGGACCCTGTTGTGCTCTCTGCTGGACTTGAAACAAACTGCTCGTGTCAAAACTTGACATACATTTTAAGTTGACAAGTGGTTTTTCAGTGCAGAATCTGGGTGATCGGGAGAACTAACGTTTGTCTGCTGTGGATGAGTGATCCGGTTGTCCGTGTTAATTTAATGTCCGGTTTTAGACTGCAGCAGCACTTTCACGGATTCCCTATTTTGTCTTTCTGCTCCTCGTGCCTGAGGTGTTTTGTCAGTATTTCATTGAGAATTTCTGCAGAGGTTTCTTTTTAAGTTAAAAACCTGTGTATATAAAATAGAGACAATGAGTTCCTTGTTTTTCACACGTCCAATCTTGCATTTCTTCTGCAAATCTCTGTATCTAGTTTGCTTTAGAGCAATATAACAGATACACAAATATACACTGCTAACAGTTTGGTAGAGACTAAACATATATATATTAGGAAAACGAGTTCAGCAGTAATAAAAACTTGGACAAATTAAATTGACAAAGCTGCCCATTACCTTGGCAAAAAGTCCCTGTCAAAAGATAAACTTTAAAGCTAGAATGCATGAAAGAGTCCCCAGATAGAATTAAAATTTAAACTGATTCTTGATAGATAAGCTTTTTTTAAATCCACCTCTTTGCTGCAAGTCAGGATTTTAAAAATAAATTTCCCCTTTAAATCTCTTGAGCGATTTTCATTTTTTGCAAGGCCGCACTGCTGGTGTCCTGGAAAAATGGAGAGTTAGAGCTTTATCAGTTGGTGCCCTGAGGTATGTGGCAAAGAAGCTAAATCCTTGAAGATTAGCAAAAAAAATGCAGCACATGGCAATAAGGGGCTTATATGACTACTAGTATTAGTTCAGGTGAAAGAAGTATTGCTTATACATAAAACTGGACAAATCCACTGACAATGTATTTTTAGTTAGCTACAAAGGAGTCTTATATTGCTGGACTTTACCTCTTTGGTGATTTGGGAAGCTTAGTAATCCACTGTAAATGCTCTTCTGCTGGCCCCAATTCCCAGTATTACTCCAGAATGCTGCTCTTTCGTGTTAACCCCTAAAAGTACATGTTTCCTTAATTTAGCTTTTAGATCACACAATGACTTATTTAGCCAGCAGTTGTGCCGTAAGAGCAAATGATCAAGTCCCTGCTCGGACCCATAACCTTCCCCGGCGCAGCCACTTCGGAGGCTTCAGCGCAACCTGAAGGATGAGTTCTTGGGATAACTGCAGTTCCAGCTCTTGATGCCAGTAGGAAATAATCAGATTTCTATTTCTAATATTGCTACACTTAAAAAAAGAGTGAATCAACAGTACTGTTTCCATTTTTGAGTATTGTTATAGTTATTACACAAGTGTGTGTCCCATCCTGTTGGGAAATTGAAGCTTTTTATCAAGTTTTCCCTGTAATTCTGTGCTGGAAGACACCAGAACAGCAACCCATGCTCTGCATAAATGGCAGAAAGCAGAAGCCGAAGGCTGCGTGCTAGAAGTGCTCGGTGGTGGGACCGAGGAAGAGGAGCTTTTGCGTAGGGCTTGCCTGAAGCTTCGTCCTCCGCAGTAAGTGCCCGGCTGCTGCCCTTGGAGGCAGGAGAGGAGGCAGCGGGCTGGGACACTGCCTCGCGTGCGGGACCAGATCAAAAGCAGACCGTTGAAGCGGTTACACCCCACTTCTACGCTGCAGATTACCGGGCGTGCTGGAGGAGGGACTGAGCAGCTCGACAAGCAGCTGCTGACCCAGTTTCAGCAAACCTTAATACACCAAGCCATAAACTAAAGTGGATGAGGAACTGCTTTGTGAGAAATGGAACTGTCCTTGCGTCGGAGCAGAGCTGGCCCAAAGTAAACGGCCCTTGTGAATCAAAATCCTGCCACCGATATAGAGGAAAACCAGGATATAATTGTGAATGCTCCTTAATTTTCCCTCTGCCCCAGGCACGCAAACCCTACGCACAAACCCATCTTGCAGAAAGATGCTCTCGTATCAAAAGATAAGATTTAGGATTGTCGTGGAGCCCGGTTTTCCTCTCACAGCAGGCTGCGATGTTGGTGTCTGAGCATAAAGAAGTGGTTGATGTGCTTTTCATCTGCCACCTGAGCCCACCACCACTGTTGTTTAGAACATCTTGGTGGTACACAAATAATAATACAAAAGACCTTAATACAGAGAATGGATGACATGGGTCATCTGTGCTGTGCTGTGTACTGGAAGTAGCAGTCCTTGTCCCAGGAGGTTTTTTATTTGAAATAGGTGCTACAGAAGGAAGAAAAACCTGCAGGAAAAGAGGTAAGATAATCCAAGGCATGTGCCTGAGCCTCCTGTACCCAGGGTTCAATTCCATGTCTCTATCCAGTGGATGATGCTACTGGTTAAGGTGCCGGGAAAGCAGTTAAGAGACTTAACTCTGGAAAGTGGTGGTGAAATTGTTCCAGGTGTTAGGAGCTCCAGAGGAAAAACCTTCTTGCAACACTCCAGGGGAATGACATAACAAAAAATGGTGCGGTGTAAACTGAAGAGTAGAGAGAGGCCTGTGAAGTAGGCTAATACATATCCATGGAGAGCTGTACTGAAAAGCATGGTTAACTGTGCCAAAACAGAAATACGACTCGGGCTGCAGCCCTTCTCTCTCTGGAGCAGACGTCTCCTGATGAGCAGCTCCGATTCTTTGGGCAAGGCGCGTGGCACGGGACTTTGTCATTACCATTCCTCAATGTAAGTCCTAATTGAGTCCTCCCACTCTGGCCTGCTGTCTCCTGGGCTTTGAACTGATTGTTTGCCCTCCCTTTCTTTAGGAAAGCTTTTTCAAACAGATTTCTCCCACTGAGACTTGCTGGGGTTTCCATTTACTGTACGCATACTATTTTTGTCTCTTTAAGTTCCTGGACCAGATTCAGCTAAGTGGTTATTTTATTAAACACAATGACGCACATGCTCAAAATGAGATCAGTCTCCCTCTCTTTCTCTGTATATATAGACATATATAATGTATATACACTTCTCATATACATCGATATAAGTTGAGCAATGTATGTACAGAGAATCATTACAGTGTCAGCTGTAAAATCTGAGGTGATTCTGTACAGGTTTTGCAAAGTAGTAGCTCAACGGGAGTTAGTAATTTTGGCAGATACCGGTTCAAAGAGTTTAAGGACATATTCAGGCTGTCTAAACTCCACCAGATACTCTCAGATGAGGTTAGAAACCAGGGCATTTGAAAAATCACCATTAGAAATTTCAGCCTAATTGCATTAAAAAGCAGTGGTTCTGTTTTACCTGAGTGGATAAGGACTTTCATAAAGTATTCAGGGTTGGTGCTTGGGGTTTATGTGCTTCCTGTGTGTCTGATTTTGATTCAAGAGGGTCACAGTACATTTATGTGATGAATATGGGAAGTAATTGAACTGAAATCTCAGAAAAAAAGTGCAAACATCAGTGGGCACCTGTCAAGTCTGAGTACTAAGGTCAAAGCATTTCATGTCATTATTTAGAAATATTCTGTGGGGTTTTGTGTCTCTAGAAAGACACTAACTCGGGAAGACTTGTTAACAAAGTGTATGAGCAGGTACAAGTGCAAGGAAATGTCGAGTTGATTTTTTTTTAGTCTATAATTCCTATTTGTGATTTGCTGTGGCTGGGACCTCCCAACAAACTCTGACCATCCATGTCACAGCACGAAGCGTGAGAGCGCGGTGATCCATCTGTCATAGGTCTGTCTCATTAAGCCAATATACTCCGTTTGGTTAACTCCATCAGTGCTTTCATGTAATTAATATATTTTGGGAGTCTGCTTGCAGTCTCTGATTGATGATTGTGTTCCCTTGTACAGATAAAGGTGGAACCAGTTGTTCCGGCTCCATCACCGGTTATTCCTCGGCTGACATTAAGAGTGGGTGCAGGCCAAGACAAGATGTAAGTACAAATAAATCCATCTGCAAGGTGTATGCCTACCACAGTTCATCCTCTGTCACTTGTGGTAGCTCTTTTATTTTCAATGGGAAACGCTTAAAAATTAGTGGCAAATGATATTCATACAGCTCTGACATCTTTTGACCATTCTAGTGAAAAATCAAGCGTAACGCTTCCCAGTAGAAACTTTTTGGACTTCTTCCCCTTTTTCTTCTACTCTCCAAGTGGGACCCATCCATCTTCCATCCATCCTACTGTATTTCCCACTCCGTGTCTTTCTAGGCCATGGATTACAAGACTCCATTTAGAGTCGTATGCTGCCTCCAGTGACATTTAGTGAGGCATCCGTAACGGGTGGTTATCCTTAGTGTAACCTACAGCTAAGTTTCATCACGCTCTTCAGCTAACAGTTGGTTTATGCTTTAAAACATAACAGTGGAAATTTCTTTGTACACATCTGTTTTATTATAACCGTTGATGATTATTCATGAGTGTACCTAACGCATTTCAAATGTTGGTTCATTAGCTCCCTAATTATCGGGTGCTGTTGTACAAATAATAGTTACTTTGTACTGTGTGAGCATAAATAGGATGATCCCTACCCTGAGATCATACAGCATAAACAGGTGGCTGGAGAGGCCGGGGAAACCATGCATCACTGGGCTTTTTAGGCTGGTCCCGTGTTGTATGTGAAGGGTTTCTTTTAATCAGGTTTTTCACATCGTTTTTAATGGCGCAGAACGCACTTTCATGTCTGATGGTAAACTTGAGCACTAAACAGATTTTTTCCTTTCCATTCATCCCATTAAATGTTACTAATGTCGGTTGGTTCTCTTTTATAGCCATTATGAACTACATCTCCTAATTGCTAATTTTTCTGCATTACATGTTAATCGGCATCTTTGATGATTATTCTCTTCTTCTATGCTATCCTACTCCTCCCCAGTAGGTGACTGACTTTTACTGGTTTGAAGTGGCTATGGGACTTCTTGGTTTCTATGGGACACCCCCGCCCCAAATATCAGGACTTTTTCCTGCTCTTCGATCATTTCTGCTCTCTTCCTTTCAAGATATTTGAGTGTGATCGAAAATTTCTGTGCTTCAGATCGCTGTACAAAAGCTCCCGCTTTCTCACAACAGTTTTCTGTCCTGCTGCGCCGATTTGAACGTGGACGGGTGGACAGACTCTCCCTTTAAAGCCCACAAATCCATTTTCCTCCTCGAGGAGCTATGGATACTTTTAAATTCTTTTTTCAAGGACTGTACAGGTGTTTATATGGAGAAAATTAAGTCATATTTTCAAGGCAGAACTTCTAAATTAAAGTTCTGAAGCCATATTTTAGCACCATAGAGTTGACTTTGCTTCCCGTCTTATCTCACCCCAGTCTTTCTCATACCCACACACATTTTGAGAAGGGACTTCAGACTCCACCTGCTTGCTACAAATCATACGGGTACATCATCGTCAGCCCTGCCCGCCCATACGGGGTCAGAGATACCGACGTCTTGTGTTATGGCCTTTTGGGAAACTGGCTTCTATCCCAGTTTCCTTTGTGCATCTTTAGTGGCACCTTGACCACCACCTGAGGACCTCAGGTGTTGTGATCCTTAGCACGGCAGAGCCTAGAATTTAAACCTCGACTCCAGATGAGCAGTCTTACCTCACAGTTTCTGGACAAGTCTTCTGGACAAGACTTTCTTCACAGTCTTACCTCACACAAGGCTGATTTACCTCACAGTTTCTGGACAAAAATAGGGGAGAATTAAACACCAAGGCCAAGATCTTCAGGGGCAGGGGAGTCCTGGAGGCAACTGGTAGGAAATGCTAAAAAGTGGTTGTCTCCAGCTCTGCAGCATCCATACGGGGCCTACGAGGGAAACTTCATCTTCTCCACGTGACACTCATCCTTAAGATTGGTTTAGGCTGCATAACCAAATGAGGTTTGAGTCATTAGTATTCCATCTCTAGTTGCTTACTGGTTTCGCTTTTCTACCTTAAATATCTCTCCTCACTGCCCACCATACTGACACCCTAAAGTTGTCCCAATGTAATGGCTGTATCACCCAGTTACACCTTCTGGCTGATGGCAAACAAGAACTTACGGAGCTTTATAATAGCTTTTAGGATTTGTCATAGTTTTCCAAGGCAAAATCCAGGAAGAAGTTTGCCGTTACACAAGTAAATACCGTTTGTGCCACGTGGCTCTGGGAACTGTTCTGTGTTGGGTGCCGATCTGGTGTCTAACGCGGCAGGGCTGGCAGTAGAGCAGTCCTGCTCCGAATAATACTTCTCTTTCATCCTGAATAATTAATATTCCAGCTGAACTCAGAGCGTATTTTAATTTTCATGTGTTGTGATCATTATGAAGAGGACTGGTGTGGCTCCAAGGCAAAGCATTACAGAGCTGTGTAAGGCTTGGACCTCTGAAGTAATACCAGAAGTCTCTGCGACCTCTGAAGTTATTAGTTGAAGAGCCCGTCATAGGATCATCAGCCTTTTAAGTAGCTCGTAACAGGCAGAAAGAATAGCTGTGCTTTTGTGCTGTGTTATGCTAAGGGAAAGTTAAATTTATGTTTCATCTGTGTTGAGAATGAAGTTCTGAATATCATGTAGAAATGTTGCGTTTCAGTTAGCGTGTCTCTGGAGTTTACCAGCGTGGGATTGTTTGAAAATACCGTGAATGGCCGTGGAAAGGTGTGGGCAAAGTTTTGGGAGATTCACAGAATTCAGTGAGTAAAAACTAGATGGACTAATGAGTTATTTCAATTTTCTCTCTTAAAAAGAAGAGCTGCTTGGAGACTTTTGGAAGTACTAACGCACCTATTCAGCTGAAGGTTGGATTGTTTGGGGGAACTTCATGTAAAACACTGTCTTTAATGGAAATGCTTACAGATCTTGGTGAGGCCACCAAGTCTTCGGGGTGTCTGAAGAGAAAGTGACAGATTAATGGTGATTGAAATGGAGATTCACATCACGCCAGCACAACAACAGCAACCCAAGTTACTCAAATAACGCAGCAATAGGTGAGGGAAATGCCGTTGCAGTGTAGCAAACAGTTTATTCTCTATTATTTTGCTACTTGGCTCCTGTGCTTGGACCAACATACCAAGTAGTGATGGCAGTGGCAGAGAAGTCTCCTTTTTTCTTGTTCCTGTGAATACGAGTACATATTGCTCCTCGATTCAAAGTGATCTCTACATTCCAGCTTGTCTGGTGCACCAATATTCTTACAACACCCATCGGTTCAAAAGAGATGGCTATTAATAACATTAAGTTAATAGACATGAAAATGTAATGTTGCTGAAGAATGGAGAAGCCAATATTGGAAAAACTGTTCTACTTTAGGGTTTTTTTGCAAGTCTTTTAACTGCACAGTAAAACAAGAAGAAAGTAGATTATAATCAAAGCATTTCCATCTTAGTTGTAAACAATTACAGCAATACTTGCATGGATGCCACATTAGAAGAAATTTACTGGATTCCATTCTAATGCAATTAGAGCTAATTTTGTTCTTTAAATGAATAAAAGGTCAGCTAGTAAATCTAGTTTATCTCAAGTCCAGGCTTCAATAAATTGTTTTATTTAATTTGTTGTAAAAGATCTTATCCTTAATGGGCCTAGTTCTTATTAGTTTGCTTGGGTTCTAAAATATTTATGACCGCCTTCTTAGATATGATTTGAATGATATGTTTGAAGGGTTTTTCACTGTTGGTTTTTTTTTTCCACTCCAGTGTTATCAAGGTAGATTGCTAACTGAGTTAGTGTAGGGAGGAACTATCCTTTCTATGCTATCTTTTTTTAACAGAATGCTTAAAGAATGCTATCTTTTTTTAACAAAACAAAACAAAGCACCGCCGCTAGTGTAGACTTTTAAATTTTAAATCAACTGCAAATGATGGGGAGGATTGAATACTTTTATTCAATTGCATCATGGTTTCTCTTTGTCTAGTTATTTTTTCCTGAGCACAATCATTTTTCATACACTGACGTTTTGAAAAAGCATATCTATGGGTAAGGCATTGACATTCCAGCTACTACCACAGTTGACATAAACTTCAGCAAAAGTATGTGCTGTAATTTTTGATACGTCAGATAGATTTATTCTACATTTAAATACAGTTTTTAAGAAAAAACACGTGGCTTCTGACACTAATGCCAGACCACAAAGCAGAGTACCACTCACTGGTGCTGTTTCAGTGCTTCTGTGACTTAGGAGCAGGAGATACATATTTTTTTGTGAAATCAGGTCTCCAAATGTACCTTAAAATGTTGGACGTTTGCTCCAGAGTCGTACTGCATTATAGCTCTGGAACCTGGAACCCAGACTGGAGAAGGGGAAAGACAGGTATTTTAACAGTGTTTAACTTGTAAACCTGACCTGCCACTGTGATGAAGTTGCCCCTTGTCTTACATATTTTTAAAGTGAGTAGGTATGTGACTTTCTCCAAAAAAATATTCACACGCGTGCTCGGATATGTATGCGTATGTGTCTATAAAAAATGTGTATTAAATAACCCACGGATTGTAATATAAAATCCTAAAAGGATTAAGGGGTAGAAGAAGTTTTGTTATCCAGACATTTAATTGACTCCACTAAGAGCTTTTTATCGTTTGATAGGATGTTGTCAGGCCAGAGCCTAATTTATGTTCATTTGGAGGCTCACTCGACTGTATGATATCCCCAGGACAAAAGCCACCGGCATAGCTAGCTGACACCCTTGGTAGAGAATCTCAAGGCCAAGTGGCATATATATATATAGACCAAATTATTTTGTGACCGGTAGATGTGACCTCTCTGTGTGACATTGGTGACCCAGAAGCATACTTTGGGGACTAAGAGGACAGGAGAACCTGTCCTCTTGCTTTCTGTTTTATTACACTGAGTTTCTGTGATCGTCCGTCTAAGAACTTCTACCACCATAAGGTGCTCACAGTGCATATTTTTATAAGTTGGCAAAATAGCGTGTGACTGAAAAAGTGGAAGCCTGAAAGGAAATGAAGCTTGAGAAAATCTCATTGGAGCTATAACCCCATCTGAAACACAGCTGGACTGTTGGAGGAGTTTATTTTTCATAAATTTACATGGTTTGGGTCATCACTGTTACTTGCTCAAGAATTCGTTATTTTGAGTGCAACCGCAGTTGAGCAACAGAATTGCAGTAAAACAGTTCTTTAGTCATACTTTTTGAAATTCTGTAAAACTTTATTATCTAAGCTGCAGCATGCAGTGTACCACCAAGTTTTTTATAGGGTAATGTTTTCCAAAGAACAGGTGCCTAAATGACGGATCCTGTATCTGCAACAAGCTTAATTTAAGTAAGATTTGAGCTGCAGGCTCTCCAGAGATTGAGTTTTCTTGGGAAAACTACACACACACATACACAATGAGACATCAGGTGGTGGCACCAAGGGAGGAGAAAAGAAGGAGGTATTAGTAAATCTATTGATACACTTTTTATTGACCTGGTTGAACACAAGAAATTCGGCAAGGAGCATGTTGGTGTTCCCCTGAGCTCACTGAGGATCTGTAGTTGCTGCTGTAACGTGAATATATATTTTTTGAAAACTGCTCAGACTCCTGGGAGTTGCGGAAGAAAAGCTAGATATCTAAGACAGGACTTTGCTATAAGCTTCAATTTAACTAGAATTCTGCCCTATGTAGTTTCCAAGAATGCATCTTACTTTTACAGTAGCATCTTTGGTGGGTATTCAAGGAGCTTTAATTTTTAAGAAGGTTGTTCTTGTATGGATAAATCCAACCGTGTGAAGAAACTTTTTGACTTCGGGTGCTATTTAGCGGAGAACTACGCAGACTTTGATAATTGAGATTACTGCCTTCATAGTGTTTGCCCACAATAGCTGAATAATGGGGTTCATTAACCTCCCATTCGTAGGCATATCCAAATTGTTTGCCTCTAGCCTTGGCTCCTTACGTGTGGCTGGGGAGGAAAGGATTGGCTTTTTATTGACTTGTCAAGCCGTAGCTTTGCATTACCGGCCAAGTAGCTCATGACCCATTCCATTTATTTCACTGTTTTGTGGTGGGGAAACAGGTAAAGGAATCCTGCTGGAAGCCCCTCCTTCCGCACGTTTTTATGAATAAGAGCAGTGTTTGGAGCAGTTAAGGCACCGTGACCAAATCCTCCGAAAGACGTAATGCAAGCAGCATGGGGCTATTGTGGGACACAGCTGTGGGCGGTGTTGGTTACCCTGCGAGACGTTGCTTATTCAACACAAAGCTCTGGAGGAGAACTTATTGTGGAATTAAATAGGAGGGAAAAAGTGATACTTCAGGGAGAAAAATGTAGAAGGGTAAACCACTGTTTGGGAAAACTAAACAATAGAATCCGGGCAGCGAAAGTCTGTGTTTATTGCAGGACTAATGGGTATCCCAATTATTTTACAGTGTAGCACTTAGCAGAGAAAGACCATGTTAACCGTCCGTTAGCAGAATTAACGCTCTGGGTGTCAATCCAGCTTTGGCTGTAAGACAGAACAGAGCATATTATGGTGAAATCATTTTTGATATGATCAATAGACCACCTAAGTGAGGAGGCAGAGCAATGAAAAATGATCTTGCTCCTCTCCGAGGCTGCAGAGGTGCGCTTAAGGAATTCCAGTGATCTTTACAGCTTCCATAAATCTTTGTGCGTGTGTGTTTGTGTGTATATACGTACCTGCATTTTTCTGTTCTGTAGTCTTTTAAATTTTAAGAGCTGGAGGACTGATTTTTCAATGCCTTTTTAAATGCTGAATGTATTTTAATGAAGATATTGTCTCGGGTATGATTCATATCCCTTTCCCGATTGTTCTTTTGAGTGTAACATATTGGCCCCGATCCTGCAGTAAAATCCCCATGTGTGGTCTTGTATCCATCCAGAAGTCTCGTTCCCTTCGGTGGAGGTTCCCCAGCCTCTCCCTTGCTGCAGGATTGGAGCTTTTACATGGAAAAAAAACAACCACCACCTTGTAGAATACCGTATCCATTTTACCAAAACAAGTAAATAATCATTTTTGTTCATATTTCTAAAGGTGATTTAGAAGAGGGGTTTTTCTTCATTGAGCATGAGTTATTTCCAACTTTAGATGTAGCCTTTAGTTTTTTCTTCCTTTTTTTTTTTTTTTAATTACTGAAGCCACCCCAACTAATTATTCATCCTGTTTATGGTAGGTGGTAGGCTGTGGCAAATTATTTTCATTTTGCTGCTGGCCACAATGGGTGATGACTCCAAAAGTGAATCTGTAAAAAGGCTTGAGTCATTAGAAAATGAAACAACTTACTGTGAGATTCTTTGATTTTACTGCTTATTGCTCAAGAGTAAAAAAAATGTATACTGTATACCACGATTAGAAAAAAAACATACTTCAGGCAGGTTTAGACACATAAGTGAATTGCTTGTGTAAATGAGTATGAGCAGCTGCCCTTATAAAGCACAACAGAAACCGATCAAATATGTGTGAAAGATTAGAAAAGCAGATGGGTATTTGTTTAAAAAGTAGGCTTTACCACCATAGAAGATGGCTGCAAGAGAAAGGTACTGATTTCTTCTTGTCTTTGACAGAAGTGCTTCTTTTTATTCACTTTTTTATTGAAGTTTTTAAACTTCTGCACCTTGGGTGTAGACTCAAGGATCCGTGTTATGGTTCCTGGGAGCTGGACGTGGACAAGAGCACTGTAGAGAAGGAGCCATCCGTAGAGAGAAAAGAAAAAGATGGTCCTACCAACAAAAGAATTTGTTGAGGTTGTCCTATGAGCAATTGATGTGTAGCTGTACAGAGCCTCCAGGTTCAGGTTCTTACAAAAACATTTGTCAGTAACAAGCTGAAAAAATACAGTTTTAGAGGTTTCTAAACCATGGTGGCATGATTTTTTTGGCAGTTAATAGAATTCCTATTCTACACTAGTTCCCATTGAAGAGGGTAGATGTAGGACTGGTTGATGAGCAAGCTTCTAGATCGTGCATCCCATAATGTTTCCCAAAAGAAATGACAATAAAGGGCAGTTTGCAAGGAAAACATAAGAGAAAGTTTGCAAAGAGCTCACGAGCATAAACACGTTTTACCAGCTTCTGGTTTTGCTGTTGAGAGCTCAGCAGAAGGGGATAATGCCAGGTGGTTTTCACATTGAAGCTCTGAGCAGCTTGTTATTGATGATAAGAGAGAAAAGAAGATGAAAGATACCAAGACGCCACGCTACCAGCTCAGTTTTGTTTTGTCAGACTGGCAATGAACCATCCGGAGATGTAAGTCAGAATGGTGAGAAAGAATGGGAAGGAGATTTAGGAGTCATCGGCAGAAAGGTGTTTGTGGTTGTTGGGAGAAATACCCTGGTGTAATAGATACAGAGGGCGGACGCCAAGGGCAGAACTCTGTTTCACTTAAAGTAATGGAAAAATAAACAGTAGGAAACCTGTAATTCAATTTCAAGAGTGCAAATGTCCATAAACCAAAGGAGTTACCTAGAAATGTCAGCTGGACTGAAGACCTAATGGATTCAGAAGTGGTGATTGCTGCCTGTGGGAGGGGGGCACTTGTACGAAATGGCTACAGAATTGTGTGAATAATTCGTTCCAAAAGGGTGCTGGGAGTAAGCATCGGACCTCTAGGAGAAAAGGACGGTTAGCAAAGAAGTTACGTCTTCAAGGCAGGAGATGGTGAAATCAGGCTTGAAGTCAAGCTGAATTAAATGTTGCAAAGGATATTGAGCAAATAGGAAAAGAAGGGGAGAAGGAGGACCATGGAAATGAAGACAGGGAGAAGATGAAGGATAATATATCTATACATATATATTTTTATATATATATATATATATATATGAGCCAAGAACAGAAAGAATACTTTCCTTCTGATCCTGTGTTCATTCTCTCCTTCACTGAGAACTAGGACAAGACGGAGAACAGCAGTGGATTGACAGCAATGGAAATTACCATAATGAATTGGGAAGCAAAATAATAGGGACCTTTACCACTGAAGTCAAGGAGTGGGATAATCTTTCTCCCAAGCTCTAGAAGAAATTGGTTGTGAATTCGCAGACTCGGTGACAAGTGATTTTTAATACATTTCTTTTCATTTTAAAATGCAATGGTTGTTAAATCTGTTTCTAATAAATAATATAATAAATGGAAGTGCTGAAGAAGGGAAGAGAGGGAAAGCGATCTGGAGACGCGGTGACTACAGTGCGCGGAATTATAAAACAAATTTTGGAGGAAGAGCTGATTAAAGGCTTGGAAGTAATGGAATAAAATACAAAATGGAAGTAAACCATGCTAATAGGCTTGATAGCAATCTTTGATAAAGCAACTGATTTTGTAGGTTAGCCTGGTCCAGTTGGCAGTCCCTGCGAGGGATGTGGCTGGCAGTGGCTGATTTTTTGCCATGCGTCTCAAGTATTTGTTTCCACCACCAATGCTGAGAGCAGCTGCCTCCACCTTCCAGTGCAGAGTGATTTCTCCTGGACTGAAGCAGCAGTTGCTGGGTGAGGATCGAATCAGTTCCCCTCCAAGGGAAGGTCTCAGCTGCGGTGAAGGCGAGGTGAGACACTCGCACGCGTGTAGCTGGAATAAAGTTGGTATCCGTCTTAACCATTGAAAGAAGGAATGATCTCTTCTGGATGAATAAAAGATGGCAAACCCGAGCTGGATTGCAGGAAAACGTTTAATACTATCACACAGGACATTCACAGTGAAGCTGGCAAAGACGGGATTAGCAGAGGAACTGCTCAGTAGGAAGGAACTAGCTCAAAGGAAGGCAGCAACCAAGAGTTGTAAGAGAGATTGTCGAACCAGAGAGGAGGTTACTGGCCAACACGCTCAAGGAGGTATTTCAGGACGGGCTTGATTTAATAATTTCATTGAAAATTTTGTCACAGAAGGAGGTAGAACACCAATGCCTTTTGTTGGCAGTGAGGTTGAAGGACCATGTCAGTACAAATGAGGGTCTGATGATTGTATGGAAAGAACTGAATCTTCTTGAATAGAAGGGAAAAAGTGGTATTTAATTCAGTAAATGAAAAGTTACAGTTAAGGCTTTGCATTTGAAGTGTACCAGTAGAAAGTTCAGCCAGAGGTAAAGAGCTGGTCAGTAGGTGTATCACTCCCCTACGTGCATTCAGTGGGTGAGGGATCATTAGTTGATGACAGAGTTGCCAACACGATACAAGTGTGACCGTAGGATGCGTTGCAAGAGGTAATTTTAACAGAGATAGTGGAAGCATCTGGGCCATCGTATGAGAACCTGTTGATACTTCATCTGAAATGCTATATTAAATTTTTGAAGGCAGCTTGTGTTCAGGAAGGATGAATTGGGAAGAGCAGGTGCAGAGGAGCGCTCGGAGCGCTGTTAGGGGGAGCTTGGGGAGTCTGTGTCATGGAGAGGAGAGGAGAGCAACTTTGTGTGTTTAGTCTAGCATGTGAAGAGAGGATATGGTTGCTGGCTACAAATACATCAGGCAAGTAAACATTTTGGAGGGAGAAAGCTATTTAAGCTAAAGAACAATGTTGGCACACAAACAAATGGGAATTAATTGGCTATGAATGTAGGCTGGAAATTAGAAGAGGCTGCTCTGCCACCAAAGCAGTGAGATCCTGGAACAGGGTAATGGTGGGGACAAAAAGATTAACCGGTTTTAAAATGAAACTCAATAAACTTGTGAATGGGATTAGGTGACACGATGCCTGCAAAATCACTAGACTCGTTTGTCCAGGAAGGGATGCTTGCAGGGTTTTGCTGTAGTGGAGAAATGGAGAATGGGCTGTTGAGTTCCATGTGCACCATTGAAAGTCAACACGCTTACGTGGAAGTCGTGCCATTTGTATGAGACCAGGCAGCGTCCACAAAATGGATGGTATCTTGGAATAAGTGTTCAAAGTTCATTTTCCTTGACAGAGAAGAACAGTGTAGTAAAGGCAATTTATCACATGATTTTTTTATTTTATTTTTTTTTTTAAATTTCAAATTTAAGTACTGAAGTCTTTTCACTTGCAAAATTGCTAGGGGCTCCGCTGGAGATTTCATACGTTTTGGCACCCTGCAAACGCATGAGCTGGTCATAGCGTGTATTTGTGGAGCTCGTATTTGCCAATACGACTTGTTTGCACAGACGAAAATATTCAGCAGGGCATAAGAGATAAAAACTAAATTTCCCTTTCTAAAAGTAATATGGGAATTAGTCTGCATTACAGAGCTTAAATTACACTGATTCTCCTCCAGGGTTGGAATAAAATTTTCAAAATCACCTCTAATCTGTGAAGAATCTAAACCATATGGAAATCTTCCTAATTCCCCTAGGTGTTTTTGACACTCTTACCCATAGGTCTTAGCGTATTTCTTTTTTTTCTGGTGCAACGATCTCAGTTCCAGGTGTGAGATTTTTCAGTAATAAAGCAGTTAGGCCACTTAACTTTCTAGCATCAAGGGATTTATATTGATAAGGGAATATCAATACTAATAGATTATAATATCACTTGTAATAATCCGGGTGAGTTGTACTAGTTTTAATTATGTCAGTGCAGTTGATGGTGTCATTTCCCTACATACAAAGACCCCTTTAGCTCCTGCTCCTTGCTTAAAAATGGGTCACGGGTTCAGAAAAGAATTAGGACTTTTCAAATGTCATTTTTCCTTTAGGCAGAGCGTGTGTGAAACAGCTTCTTTGGAGCTCTACCTCCAAGAAACAAAGAGCCCTGTGATTTTTTACTAGACCTTTCGAAGTACTGATGCAGCATTTTTTTTGCAGCTCATCACCCGTAGCAATCATTCAGCTCTGTGCCTCATACCCTATTTTTGAAAAGCCCTTTCCTTTCGGCGGACATGTCTTTTCCCCGTGTTTATATGAAGCAGTCAATGGGGCTTTCAGCCATAAGGATCAGAATGAAATCAAATAAATTACTTCCAAAGATAGGAAACCATTCCACACCTTGGAGCCTCATTTTGCTCCAGATGTAACGTGTTAGCGGCTCATGCCAGTTAGAGCCAATTATAAATCAACTGACCTGGCGCGACACTTAAAATCTTGGTAGAATTTGCACTTTGCCTGCAAGCCGACTCTTGGGTTTCGTCCTGTTTGGGTTTGGTTGTGTAGCTGTGAACGGGGTGATTGCCCCGGAGTAATGGTGAAAGTGGGTTTTCATTCACTCTACCATTATAAAGAGGTGTATCGGTGCGTGCATTCAATTCTAAAGGCACCGAGGTTCTGTAAGAAATACAGCTCCTAGCATTTAAAAAGAAATCCAAAATGAATTTAGGTCGGACACAACCAGATACACGATGTTTACATTAATTCTGGGGTTTTTCTTAAAGGGAGTGGTAACCTTAGTTATGATTTATGGAAGCTCTTATTACCACATCTATTCCAAGGGTTTTCTCACACCCCTTCAGTCTGGAGGAACTATTTTGATTCAAAAACAACTTTTAATTGACTTTTTCTCTTCCAGTGTAGAACGTGTTTGTGCGACAATGCCAGGCAGCCTGCAGAGAAGCGTAATTCTTGTCTCAGGGCTCTGAGTGTGTTGCTGGTGGTTGATGTTCATTTGTGTTTGATTATTAATCCAGCCTCAGTTTTAGATTTCTTGGATTTTGGAGAGTGGAGTGAAACTTTGTCATATCTAGTATTGCACTTAGAGACTTCTAATACACAAGCACTGATGTTGGAAGCCTATGAGAAGCACATTTAGGAAAGAAGGTAATGATACGTGTATGGTGATGTCCAAACGTAGAGCTCAAATCTAGCAGGGACCTGGGGACCAGGAGGATCGAAGCTTCGCTGTAGTGAGTACCGCCTACTTGCAGTGTGCTGTGTGCCTCATAGAGCTCATAAATCTTGCCGTCATTTACATAGTGTTTTGATATCAGGTTTCTTTCCAAGTCTGAAGTAACATTAATTATTAGTTGTGGGATCGCTATTTCCCTTTGATTTCTCCCCACCTCCATGTTGCCGTGTATGCAGCCCCTTCTTCAGGAGGGAGGACAGGCTAAACCACCCTCGCTGAGATTACTCCATCACCTCTAATGTTGTAGCACAAAGCCATTCATTTCTCCACTCCGGACTCTAATGTCTCTGAACTTCATTAGCCCAAGGGAGTGGTAGGCCCAAGCGTGCTCCGAAATGCCGATCTCATGTTTTGATAACTGAGCTCTAAAATCAAGATAAACAAGCTGCCCTATATACTGAACATGTCCTAATTGCAGACTTCAAGCAAACCAGCCAATCAATGAGTCTGTGTCGCCCGCTAATGAATATTTGTAGTTTTGGAAGATTTCACATGTGATGTTCCGTGTAGCTTCTGCAGTTATTAACAGAGTGGCTTCGAAGACCCTGTTCAGAAGAACCTGCCTTTATCTAGCCCAAGAAACTATGTAATTTAATTTCATATGTTAGTTGGGCATGGTCACTCTTATTCAAATTATATTAGCTAATACTTCTTTAAAACTGTTTACACTCTGTGCAAAGTTGTGTTTAAAATCCTATTAGCTAATACATTTCCTAGTCTAGACTCGAGGAGGGTTGACTCCCTGAAGAACTCATAGCATGACTTTGTTTACTTGCAGGGGGTAGAAGAGGGAGGCAGGGAAAGAAGGGGTAATGATGTTTGAAACCACCCAAATGACTTTTGTGGTGCCAAATATTTTGCCGTCTGTCCCTCTCCTTGCTTTTGTTGTTGCTAAGATTTATTTTTTTTTTTTTTATTGAGAGTTGGCTCTCAAGTCGTGAGGGTGACTTTGCAAACCATGGGAGTATTGCCACCAAAGTCTTAGGCGTTCAGCGTGGGGAGCCAGGGCTCGCTGTAGGAGCAGTGAAAGGAGGAAGGCGCAAAAGGAGCATCTGAGTTGGGGTGGCCAGTCTGGCAGGAGCCCCAGGGAGCCACGCGCTAAGACTTTCATTGAACCAGAAACACATCACGGACACTCAAGAGCCAAAGAGAAAGCTTTCTTCATGGGAGATAACAGTAGATTTTCGGATGTACGCCGCAAACAGGAGAAATAGGCTGGGTTTTGTGTGTAGGTTGCTCCGAGGATGGCCTCATAGTCCCAGGATTTACTTCCTTCCGCAAGTCGCAGCCAACATAAATTAGGAGTCCTGTACTTTGACTCACAGTCTAGCACCTTACTGACAAGTATAAAGAGCCTGAGCTCCCAGATCAGGCACCTGAAGCAATCACTAAGACCTGAAGTGGTGTGAATGTTCTAAGTGTTGCTGACGGAAAATCATCTAACGCCTTTTAGATTCTGCCCCACTCCAAGTTTCTAAACTTCCTTGGTCTTGGTTTTCTTCCCCTGGTCAATCACAGTAGATCTCAGAAGGTAGGTGTGATGCTACAGTTGGCAGGCGAGGCAGGAATACCAAACCCATTGCTCTGTTTCCTTTTACTAAATCTGTTTTTACTATAGCTTGCCATCGTTCTGATTTAATAGTTCAAGTGGCATATCTTGGGAGAAAAACACTTAGTATCTCAGCCAAGCATTAAATACTGTAGAAGTCCAAGCCTTTCTCAAACGATGGCTTAGATTATTGACTTGAAATGCAGACAATGTCTCCACTCGTAGTGATACTGCCTTTTGAATACCATAAGAGAGCTGCAGTAAACTCTACAGTTGAATGTAAAATTCCCATTGATGGTGGAGCTGGACTTTCCTGGTTCTCAGGATTTGTGGGAATTTGATTTTCGTTGTGGTTTTCCTACTGATGTCTCTGCTTTTTGCTTTCTTAAGATCTCCTCTGTGGAATGTCTAACCTTTCTTTAAATCGCCTTCTTCCTACAGTCCCGTCACAAATCACTTGCGCTCCCACAGTTACCATTCAAATATAAATAAGTTAGTTAAACGATTTACCAAAATATGGTAAAACAAATAGACCTATCCTGTGTTTTGTTTGAGGGGTTTTTTTTTTTGTTTTGTTTTCTAAAACATCCTTTTCCTTCTCTATGTTTCTAACATAGAACCTTACGGTAAGGGCTTTTTCTGTCTTGTCCGTTAAATTGCATGCACATCAATAACACTGTGTATCAACATTCATTAATAAACGTCGGGTCCTTTATGTATTCCCCATTCCTGGGCAAGATTATTCTATACTGTGTATTTACTAGAGCTACATCCTGTCTACTTCAGCTACTCGAGTAAGTAGCAATATTTTAACTGCCGAGTATATCGTGTGCGTCATTTATTTGTCCTGACTAGATCCACTGCTGGTTTCATAAACATTTGGGGAAAGAAATACCAAACTAGCAAATATTTGGAGAACCCCCTAATGTAGGATCTTAAGAGGATGATATGGTCTCGCAGTTTGAAGATTAAAATCAGTGCTGTTCACAGCTGATTAACTTTCCTTTCTAATATTTCCCACAAATTGAGCTAATGTAATAAAACTTAACGAAACAAGGTTTAGTAAAGCCACAGAGAATATTTCTCTGACAGCGAGCCATAGAGTGGTTCAGGCTGTCGTGGTGTTCACTTCGTAATGGCTCTGTGCTTTATCCTGTCCCATGGATGGATGCAGCAATGACAACAGTCCTTGTGTTGAGTTGAAACGGCCTCTTTGGTGGTTCAAAGGTGATGTGAATTAGCTGCACTGTATTTTCTTTATGTCTAGTCGGTGATCGATCGTTGCTTTCTTTCCCATCAGCTCTTAACAATTCACATTTTTGGTCCTACAGAGTCATCAGCAAAGTGGTGCCAGCTCCAGAGGCCAAAAATTCTACTCCTGTGAGCCGACCCAAAACGCCTCCACCCGTGCCGTCACCAGTACCAGCTCCCGTTCATGTCACCCCTCCTCCAGCTCCAGCTCCTCCTCCTCCTCAGGCTACCGTCTCGCCGGTCCTGATCCCACCGCCCTCTCCAGCCGTCTCCGCAGCAGGAGGCTCCAAAGCTCCGGTTAGGAGCGTGGTGACCGAGACCGTCAGTACTTACGTGGTAGGTAACACACTCTGCACTGTGTCCCAGTGCCAGTGACATTCATCTCTTGAATTGTTGGGCTTCTGGGTGAACACAGCATCTCAAACTGATGGTACCTGGACTTGTGATGTTGCTCTCTGTTAAGCTGCTCTATCGAGCCCGTGCTTCCATGCATATGTTTTGAGGAGTTAATAACTTAATTAAAACTCTGCTACTTGGACTGAATTTTTTCTGTGTTTCCAGCTGAATGTTTAAGTTTCTTCTAACAAGTCCAGTTATATCCCACTTGGTATTTTCTGCTAACTGAGTGAGAGCATTTATTTTTGGAAGTGAAGATTTTTTTATAGATGCTTTCGTAAGCACTGAATTGAAACCTCAAATGTCAAGCTTTCCATAGATTTTGCTGTCAGTCAGGTAAAGTACAAAGCCCTCATACAACATCAAGAATTTTGACTCATTTGAAATGTGTAGAGTCCACTAATCTCTTTTCTGGTTTCTTCAACATACAGAAATTGCAAATGTTTGTGCATCTCAGAAAGTCTGTAGATAGTTCGTAAGTCTGCAGTTCATTAGTCTGTCTGACATATGCTTGGAACTTGGCCTCTGTCTGGTAGCATTAAGACTTCTTCATTCCTTTAGAAAAGTCTCCCATCCAACATGATCTAGGAACTGTGTTCTCTAAAAGAACACCTGCTTTAGATGCAATGTAAAATGGAAGTCCTGACCGTTTCTGGTCTTTGAAGAGCAGCAGATGCCATTAACCATGGCATCAGTGGTATTATCACAGAATCGCTGAATGGTTCGGGTTGGAAGGGACCTTAAAGATCACCTAGTTCCACCCCCCTGCCCTGAGCAGGGACACCTCCCACTAGACCAGGCTGCTCAAAGCCCCATCCAGCCTGGCCTTGAACACCTCCAGGGAAGGGGCAGCCACAGCTTCTCTGGGCAGGCTGTTCCAGTGCCTCACCACCCTCACAGTAAAGAATTTTTTCCTGATATCCAATCTAAGTCTACCCTCTTTCAATATGAGGCCATCACCCTGTGTCTTATCATTTCACTCCCTGATAAAGAGTCCCTCCCCATCTCTCCTGTAGCCCCCTTTAGGTACTGGAAGGGGCTCTAAGGTCTCCCTGAAGCCTTCTCTTCTCCAGGCTGAACAACCCCAACTCTCTCAGCCTGTCCTCACAGCAGAGGGGCTCCATCCCTCTGATCATCTTTGTGGCCCTCCTCTGGACCCGTTCCAACAGGTCCATGTCCTTCTTGTGCTGAGAACTCCAGAGCTGGACGCAGTACTCCAGGTGGGGTCTCACCAGAGCGGAGTAGAGGGGCAGAATCACCTCCCTTGACCTGCTGACCACGCTGCTTTTAATGCAGCCCATCCCCATCCTCCCTCTCCTGGCTAAGTTCCAGCTTGGTTGGTGACACCTTGCTTATCTGCAGTGGGTAGCAGTTTAAAAATCTCACCATTTAAAACACCTGAAACTTGCTTTTGTTACAGTTCCCTGTGCTTTAATTCCAACATATGCGTGATTTTTCTCTTTTCTTTTTTTTTTTTTTTTATTTCTTGTTTTTATAATGATTCCTAGTGTAAATCTACCCTGCCATTTCTAATGGAAAAGGTGCTCTTCCCTGCTGGACTTCAACTATTGTATCGTGTTACTGGTTTCTATTTAAACAGCTGCTCCCTTTCACTCCCGAGTTGGTTACAGCACCAGACGGCTGCACAGAGGCTGCGCATGTCTTTAGGATGCAGGGTGCACATCCTCACCTCCTGTGGCACGGCCGTACATGCAGTGTCACTCTTACCTGTTACAGCAGTGCCCAGAAGCTTGGAAATTCACTCTAAAAAAGAAACATTTTCAAAAATACTGTACTGCATCCAGTTTTCTTCAGTGAACATTTAAAGCAAATAACTTTAGAGACGATGTTAATTTAAAGAAAACCTAGAACTTTTCCTAGGTACTTAGAATTGTAGAATCATAGAATTGTCTAGGTTGTAAGGGACATTTCGGATCATTGAGTCCAGCCATCAACCTAACTTTGACAAAACCATCACTAAACCATGTCCCTCAGCACCACATCTGCCCATCTTTTAAATACCTCCGTGGATGGACATTCCACCATTTCCCTGGGCAGCCTGTTCCAATGTTTGATAACCCTTTTGGTGTAGAAATTTTTCCTGATATCCAATCTAAACCTCCCCTGGCATAACTTGAGGCTGTTTCCTCTTGACCTATCACTTGTTACTTGGGAGAAGAGACCGACCCCCATTCGCTACAACCTGCTTTCAGGGAGTTGTAAGAGAGCGATACGGGTGATAACACCCTTAGCACCTTACGGAGAATTTAGAGGACGTGTAGACTCCATGTAGGCACATGTAGGCTCTTTCTTCAACATTACAGTTGAAACCAGGGCTTTACTCCGTCAGGATTCAACTATGTGCACAGGCAGAGAGATTCCTGATGCGAGACGTTTTATAAGTCTAAAAGCTGGGAGAGAGGATGGGGGAAAAGGGAGTAATTAATAACCGTTAGCCCCTTGCATGAAGGGAATCCAAGGCAGAGGATGATGAAATGGCTTTTGCCACATCGCATGGGAAAGCTCTTCTGGAGATAAGATTGGAGCCAGTGTGACAGAGGTGCACAACTCCCTTCTGCAAGGGAGGACAGGAGGATGATCTTATAGTTCAAAAAAAAAAAAAAGATATGATGTGGGATCTCCCTGTAGGATAGCATCTCAGTTAAGTGTGCTCTTATCATTAACTCTCGGCGGTTTGTACTAAAATAGCATTCGGCAATCATATACTGTCCCTCCTTCCGCGACCCTTGCCTCATTAAGGAATGAGAAGTTATGCAATATTTTTAACATCCTCATTCAGCGGCCCAAGTTCTTGTTTAACAAACAGGCAGTGGTTTCGATGCTTATAGACCACCCTGCCCCTCTCCAGCCCCGGAAAGCCTGAGGCAGGTAATTCTGCAGATGAACATCCCACCTGAAAAGCTGAGTTTGGATAAGTTAGAGCGTGTCTTCTAGAATCATAAAATTGTTATGATTGGAAGAAACCTTTAAGATCATCAGGTCCAACCATTAACCTAGCACTGCCAAGTTACTACTAAACTATGTCCGTAAGTGCCACGTCTACACATCTTTTAAATACCTCCAGGGATGGACATTCCACCACTTCCTTGGGAAGCCTGTTCCAATGCTTGACAACCCTTTCAATGAAGAATTTTTTCCTAATATCCATCCTAAACCTCCCCTGGCGCAACTTGAGGCCATTTCCTCTTGTCCTATCGCCTGTTCCTTGGGAGAAGAGACCAGCCTCCACCTCCCTACACCCTCCTTTCAGGGAGTTGTAGAGAGCGAGAAGGTCTCCCCTCAGCCTCCTTTTCTCCAGGCTGAACCACCCCAGTTCCCTCAGCTACTCCTCATCAGACTTGTCCTCCAGACCCCTCACCAGCTTCATAGAATCATAGAATGTGTTGGGTTGGAAGGGACCTTTAAAGGTCATCTAGTCCAACCCCCCTGCAGTGAGCAGGGACATCTTCAACTAGATCAGGTTGCTCAGAGCCTCATCAAGCCTGGCCTTGAATGTCTCCAGGGATGGGAGACATCAGTTTTGTTGCCCTTCTCTGGACACGCTCCAGCCCATAATGGGGGTGACATCAGGCAGCACCGCCTACAGCTGGCACCACCGGTGCCTGAAGCAGGCAGCACCCGCCTGCCAAGTGCCGATGCCGGTGCTGGAGCATGATCCCAGTCCCGTTGGGTTGCTCAAGCGGGTCGTAGCCTGAAAGCCCTCAGCATCGCTTCTCTGCAGCAGGATTGCCCCACAAGAAAGGGCTCCGGACCTTTTCAGAGGATGGACCTGCAGAGCAAATGCTTCCCTACCAACTTAAAATGACTTTGCAGATGTGAGATTCGACGCGTAGATAGGAATGATTCTTGCAATCAGTCAGCTCTAAAATCGGGTTTGTTGTGTGACACTGACTGTTCCATTTGGCTGTTGGGACGGGGGTTGTTCCCTGCTTAATATTCCTGGGCTTTGTATTTTCTAGTTTTAAATCACAAAAAAAAAATCAAGGGTTTAAGAGGAGTCAGTGGAGAGTGATGTGTTGGTTGCAGCTCTGGTACATTCCTATTGATTTTTCGGGAAGTGGTGTAAGATGTACAGACCACCGTGTAGCGACTTTTTTTTTTCCAAAACCATTCGGAGCTTTTCATCTACTACTTTTTAATATCATTTTTGTAATCTCTACAGATAGCAAAAAAATTATTGCCTTAGATATGTGTAAATGCAGTAATGCACAAAAGCTGAGAACGAAACAGTTTGCGTTTTTGAGATTCAGTGATAATGTGGAAATCTTCGTAAAGGGCTGATGAAATCAGGGCAACAACCCAGACATTTTGTACTTTGTATTGCTAATTGTGCTTCTTTGGGCGGATTTTGGGACATTTTGCATGTATGTTTTTACCAAAGAACTGTTAAAGAAACCACTTGAAATTTAAAAATCCAAATAATGGGTCTAGCAGGATATAAACATTAAAAAAAAAATCATAAAGCTCTGAATATGACAAATCCAGTAAGCAGCTGCCTAATACTGTAAATGATCTGCCTCTCTTGTTTCGTTTACCCTTTAGTAAATTGTACTGTGACATAAATGTCATAAGGGGAATGGAAAGTTACTCAGTAACAACTTTTTTTATATCCTGATCTTATCAGCTAGTTGAAGTTGAAGACTTTGGCTAATAAGTAATACGGCGATATATACCCATGGCGCTGTGTATTTTACGTGCATCTAAGGCTGGTGTCTTACGCAGGAGGCTGCCGTTGCTCCGTCTTGCCATTAACTGGGTAGAATTTAAAAAGTCGGGATAATATAGACAGAGAAGGAATTGTGTCCCGCAGCCCTGGCTGCTATACGTGAGTGCCTGTGCTGAGGTCAGGGTGGTACAACTGGCTTTACTGGTTTACAGGACAATACAGGAAAACGCCTGCTTTTGTCAGCGTAGGAAAATAAGTTAAAACATACCGCTGAGCGCTTACAATTAGAGAATTCATAAATCACAACGGTGGCCGCCGAATAGCTTTGTGGGATTAGCAAAAAACTTACTTTATTTAAAAAAAAAAAAAACAAAAAACAAAAAACAAAAAACCAATGTCGATTTTGCTGCCTGCTCAGCCCTGCAAACCAACTAACTTGCTTTTTTCTTTGCACCAGATCCGAGACGAGTGGGGTAACCAGATCTGGATCTGCCCTGGCTGTAACAAGCCAGATGATGGCAGTCCAATGATAGGTTGTGACGACTGCGATGATTGGTATCACTGGTAAGTCGCTCTCCTCCATCCTATTTTGCCGTTCCCTGGCAGATTTAGGGCTATATTATTAAAAAAAACACCTCTTTTTTTTTTTTCTTTACGGTTCGTGACGCTGGGAATGTTTGAATGGTTTTGCTGCGTCCAATTTAATAATCTGGAAGATATTTTTGTCTCGGCTTCTCTGGAATTTGAAAAAGCAGATTTTAAGAGTTACTTCTTAATTAACGGGCATTGGTGATAGCAGTTGTTTTTGAAACTGCTGGGAAATATTGCTGATTCCGGTAATTTTGCGAGAACTACAGGATTATGAGCATAGTGTATACAGATAGACATTTTAAATTACAAAGCATTGTCTGAAGAGTAATATAAATGTCAGCCCTTATAAAAGGCTTGGAGGGAATTAATTACGTTTTAGGCGTTTTCTTAAACAGCTACATAAAATCATAAGATTTTTTGCAGATGTGTTAAAGAAGTGTTTGAAATTCTTTTAAATCTAGCCTATTATACCTGAAAGTGCGCTCGTATTTTTCTGTTAAAATAACATTTTTTATCTGAGTGTCCTTTCGATACATTATTTTTGTTGTTGTTTCAAAGCAAGTGTTTTTCAGGTTTCTCTCCGCTCGTTATGTTCATTAAGATAATGATAATATAATTGCTATATTAATTTGAAGGCCAGAGCTTGTCTCCCATTGAAAAGTTTCGTTTCTTTGGGTAAGAAACAAAACCCGTGTTACTCCGCTGAGATCCCGCGATGCTTTTCTGTCCTTCCCAGGCCTTGCGTTGGGATCACGACTGCACCCCCGGAAGAGATGCAGTGGTTCTGCTCCAAGTGTGCCAACAAAAAGAAAGATAAAAAACACAAGAAGAGGAAGCACAAGGCGCACTGAGGACTCCGCAGCCGACTCGAGCCCCGCGCTCGCCGCCGCACCGACCCCATCACCGGGGTTGGGGGGGAACCCAGCCTGGGGCTGGGGACTCCGGAGTGAACTGGGGGCAAGGAGATGCTCTCCGGCAGCGGCCGGTTCCTTTCGCAGACCGGCCGAGCCCAAGGGGTTGGATTTTTGGTACATTCTGATGCTGTCTTTCGCCTACCGAGGGATATTTGCACAGAGCGCTATGAAGCCTTGGGTAATTCATGGTACCGCTCCCGCTCCCGTGGCTCGGCAGCAACAAAGATGAATGTTGTAAATACAGATATCTGTCCCATTCTTTCTCGATTTGTTATTAATCCCTCTCGAACCTTCGCAGTAAGGTGCTGAGAGGAGGAGAAAATGTAAATTGCAGTAAGTTGTAAACCGAGGAGACCTTCTGGAATGATTTCTGTAGTCTGGGTGCAGTTCAGCCTCTATTCCTGCTGAGCCAGATAATCATAATGTGGAAATAAAAAGTGGCTGGTAAATATTTTTGTGATGAGAATATATGAAGCTTTTTTCCTTGATTTTTAGTACTAACATAAAATAAACACGTTCAAGCTTTTGTGATATATCTTCTATTTTTTAAAAAAAGGAAAGTTTCTATTGTGTCGATTTTTTTCTCCCGTGTGAATTTATTTCGGTGGACCTGTAATATATTTTATACTTTGGGGTTTTGTTTTGTTTTGTTGGTTTTTTTTTAGTCTTTGTCAATGTACCTTTTCATTGCTTGTACATTTCATTGGTGTGTAAAAACACTTCCCATTAAAAAGATTTTTCACACGTGTGAATACCTGATATTTATAAAGTACTTTTTTTTTTTTTTTAATTATTGTTTAGGGCTTGAGGATTTTCATTCTGGTTTGCCTGAGAATACAAACCTAGCAGCTATTGAAAGCCCGTGCGACATAGGCCTGGCCTTATGGCTTTAAGGGATTGGCGAGCTCTGCCCCAGCGGTGCGTGCAGGAGGAGACGGCCAGCACCATAATTAGGCCTCGATTCAGATACTTAAACATGTGGTAACTTCTTAAGAAGTGAGTAATCCCATTGCCTTCAAGGAGCCTGTTCCCACACTTCGTTATACGTGTGCTTAAATGCCTTCGGAATTGCGAGCTCAGGCCAGGGGGCTGCGCACTTACAATGGTAGTTACAGCGTCTTAATCTGTAGCTGAGCCTTTTTTTTTTTTCTTTTTCTTTTTAGTGAGTTTGCCAAAAGGATCGGGCTCACGTTTAGATGGAGGAGATGCGGAAGAGCATTGAGGCCAGAAGGTGTGTTACTCTGCGTATCCCCTTGGAAAGACCAATAAAGTGAATATCAAATTGTATTCCCCATTGAAAACAAGGGGGGAATTGCAGAGGGGAAAAAAAAAAAAAAAAGGCAGTATTAGATGTTGTCGTGCAATGGGTCTCAGAGCTAAGTAAAATATAAGAATGAATCTGGAAAAAAAAAAAAAAACAACTTTTTTTTTTTCCCGAAGCCATAGGGAACATCTAGACTTCATTGATTAATTTGGGGATATTTCTACTTTAAGCCGTACGGTGAGAAACATCTGATGTTTGAGAATATGGCCCTTTAACCTGTTGCGCAGATATTAAGCGTTATTTTTTAAATGCATCCAAATTGATGTTAATGAGCGTGAATTAGTCATGTTTTTAAAAGTACCGGTTTAGTTAGGGAAATGAGGCTTTGCTGATAGAACTGTTAAATTGCAAATCAGTGGAGATATGGATGAAATTGGTTTATTAAAAGTGCGCTGTTACCTTCTTTGTTCAATGCCACCTCATTTATATTCCGTCCCTGCTAATTAGCAGTCAAGAAAGTTCTTGGGTTTGATTATTATTATTTTTTTTTTAATTTTATTTTGAATTGTTGAATGTTGCAAAACCCGATTCTTGTTTTTCTCCGCGTGTAATGTGCAGACAATACAAAAACCACAGTCTTTGGTCATTTCTGGTTGCAATAATAAAGAACTAGCTTTTGGTAAGTTGTTTATCCATTTCCTCCTCCCCTCCGTTAATCAGAACTTCTCACATTTAATCAACTAAATTATTCAAGGTGCCGTGGGAGGGCTGAACTTTGCCGTTCCGACGGCCGTTCAGCTATTTCTGTGCAAGCTTCTGCATTGCTGCCGCCGGGTTGGTTTCCTACCCTGGGTTTTATGATTTTATAAATGACCCCTGTGGCAATAAAACCAAAGCATCATTTTCAGGAGGCTTGTGTGGCTGACGGGATTAGTAACGGGAGAAGGGGCCCTTCACCTCCAGGTCATCAGTTGGAAGCCAGGCCTGGTCCGTGCAGAGCCTGCCTCCCCTTCCCCTTATGCTGGGGTGTATCAGGAATCAGTGCTATAAAAGAAAAGTTGGCTTCCAAAAATAGTTATCCCCTGAGCAGCCGTGTGGCGTGGACCTTCTTTACAGCCCCTTGTACCACCCAAGGCCCAGCTGCTTCCCCAGATGTTTGTATTTGCTACTGTAACTTCACGGGTTGTGTTTCTTCTTCATAAACTCTGCCAGAGTTAGGGCTGCTCCCGTGGTTCGCTGCTTGATTTTATGGGTGGGCATTTGCGTTCCTCTGAATCACAGAATCATAGAATGGTTGGAGTTGGAAGGGACCTTAAAGACCATCTCGTTCCAAACCCCTGCCCTGGGCAGGGACACTTCCCACTAGACCAGGCTGCTCAAAGCCCCATCCAGCCTGGCCTTGAACACCTCCAGGAATGGGGCAGCCACAGCTTCTCTGGGCAACCTCGGCCAGTGTCTCACCACCCTCATGGTGAAATCCATTATAGAATCCTGATAGAATCCATTAGGATTTGGGTTTTGGACACTGCTGTCCATGGGAAGAGGGCACGGCGGGTGGGTTGCAGGTTGGTTTGTGTCTACCACTTCATGGTAGACCATCAATGTCTCTGAATGGTTTTCCTGCCTTGAGAGGGCGGCTTCATCCAAGAGGAAAGTCCGTTGTGAGCGCTACCTCTGGAAAACACCTATTTCCATGGGTAGTTGGAGTAGAACTGCTTAAAAGTTTAGAAAGTAAAGAATTAAAGAATTTTCAGTGAGAAAACAACTCACCATCTACCCGTGGTGTACAGAGAAGACACAGAATTTTCCCACCTTTACCGATACACCGTATGTAGTGGATTTATGCAGTACAGCCAGGATTGGTAGCGAATATTCAAGAAAAGAACGTAAAAGCTATTCCGTGAGAAAAGCTTGTTGAATCCTGCCTTTACTCTGGGGCCAGATTATTATCTGGAGTCAGTTGGGAGTCAGTTGGAGCTGTGTCAGTTTACACCAGCCCAGGAGCTGCCCGCTCGCACGGCCGACGTTGGGGCTGGGGAGCAGCTCCCTTTATTGTGAAACAAGGCAGGGGTTGGGGTTTTTTTTTCATCCTTTTTATCCCGTAAATCCTCCTTTAGGGCAGGCTGTGCCTGCGGGTCGCTGGAGAAAACGGCCGGGCTGGCTGCTCGCTGCAAAGCGTGTTAGTCATTAGGCAAAATCGCAACTTCTTAATGAGTTTTACACCCCGAAAACCCCATGGCGTTAATATCGAGACGGTGAGCACAAAGCTCAGAAATCGAAGAAACTATCGCGACTAGTGATTTTTATTGGGAGGGCAGAGATATAAATGCAGAGCATCCATCCCCGGAGTGCCGGGGATGCGCTTTTCCTGAGATAATCTTCCTTCGGGGTTGTATGTGGTGCTCAAAGCATCCTTGCTCTGCTTGACAAGGTGTTTCTTTTCCTGAAGGTGTCCACAGCTAAGTACAGTGAGGATCTTTATGCTCCGCAACTGATTTGTGATTCCAAATGTCCTGGAAGAGAAAGGGAATAAAAAAAAAAACCCTGAATCGGAGGGTATCAGAGCCTGCTGACTTTGTCTGGGCTTTCCAGAGATAAAATATAGTGTATTACTTCGCTGTATCACCTAAACCTTCTTTGTTCTCCTTTCAATAGGACGATTAAACAAAGACCTACTAACCAAATTAAAGTATAAAATGAACGCTGAGATATGGAAACCTTGCCAGGAAGAATGTTAATGAATGAAGTTCACTAAAGGCATGCTGGCTAAGTTTTCAATACAAATAGTTTTATGGCCAATCTCTTTAGATCATAGCAGTTTTCTTTAGAAGTTTTAAGTCTCGAAAGTAGATGAGTTTCCTTCGCCAGGGAATGAATTAGATAATGCTCTGAATAAACTCCCTCTTCGCAGTCTTGTCAGTCATGCTGCTTAGGAAACTCTCCCTTTCTTCTGGGGACTTTCGGCTCAGCCGTAACCTAAAAAGTAGAAAGCTGCTACTAATCCCTGTGTGCTGTATGGCAGAGGAGGCTGTAACGGGAGATTTACGGCCGGCAAACAGCTCGTACCTGCCTGATGGGAGCAGAAACCTTTAAACGTGAGCCATGGCAGCTGATCCTGGTGGGCTTTCCCTCGAAGGTGCTCTTTCAGCCTGTTCAAGGTTTACGCTGGGTGAAGGTGGGGGACAGGCTTTTTAACAGGCCGTGTTACCATAGGATGAGGAGTAATGGCTTTAAACTAAAAGAGGGGAGATTTAGACTAGATATAAGGAAGAATTTTTTTACGATGAGGGTGGTGAGACACTGGCCCAGGTTGCCCAGAGAGGTGGGAGATGCCCCATCCCCGGAAACATTCAAGGTCAGGTTGGACGGGGCTCTGAGGAACCTGATCTAGTTGAAGATGTCCCTGGTCATGGCAGGGGGTTGGATTAGGTGGCCTTTAAAGGTCCCTTCCAACCCAAACAATTCTATGGTTCTAGGATACAGCTCTTCTTGCTCATGGAGTGACCTTTTGCACCAGGACTTTAAATCCTGTGATGTTCTGTGGAGGAGAGCTGGGGGCTACAAGACCACTGTGCCCCCTTCGTCCACTCCCCCTTGGCAGTCGCCCCCATAATTTTCCTTCCAGTCCTTGTTTGCTCTGGTGACTCTGACCCTTAACTCAGGTTTCTGGTGGCCATTGCCAAAACCGCAGTGGCTCGGCAGCTGTTGGGTGCCTTGCACAGAGGGAGATTTGCATTCCAATGTGGTGGCACCGAGCAGGTGCCGATAGTTGAGATTTGGTGGAGATTTGCCTCGAGCTTCGACCAAGGAGGCGAATTTTTCAATAAGCAAAATGTCAATTAAACCCAGGATAGCTGGAAGATCTTCCACGTATTTTTTAACACACAAGGAGAAAGTCCTTTCTAATGAACACACAGCTCCTGGCTGTGTTCTCAATGTGAGCATTCCCATAAGGACTTTGAAACAGATTTATAAAACCAGACAGAAAATAATGAGATGATTTTATTGCCTGAACAAGGGGATGAGGGAGAAAGAGACTCGAAACACATTTCCAAAACTTTAGGTTTCATCACCTGTCACGAGCAGGAATTTGGTTTATAAGTTAGAAAGTCTTGCCTGTCGATTCCTCCCTAAGCCAGCCTGGGTTTGACAATTCACTGTGCCTGTCGTTTGCTCACTGTGGGACTAATGACAAGTGTGATGGGGTGTCACCATCCCACCACCCCTGTGTCACCCAGGGCCTCTGGCAGCAGCGGGCAGGAGACCTTCAGTCTTCCTTCAAGCTGATCCCTCCCCAAGTGTGGGACCGGGCACTATTTGCTGTGGATTTTTTTTAAATTTGGTTTCCAAATTTAAAGAAAAAATAAATAAAAAACATTCCTTATACAGAAACAAATTGGGAAATAGGGGCAGGGAATAGTGTGCAATTGTTTCTTTTTGATTGAGGTGTCATTTACAGCACTTTTCTGATAAAGGCTGTATGAATTGTCATCTTAGGGGTATCCATCTGCTCATAGGTTTTGTTGTCCACATGGTGACAGTTGCACGTATGCAAAGGGAGAAATATCGCCTTGTTATCAGGGAAGTTGGACGCAATTCTCAGTTCTGTCGTGGCTTTGCTGGTGCGTTTGGGCGCAGGATCGGTGCGTGTCCCAGTTTCCATCCGCAGGAGGAGGATCACGTTTCCTGCTCTGGCTTCAGCTCCCTTCAGCCTTGGCCCCAGGTGAGCTTGTAAAGACAGCCCAGACCTTCGCACGGGTTAAATAACGAGAAAAGCACCCTTCACATGGGGTGGGTCAAACTGCAGAACTATTAGGAGCTCCCCCAGTGCTGGGCCTGTCCTTGACCTTGCTCCTCAATTGAGCCTTTCTCTGCGCTTGTGTTTTCATTGAGGTTGGGAGCTGGAAACCACTGACTACACTCCTGAACCAGACAGATCCTTTGGCCTTGCAGCTTTTACTTGACCCTCATCCAAGAAGTTTTCCAACATGAATCCCACCCTGATGTTGGGAAAGACCGAGTCTGAGCCTTTCTGTAGAAGGAACCTGGCTGGGCTCACATCAAGACCTTATTTCGCTGCCAGTTCTTTTTTCTTCTGGGGATATCTGGTGGGGTTTATTGGAAAAGCAGCTTCTTGCGTACAATTACTTTGGGGACATCAAAATACACCCCTCATAAGCCATACAATAGCTGCCTTCTCTGGGCTTTGTGGGCTGTGAAATGTCGGAGTGAGTGCTTGGAGTGGGCATGTAGTGGGATGCTGAGAATGAAGCGATGCTGTTGTTCTCTGTACTTTCTGCAAAGGCAGATGCTCAGTCAAGCCCAAAATCCTGGCCTTGGCCTCAGTATCTAATAACCCAGCACGACCATCGACTCTTAGTGCCACCTACTTTCTAAAAGGCTGGATTTGCAGCGCCACAGCTCGGGAGGAAGCACATCCCTTCAACCCTCCCAATTGCCGCTGGCTAAACACCGCGTTTATTTGCTTTTTCAGGATTGCTTTGGCCTGACCAAAAAAAATATCCCAAAGCAAGGCTTTTGTGCCGAGGATCCCACTGAAGGTGTCGCAGCTATCTTATACATGAGGTGACATTTAAGGAATATAGCCACGACATATGCGAAGACCTGAGCTGAACCAGCAGAGTCCCTTGGAGATGCTCTGACTTGGTGGAGAGTTTACAATGGAGAAATGTCTTTCAGATTGACTGAACCTAAAGTTCAGGTATCGTGCCTATATCCCATCTAGGATGTTTTTTCAGTCTGCGGGGAGGTTTCATAGCAAACATGGCAAAGCCACGAGCTCCAGCAGCCATCACAGTGCATTGGCTTAACCTTTATTCAGACTCTACTCATTTTCCTCAGACCACAGGGGATCTATTTTACAAAACTCTTGTCTCCCTTAGAATTGGGAAAAACATCTCCTGCCTACCAGCCCCTTTGGAAGCTGATCCTGCTCCGTTTGATTCTCTGCATCTCGTGTTTCTGGGCTCTTCAAGGTTTGGCTACACGACCTGTGGGCACCAGAAGGATGGACCATTTTTGCCCTGTGCGTCCCAAGCCACAGTGATTCCAATTAGGATATGTTTGAGATGATTATTTAGCTATTTTGAAGGCAATATACATACCTCCCCTTTCAAGCAAGCATGCATCTGGGGCATGGACAACAGAAATGCACTTAGGAGCAGCACACTGAAAGCCACTGATGACAAGTTTGTCCTTTTTGTGGAGCTTCTCAATTAACAGCAGCTAAAGCAAATATGCCTTGAAAGGAGTAAATCTGAGGTGTATTCAGTCTTCCATCCATGGCACACAGGGTAGCATGGCTACGTGATGAAACCAGTGCTCAGAAGTCTGTGGTGTCTTTTTCCTCTGTCATCAAATCGTTTAGGTTGGAAAAGACCTTTAAGATCATCGAGTCCAACCGTATTATTGTGGTAACAAAAGTGCAGGAGAAACGGGTAGTTTTTTCATGATCCACATTGCTGGTGGCAAAGTTTCAGCTGTCCTTTGTAAACTTGGCAGCCACCTTTCCAGCAGTTTGAGTCTTTTCTCCACATCTGGCCAAACACATTTTCTTCTGTACCACTCAGGGCATGGAGCTATTTTTTCCTTAGGGTGGCTTCTGCAAATATAGAAAATGAGATTCATGGGTCTCTAATGAATCTAATCATCATGAGATATTTTCATTCTTTTGAGGGGCTTGGATGGGAAAATGATGAAGGGGTGAGCAGAGGGTGAAATGTTATAAACCACTGAGAAAACACGGAGTTTGAGTTGACGTATTTGTCCAGTGTAGGAACAGCTGGATTCCACCTTCACCCGTCATCACCTGCATTGCAGGCTTTGGAGTTCATCATTTGCCCAGTGTAGATCCAGCTCATCTTTGTGCCCAGGGTCTTTGGAAAACTTAGTTATTTAGCGTTAAAATTGCAATTTCTTGCAAGCACATCCAAGGGCAGATCTGCTGTTGCTAACGATGATGAGGCCCAAGGTGAGCTTATAGCAGGTATCAAATCCGCCTTTCAAGCCAAGAAGTTCCCACTACTAGAGCGCAACGCTATGGTCTACTTAAGTTTTGTAAGCTCTTAATGAGTCACTTGATACCGGCCAGCTCGGTTCGCTTACATGGAAAGGGCTCCTGTTTCTCCTAGTGGCGTTGACTTCGGTGTGTAGAGCAGGGGAGCGCGGAGCTCCAGTGACTGATCTTTCCTACACACACTTGCACAAGGGTATGGCAGCGCGATGGACTCATCTCAGATTCCTTCGGGAGGTGGTGACAGAGCTCCACCTTAATGAGTTCATCGCCCTGCCAACATTCTTCCCACACCCAGGTGCCCATGTTGGCAAAGCTATGCTCCACCAACTCGCTGGAAAACGTTCCCCGGGCTTTTAACAGGCTACAGATCTCGGGATGCCCGCCCGACTCCTCATTTTCAGTTGGCCTCGGTTGATGGTCCGGTTATGTGCACAAGCAGAACCAAGCACGCTGGTTTGGTGTCGGGGAAGGAGGGCGGTGGGGAGACACGGGGGGGACTAGATTAATTGCCAAGGCTCCCACTAGGCCAAATTTTGTACAAGTCATCCAGTCTGCAGGTGGGTGGAGGGAGGTCCCGGTGCCTGAGGCTCCAGTGAGTATTATACCAGCTCTGTTTACCAAAGCTGTGCTTAAATGGCTGCAGAGCTGCATCACGGCTTTGTTTTTCTTCTCGCTTCTGGATCGCATGCACTGGTCATGGAGTTAACACTTACCAAATAGTATTGCTCAGACTTCTGGTATGAATCCAGCCTTGGATGCACATGTTGCAAAATAGTTTCAGCGCTGAGTGCGCTCTTGGCATTGTCTCCCCCAAGGTACTCCAATTTTCTGCCACGACTTAGTAATTTAGCTGTTTATCTCCATTTCAAGTTATCCTTAACTCAATCAGAAGTGTCCTGCTTGCAATGGGTTCCTCACTTTTACTTGTCTGAAGCTGCACGCTTCTCCTCTGTACAAGACAAGTCCCTGTTGTCATCTTCTGGGGATACACCTTCCATACCTCTGGTGTCCAGGAGCATGGAAGCTGCTGGAGAGTGGACCTTTGCAGAGAGCAACGTGCCTCTTCCCTGCTGGCAACACACTCTGCAGCTGGGGAGCACGGTTAATCGCTATTTATGTTAATTTAAGACATAAAGGGAGCTCCTGAGACATCTAGTCAAATTTTGCCATCACGGTGCAACACGTCCCACCATGCCATTCCTACCCTCGCATGTGTTTGGGCAAGGCGGGTGGATGTCCCCAACAACAGTTGAGAGAGGGTAATAAAAACAACTATTCAGCGTGGGTATTAGTTTAATGGCTTAAGGACTCAAAAGCTGTGGTAGTTCCCATCAGATGTGCTTGGAGAAATCATTGGGCCGGGCTAGCGTTACTCATTTTCTGTGAACAAGGACTGATTTGTTTTCTGCTGGCGTTACGAACAGCGAAACCGAAGCAGGGCGGTGAAGTGATTTGTGTCAGGTCACAGAGCATGGCAGGGGCAAAGCTGAGATGGGAACGGGCACCTCTGAGCTCCCGGCACCCCTCCAAGCAGACAAGGCTGGTGCCGGAGCCGTCTGAGGCCAAGAAGGTCAGTAACTGTGGAGAAGAGTCGCCTGATGATACAAGAAGGGGAACTTTCTTCTACTTTCTAAGCTTGAGGTCAATTCTAGCAGCTAATCCTTGCTTTAATAGTGACATCTGGTGCAAAATACACCTTTGAGCCTCCTTCACCCTTGGGTACCTCTTCAGGTACTTTTCCAGGCACCTTTATTTGAACCTATCACTGCGGCACCAGCTTACATTGAGTTTTTATCCCAAAAGTGGGTCTCAGCTGCCAAGATCTCCATATAATAGACACGCCAAAGTCTGGATCCCTCCACAAGGTCCTTCCAAACCAAAGGCATGTACGTGGGCTCCCCCTGAGGCTGCTTGACGCACCTCCCAACCACAGCTGGGATACAATACAAGGCACGCTCAGCAAAGCACTTGCAAGAATTGGGCAGGAAGTGGTGATTTTGGATAAAATCAGGTTGATTTCTTCTGGAACCAAAAGGCAGGTCTCTGCGGAGACCCTGGTCGCTTTGTCTCAGGTGTGCACCTAGAGAGGACTGTGGTCTGGTGAGCAAACTGGAAATGAGAGTCTCCCAGTTGGCTGCGATAAACTCTTTCAGCCAACAGATATCTGAGAAAGCCATTTCCATTTCTGTGGTCCCAGGTCAGGATAATGCGTTTCTAAATCCACACTTGCTTTTTCTTTATGGTACTGCGTGGCATCTCCAAGTTGAGGTGGTTCAGCTGCCTCCACTGTAATTTTCCACACCCAGCTTCTTTGGATTTCTTTTTTTAAGTCTCACCTTAACTCTAAATTTATTCGGGTTTGTTTTTGTTCGTATGATAATCACAACATTCTTTTGATACATTTTTTTTTTAAGCCTTGATTTACAGAGATTTGCTTGCAACCTTCATTCCAGTTTACCATTTTTTGTGCGTGGGGATATTTTAAATGAATATAATTATATTTAATAGCTTTTGCAGGTACTAAAGCATCTTTTGATTTGAGTCCTAACTTTCGTTATTACCCCCCACACACATACACACCTTTTTAGATATTCTCTGTTTAACCTATGCCTAGAGATTAATTAAAGTGTCATTAAAATGCCTTTAGTACGTTTTGTGTCCTACATGCCTGGAAATATTTTTTTCCCACAGTCAGAATTGTTGTGCTTGTACCAACAATAACTGGCATGTGGCTTGTTTTGTAGATCACCATGAGATATAAACGAACACTCCTAATTAGAAGAAAACACATTCATTTTTTGGATGCCTGTTCAAAGTTTTCTCAGGAAGACCCACTAGTTTTTCGTTTACATCTCTCCATCGCTCTTGGCCGGCTCTGATGCCGGGGCCAAGCACTCGCTCAGGAGCACAGCGTGAGTCCCGCATCGCAGATGATTGCGAAATGGAAATTTAGGATCTTCCCAACCAGTTGCAGGGCAGAGTTTCTACCCCATCCATAAATTTTCAAGCTTTGAGTGTTTAAATGTGTATAGTCCAGCCTTGGGTACAAAGTCACCCTCCTCTCTCAATATTTCTGCTTGACTAGAACCCATAGCTGGAAATTAATTTGGATTTAGAGCATATATGGCAGGAGTAGGTTTATCTACAGACAAATCCTTCAGCTGCCCTTGCAAAAATGGAGCTGGTCAGAGATGGGAGTGGATAAGCTCTGGCCATTGCTGTCGATGACTGTAAAAACTAAAGAAGGCAAAAAAAAAAACCTCCAAAATTTGCTTGATCTCCCATTTCTTTCTCCCCACGTTGTTTCCAGCCCAGTCATCTTCTGCAAGATGGGTATCTCAGCAGCATCGGGTCAGGATTTTTTCCCTTTGAGTGGGAGCCCCCGTGTCTGGTGCTCACGAGGACCTGCTGGGGTGTGAGATCCCACATGAATGCTGGATCTGGAAACCAGGACTCTGAGCTCCTTATTCCCGGTTCCTTGGGAGCCAAAACATGATGTCGGGATGGGCAGCAGGCTCTTGTGCAAAGCCAGCACCAGCTTGGAGGTGCCACAGCTGCTTTCTGGTTTCACCTCCATCAGAAAAGGACCTGAGACTCCCAGCACCCCAGAGGTTTTCAGCCAGGGGGCCGAGCTTGGAGCCCTCCTCATCCCCTTGCTTGGTGGGACACACCAGGAAGGCACTGACCCAAGGGTTCGTTATGGGTGCTTTTAGCATCACCCCGGCGCGGGTCCTGCAATCTCCTCTCTTAAAAGATGTTAAAAGATGTGAGAAGAATAAACAAAAAAATGACACAAGAACAATAAAACAAAAAAATGGGAGCAAATTACTGACTTCTCAGGGGAGATCGTGCTGAAGATAGTGTAATTATAAGCCCTTTCAACAGCCGAGAGGAGTTGGGTTGTTTCATGGCCTGACTCCTAAACCTTGACAGGTTTTACAGCCGTAGGCTTTGGAGAGCCTCCGCCGAGCAACTCTCCCCCTGCTGGTAATTCATCACCGGCTTAACACAAGCCCTTGCTTCGCAGGCTGGCGTGTCGGTGGGGACACCCTTGGGACACCGTCAGGGAGCATCGTGGGCAGACCCCGTGGCCCCTCGTCTTCTGCCATGATTCAGGGCCAGGGCGACCACGTCGCCTCTCAATAACAATTCCGTCTTTTGTAAGAGGGCTGACAGCGACCCACCTTGCAATTAGCAGGTTGTTTGGGGAGAAATGCTAATAAGCACCCTGAAGAAGGCGAACCAGGCAGGGAGGCGGACGCTGCCTTGACTCAGCGTCCTCCTGGGGTGGGGGGAGAAGGATGCTCGGGATCTGCTGGATATGATTTTGCGACATAGCCTTGCTCACTCTCCATTTCCAAAGACTCTTGGGGCATCCCACCCTGGCTGAGCTGGTGAAGAGCCCTGGAGAAAAGGTCGCCACCAGTTTTAGGCTGGGGTTGTCTGCTGCCACCTTCTCCCTGTGAATTTTTGCAGGCTCTCTGCTGCCACAGACACCTTATTGCCAACATCCTTTTCATCCCTCGCTGTTCTGGTGGGTACCACTTTGCAGGAGTGTTGGAAAAGCCTTAGCAGACCACCGTTGGTTCAGAAACAAGGGGTCACCACACAAAAAAAACCCCAAGTCCTCACTCCTATAGCCTTTAACCCCTCCATCCCCCTTCACAGGTCAGCACCGTGGGTTATAATTTGTGCTACAGTAGCTCCAATCAGGACCTGGGGTATTATTTATCGCATTTAGTACCTGCCATCAGTCATGAAAACTTAACAAAGACCCTATTGGGTTTATCTATAGGCAGCTAAACAAACGTATCTTGCTCTGCCGTTATCTTCTTGTTAACAAAACACTATCAGGATGTTCTAAACATCAGCATTTACTGCACAAGAGCCCTTTATCTGGCATGATATATAGAGAGACCATCAATTAGTGCAGGGGGCTCGGAAATACCTGCCACGCTTCGCTCAAAAGTCCCAGCACCATCCCGGGGCTGCATCACAAGCAAATATCCCTGTGCGTTTCCCAGCCTCGAGCATCCCTGCATGAGCTGGGAGAGCTCGTTATGGGCAGAAATCATGATAAATATACTTTTTCCACCTTTTTTTTTTAATATTGAGCCAGGCAAGATGGAGACTTCCCCATGGAAGGAGTGGTGCAAGAGCAGCTGGGGCGCTGGGTGGTGGGATGGGGAAAAGGGAAATGGGCTTTTATTTGGAAAGGTTGGACGGGGTTTGGGAATACAGTGAAAAGAGCCATGAGAAGGTGCATCCTCCTGACAGCAAGACCTTGTCTGCAGGATCAGTCCCTCTCAGGTCCCCCCACCACAATGTCACACTAGTGGAGCAAGCCTTGCTCTTGCTCCCCATCAGCTCAAAGGGGTGGACATGGCAGGTCTTGGACACCAATCACCGAGGATCCAGGGCAGCTGCTTTCTCTAAACACCTCTGCTAAATCACCGCCTCAGCAGAGGTGGTGATTCTTCACCCCACGCCATAAACCACGCTCCCGTGTGTCAGCTGGACCGGTGGTGTTTCACCCTCCTCCATGGCGGTTGCATCATGGTGGGAAAGTGATTTTTCAGATAAATGGTAGATCGGGAGGTTTAACCCCAACTGCTGTTTGTCTCTGATTATTTGAATATCTTGCAAAACAGAAACCTTGTAAACAAGCACACGGCCTGGTTTGGAAACCACTGCGGCTGTCTCCAAGCGATGGTTTGCTTTTGGGAGGTGTTTTCCTCTAGGTGGATCTCCAAACTCAGGACTTCATGCACTTGCAGAGGTTGGACTCATGTGGACTTCCCGGTCATTTCAGTGGCTCCATGTATCCAAGAGAAGCAGATGAATCTTTACACGTTGTTTATTATTTTTGTGTAAATCCCCAAACTAGAAATCAAGAGAGAAACAGTGGAGGACCTGGGGTTGGGCCGACCTCTGCCTGCCTTTAAAGAGGCAGCATCAAAAATTTATATGAAATAGGTGATAAAACCAGTGAAGCCGGTGACAGGAGCCGGAGAGGGCAGATGGGATCAGAGCTTTGGGCCAGGCCGGTGCAATTAGGAGTGTGTTTTGCACGAAGCCGAGGAGGACACTGTAGGAGGGAGGCCGGAGAGGTGCAGCAATATGGAGAGATAAGATCCTGGAGTGGTGCTGCAGCTGTCTGGACAGAGAAGAGTAGGAGGCACCATAGAAATTTCCTGGGAGCTTATCACCGTGGGCCATCTTCTCCTCCTCTTTCACATCCGTGGCAGACCTGGTGCCGCGGGACTGTCCGAGCAGCCGCCCGGCCCTCGCCCGGCCCTGCTGCCATCAGGCACCGCGGCTGCAAGACCCATCGCGGCGGCGTGGCGGGGGGGGGGGGGCTCCTGTCCTGATGTGGTTGGAAATTTAGACCTCCAGAGGTGTTTAGCTGCCTTAAAATGCAGCCAGAAAAGGGTGATAAATATCTTCAGGCCAAGAACTCGTGATCCCAGGCACCGAGAGGTGGTGGGGCTGGTGGCCAGCAGGCACTGAGGGTGGGTGTTTGTTGGGGTCAGCTTCGATGTTAAATTCACAAATCCACAAAACTGGTGGGAAAGGGCCGCTCGCTAAAAGCCAGCCCAAAGTGACGCATCGCATTTGGTCTCCGGAGGCGAAGGATGGGGCTGAAATAAAATCCAGCAGCGTGGCCCCATATGGGCAAAGCTGGTGGGGAGGGAGCACCTCAGGTTAGCGGGGGCCCTTTCCAGCAACGCATTAACCCGTTGTCCGCTTACAGCCTCTTACAGCTGGCTTTTAACACCCTTAAAACAGCTTAAACACCACCAGAAGGACCCCCTACAACTAATACCCAGAGCCGGGAAGCCCAGGTAAGGAGCCAGGTAGAAACTGGACTTAAAAAGAAAATGACTCCAGGAAGGGGGTGGTCATTGCCGATGGTTATTTGGTTTGGGGAGGTGCTTGGGGTTTTTTTTGCAGGGCGAATTTCCATGCGGGTTTTTGCATTCAGATATTCACCTCACACCGCTCCCGTAGCGTTGCTGTTGGCTGGTTTTTTTCCTCCAACTGCTATTAAAGTTACTATTTGATAGGAGAACAAAAGACAAATAGGAATCATTGGTGCAAAACCTCGCCATCTAAGCGTGATCTTTCTCGACCAGGAACTCTAAGCCCTTGATTTGTGTGATATATAGTTTGGGTACAATAATATCTGCTACAGTTATTATTACCTATATTACAAAGATCTCAAAAAGAAAAGGAGCGGGGGGGAAGATTGCACACGTGCCGGCTAGTTTCTCTGTTAGGGGGGAAAAAAAAAAAAGAATAAAAGTTTAATAAACGTGTGCTGTGTTGTGGATGACTTTGTGGCGACCTTTGTTGCAAATGGCCTATGCATGCGGAATAATGGTCTCCGTGCAGAGAGGGAAATGGCTTAGTGCTATCATCGTTGCCTCGGTAACCATCAGAGTCTCCATCTAGCAGAGAGAAATGAGTTATGAAAAGGCTTGAGTGAAGAAGGGATTAACACATGATCCCAGGGACAGCATGTCAATCAAAATCAGCGGAGAAATTACACTGCTCTATTTGAGAATGTCTCCGGAAACACAACGTTCGTGGGTGTATGTATGTGGATGTATGCAGGCATGATGGAGAGACGTGTAGCTCGCATCCTCAGATGGAATATATGTATTTTTACATATAGAGAGATACATACGGTGCAAGAGAACTGCGGGCATTAGTGTGCACGTGCACCAGCAGCCCCTGCACACGTGCAATCTGTACGTTCGTGTCCAAACACGAGGCACCTCTCCGTGGGGACACACCTTTGCGATGCCCACGCGACGCGCGGCCCCGTGCTCGCTGGGCTCCAGGCTGCCCTGAGCAGCCAGACAAATGAAAACCGTTAGAATTGAAAATAAATAAATAAATAGATAACTAAATAAAATAATCCAAAATGTATGTTTGATCCTGAAATTTGCTCGTCCTCTCTCCCGTCCTGACCGGGCTTCGTTAAAATGTCCCCGGTGGCATCCCTCGCTCTTACAGGACAGCCCAGGGGCTGAACGCCCCGAAGTCCTTCGTGCAGCTCCGAAAGGCAGAGCAGAAGGAATGGGTTCCCCTACAAAATGCTCAAAATGCTCAAAATGCAAAAGCCGGGGCGATATGGAGACTACAGCTTTAGACTGAGGACCTCGGTGGCTTCACCTGAATATCTTCCGTGTGCGTCGCACCCCTGAGCTCTGCAACTTGTAGGTCAAGGGCATGGGAACTAAACCCACGATTAACTCCCTCTTGGTTTTTAGCTATTGCAAACTCGCTGGTAGTCACAACCCCGGGCGCTGCTCAGCCGTGTGTGGCTGTGCACACATTTCCTATGGCGATTGTTTGCCTTGATTCAGCTGACGAGCTTTACATTACCTGGGACCAGAGTGAGTTTTCCTGCTAATGTCGGGAGCAAAACGTGATTGCGTTGGGGAAGGGAGGGCGTCGCAGCTGAGGAGTGTGGCTGGGAACGGCCTGGAGTATTTGTTCTGTTCATTGGCCACTTCAGTAATAGAAAACTTTCTCTTCCGGGAAATTCTCTCTCTCTTTTTTATTTCTTTTTTTTATTATTATTTTTCTAAGCAGATGATTATTACAGAGAAAGGAAAATTTCCCTTTAGTTTCTCCGCCACCCACTGAGCTGCCCAGCCAGCCCCCGCGCCGGGATGTGCAAGAGCACTCGGGGAGGGGATTTGCCCCCCCAAAAAAACATTGCTGGATCACCCAGCCCCAGGTTCTCCCTGTGCTCATTGCCCAGCACGTCCCGCTCACACCCGCTCATCGGCACAGCACGAGCCCCTCGCGCCCGCGCTCCTGCACCCAGCATGAGGCCCACGTAGACTTCATCCTTCACCCGCGGCTGATCCGCACCTCGCGCTTCAGCCACAGGCAGAGTTTGTTGCTTTACAGCCGTCCCTAGGTGTTCCGCCCGTGCACAGCCTCGTCACCTGCCCCCATCCTGCCATCCCCCCGCCACCGTCCCAGGCGAATGCTTCTGTACATCCCTCTCTCCTCCTCACGCACAGACACGTATGGCATTTCCCCACCCACCCATACCGCCCTGGTGCCAACACACGCGCCCCGTGTCACCCCCAGGACCACGTCCCCACACCCAGGTACCCAGCCCCCCGCCGCCGCTCAGCCCTGCCCGCACCCACCCTTTGCACAAACCCACCTCCTTGGGTGCAGCTTTGGGGCTCGCCCCCCCCCGCACACAAACACCGCGTGGCCCCTCCACCCGCATGCCACAACCCCCCCCACCTGCATCCTCTGGGGTGCACCCACCCGCACCCTGCAGCACCCCTTACAAAACACCCGGCACCAAGCACACACGAGCCCAAATGCGGGTGCCATTAAAATACAAACACTCCCACGATGGACATGGACACCCCCCAGACTAGCCAGGACCACCAGTAAACCCTCCGCCAAGGGTTTCCATGCCCCTCCACCACCACGAAACCCTCGGCCCTGGCTTTTTGGGCCTCTCCGAGCCCCGCATCTCTCCCCACATCCCCATCCTCTTCCTTTCCCCCCTCTTTGCTTTCCTTTCTCTCGGGTTTATTTCCCCTCGGCTCCCACTCCTTCCCCCCTTCCCTTCCCTCCCCCCTGCCACGTCCCCAGCCTCCCACACAAGTTTAAAGCCATCAGCCCAGCCAACGGTTAACCAAATCGCCTTGACCTCTCTGCTATTTGATATTCGCCTCCTTGACACTCATTTAGGAGCGCGCAGCGGTAAAGCAGACATTGGACAAGTCCAGCCTGAAACCAAAGCCCTATGAAAGGAGGAGAGAGATCAGAAGAACCTGATAGCTAGGAACTTGTTCTCTCCAAAGGCTTTCTGGACATTTTAGCCTGGATCAGGGGTCCGTGGAGCGCCAGTTCGTCGCCAAGCAGGGTGTAAACGTTAAATGTTAGCTATTTGTTCCAGAGATTGGCATGAAGATCGAGCCTTTCTGCCTCCTCTCCCCCCCGGCCCCCCTCCCGCAGTCTCTCCAGCCCGTCCAGAGTCTCACAGACACTCATTCATTAGCGGTTTAATAACCCTCCCGACGTGATAACATCCTTTACTCCCGGCTCTGCGAGCGGAGGTGACCCGGGGGGGGAGCTGCTCACTCGAGATGCTCCGGGGAGGAGGGAGCTCGGGGGGGTACCGGTGCAATTGCCGGGTGAAGAAAAGCATCTTCTCCCCCACCCCACCCCCTCAAAAAATAAAAAAACAAACCCCAACTTTGGTGCTCGACTCCCTGAAAGTCCTCGGGGCGCATCCCCCCATCCCCGAGGTCCCCAAACCCGGCCGGGGGGGACACGGACACACACGCTGCCCACCCCCGCGGTCCCTCCCGGCGCCCCGTGTGTCCCCCCGCAGCCCTTCTGGGATGCTGCAGAGATGCTGGCGGTACCTCACCTGATCAAGCCCTATATTCTTTGTAAACGGCTCTAATTTCAACATTTCTCGCCTTTGCCCCGTTAACTGCGGATTCAGGCATCCGAATCACCCTTTCGAAACTCTGATTAGTTCAGCTTCGTTCAGTGCCTTTTCCTCCCTCTCCTTTCTCCCCAGTTTGGTCCTTTTTTTTTTTTTTCCCCTCTCGCTCCCTTTTCTGCGCGACTTTCATGCGCGGCAGATAAGATATAAAATACTCTATCGGGATACTGTAATATTAAAGATCAAAAGTGGCATCAATTGAAGACCAAACGCGCGGAAAACAAAGGGGAAGGCTGGGAGATGTTCATCAGCTAATTACAACTGCAAATATTATGCAAATTTATCTTGGCACAGAAACGGAGAAAGCGAGTTTAAGTGCGGAGATAATGCTGGAATATTGAATGTTCAGCTGAAGGTGGGACGTGGTCCAATAAATTCATCTGAGGGAGAACCGGTATTATATATATGTATATTCCTATCAAAATCATCTACACTTCAAATTGGGGTGGGGGGGGAGAGGGATCAAAAATTGCGGTTATAATTGATACTTGAAATTCCTTGACAAATATTACATGGCATAGACGGTGGAGGAAGAGTAGGGAAGCAGAGATTACCGTTTGGATGGGATTTGTGGAACACCGCATATAAAATGATGAACCTAGAGCAGGGAGAGGTGCATTTGCAACACGCACACGGGTGGGGGGTGTGGGGGGGGACACCACTCAAGACCCCGGGTGGGAGCCTTTCCCTGTAGGCAAAGGGGGAAAAAACAAGTTATTTTTCAACCTCATTTCAGAAGCGTCTCCCGCTTCCTGGAAAAAAGGACCGTGCGAGACCTGGTTAATGATTAAACACCGTCCCTGTGCCGTGAGAGCAAAGAAGGGGATGAGAAGGAGCCAGAGAAACTTAAACCAAGGCAGAACGGGGCTGCAAGCACCTGTCCCCAGAAATTTTAGCATCGGGAGTGCTTGTACACAAAGGGGGAAAAAAAAAAGGGCGGGGGGAGGGGGGGGGAGGAAGAAAAAAAAAGGGAAAAAAAAGCAAGGGGCAGCAAATTGACCACGAAGAGGATTTTTAGGCACCATTTTCTCTCCGGTGCTGTTCAAGAAATAATTAAGCGGTGGGGATGCTCTAAGGCGGTTGGGGAGCATCCCCCCAGCCCCTCGGCAGGGGTTTTTGGGGGATGGCTGGAGCCTTTGTGGGATTTGACCCACGCGGTGGTTCGGTGGAGATGAACTTTTGGGCTGAGTTGTTATTGCTATGGGAATCTCCCCCCCCCACCTCCAATCCCCCATCCATTAAAGGGGAATAAAGGGCGTTGAAAATGATTGAAATGCATCTTTTTCCCTGCGCAGGTGAGGAGGCAGACACCGGCTGCTGTTTCCCTCGAAGGATTCAAACGAATACATTCAAATCCAGCAAAATATCTGCACATCTTCCCCTCCTCAGGCACAGGAATATCAATACTTTCAGGTGAATTTACCCCCCCCCCCCCCCGCCGCCCCTTTTCATTTCTGCAGCCAGAAACACAGGGCAGCGTTCATTTGCATACAAAGCAACCCGCGGAGTTTCGCTAGTTTATGAGAAATGCCTTTAAAAAGAAAGAAAAAAAAAAAAAAAAGAAAGAAAAGAAGGAGGCAGAGACACGGGGAGAGACTCCTAGCAGAAATCTTATCGATTTTTTGCTATGCATGTATTTATTTGGCAACGGGGCGGGGAGAGAAATTGAACGTTATTGGCAGTCCTCCCTTAAAAAAAAAAAAAAAAAGAAAAGAGAAAAAAAAATGAGACATGCAAATTGTGTTTTATCTTAACCCGGCTCCGTGCTTTATTCAATGTTTATGATGCATTATCTCCCCCTTAAATAAAAAATAAATCATGTAAAATTAGGATCTCGCAGCCACCGAGAGAGGAGAAGCTCCGGTCGATTTTCTTAATTTCAGTCTGAAAGTGACACACTAATTAAAGCGCCTCCCCCCCCCCCAACTTCTTTTTATTATTATTATCAGATTTACCTTATATTTTCCCAATTAAAAAAAAAAAATCAGTTTCGCTGCCCTCAGGATAAAACTAAACTAAAATAAGGACCCCCGTGTTTTTTTTTTTTTCGCCCAACGTTGCCCATCGCTTTCCGCCATCAGATTCATTGTGATGTATTAGATGCAATAAATTATCCCATGTAACAAAACATTGGGAGCTGAAAGGGTGATAATCTGGAAAGCAGAGATAAGGATTCATTATTCCGAATCATTATGAATCCAACGTTGCCTCTGACTTCTTTCTTAATCAGCTCCTCTGATCCTGGATATGTGAGCAGCACAGATAAGGAAAGAGTCATTTATAATTCTGTACCTCGTCTAATATTTTAAATAAAGTCAGAGGCAAGAAAACGCTATAAAACACAAGCAAGAGGCGGGCTCCGAATGAAATATCACTTCGATGTTGTTAGAGCCGCAGTAAGATTTAATTAAAATTCCCCACTTCCACGTGCTTTATATATTTTTATAAATATATTTTGCACCTTGGCTGTAACGGGTAGGAATGTGCAACTGGGGCTGTTTGTGGGGCTCTGGATTTGACTTTATTTCCAAGTCCCTGTATTGGATGAATGAAAGATGCGGACGGAGGGGGTGGAGGGGGGGGGGGATATATTTTAATTTCCGAGGTTTTCCCCCCCCTCCCCACCGTTCACACAAAGTCATTAGGTCGATGCTACCGATGTCGGAGGCTGCGTTTAATGGAAATCGTTTTAAAGCGAATATACTCTGCGCACACAAAGCAGAGGATCAATGCCAAACCGGCTGATTTGGGGAGATCAAGACGAAGGGTGCTTCCTCCCCACTCCTTGCAGATGAAGATTGCGACCATGATATTAAAAAATAACCCATCTGAGACTGTGTTTTCACAGCCGGGGAGGGGAAAATTATTGATTATTGACAACTTTTCTCCGGGGTGGGGGCAGAGAAGGGTGGGTTTTCTCTCCAGAGCAGACAAGGCAGTTTAATTATAGCGAATAAAACATCCCTAACCTCCTTTCTGCAGCCAACGGAGCGGTTATCGCTAACAATAACGTATGGATTATATTTATGGAGGGTCCGACTGCAAATCTTGGTTCAGGCGGAGCCGAAATCGATTGTGTGTGTGTGTGTGGAGGTATTTATTTCGATGTATAAGCGTCTAAATGTGTGCCAGGAGGAGAGCAAGAGGTGGGTTTAGCCACATGCACTCGGAGAATCCCAGGCTCCTCCAGTTAGTTGGAAAACACAAGGAATATATAGATATATTGCAGATATATTGCATATGCATTCCATATATATATTTGCACACACCATATATATATTCCTACATACATATTCCATATATACACACAAACACAAGGAAAATAAATATATACGCGTGTATTCATTTATTTAAATGACCTCTGGCTACCTGGCTATTGCGTTTAATGTATATTCGGACCTAAACTGCAGGCATCAAGGAAGGTCTGCGATATTTATGATAAACCCCGGCTGCCATTTAAAGCCTCATTAGTTATGTTTAACCTTTGAATCACCAACCATCATAGCTGGAAATGAACTTCACGGTGCGGGGTGAATGCGGGACGGGGGGTGGGGGGTGTGTGGATGCGCCTGCGCCTCTGCCCAAATTCCCTCAACCTCCCCCCTCCCCCCCCCGCGCTTCCCCAGCAAGCCCCAGACAGGGGAACAGAGACAATAGCGCAGGGACTCCATCTCCATGGGCTTCCCAAACGGTTTTTGCAGGAGGATCCCGGATTTTTCGTTTACCCACTTCGACCCCACTTCCACAATGTGCTCAGACATCCCAGCTCCAGCTCCCTCACCCTCCCTCTTTTTTTTTCTTTTTTTTTTTTTTTTTTTTTTCTGGGCAGTTTTGGAGGCATCCGGCAACATTTTCTTCCACGTTGATCTCGCCTGCCTCCCGCAGCACTATTTTAGGGGAGCAGAAATCGTGGCGAGCAGATTTCCCAGGGATATTCCCTTCCCGGTGATGGGGAGCACACACCCCGACTGATCTTAGCTGTATTTCCCCCCCGCCCCCCCCTCCCTTTTTTTTTTCCCTGCAAGGATTTAGCCCCGGCTCCTCCACTCTCCTCAGCGCAAACCACACAAACCTCGTGGCTTTAAAATACTCATTTTCGAAGCCTTTCCCTCGGAAAAGCCGCCTTTCTTGGCGAGGGGAGAAGAGCCCATCCCGCCTTCCCCGCCGCTCCTGGGGTGCCCGGGCTGTTTCCATGGGGGTTTGGCGGCGGGAAGGCTCCCTTCGCATCTCTAATGAGCTTTAACTTATTACCTTAATTGAATGTATTTTCTAAAGATAGAATTGGGAGGCGATCGCGTTACCTTTCACCTTACGGAGAGTCACTCTAGAAGCGGAGATAGCGAACTCCCAACGTCAGCAGAAAAAAACCCAACACAGTATCCCTCCAGGAGTAGGAGTGTGTGTGTATATGTATATATATTATTTTTTTTTAATTTTTTTTTTCCCCTAGGTGATCAATTTTCGCCCCCGTTTCTGAAGCCCCGGGGACTCAGCGCCTCCGGGATGCGCGGGATCTCCGCCGGGTACCGCGGAGACGGGCCGGGGAGGGCGGCTCTGCATCCCACCCACCCCCCCACACACACACTACACGAGTGGGTCCCCCCTACTCGTGGGGCCTGGGGACTGCTGCACGCACCTTGTGTAGCCCTGGGAATAAAGCACTTCTGGTTTATTCCCGTGGGAGCGTTTCACGCCAGTGGTGGAAATGTGGGGTTTGATGTTAAATGGTGGTGTGGGAGGGTGTTTTTCCCCCTCTCCCCACTCCTCCCCCCTCCCCACTTCTTCTCCCATCCCGGGCAGTTGCTGCCCACACTGGTAGAACAGCGTGGAAACCCCAGGACGCGTTTTCTTTGGCCATGTCACCACCCAGGACTGGTCCTCCAGGTCTTGTCCGGCTTTGCTGGCAGGACACGCACCCCATCCCCGGGGGGGCTGCTTTGCAGAAATGATCACCCACCCTTCCTTAACAATAAAAAAGAGCATCACCGAACCGCGGGGAAGTTTCCCTGCGAGAAAATCTGCCCGTGGATCAAGGCGAGGGGAGTAAGAGGGAGATGGGGGCACGCTGGGTGCAGCACTAGGTTTTGGGGACTGACAGGGGTAGGGGGTTAAATGTGAAAAAGAAGCCCCCGTCCCCCCCGTCCCTTCATCTCCTCATCGGTGCAAGATTTGGGGCTTCCCCCGGAGCCTGCGGCATGGCCACAGCCCGGCTCCCCGGCCCTACAACAGTGTAGGGAAGGCTTTTGTCTCCCTCCCCACTCCCCAGCCCTCGAAAGCCCCCAGGTCTTCATGGGGAGGGGGGATTGGGGAGCGGGCAGGGGGCTGCAGCTCCCCCGCCCCCCCCGGCCCGTTCCGCTCCTTCCGCACGGAGATCGGCCCTGGGTTCAAGCCCGTCCAGCTCTGGGGGCGACAGATAGTGGGGGGACGGACAGACTTTCCCCCCCCCCCCAAGCTGGGACCGACCACTGAGGTTGGAGTCTCCCTGCCCGCGGCCGGGAGCCTTCCTCGTCCCGATGAAGAAGGCGGGGGACAGAGGGACAGTGTCGTTCACCCCCCCGCTCGCGGAGTGCCAGGGGGATGCGTGTGGATTGTATTGGGTTTTTTTCTGTCCAGCTCTTGGAGCCTTACACAGACACATAGAGAAAACCAAAAATAAAAATTAATCATAATTTAAAAATAAATAAAATAAAGGTAAATAGGGTCAACCAAAGTCCCTCCCGAGGAGGAGGGGGGACAGAAGAGAAGAAACAGCCCCTGGCAGCTAATGTCACCGCTTTTCCTCGAAAGCTTTCGATGCGAGCGGAGCGAGCCCCGGCGTTATTTGTATGATCGTGCGCTTAATTATTTTCTCTCTCTCTCTCTCTTCCCAGGCGTTGCAGGCTCACGGCGGTGACAGTTGCTCCCGGGAAGGGTTACATCACGCTCACACCGCTGCGAGCCCCAGTACCTGGCGCGTCCCCCCCCCCCCGCCCTGGCCCTGCCCCTGTCCCCCCCCTCTCCATCTCCCCGCCCCGTGTGATTCCCGGGATGGGTGTGTAAAGAAATGGCCCATCATCTTTCTCTCCCTCTTTCTCTGCCCTTTCCCAACCCGGAAGAGCTCTGATCTTCAGCCCAGCCCGAAGGAGGAGGAGGAGGAGAAGGAGGAGGGCAAGGGTGGGCGTTTGGAGGATGCGGCTCCCCCAGGTTTTCCCCCTCGGTGGCAGCTTGCGACATGCCAGCAGCCGCCGCCGCGGCTCCGCTCCTCCCGCACTCCTGCCCTGAGAGCTCCAGCGGAGCGGGACAGAATAAAAAGCATCTGCCCAGGTCAGTGAATCCTCCGATTTGTGTGCCTGTATGTGTGTCCCCCCGCCCCCGTGCTTCTTCTTCTTCTTTTTTTATTTTTTTATTTTATTTTTATTTTTTTAATTCCTTCCCCTGCTCCTTTTACTCCTTCTCCACGTGGAGGGAATTAGGACGGGGATCTCGGCTCAAAGGGCAGCAGCCGCCGGCTTGAAACTCAACCCGACAACCCCCCCCACCCCCCCACCCCGCGCCTTTATTGCTTAGGGTGGGGTGGGGGGAGTAGGGTTTTCCCGTTGACCTTGGGGAAAAGCACCCCCCGGCCCCGGGAATTTGGGAAGAGGGATGTGAAAAAGCTGGTTTACCCCTTGGGTGTTCGGGTCTGGCCGGCGGTGAGAGATGGGACACGGCACTGTCATGTCTGGATGTGAAATATTAATCTCAGGACGGGAATTAATCTATCTGTGGGTGCGGGATCGGGGCCTTTCCGCGCCTGGCTTCGTACCTATGTGCGTATACCTTTGATACACAGATCCGCATACGCGTATCCCTTCTATTCCTGTGTACAGCCATGTCCGCGCGCGGCTGCGAGCAGCGGGACGCCCGCGTTTCCATACTGTTCCCGTATATAATACTCACCCACGTTTGATTTGCTTATGTTAGGTCGATCTGTGCTGTATAGCATATACTATACACTATATATTTAGTACTATATATATTCATGTTAAAAATGCCTAGTATATAATACATAACAAGCATACTACGCTTCTACCAGAATCCAATTAGAGTGATCTTCTGCCCCTTTCCGCGGATATTCCTCTTCTTTATACCTTAGAAACCCAAACCACAGCTACCGCAGCCGCGGAGGAGGGATGTGGCGTTAAGGCAGGCTGAGGTGAGGAGGGAGATGGTTCCATTCCGGCTCCGGACCCGGCACCTTCCCCGCCGCTCCCGGCTCCCGGCCCAGCCGGGCAGCGCTTCCCGCAGCGCCCGGGATGATCCGCGGGCCGGGCCGGGCCGGGCCGTTCTGGGCTCCGGCAGGACTCGGTGCCCCGAGGACGAGAGGAGAGTTTCCCCTGTCTCCCGACACCCCTGGATTTAGGTCTCTCTTTTCCTTCCCCCCCCGCCCCCATGCAGGAATTTTTTTCCACCCTCCAGACTGGGCGAAGGGTATTTCAGGAGGGAGCCTGGAAATGGCTCGGACTGTCCAGAAATGCGCGTTAGCTGTCATTGAGCGTCTTCAGAACAGAAAGGGGGAAAAAAATCAATCTATCTATCTATCTATCTATCTATCTATCTATCTATCTATCTATCTATCCATCCATCCATCCATCCATCCATCCATCCATCCCAGCTCTTCTTACCTTCGCGTGTCCGCACACAGGCAGCGGGCTCGGGGTGACGGATTTTAATGCACACGGATAATTAATAACCACCGGCCCTGCTGGTTTTCGCCATTATTTACGGGCCGCAGGTGCGGAGCGGAGGGAGCTGGGTCTCGGCGGCGCAGGGACCGCAGCGGCGGATGCCCCGGCCGGGCGGACACCGGTGTCCCCTCCCCGGCCACCGGGGCTGGCAGAGGGGACGGAGAGGTTCCCGGCACCTGGGGGGGTATGGGATAGGAGAAATAGGCTCTCGGGAAGGAAGCGGGGGGAGAGAGGGAAAGTCTTTCCCCCCTCGCACTTTGCTCCGGGCTGGGGCAAAGCGCTTCCTTCTCCCCGGGGGTGTTTGTTTTGTTTTGGGTTTGGGTTGTTTTTTTTTTTTTTATTATTTTCTACAGACCCGAGGCGGGTGTTTTAATTTCAAGGGGAAAAAAAAAAGGTGCTTCCCCGCAGGGACAGGTAGGCAGCGGGGTGCGGCGTGGGGGGGCGACACCCGGCTGGGGGCTCCCCTCTCCCCCCCCCCGGGATGGGGGCAACTCTCAGGAATGTTGGCGGGGGGGGGGGGGGGGCGGGGAACAGCATCTCAGGGGTGCCTATATGGGCACCTCAGGGGAATTTGGGCTGAGATAGTCCCCCCCTTAGAGCAAAAAGAAGTCGTTCAGCCCCCCCCACCCCCCCGGGGCTGTGTCTATTTGGGAGCTTGGGTCATTAAACATGAGCCCCCCCATTTACGGAGCGGCGTGTGCCACCGTGTCGTGCCGCGTTACACCCCGGGGAGGGGGGGGGAGAAAGGTTATGGACACGGGAGATTTATTTTGGGGGGTGCCTGGGGGTGCAGGGACAGTTCTAAACTAGCGGCAGCCGGACGCTTCCCGGAGCAAATCGCTCCGGTTTCAATCGCGGGACGTCGCGATACGCCCCTGCGCCTCGCCAAGGAGCGGGGCTAATTCTGCCTCTTCTCACGCCAGCCGCCCGGCGAGCGGTGTTTTCTGCTTTATCTAAGGCCCCGGGGTAACTTCTGCTTTTGAAAAGGAAAATCCAAAAAAAATTTTAAAAGCCATTAAACCCGACGGCAGCTTCACCTTTCCCGTGGGGTGCGAGGAAAACGGCGCGGCTCGGCTTTACAGCCCGCAAGATGCTTCTTCGCCTTTCGCTTCAAGCCGCTTTCAGATCCATCGCTCAAGACGGTCCTGGGCGATAAAGCACAGCCAAGAAACCCGAAATAAAACGACCCTCCCTCCCCTTTTTTTTTTTGCTAATCCGCGTTTCCTTAACTTCACCTTAATTTGGAGCGGCCGTTCAGGTGGATTCCTGTTTTTTTTTGTTGGTTTTTTTTTTTTTTTTTTTTTTTTCCTTCTTGTATTGTTTAATTTATGGGGTAGAAGCCTTTTCCCGGAGCGCTGCCCGACCCCCCCCACCCCAGCGCCGGGCGGGAGGGAGCGATGCCTGGTACCGCGGCGGGTAGAGAGGGAAGAGAGGGGAAAATAAAGGAAAAAAATAAAGGAGAGAAGGAGAAGCCGTTTTCAAACCTCCCCTGTCTGAGAAAGGGAAAGGGGCGGGGGGGGGGGGGGGACGGGGACAGGGGGAGAAGGGACTTACCGCGTTGAGCTTGAAACCGGGGCTGTGCTGCGGAGGGAAGGAGGGAAGGAAAGGGAAAGGAAGGGGAGAAGGAAGGAAGGAGGAAAGGGAGTTGGACGCTGCCTCCCATCCCGGAACAGAACGGGGCATCGGCAGCGGGGGTGACACAGCTCCCCCCCCCAACCCCCTTCTCCCCTTTGCCCGGCTCCTCTCCGCGTCTCTGCCGCGCAGTTTGGGGAATGTGTCGGGGGGCGGGGGGGGGGGGGGGGGGGAGAGGTCGCCTCTGGGACTTGTGGAGCCGGTTTTTGATCTTTCTCAGACTTTTTTAAAAAAAAAAACCAAAAACACTCCTGCAGTGTCCCGGGGCAGTCGCCCTCCTCTCAGCTTCAAAGAAGTGGGGTGGGGGGGGAGAGGAGGGGAAAGAAAAGTCCCGGTTTCTCTCCTCCCAATTTTAATTCTTCGAATTTCTTTTCTTCGGTAGAGCAGGGGTTTCCCCCTCTCTTCCCGCCCCCCCCCCTCCCCCCCCCCTCCCCCCCCGGCTCCATCAAATAGCATCATTTGCGCTGAAAAAAAGTCTGTGTGTCGGGGGTGGGGGAGATGGGGGGGGGGGTGTACGAAGGGAGAAAAAATTGGACCCGGTGTAATCAGATTTGATTTGTTCTCGTTCGGAATTTGCATTCGGCGCTTCTTTGTGTTGCGTGTGTTTATGTTTCCTCCCGATCTTCGCGAAGGAGAGATAAATGAATTATTACAGAAGAGAACGGAAATATGTATGCATAGATTTTTTTTAAAAAAAAAAAAGGAGAAAAAAAAAAAAGATAAACCACCCGTGTGGCTGGTTTCGAAGCGGAGGGGAAAGGATGAGAAAAGGGAGCCGTAGAAATGCCAGTCTGGTATCTCCGTTTCTCTTTCTCGAGGACTTTCTATATTATTATTATTATTATTATTATTATTATTATTATTAGTATTATTATTAGTATTAGTATTAGTATTAGTATTAGTATTAGTATTAGTATTAGTATTAGTATTATTTTGCTGGGTTGTGGTTCGTTTTATTGATAAAGAGGGGGGAGTGTGTGGCCTTAGGGGGACAGATCGCCACCATTCCTGCCTGGTTCACAAAAAAAAAAAAAAAACAAAAAAGAAAAAAAAAGAGAAAAATAAAATATTCCCTCTTCCCTCCGCCTTTGTTTAACCCGAGATTATCTCAGCAGCGTTACCAGGGCCCAGCCACCCTCCTGCCGGGGGCCGTCCCCGGGGGTTCCCTCCTTCCTCCCGGCCCGGGGGGAGGTGGCAACGTCGCTCACAACGCCGGGTCCCTCTCTCTCGGCAAGAGAGCAAGTTGCTGGGGGGGGGGGGGAGAAAAAATAAAAAAGAAAAAAAAAAGAATAATAATCTTCCGAGCTCTGCCCTGGGCCGTGTCCTCTCCATAACCCTCCGATTCGTCGCTCCCGGCTGTTTGTACAGCTTTACCTGTACTATTCTGGTACCCTGTTAAAAAAACCCCAGCCCGGCAAACGTAACTTAATCCGCTTTCAGTCAATTGTCGTCTAAAAGGGGGCTAAAGGAGAGGGGGGAGAAAGGGACGGGAGGGGGGGATTTTTCTGCCTGTCCCCGCCCCGAGGTGCCAGTCGCAGCCGTGGGCACCGATGGGGACAGAGGCAGCGGGTGGCCCCGCTTCCCGGCACCAGAAAAACCTCCCTTGTATTTGTTTTAATAGGAAGACGTGGAGGAAAAAGGGGGGGTGGGTGGGGTGGGAAAGCATCTTTAGTGCCCTTTGACTGCTCATTTTTAGGGGAGGGGTAGGCTGGGTAACCGCCCCATCTCCCCGAGTTTGGTTCTTTTTTGTTATTGTTGATTTTTATTTTTATTTTTTTTTTTAATTTTCGCCCTTTTGATACTTTCAGTGACTTTCATCAAACGCGCTTCCCCTGACCTCTTAGCGCCAGAGCTAGCCCCATTTTCTCCCCCCCCGCCATCCCTTCCCTAGCTAGGAGGATGCTGGAGCCCCGGACCATCCCCCCCACCCCCCCGGCAGAATTAACCCCCAAGCCCCCGAGCCTTATCTGGCGGCTGGTGGCGAGCTTGGGGCTAATTGCTCCAACAATGGGCTCCTATTAACGCCGAGCTGTCACTGGAAACCCTGCTGGGGGCTGCCGGGGGGGGGGGTGGAATGGGGGGGGTGAGGTGATGGATCTGCAGCCACAGCCTGGGAAAAGGACGGTCAAGGCCAGCGCTCCTCGCAAAACCCCCGGGGACCAGAGATTAATCCGAGGAGGGGTGAAAAATGATGGGTTTGCTTTTTTCTTTTTTGGCTTTTTTTGTGGGGCATATTTTTTTCTTTTTAATTTTTTTTTTTTGAGGGGTGGTGTTTTTTCTCTCCCCACCGCGGTTTTCCCCGCGGCTGGGAAAGCGATAGGAGGATCATGGCTGTGAAACCGGGGTGAAAAATGCAGGGAAAGGCTGAAAAACCCCTAGATTTGAAAGCGGGTAGATTTTGAAAGCCCCGAAATTGGGGCTGTGTCTGCGAGGGGCAGGCGGCGCGCAGGCTCCCGCCGTGCCACCCCCTGTCCCCTCCCGTCGGGGCAGGACGGGGCCCTCAAGGCTGTCCCCACTTCTTCCCCTCTCGCCACTGATAAGACTTGGTACAGCTATTCATTTATTATTTTATTTTATATTTTATTTCATTTATTCATTTCATTTCATTATTTCATTCTTTCAGTTTATTTTTTACTTTATTCATTTTATTTTGCATTGAACATTCCGTGCCCTCCAAACAGCTGAAGGAAAGCAGTTTCCCCCTACCCCCGGACAGGGGAAAAGGCACGTTTTCTCGACGGCTTAGCAATTTTGTGACCTCTAGACGGAAATTCCCCTCCTGTGATCCCACGGCTGTAGGTCGCAGGGCTGTAACTGCGGGGAGGGGGGGGGGGCAGTTGTGAATCTCAGCTCACCTGCCCAAAGATCCCAGCTCGGCGCTGACACATGCCCCCCCCTCCCGCCGCCGAGATCATAAAAGAGATTTTAAAGTGACTTTTTTCCAAGTGCTGGAGACCACCCTCGCCCGCAGGGTCTGTTTGGGGTCTGGGGAAATTTGGGGAGCGGGGATAAAGGGGCAAATCCATAAAACGCATAAAACTGGGGGGAGGAAATTTGTGCTCTTACCTGCAAATAAATGCTTTGCAAACGATGCTCCCTCTTTACTGTCCTTAAAGAATTCCCCCCCTCAAGGAAGAGGGGTGGGCGAGGGACCCCCCCCAGTGCTGGGGCTCCCCGCCACCCCCCCCCCCCCCCCACCGCCGGGGGCCGCCCGGTGCGGAGGGAGCTGGTCGGGATCATCCCGGCAAGAGCATCAGGAGAGATCGCGCTGGTTCCCCCCCCCTCTCCCAGTGCACCCCAATAACTGGGGTAGGGAAAGGGGTGGGGGCTCCCTGGGGAAAAAAAAAAAAAAAAAAAGCAAGCTGCAGGCAAAGGGGTTCCTGTTTAACTGGGGGGAGAAGGGAAACACGAGCTTTCCCGGAGCGAGTTAAAGCCACCAGCTCGACTGGGGCCATGAGCATCCCCCCGCAAACCCGGCACCCCCCCCTTTTTCCCCCATCCTCCTAATGGGCTGCCGGGAGCGGTGCCCGGCTCCCCCCGGGCGGCGGGGGCTCGGCGCTCGGCCCCGCCGGCGTCGGTGAGGCTGGACCGAGCCCGGCTCCGCCGCTGCCTCCCCTCCTTCCCCGGTCAGTCCCGGGGAGGTGGGGGGCAGAACCTGCCACCCCCATCCCTGGTCAGTCCCGGGGGGCGACCGCACCTGCCACCCCCATCCCGGCTTGTCCACCCCCCGCGGTGCTCCCAACCGGGCACGTTTTCCCCGTCCCTCCCCCCCGCCCTGGTCTGGGCAGCACCGACCCCAACGCACGGCTTTTACACCTACCCCAGACGGCTTATTTTAAATAAATATCTACACCGAAAAACGCGAAACCTCAGCGGTGCTTCGCCGTTCCCCGCGCCCAGCGGCGGACGGGTCTCACCGGAGGCTCAAAACCGGGATGAAAACGGAGGCGAGGACCCGGAGCATCCGTCCGGAGGCTCCGCTCCTCCGGCCGGGGGGGCATCCCGGGCTGCGGGCTGAGCCCAGCCCGGCGCCTCCGCCACCCGGAGACCGCCGGGGGCAGCAACGGGGGCAACGGCGAGGCCGCCGCTGCGAAGCCCCGGTTTTTAATTAGACACCCCCCCACCCCGTATAAAAACTCCCGAGAGACGCTGCCTCTCGCACCCGGGTAGACGCCGGCGTGCGGAGAGACAGAACCCAAAGGCACCCTGTAAGTGACTTTTTCTTCTTCTTTTCTTTTCTTTTCTTTTCTTTTCTTTTCTTTTCTTTTCTTTTCTTTTCTTTTCTTTTCTTTTCTTTTCTTTTCTTTTCTTTTCTTTTCTTTTCTTTTCTTTTCTTTTCCTGTTGCTTTTCCTGTTGCTTTTCCTGTTACTTTTTCTTTCTTCCGTATTTTCTTTCTTTCGTATTTTTCTTTTATTCTTTATTTTTATTTTTTTCCCTTTTATTTCTGTCTTTCTGCCCGCCTTTCCTTTCTCTCTGCATCTTTTGCCTTTCTCTCTCTTCCCTCTTTTCCCTCTCCCCCCTCTCCCACTTCCTTTCTCCTTTTCCTCTCTTCTCTCTGTTCCCCCACCCCACCGTCCTCTTTTCCCGCTCCCTTTCCCTTTCTCCCTTCACCTCCCGCTCCCTCCGCCACCCCGGGGGTTGTCCCCTGCCCGGTGGCCCGGGGGAGGTGGGGGGAGGCCGGGAGTGTCCTATGCTGTGTCGCTCCCCCCCTGCCCACCCCCGGCTGGGTGCCGGGCCCGCTCGGTGCCGCGGTGCCGCTAGGGGATGCCCTGGCTCAAGGCAGCGGCCGGCCCGGCCGGCGGGGCGTGGGCGGGCAGCCAATCAGCGCCCGCCGGGGCCGGCGCCCCGGTTCCTGCTGGCCCCCCATTGGCTGCGGCGGCCGTGGCGGCGCCCCCCGCTGGGCGGCGGGCAGCGCTGCGGCCGCGGGGGACGGCGGGGGTCGGCGGGGCCGGGACCGCGCAGCGCTGGGGGGGGCGGACCGGGGGTCCCCCGACAGGGACGGGGAACCGCCCTCAGCCCCGCACCCTCCCCGTCCCTACATGAGCCCCGCTGGGACCTCCCGTGGAACAGGGAGGGGGGAAAAAAAAAACAACACGCGAAAACACCCCAAAATCGTTTCTCTGCGCGTATATCCTTACAAATAATAATACTAATAAAATCCTTTATGAGACGGAGCAGCTCTAAACCCGTCGGTGTAGGATGCGGGGAAGCTTTATTTTAGGTGGCGCGCCCCCCCGCCCCCCTATCCTGCACCTGCCGGCTCGGTCCGGGGGACTCCAGTCCCTCTGCGCATCCCCCGCGGTACCGGCGGGAGAACCGACCCGGTCCCCTCCACGCACGACCTCCCAGAGCGGCCAGTCGTTGAGTTTCCCTGCCAGCAGGAAAAGTTATTTTTCCCCTTAAAAAAGGGAGAATTAAAAAAAAAAGAGTAAAGAAAAGAAAAGAAAAGGTGGGGGGGAACTAAGTTGGTGAAAGGGGGTTCCGGCGGGGGCAGCGCGGAGGCGGCCGGTGCGCCCCGCCGGTCCCCTCCTCAGGCGGGGACAGGCTCCGCCTCCCCCGGGCTTATGACACTGGAACCTCCTTAAGTTGCGTCTCGCCACAGCTGTCTGTAAGCACTGAGCCGGCTGGCGCCATCCTGCTCCTTTCAGAAAGAATGCCTTCCCTGTAAAAAAAAAAAAAAAAAAAAAAAAAAAAAAAAAAAAAAAAAGAGGGAGGGAGAAAAAAAATAGGGAAAGAAAAATAAGGCGAGCGAGCGAGCACAATCTGATCTGATCAAGCACTTTCAGCTTCATCCCTCCTGGGTCACATACTGCTTCTCCACCAAGGTTTGTGCGGAATTTCTTTAGCAACTTGTATCGCTTTTTTTCCCCCCCTCCTTCTCCCCCCCCGCCTCTTTCCCCTCTCCCCTTCACCCCCACCCCCTTCTCCATCTCTTTACACCCCCTCCTCGATTTCTTTTCCCCCCCTTCTCTTTTCCCCCCTCTTACCCCCTTCCTGGGTTGCATAATAATTAATGAGCAATCAAAGTGACTCCGGGCTGCGGAGCAGCGAATGGCACAAGTTCTCGCCGGCTTCAGCCGCTGGAGCTTCTCAGGTGCAAATGGAGCAAACAAACAAATAAACAAACAACCGCGGCGACAAAAAAAAAAAAGCTAAAAAAGAAAAAACAAAACAAAACAAGATCAAGAGTAAGAGCTGAGGCGGCAGGAGCGGGGTTAGAGCTGCTCGGCTCCGCTCCGAGCCGGGAGAGGAGAGAGCGAAAGAGAAAGAGGCGCTGGGGAGAGAGAGAGGTGGGTCCAGGGCAGAGCAGGCGCTTCCCAGGGATGGCTGCCGGGGGATGGGATGGGTTTTCTCCTGCCTAAAAAGTCAGGTGCTAAAGTTCAGAACTTCTCAAGCACGTTTCTCTCTCTACCCCTCTCTCTCTCTCTGCTCCTTCCCTTTCCTCTTTCTCGTTACAGGTGATCAAAGAAGAGAAACATCTGCAAAAGAGCGGAAGATACCGAGGGGATCTCACTTCGTAGAGATTTTTTTTTCCCTGAGTTTGTTTGTTTTCATTTTTTTCTTTTTTTTTTTGTATTATATTCTTTTTTCCCCTCTTTTTTTTTTTTTTTTTTTTTTTGGAATCGATCGTTTATCACCATAAACCCCCAACCCCTCCCTCCACTTTAAACCAAACCTAACCAGAAACATCCCCAAACTCGCCGAGCACTTTCCACTCCCCCCCTTCCCCACCTCTGCATAACTCCAGCACCGTCTCCCCCTCCTATCTCAAGCCCTCCGCGCCTTGCTGAGGAGGAGGAGGAGGAGGAGGAGGAGGAAGAGCAGCGGCGGAGCAGCGAGCGCGGAAGATGGAGGTCTCCACGGACCAGCCGCGGTGGGTGAGCCACCACCACCCGGCCGTGCTCAATGGGCAGCACCCGGACTCGCACCACCCCACGCTTGGCCATACCTACATGGACCCCACGCAGTATCCTCTCGCCGAGGAAGTGGATGTACTTTTTAATATCGACGGACAAGGCAACCCCGTCCCTCCGTATTACGGCAACTCCGTCAGAGCCACCGTGCAGAGATACCCCACGGCCCACCACGGTGAGTGGCCCCCGACGAGACCCCGGCTCCCACGGAGCGGTCCCGATCCCCGGCCCGGCCCCGGCCCCCGGCGGCTCCGCGCTGCCCCGAGCCCCGGCCGGCCCGGCTGCCGTCGGGCAGACGCCGGCACCTCTCCTGCCGGCGGGGAAACTACGTCACGGGTGGATTTTGGGGTTGGCTTATTGGGAATAAATCAAAATCCAGGCTTCCTTCCTTCCTTCCTTCCCTTTTTCCTTCCTCTTAATCTATTTTTTAAAATCTTTCTTTCTCTTCTTTCTCTTCTTTCTCTTCTTTCTCTTCTTTCTCTTCTTTCTCTTCTTTCTCTTCTTTCTCTTCTTTCTCTTCTTTCTCTTCTTTCTCTTCTTTCTCTTCTTTCTCTTCTTTCTCTCTCCCTTTCCCCTCTCTCTTTCTCTCCTTCTTTCTCTTTCCATCCCTTTCATCTTTTTCTTGTTTTCTTCCTCTTTCCCTCTCTCTTTCGCTTTAGTTTCCCCTCCCTCTCTTTAATTAGGTTAGCAGTTAGGGGTTTTTCATACCGTGTTTAGTTTTTGCACGATTAAGCTGCTCTGGAGGAGAAAAGCAAGCTGGAGAGCAGGGGTGTGAAAATGACCCTGCTGTCCTCACGCTTGGGCTATTTCATTTGCACTTGGTGTGCTTGGTTAGGCTGGGGTTGAAACTTTTGCACATGCACCCAGGGCCGCACCACGGCATGCATTAAAATTTGGAAAGAGAGAAAGAAAACAAATAAATATGTCATAGTGCAATTAGGTATCGGACCTGGTGTGTTTTCCTGAGGGTCCTGCAGGAAGGTAATGATCCACAAAGTGAATTTTGTTCCTGGGTCACAGCTCTTAGAGAGGAGAGGAAATACCTGGGGCCACTGGGGCCCAGGTCTGCGGAGGGATGAGCGCTTTGGTGGCATCTTTTTATGAAGAATTGGAGAGATCTAGTATTTACAGCAGGAGTTTACCTGTATAGTTAAAAATAAGGGAAAAGAGAAAAATAAAAAAAAAAAGGAGGGAAATAAGCAGATGCTGATTTGTGAAGTGGGACAGTGACCTCTGTAGTGGCGAAATCTAAAAAACACGAGGTTTGCAGTGGAAATCACGGAGAAGAAAGTGGGATGAGCGAGTGGAGATGGAGCTGAGCCGCGTCCAGGGGGCTGCTCTCAGCCCTCAGCTACTTGTTGAGTGCGAGCCTGCATTAGGCTCCGCTCAGTAACTGCATTGTTCTGCTATTAGTCCCTTTAAAACAATTATTTCTAAGGATCAGCAGCCTTTGTCCCGTCTTTCTTTTCTTTTCTTTTCTTTTCTTTTTTTCCAATATATCAGCAGAAAGTGGAAATGCGGTCTCTCTGATCTAGCCTGAATATTATTTACTGTGCTACTTCCTGGAGAAGATAATGAATCTTGACCCTTTCTATTCGTATAACCCACCTTCCCTTCCTTTCGAGCAGTTACTTTCAGTATTGTTCACAAATGTCTGGTAGGGTGAAAACTAGCTTGGAGATTTTCTAGACACACACAAGCTCCAGTGCAAACAGACATGTCCACGCTGCACCAGCTCTTGGACTATCTGTGGCTCTATAGATCTGTGTTTGCATCTCTGCTTCTGTATATTTAGCCGTCTCTATACACGCATCATGATACCTACAGAGGTTAAGGCTCTCTAGATGTCAATGCATTTCCAGGCACAAACTTGCTCTCCCCCAGTTGAATAACTGTGTTTTTCAGTTTATAGCAATTTGCTCGAGTTGCCGTGGATTTGGGTAGATTTGTCTCTTTGCATATATATATATATATATATGTATTTTTAGGAAGGGCAGCGATTAATTTAAAATATTAGGTAGCATCCCTTAAGAACATTTACAACCAAAGAAAACAAGGTTTGACTGCATAAATCCAGTGCGTTATATTTTTTATTATTTTTTTTTTTTCAAAGTTCAGGTCTGCATTTTAAAAATACAAGTGAAGGGTCTCCTGTCATAAGAAAGGTATGGAGAGTTTCTTTTGAGATGGTTGGTACTCTCTGCGTGTGCCATGTCGCCACGGAAAAGCCGTCTAACGTTTTTCGTGGAAGAAAAAAAAGGCAAACTAGGCGGTTTGCAAAGTTGAGCAGCTCTGTTGGAAAGGTTATTATCACGTCTGCGGGCACCTTCTGGTCTTCTTCGTTTGGCCAAAATATTCACAGGGTTTATAGCCCACGGCTGTGTTCGGGAAATTATTTTGCAGCTAAGAAAAAAAAAAAAAGATTTCTGCAGTCGGGGCTTGGCGATTTCACGCAGGATCTTCGCTTCAAGGTCCGCGTGGGATTGTCTGGAAAAGGGAGAGAGGAAAGCGGGGCTCACCAAATCCCGTGTCCCGGGGCTGGCATCCCTGCTCGGGGGGGTCCCGACCCGGAGACGCGGCCCTGAGCAGCATCGGGGCTGCCACCTCCGCCTTATCGCAGCTTTTAAATTTGAATTTTTAAAGGGGATGGGGAACATCGGATATAATTTTGTTTGCTCCCTCCCGCATCCTGAGCCCTTTGGGAAGGAGGGGAGGAGGGGATACAGCCCGGCAACCCTGCCGGGGGTGGGTTTGCCAGGGTGGCAAAGGGATTGTAACGGGTGTTTTCGCTGTGCTTTCTCCGAGCAGGGAGCCAGGTGTGCCGCCCCCCGCTGCTGCACGGCTCGCTGCCCTGGCTGGACGGGAGCAAGGCGCTGAGCAGCCACCACAGCGCTTCCCCCTGGAACCTCAGCCCTTTCTCCAAGACCTCCATCCATCACAGCTCACCGGGACCCCTTTCCGTCTACCCACCCGCCTCCTCTTCCACTTTATCCGCCGGCCACTCCAGCCCGCACCTTTTCACCTTCCCACCGACCCCTCCTAAAGATGTGTCCCCGGATCCGTCCATCTCCACCCCCGGCTCCACCGGCTCCACCCGGCAAGACGAGAAGGAATGCATCAAATACCAGGTGTCCCTGGCCGATACCATGAAGCTGGAGTCCTCTCACTCTCGGAGCAGCATGGCCTCTTTAGGAGGAGCCACCTCCTCCGCTCATCACCCCATCACTACCTACCCACCGTATGTCCCAGAATATGGCTCTGGACTTTTTCCCCCCAGTAGCCTCTTAGGAGGATCGCCCACCGGCTTCGGGTGTAAATCGCGACCGAAAGCACGGTCAAGCACAGGTAGGGCTTTTGGCTTCTTCATCCCCGTTGGTCGGGAGAGGAAGCGATGGGGGGGAAGCGGGGGGAGAAAGGGAAAGGCTTCACCCCCCCTCTCCTCTCCTCTCCGCACGCAGAGGGATGCTCACAGGCATCCGTGTGATGAAAGCAGCGGGGGCTGAAGCCCCTGGGAGGGAGGGGGAACGACTTTACCTTCCCCACCCTGCTGGGTTTATAACTAAACTCCCCTTTGTCCAACCCGGGTTGGGGATACAACCGGCCCAGGAACTCAAATTTCCACACACATCCACCCCCCCCCGGCTGCCGCAGGGCTCCTGTCCCCGGGGGGGACCCGGCCCCCTGCGCCATCCCGAGTGCCCACGGTGCGCTCAGCTGCGGCGCCCGAGGAGGAAGCGAAACCGAGGGAACCGCAGCATTAGTGTATCTCTCTGTATTTTAATAATGGTACTAAATCCCGGCCAACTTCCCCCGCCTGCCCTCCGCCTCCCTCTTCCCAGGGCCTCTTCCCATGCGGGGAGGGTTTTCCCTGGGGCACTGGGGGAGCTATCCCACGCAGCCCCCCAGCCCCGTCCAGCTCCGTGACTGGGTCTCCGACACCCCCCCCCCCCACCCCCCCCGGCTCCCAACGCAGTCCCATCCAGGACCTTGCCAGGGTCTTTGGCCACCTCCCAATGTAAGACCCCCAAAAGCATCCCCCTGTCCGCACCGCTCGGGGAGGGGGGGGGAGCTGGGGGGTCCCAGCGCTGTGCGCACCCCGCGGAGGGGGGCGGGGGTTGCGCGGCTCCCGGCGGCTGATCCCTGCGGGCTTGGACATTTTTGCGTACCGAGGGGTAGTGTGTGAGCCGAGGGGGGTGTGTGTGTGTGCGCGCAGAGGAAAGGGCGATTAGTCAAAACTCTTTTTTTTTTTTTTTTTTTTTTCTTTTTTTGTTTCTCTCTATTTTTTTTTTTTCCGAGGAGGCTGCTGCAGGGTTGCCTGGCATGAATGAGATCAGTTTTCAGGGTTTTTCCAGGGTGACATTTACTCTGTCTGTCTGAGCAGGGACTGTCTCTATTTAGCTGATATGTTTGAGCTAATCCAATTATTTTCAGACTGCTGCACGCGACAGTTGCATTGTTTATCCAGCGCCAGGAACTTTAATAGAGTCCGGATGCGGTTAGAGTGACAAAAAAACCCAGACCTGTATGTTTTGTACATGAAAGAGGGAGAGAGAGAGAGAGATGGAGTGAAACAAAAGAGAGGGACAGAGACCCAAACAGCCCCGGAGCGGCTGCCCGGTTTAACCGGAGGGGAACAAAACGACCCGGGTATTAAGGGGAGCGGCTCCCCGCCTGCCCCCGGTACGGACCGGGTGCTGTGTCGGGGTAGGGACGGGTTTATTCTCGCCCCCGATAGGAACCGGGCGATGCTGTGCAGCCCCGGGGCCCGCCGAGCCGCAGCTCCCGCCGGGGCACCGGCTGCGCGGTATTTTCAAACCGTCTTGCCCACTCCCCCAACCCCCCCTCTACCCCGCCTCCTGTTTTCCTTTTGCCACTTTCTGTTACTTTACCTTCTAGAGAGACATCTGCGGTTCGTGATAAACCAACCCCAGGAGCAACACCTTTTTTTTTTTCTTTCTTTTTTTTTTTTTTTTTTTTTTTAAAGTTGATTTTTAGCAAGCTGGGAAGCTCACAGACAAAGAGTGCTGGAGGAAAAGGGTGTTTTTGCAGGATGAAAGAGGGAGAAACGGCTGCAAATGTCTATATTTTTTTGTTGTTGTCGCTGTTAGAGGTGGGGGGTGAGAGGAGAGGGGTTTAGTGCAAAGACTCTGGAAAAACGGTTGTCGTTTGTGGTTAGGGCGCGGATGCCTCTTGCTCGAACGCAGCGCGGGCTGGGGCAGCGGGGAGCCGGCTCTCTGCTGAGTTAGCTCAGGTCTGGCCGGCTGAGGTCTTCTGCTGCTCTCAGATGGGCTGGGAGCGTCATTAGGCGCAAGAAAAAAAACAAAAAAACAACACACACACAACAAACCACCAAACCAACCACCCAACAAAAAACCCGCTTGACCCTCTGAAAGTTGCTGGGAGTCATGGCCACATCTTCCCAGTTCCCTCCTCCAAGCTGGGAGCCAGTGGGCTGGGGGAAACCCCCTCAGTAGCCTGGGAGAGGGCAGAAAGAGGGAGAAGGAGGGAAAGACCTCAATCAGGGCTCAGGCAGGCTTGGGGTTGTTTGGGATCCCAAATATCAGGGATCGACCATCAGGCTGCAGATGCGGTGGGGACACCAGACAGGTTTCCGCAGGTCAGGCGGTGGAAGTTTAATTGCATATTAATCAATAACGGATATTGGTAGAGCGATCGTGTATTGGCTGGGGAGGTGTTTTGGTTATCGCTCTGTGATTTTTTTGTGGGTCCTTGATATGGTTTGACCTCAGACCAAAGGAAGAGCCCCCGTGGCTCATGCATCCCCCCGGGAGCTGGGGCGGTGGTCAAGGAGTGACCTTGGGGTCCACATACACATCAGAAAGGGATGTATGAACTTACATTTGGTATCCATCTCGGGCGGGTTGGAGGCTCCTGCAAGGCCTGCCAAGGTTTGTCTGGTCCATAGGGCAACATGGGGTCTGGAGGGCTGCAGGAGCCCTTAGTCCAGAGGTGAAGGGAGATTGCCAGCCCCTACGAAGGAGGAAAGGGTGAGAACTTCTCCAGGGAGCCCCTCAAGCCACCATGGGGTTCAAGCTGTCATTGTCACCATCCTTCTTCTCTGGGACACAGGCCTGATGCCGCCTGTGGAATGGTGCTGGGGAAGCGGCCAGGATCAGGCCCCACCAGACTCCCCCCAGCCTGTGCCAGGGATGTCACTCAGCCATGGCCTTGGGCCCTTGCTTGGACATCCTGAGCTTGGAGAGGACAGGCAGGGTCTGGCATGGCTGGGGCTCTAAAGGGATTGTTTTTTTGGGGAGGAGGGGGGCTTTTTCCCCATCCCCTTTTACCTCTGCTTTCCCTAAGTGAACTATGTGCTTTCTTGTTTCCAGAAGGCAGGGAGTGTGTAAATTGTGGGGCTACCTCAACCCCCCTGTGGAGAAGAGACGGCACCGGGCACTATTTGTGTAACGCCTGTGGACTCTATCACAAAATGAACGGGCAGAACCGGCCCCTGATCAAACCCAAGAGAAGACTGGTGAGTCGTCTCCTTTTTTTTTTATTCTTTCTCTTCCCTCTGCTGCAACTTTTGCTCCTTGTCCACATCCTGGGATGGAGAGGGGAAGCTCAGCCAGCTTCAAAATCTGGTCCCGCTGCATCAGAGGGCTGGGAGGGGGCGATGCTCGGAGAGATGTTCCCAACGCTGTGGGCCTCGGTTGTCCGGTCCTCTCACAAACTGCAAAACAGATTAAAAAAATAATCAAGATCCAGGGCTTCTTGCAAAGCAGGACTAGGTTTTCTCCCAAGTCGCAATGGGGCAGATGCACAGCGGTCCTGGATGGTGACCTAAGGATGGGGCTCTTTCCAGGGGACAAGGGCAGAGTAATAATTTTCTATTGACCAAAGAGATTATCAGGAGAACAGGATTTCTCCTGGGCTCTCCACGCTGCTGTCCTCCCCTTCCCAAGACTGTCTCCATCCCCCTTGGCCAACAGTGTCACGGAGGGGGGGACCCAAGCTGGGTACCAGGTGCCACCAGGGCATCAGCCAGACCTTGGTCCTACAAAGCGCTCGGCTGATGGTTCCTGGTGCCACTTGAACCTGGTGTGGTCATTTGTACCCGAGCCCTGTGGGTCTCAAATTGTGTTGTTCCCCTCCGAGTCGGTGTGAGCGAGGACACAAGGTAGGGGATGGCAAAGCCCGGTGAGTGTGCGAAGTCCAGCATGTGCTGGGGGTCACAGAAGTTGGAGGAAGACGAAATGCATGGGTAAATATCGGAAATAATAGTTGCGAGCCTCAAGACTGTACTACGTACAGGCAATACGGGCTACAGCATCCCCAGCGATCTATTTATGAATTTCCCTGGAAGCCACAAAAAGGTCTGGAAGCTGTGGGCATGGCTAATAAATGCGTTGAAGTATATTTGGCAAATAATCAGGCAAACCACAAGGGGAAAAAATATATCAAGCAAGGGGGGGAAAAAAGTACGTTCCCTGCTTGCGAAGTTATTGAATGTTTCGAATCGAGGCACGTTTGGTTTCGTTCGGATTAAAGAAGTAGACGGGCTCCTGGGGGCGGCTCGGAATGAGGAGGAAAAGTGGTTCTGTGGAGTTTCTGAGCTGATGGATGGATCCGGCCGGTTGCGTGAGGCTTGTGTGCGGCACGGCCGGATCCTGCAGGCAGGAGAGGGGTGGTTCGTTGGCCGCATGTTCCCCGTGAAGGTGCTCACGGCTTCGGTCCGGCACCTCTTAGGCAGGGATTCAGCTTCCTCACCTGTGAGATGCCCGCAAAATTGGACCAGTGTTATTCCCACAAGGGGCCGGGAAGCATTTGCAGGACACGGCCCCAGGAGGGGTTACGCTGCGAGGGGCAGCGGCGGCGGATCTCTCCGGCTGGGCAGGTTTTGGGGAAGATGCGGGTTTGCTTCTCTACCCCCAAACTTCCCACGGGTGAAACCTCTCCCTGCCTTCCTATACGGGCTTTGCCCGTGTAGGAAAAAGCTGGTTTCTCTCATCTTTCAGAGCCTTGTTAGAAAAAAGGAAAAGCTTTCTAGGGAGGGAAGTGCGGGCTGGGATTTTTAATTTTTTTGGTCAGCTCTCTTGTTCTCTTCTCCTCCTCCCCCCAGCCCTTCCGTCTTGAACACACACACACACACACACACACACCTCGTTTTCTTTTCTATTTTTTTTTTCCTCGTTCTCTCTTTATGTGTAAAGTTAACTTCCTAGGAAAAAGCTGCCGGATATCTGAGCCCTGGAGATAACTCCTAAACAACAGCTCCATTTCCCCAGCCCAAACACACGGGAGCTTGAGCGTATCCAAACAAGCGGAGGGGGAGGCAGAATAGGAAAGTGGCTGGAAAAGGGGGGGAGAGCTTTCAAAAAGTGTCTGATGGAACCACGAAAGAATGTCCCGAGTCACCCTCAGCCCGGCACATGTAAAATGAACTATATAAATAAATACATTGTAAAAGGTCATTCTTGGGGGGGGGGGAAAAAAGAGAGACAGAAAAAAAGTAGAGAGACCTTGTCTTGCATAATCACTCCATCTCGGGCATTTTAGTTAAAGTTACAAAAAGTTCCTATTCTTTGAATGCAGACTTTGCTAAATGGGAACTGTAGATTTTTTTATATATATATATATATTTTTTTTTTTTTTTCCTGGGGAAAAGAAAAAAAAAAAGGGGCAAACATTTCTAGCGCTGGTTGCCTCTATATTTATTTCCCTTGCTAACCTCCTCCTCCAAAAGAAATAATATCAGAAGGTACGAAAGCTGGGCCCATGTTTGCATTTTGTGTGCGTGGCTGTAGGTGTGCGTGGCTGTAGGTGTGCGTGGCTGTAGGTGTGCGTGGCTGTAGGTGTGCGTGTGTGTCTGTGGCTTGACCTGATCCCTCCTGATGGGTGCAGGCGAGCGGGCTGGGGAAGGCGGCGTGTGTGCGGAGGCTCAGGGTGGGGACCCAGCGTGTGCTCCTCTCCCTCTGCCACAAGTTTCCTGCCTGACCTTGGGCTGGTTTTGTAGGCTCTGATCCTGGGCACGCTGAAACTAATGACAGGACTCCGATGGGTTGGAGGGGGAAGGCAAATCAGCCCTCAGATGCTGAGAATCCAGCTCAAGACTTACTAAATTCAGTGGGAGTTTTTGTGAGGGCTTCCTTTAGGGGAGATGGATGGAGCCTTGTCAGCGAAGGGGACTCAGAGAGCTCTGCTTCATCTTGAGGTGGAGGTGGAAGATCTGGAGATGTTGGCAGGGGGATGAGGAACAAGCGGGTGGTACCACATCACCACTTGGCTTAAAAGGTCTACAACCCCTTTGGAGACTGTTCCTGTCCCCATCGAAGCCAGTGGCAGCCCTGTAACTGAGATAAAACCTTCTTTTGTATTTTCTTCCTTTCCCTGCCCATGTGGATGCAGAGCTCTCCGCTTCCGTGTCCAGCCACGCTGGTTTTGGAAGGATTATAGCCAATTCCTCAGAAGGCACATGCACGTGTAGTCTTATTTTAGGAAGCTGATGCTTGCAGCTTTGTGGGTACCCTATGTAAATCCAGACACCCAAAATGCCCCTTAATTAAACATCTTTATCAGTGCTTGGTTCCTCCTGCACCGTCCTCAATTCCGACTTCTCATTAGCCAAGTTATGCCCTCGCTCCCATGCAATGGGGCCATGGGGTCTGGCCCTACAGATGATATAGGGCACCCTATTAGTCATCCCATTACTTACATGGTCAGGCTCCGGTTGGTGATTAAGTGTCAGTGGATGCCATCGCTGGGAGCTTTTACAATAGCGATATTATTCATTGTTTCCTGCCCGCTGCCGGTGTCTCTGGTATAAGTTGGTACAGCGTAAAAGGTACAGTCTGGGACCGAAAGAGCACGGAGTTTAAAATATTCAGCTAATGACGCTGAATTTTTGTAGGGGAAACACGGCAGATGGAAAAGGTTTTAGAGAAGACAGTGGATGTTGTGATTTATTCGTTTATTTAATGTCAGAGTTTGTTTGAAGGTAGCACGGTGGCGGCCAGGCGTGTCTTTAAAATGCACTTGCCGTAAGAGAAATTACGGCGAGCGCCGTGCAGAAACCCCAAATATCTTCAAAGGGGATGTTTCCCCTGTGTGGGCTGAGTCAAATATCACTGGTTTTTAGAAATTTCCTTAGGCTTGATTTTTGACTCTGATAAAGTGCAAAGCTGCCATCAAGAGACTCAATCCAGCCCCTGAGCCACCCGTGCTGGCTGGGGGGAGCCGGGGGGGGGGCAGAGACCTACAGACTCGACCGCCGGGTCTCGGTGAGAGCCCGGCTCTGCAAGATGTGGTCTCCCTCCTGTCTTCGAAGCACGCGTATTTACCCCGTTTGGGGCCGTGGCGTGGTCCGGAGGAGGTCAGGACCGAGGTGTGTGTGCACACATCTGCTGGGGGCTCTGCTGCTCGTGGTGGGATGCTTCAGCTTCTCCCACCGGCGCCGGGATTTTTGCAACCAAAGACGCTGTGTGCCTTTCCCAGCTCCTGCTTGTTATCAACATGGAGAAATCATCTAAAGACCTCCTCGGGCTTGAGGTCGGCTCGTTTCACCGTGGTTTATGGCCAGGCAAAATGGAACCCTCCCCACGGGCAGCCGGTGAGAGCCCCTTGCCATCAGATCAGGCTCTCTGTGATGCTTCTTAATGCTCATGGGCATCATATTTATTTATTTTTTAGACAGTCCTTTTTGTCTAATTAAAAGGAAAAAAAAAAAAAGAATCCTACTCTATCTAAAACAAAACCAACCCGTCCTCTCTCCACCTACACCGCATTCAATTATGATTAAAATTGCAACATGACCTAACAAGAGTTGGTATTAACGCTAGCGCTGTGCCAGTGTCCATGTTTGCATTTTGGGTTTGTTGTACGGTATCCAAAGATGCGGTATTTTATTTATTTATTTATTTATTTATTTTTCCTTTTAGAATGTTGGATGCGCTACAGTGTGCGGCTGTGTGGGGTGAGGGGTAAATTTGAAACAGTGAGAGCACAAAAGAGAGTATTAAAGGCTCAGTTCTGCAAGGTGCCAAGCATTGCTATGATCTGGCAAATCGCTTGAGCACATGTTTTAACTTTAAGCACATGAGCAGTCCCATTGAAAGCGACGCATCGGGATGAAATCAGAGCTCTGGGACTGTGTCATATTGATGGAGAAGCGATAGGATGGGGATCTAAAGGTCTTTTTTTAGGCGCTGTAGGCACTCGCACACAGGCAAGCATGCATACGCGTTCACACAGAAGTCTGCAGACTCCTTTTCCTCCTTCAGCGGCAGAAGGACAATTTGTTTGCTGAAGTTACAGTTTTTAAATGATAAGCACGAATTCATGCATGTGAAAGAGAAGCGCCTTTGCTAAATTTGGCTTTGCTAAATCATTATCACAGCTAACAAAAAACCTTCTTTACACACCCTTGACACGTAGACCTTTTTCTTTTTTTTTCCCTTGTCCCTCCCCCTTTATGAAATGGTAAATTCTTCTTTCGGGCTCATTACCAGTCCTTAAATAAACATGAAGGTTTAGGCTGCGAAAGGCTGTAATTAAAAAGTTGGGATTCTCGCTCTTTGCCACAGTGTTATTTCCGATCTGGAGCCTGTATCCTTTGAAGCTGAGTTGAGTTTACGGGACCGGGCCGTGCTTGCGGTCAGACCCGGCCAGCAGCTGCCCACCAAGCCCAGTGCGGGTCTCACCCGGCGCTGGCTGGAGCCGGCGTGACTCATGCCGTTGACTCCAGCAATTGTTGGTTCAGGCCCTGACTACAGAATTAGACCCCTGGGGGGGCTGAGAGAATTAAGATGGAAAGACATGTTGGCATTTAAATAATATTTTCCCCTCTGGAATGGGCTGTGCCAGTGCTGCTAATTTTGATGAGTTCTATCAGAGGTTTAGCACTCACTTTTAGGATGCCCTTTGGCACCTGATTCAGTTCATATATAATTTGGGATTAAAGTACCTCGGGGATTTTTTTCAGAATTATTATTTGTTCTCACAAGCCAGTTTCTGGAGGCCTCTGCCGATGTGCGTCAGTCTTGCAGAGTTGATGTTTTCTTTCTCAGCAATTTTGCTGATTGCATCTTTTTTTTTTTACTTTTTACATTTTTTTCTTATTTTTTTTTTTTTTTTTAACGAGTGCTTTTCTCTCCCTCTCCTCTTCCCCTGTCTCTCCCCCTCCTTCCCACAGTCTGCAGCCAGGAGGGCGGGCACGTCCTGTGCGAACTGTCAGACCACCACTACCACCCTGTGGAGGAGAAATGCCAACGGCGATCCCGTCTGTAACGCCTGCGGGCTCTACTACAAGCTGCACAATGTAAGTGTGACTGTAATGCTCAATAGCGGGGCCTCAGTTTCGGCACTCCGAGGTCAAAAGTCTTCCTTGACTTAAGGATTTCCAGTCTCGGGTGGTGCCAGGACCTCCGTTATCTCTTTGGGGACCTTGGGGGTTGGAGCGATGAGGCGGCATCCCCTCAAATGTAGGCGATCCGACTTGGGGAGGTATAAAACAGGGCTGTCCATGGGTAATGTTAGAGCTTTCCCATGCCCAAGCCAAGAAAGGAGGGGTGGATCGACACAGAGAGACATTATCCGCTGCTGATTGGGTTCAGTGTATTGGAAAAGACAACACGCCGTCCTGCAAGCCGATACCCCTTCTACGCGTAGCTTTGTTCTTCCAGCAAATACAAACTCTGGAAAAAAAGCAAAATGTGCCAGCAACTATTTAGATCTTTCCTGGGTTTGTGGCTGCCTTTGTCCAGTCCCTCCACCCATCCCCGAAGATGATTTATTTAGGTCTTGTGTTTGCCCCGGTTGACGCAAGCAATTCCTAAACCGAAAAAGGACTTGATTTAGTTAGTGGGTTGCAGAGTCTGCTCAACCTGTGGTGTGAATTTTAAAGTGTCCGTCATGGAAGGGAAGAAAAAATGAAATGAAATGGCTGGCAGATTTAATCTAATATCACTATGCAAAGCCAGCTTGCAGGAACCAGGGATATGTACCCCAGGGAAAGAGCTAAAGGGATCTGGAAAGTCTTCTACTGAATAATGCTGTTAATAAAGGAGTCTTAAGGCTACTCCTGTTACTCTCATTCCACATGTGGCATTAGAATGATTCTTATGTCAGAAGAAGGAAAAGACTTTCAATTTCTCTGCTTTGATATAACTTCTTTTTTTTTTCTCTAGTGGTCGTTTGCTTTATGTATGACACAGAAATCTCGGGCTCTGCTTTGCCCTCATGTCCACCCACGCAAACACATCAAAGGCAGATCGGGTTTCATGGGGCACCCAACCCTTGTGGTGTCTCAGTCCCTTCCATTTGTTATTTCAAACTCTTTGGTTTCTTGGGATGAGTAAACAAGTTTGTATTAAGTAGGAAAAAAAAAACAACCAACCAGGCTAATTTTTCACCTGTTCTGTGAGAGGCATCTCTCTTGGAAAAAAGGAAAACGTGTTTACCCTTTAGTGGGAAGGTGTCTCAGCACGTTTTGAGTCCTATGTAGCAAGCAAAGCTTGTCATTAAACTCTCAGTGTGATCACTGCAAACAAAGGAGTTGGATCCGGAGTGAAAGCTCTCAGAATATCACAAGGATATGTTCTGCTTGCTCTTTTCATGGCAAGAAGGGAGCAAGGTCAGCCAGGTTCACTGCAGGAATCTGTGCCTGTGCTTGTAGCCATCAGTGGTAGGACTTAAATCACATAGCTTGGGAGACCAACAGTAGGGAGACCTATACCTGACCTTCTTCCCCAGTACCACCTTTGCAGAAAATAGGCTTTTCTCAGGTGCCATTAATTGGACCTGATGGACATGCCTATGTTTGGAAGAGGTGATTTGTATCCTTGAAGATGGTGTAGTTTCTTCCCATGGCTACAAAGGTTGGCAGAATGATGAGTTCAGGTGTGTCTACCTGTATTGTAGACATCTGAGTGGAGGAATCCCCCCTAAAGTGTCTAGAATGGTGTTCGAGTGCTGAGGTTCTCCAGAAATGGGCCTGCAAGAGCACATCTTTTTATTTTTCACGCTAACATTGTGAACCCAGTTGGCCTGAATTGACCCCTAGATCTACTGTTTAGGGAAACTCCGATCCAGCTGTGAAATTTGTGACATGGGGCAGGCCTTGGGCACATTGGAACCATTTTTATATTCATTAAAACCACCAACAGCTGCTTAAAGCACAGTTACTTACCAAAGTCAAGTAGTATCTTGCCTTATGAGCAACTCCATTAATGGGACCTGCTTAAATGAAACCCCTAGAGGACTGAGGTACTGCGTGCAGCAATATAACTAGTCAAGGATACTAAAATCTGGCTATGAGTGGGTAGATCCTTTTTTAAAAACTTTTTAAAGATGTTAGTTGTTACTGCAGTGAGAAATAGGCAACATCACAGCCTATAGTCCTTGAACATACGACTCTCATCTTTAAAGGTCCATGATGGTGGAGCATTGGAGCATTGTTCTGCAGCCCAAATGACTGTAGAGACTGTAACTGTGAAGGCCACATTGTGCTTCAGAAGCTAAATATGAGTGAGTTGTTTGTGACAAGTGGCAAGGAGGTGGTAGCTTCATGAAGATGCTTTCTCCTTTTGGCTGCTGTGAGGCAGGACCTAGGCAGCTGTGCTACCTGGTGTTTCACCACCTGTGCTGGTGAATGGTACCAGCATCATCCTTTAATCAACTCAAGGCAGGGAGGAAGTTTGGTGGTTGCATGTGGACAAGGCTCCTTGGCTGGTGCAAATTGGTCTGGTCTGTTAAAGTGCAAGACTGGTTTCTGTAGGCTGTGGTCCTGCTCCGTTTGTATATCTCATCTGCATCGGTTCTCTGTCGGGAGAGGTGTCAGAAATGGAGAGGATCATCATCGTGTGTCCCTCCCAAGCAGCTGAATATTTCTGCACAGATGTGCCTCAATGCCAGTGGAAAGTCTTTAGCTGCTCAGAAGATGCCTTCACCCTGTTTCAGGACAGGTTGTAGCAAATTCCTGGCTGCTTTTTTACCCCCTCCCCCCATTTAGGGTCTTCTTTGGGTTTAATGAATTTTTCTTGGACCTTCAGATCATTAAGGCATTATAATGGTTTGATGGATCTGAAGATGAAACTTACCCAGTTTTTCAGTCCACACCGGGAATGATTGCAGTGAAAAGACTATATCTTCACGGGGCTATATTTTCATGGAGCTATTTTTTTTTTCATGGGGCTATATCGGTTTGTTTTACTGTTGATTCCCACAGCTTAAGCAAACCCATTTGTCAGTAGGATATAAGCAATCATCATAATAGTCTTGGGGTGCGTTTAGTGAAGCTGCTGGCATTTCTCCCACTGACTTCAACAAGAGCCGGCTCCATTAACACCAGTATTAACAATGACTAATATTTCACATTGATACGGTGCCTTTCATCCCGTGGCATCCCAGAGTGCTTTCTAAGATACAGCCAGCCTGGAAGATTAACCCAACATTGTAATGACTATGTCTGAAGGATAAATCCGCTTCAGTGACAGGACCTTATTGAGGTCAATGGCAAAATCCCATTGTCTTCAGCCAGAGTAAGATCAGACCTATAATGTTTAAGACTATCCCCTGGATTTGATCTGTTCAATGTGAGGTTCTCGTCCTTGTTATTTTAGTCCTTCTGAGAAGTGGGATTGAGCCTCCGCTCACTTCAGGGATGGGTGGGAGTGTACCTTGCTGGAGGTGCAAAACTAACTGGCCTGTGCCCATAGAAATGAGTGAGTTGCCATCGTTTTTGGTAAAAAGTCCTCAGAAAAGGCCTCTTTCACAATATCCTAAAGCAGGGCTACGCGTCCCAAGAGCAGAGCAGTCGGTATTTCGCATATGATAAAACAAAGAGCATAATTCCTGCCCATAATTAATTGGCTCCATCTGAAATTAATGAATTTCATATACATGTGTTTGGCTGGTTTAATTTTAATTTAGCATGTGTTTGTCATTTTTATTACAATGAATTTTCATGGAGAAGGTCTTCCCTCCGGGTCTCTCGTTTCTCTACCCCAGAAAGAGAGATGGCTTCGTGGCTTTGATGTTTTGGGGATCGCTTCAACTCTGCTGTGACTGGCCTTTGAAGTCACTGGAAAAATTTTCCAGCTTGCTGCTGTGGCTGTGCTGGTCTCACTCCTCCTGACATTTATCCGAGCCCTTATTTGTTTGGCACTTGGGTCAAGTACCTGCTAGGAGGTACCACATACATCGGGATGGTGTGTCCAGCTAATATCTTGGATGGCATCTCTGTCCCCAGCACTGGCTGTGGCTTTGTCACCATCGTGAGCAAAGCTGTCATTCACATCCTTAAGTTTCACACCAAATCACTGCCTGGGCCAATCTGTTCTTAGTGAAACGTGAAAGACATTGCTTTGGGGAAGTGGTTATTGTCCTGCAGGACACGACACCAAGCTACTCAGGGTCAGGATCCCATGATTGCTCCAAGAGCCAGCACAGCCCCAGTCCTAGCACCAGGCTGATGTTGCTTTGACACCACCAGCTCCTGATTTCGCACGTTTGCTGTTTCACCTGGAAATCAATTCTGGCTGCCCCTGAGGCTTTGTGTCAGAATGCAAATCCTCATTAGGAGCTTCCTCCCCAAATCTGAGCTGGATTCATCAAGGATTGAGACTTCCAGGTCTCCTCTAGCATTGCTGCCTTGTGGGGCTTTCCTGGGGCTTCCTCCTGGCTTTGAACCTGGGCAACACGTCCCTGCTGGCTGACTTAAAGCAGGGCAGGCAAAGATTTCCCATCCCAGCCATCCAGCTGGAGCAAAGGGCCTGCCTTGTGTGTGTATCCCTGTTCCCTCGACGAGGACAGGAAGCCAGGGAGACGGGTGATGTTGTATTTAAAGCCCGTGACATTTGGGGTTTTTGCTTGTTGCTGCCCCAGGGCTGCTGTTGGGCTGTGCTTGGGCAGCTTTCTCCCTCCTACCTTTAGCAAGCAGGGCTGCTCCCTCCATCTCCCTTTATCCAGAGGTAGAGGAATCAGCCTTTTATTCACCCATTTTTTAGGATGAGGTGAAGTTTCCCACCACTGCTGGTACGGAGAGCATGGGGTCACTAATTCATACTGGGATGAGGAAATTATGAAAGCCTAAATTGGAGCAGATGAGCCTGGTCCTTTCTCTCCTCGTGCCTCCATCCCCATGTGTAACAGGGAGCTATTGTATCCCTGCCTCCCTGGGGAGAGAAATCCATGAATGATTTTCCCATGCTGCGGGGAAAGGCACCGACCAGGGGCTGATAAGCACGAAGTGAAACTCTACTGTGAGCTGGAAGAAGGGATTGCTTTGTCCCTTGCTCTGATTTAAGATCTTATGAGCGAAGATCTGCTCAGGACCCTTGCAGGAACATCTTTTCGTTGTCCTTCAGCGGGGTTGAGACAGTAGTTGCTAGTCGACAGCGGATCCATCTTTTTCCCCCTTTTCTCCCTTTTGCAGAACATCCCTCGGCACTGTCGTGTGCTCACATTTCTTAAGAGAAGTAGTGTTCAGCCCTGGGGGGGTTTCTGGGCTCTGCTGTGATGGGTGAAATTCTACAGAGGAACCAGCGCAAGACCTATAGAACTCCCTGTGTAGACTCCCCAGTCCAGATTTCTGAGGGTGTTTATGGATGTTGGATGCATAAAACCTTTCCCAAGTGTGGTCTTTGGGGCTTTCACAGCACCTGTGCTAATGCATGTTGTGGTGCTGGCTCTCTATGTAGCAATAGGAGTTTTTTCCAGGAGGTTGAACAATCCTTTTGCTGTTGTTTCCCAGCCCGGTTGGTCATTGCAGCTGCTTATGTCCATGCAGAAGATTATAATGCTTAGGTTTCCTATAGATATGTCTGCATGAAAGTAGAAAATACTCTACCAGGCAGCACAGATACCTGTTTCAGTACTCCCAAAGAAACCTGGAAGGCTTTAAAAATAAAATCGTATCGGCTGAAGTAAACCCCAAAGTATGGTCAGAGCAAAATCTTTCCAAAGTGGACAAATAAGACAAATACCTGTCACTTTTGTGAAGAGTTTGCCCAGATCCCTAATGCCGCTGTGAAAGTTTGAGACCCCTAGTAGCACTGAAATCCCAGCAGCTGTTGTCGCTAATGGTTTTAGATCAGTCAGGAAGCCTTGGGGTAAGCCGGTGTCTGCAGGGAATATTTCCAGGTGATAATGATTGGTTTCGTTCCTAAACACGGTGCAATTACCTAATGTGCAGATAGCTGAAATTTTTCAGCCGCTGCGAGTTATTCGAGTATGTTTTGCAGCCGTGAGGCTCTGCCAGCAATTTTCTGTCATCTTATCTTCAGAAATTTAGGATTTCTTGCTGGGATCTGCATTTTGGGATGGGAGTTGGGGAGAGGTTGTGTAGCCGTGGCGTGCAAGGGGAGGAGGTGGGCTGCTAGGCGCATCCCCGGGGCTGCCCGGGCGTGGGATACACGAATCCCACGGTGATTTGGGGAGAAGGGATGGAAGCACAAAAAAAAATAATTGATTTTTGTTTAGATTAACAGACCCCTGACTATGAAGAAGGAAGGAATTCAGACCAGAAACCGAAAAATGTCTAGCAAATCCAAAAAGTGCAAAAAGGTCCATGACAACCTCGAAGACTTTCCCAAGAGCAGCTCCTTTAACCCCGCCGCCCTCTCCAGACACATGTCCTCCATCAGCCACATTTCACCTTTCAGTCACTCCAGCCACATGCTGACTACACCGACACCGATGCATCCTCCATCCAGCCTCTCCTTCGGACCTCACCATCCTTCCAGTATGGTCACTGCCATGGGTTAGCGAGAGACTCCCCTGCTGAATGCTTACGGTCTCAAAATGAGATTTACTTTATATACTTGCATTTTTGCAGGCGTGCGGTTATGGGTCTGACAGACATCCCGAATCAAATGGGAGGGGGAAAAAAGAATTAAAAAAAAAAAAAAAAAAATAAAAATGTTATTTGAAGGCGTAAGAGAGAGAAAAAAAAATTAAAAAAACTCCGAAAAAACCACAAAAAGCACAAAAAAGGAAAAAAAAAAGAAAAAAAGAGAAAAAAGTAAAAAAAAAAAAGGTTTTAAAAAAGTGATGTTTGCCACTTTTTAAAGGAACTCACTATGGCGTCTATGTATTCTTACCCACTGAATCTGGATACCATTTGTGAATAAGCCATTCAGAACTTGCATTCCCTATTGGACAGGATCTCTAGTGCTGTGAAAAAAATAATAAAATAAAATAAAAAACGCTGAACATTGCATATAACTTATATTGTAAGAAATACTGTACATTTGAGGAAGACTTTATTGCATCTGAGGAGCTGTAAAGAAAAAGGCATGAAGGACTCCGAGAGATTTTTTTTTTAAAGGAAAAGAAAAAAAAAAAAAGAGGACGGGAGGACAATTTAAGAACCAGAAAAACAAACAATGCAGACCAAGAGGAAACGCGGTCTTACGAACAAATGGACCAACTGCCAGTCATGTCTTCTCCTTTTATTTTATTTTAATTTTGGTTTTTTTGGTTGGTTTTTTTTTTTGGTTTTTTTTTTTCGGTTTCTTTTTCATTTCCGGGGAGGGGGAGGGGGCTGGCTAGAACGGTTTTGATGATGCATTAACTAACTAACTAATTAAATAAATAACTAAATAAATAAAACCTGTAGGGAGATCATTCATTTCGGGCCATGGGCCTTTTACATAGGAAGTACCAATGGTGTCAGGCAATCAGTGTTAACATGCGGACATTGCCAACAAGGGGTTTTCAGATAGCCATTCTCCAGGTCTATACGCATTGTGAACAAGTTCCTGTAATTGTTGTTTGTATGTATAATTCAACGCACCAAAATAAGAAAGATGTAGATTTATTTCATCCTATTATACAGACTGAATGGTTGTACAAATTTATTTACTGCTAGTGATAAGACCTGCTTTTTTTGTTTTGTTTTCATATTTTTTCCTCCTTTTTTTTTTTTTTTTGAGAATAAACTAGATTAAATTCTGTTGACTTAAAAGTGTTTTGTGCTTGGGGGTGGGAAAGGGAATATGTTTCTTTCTTTATTAATTTTTTTTGGTTTCAATTTGTTTTGATGGTATTTATTACGTAGTTACCACGGGTACGGGAATGTGTGTCTCTGCGCTCATGCTGACAGCCAAACACAGTGTTTGCGGTGGCTTGATAAACGAAAAACACGGAACAAAGGAAAAAAAAAAAGCAACCCTCAAAAATAAATGGACTGCATGTTAGTGTAACCCCACTGTCCGGTGTGTGCTCCCTGTCCCTCGAACCCCAGCCCAGCCGCTGCCCCTGCCTGACGTCGGGCTCCCACGTGGGATGGGTCCCTTTTGGTCTCAGTCAACCATGGCCACCCAGGTGGAAAACCTGTGTCGATGACGATTTGGCACTGGGATAAGCGTGAAGGTATGGCAGGGTCCTTACGGTCCTGGCTGCTTTTTGGGCAGTGCTAGGAAAGAGCCCAGGACTTTGGACAGGAGCTGGAAAAGCGCTGTCTGCTCTGCCCCGCTGGGTACTCGGTGGCATAATTTGATGGTCTGAAGTTGACATCTTGATGCGAAATCAAGATGGACCAGACTCTGTGCTTGGAGAAATGGGCAGAACCTGTTATAAAAGGCTGGGTTTGCTGGCAGACAGCGGACAACTCCCAAAAATTCAAAGGCCAGCCCCTTCCTGCAAGAGTTTTATTTGAAATAATGCCGTTTGTATGAATATTATTATTGTTAATAGCAAAGTTTGGCCCTTATAGTTTAATTTCTGATGGTTTATTCCTTAGGAATGGTGTTCCTTTTAGTCTGTGTATTTACTCTTCCACCTTCTTTACACCATAGTAAGGGTTGGGCATTTACTTTCCAAATGAAGGGTTAAACGTCTTATCACCCCACTCCATTTGCTGGAGCTTTAAGCATGGTGTGATAAGACAGAGGCTGACAAGGCTGTGCGAAAATGGTTAAAAAACCCCAAACGAAAAACTAACCCCCAAACTTAAAAACCTCAGCAGACGTGACCTGCAAATTAATTTTTTTTTTAAATTATTATTATTTTTTTTTAATGTGGACTGAAATAACTGAGTTCTTTCACCCAGAAATATGTGTACTCCTGCCTTTCAGTGCCAAGTGGATGGAAAAATATCACCGTATCTCTCAGATGCTCCTTTGAAGCCGCTTTCTTTTGGGTGATAGCTGGAGAGGGTAACAGTGGCGGGGTCTAATCTTCTTCTGCAGGATGGCTCGCATCAGTAGGGATGTGTCGTGTAAGAAAGACCACTTTGAAACTTTCAGGATGATTATGCAGAGGTCAAGCAGTCATTTGATTTGGGAATGGGGGAGGAGGGGAAAAGGATTGACCTTTATTTGGGCTTTTTCTCCCCTGTTTCAAAATGAACGTAGTTAAACTATGTCTGCCATAAAGGAGGATTTAGCAGATGTAAGCGGAACAGGCAGTAATGGTTTTGTAATGTTGTATATTCTTTCCTTTTTACTCTGTTGACAAAAATGTGTAAAAAAAGTCGGAACAAATGGCACACATTTAAAATCTTATGTTAATCACCTTTCTGCTTTCTCAATGAATATTTTAAGCATAAAGACTAAATGTCGAAATAAAACAGAGTGAAGAATTACTGAGATGCAAATGGAGATCTTGTTGGCTCCTAATTAATCATCTGTGAACTATAAAGCTATTTTCAATTAGTCCAACAAATCAAAGGAAATAATCATCTTTGCTGATATTAAGCTTGAGAGATTATTATTTTTTAATTTGTGATGCTACAACCTTTCCCTCCTTTCACTCATCAACAGATTGCAGTTGGACTAAGATATTGCTTCCAGGACCTCAGCAATGGTGAAAATTTGGGGAGGATTCGTACGGCAGAATTTTGCACTCGGGTATTATTGTGTTTGACTCTTTCCATTTGCTTTAGAGGGAACAGGCTCCTGAGATTCTCACTCTGAATTTTTTTTTCTAAAACCTGGAAACCTCTTCTTGTTGCAGTTTCCTTCCGACGTTGTTTCGTAGGTCTTCAGGGCATTGAGCGAGATGAAGCAGGATTGGGGCCAGCTCAGACGATGGGCATCCTGAAAAGGACACGAATGCAGACACTCTGTCTGCATCTACTCTAGGAAACACGTACAGTTTGTCTAGAGAGTTCTTACACCAATTTTCTTATATTCTGATGCCAGGAGCAGGATGAATAAGATCTCTCACATCACGTAACCCCTGATTTCTGCCTGAGATGCTAAATAAACACGAGTTATCTACCAGTTTCTCAGTTATGTTTTTTTTTTTCTTTTCTTCTCCCAGAGCAAATATTGAGGATTTTTAATGTCTTGAAGGGCTTTGTTTGCTTATTTGTTTTTGGTTTTGTTATGTTTTTTTTTGTTTTGTTTGTTTTGCTTTGTTTGTTTACTTGTTTCTTTTGTTTCTTTCCTTTAACACATGGGAAAAAGCTGGTTTACAGAAAAGGCCAAGAGCTGTTGTTCTTGGGAAAACGTCTTGTGAACGGCGACTCTGCCTTTCTTCATCTCTGAAATTGCAGGGACGAGCTGACGATAGGCAGGTTGGAGCAGGAAAGCCCTCTGAGTCACGGCTCTGCTTCGATAATCTATACTGTGTAGAAAACACCATGGAAGTCATTAGAGGGGTCAAATCTTGTGGTCTTTTTGCAGGCAAAATACCTTCTGGGAATTCGCGTGAGTAATAGCTGCTCTGCTGATGTGACCGTGGTAACTTTACTCATGATCCAAGCAAAAGCCCATTGACATCAGTGGAAAGACTCCTAATGAGTAATGCAATAAGACTTGAATCAAGACCTCCTAAGTATTAATTTCAGTGTTATCACCTTGATTTATCTGCCTTAGTTAACTTTTCTGCTGCATCGGTCCCATGTGGGTACACATATGTGTACACAGACACACACGAGATATCAAATGGACATCTTTAAGATTGCCAAGCTCGAAGCCTCAAGGTTGAAGAATAGAGAAATGCTGTAATTAACACCGCCTGCAAAACCTTTGTTTTTTCCTATGCTTTTGGATGATGAGCTGTTTCAGGAAGTATCTAGACCTGCATTTAGGTTCAGATTAGCAGCGTGTTTTTGAAGTGATTTCCCAACAATCCCACCTGAAGGTGATGAGATTTTGCCTGGCTCGTGTAACATGGTTTCCTTGGACACTCACCTTATTTGCTACTACACTAATGGGAACTCAGGCTACGGGGCAGGACTAAAACTACCCTGATGCAACCTCCCAATACATGATCTTTAGGTCCTCAACACAGGCTGTTTTTCCCTCCAGAGTCACTCCTATTGCTAATGCACACACCGCCATAATCCACATGTTCTCATACTCCTTTCTCATCACCGAGGCTCCTGATTCAGGACAGGGTTGCGGTCTGGGGAAGAATCCTGGTGGGTGATGACAGGACTAGAAGGAACCTGCCTTGTTTTTTGCAGAGTTTGGGAGGTGTTTGGAATAACAGACTAGAAGAAGTTCATATGGAAAAAACCCTATAAATTAAGCCGTAAAAATTGACATACTTATCACTACATCTTTCATGGAGGTTCTATGTGGTATTGGGAAACTCGACCCGGTCTTGTCACATGGGGACAGCCACTAATCGCATGGTCGTCCCTTTCGGGGATGCCTAATTTCACACTCTGAGTTCTGCTTTGCAGAAATGTTCAGTGCTCTCAGTGGTACCTGAAGCCAGGGGATCTTGTGCCTGCAATTAATGCTGCATAATACCAAATTCTTTAAAAATACAGGGTTTATCTCAACCTGAACTGCAAAGCCGGGATTTCATTTCTTCTACCTCCTTCTATACCGAAATCTGGAGACCAGATAATAACTCCTTCTCTCCTCAAAGATGTGTTGTGAAGATAAATCCATCACTTGTGAAGTACTCAGATGCAGGTTGATGAGCACCATGGAAAAACCATCAGCTCCAGCAGGTCTGCAGGAAGGCAGGCGTGAGGAGTAAGCACAATACAGGTCCACAGCTCATGAAGGTCAATGTCCTCCCTTTGCCCTGAATGAGGGAAAGAAAAAAATTGGTGTGATTGCTGTATGTAGAAGGAACAATAGGGGTGGAGGGAGAGTGAATAATTCAATCTGGTGTTTCCTGACACTTCAGGCATTGATTTTTTTAATCTTCACACTGTTTTTAAATGCATTTTTTTGGTTGCAAAAATATAAATATATATGTACAGATATAGATGGGTCCTTATCAGTGGTATGGACTCCATACCTTGTCAGCAAAGGAAATGCGACTTGTGTCATGCCTATGAGTAAGTATGTCTAGACCCAGAGAATTGGGGGGCGCTTGTTGTCTGACTTTACTGGTTGTGTGATGTTCTGTGTGTGCCTGTGTGGATATTTAAGCTACAGCTCTACAGAAAGCAAGGCATAACACAAATGTATAGCAAATTGATACCTGTTTCACACAATTCCCTGAGGCTATGCAGACTCCTGGGTGGATGTTGGATCACTCTATCTTAGAAGTATATTTCTCTTGTTATAAGTTTAAATTAAGGCTTTGACCTGAAGCTCAACTCATTTTTTTCTCTCAAGGTACAAAACACCTGGTTATTTAACCTGTCCTTTTACATTTCCACTCTGGGTTACTGTCGACTCCAGATGCACTGAAATAATTCATAAGAACCTGTCCTCTGGGAAGACAGAAGTGACTGAAATGCTCAGGGAAAGCTTGTTTGTGAGCCTCGCAGGCTGGTGTTCATGCTAACCTGGATAATTAGCCAACCTTCTGCATGAGTATTTAAGCTTAGCCCATGAACTGTTTTAGTTCCCAATTAATATTATGTTGCAATATTATAGTGCAATCGCTTACTTAACTATTTCTGTATTAGAACTACATTAATCTTCTTACACTACTTGACTGGGTAACTTTTCTTGCTAAGCCACAAATCACCCAGTGCGTAAATCAGGGTGGTCTCATTGACTGCAGGGAGCATTGCTGTCCACAGATCTGGGTTGCTTTATTCCAGGATACAACCTTTCAGCTCCAATTCTGCTTTTAATTACACTCTTCCCTAACATTCACCAGTCATAGGAGAGCTTCCTCTCTCAGCTGAGGTCATTATGAATAATTGAGAAGTCAAGAGAAAGCAATATGAACTCCTGTGAATGCAGGGGGGCGTTGACAACTGTTGGCTTCTTGAGACTCTTGGTTTCTTCTTCTTTATGTGCCAAGACTTCCCATGGCCAGGGAGGCTAGAGGAGCCCTCTCTGCAAGAGGTGAAGTTGTCTTGCTCAAAAAACCTCAAGTTAGTTGCAGAAGGTCATCCCCTTCCCGCATGCATGCAGAAATGATTGCTGATGAATTTACTTCCTGCGGAGTTGCACCGGAGTAGATTTATAGATTCTGTGATAAATTTTAAACTATATTTAGGGACTCTGAGGAAACAGGAATGAATAGGCACAGGTCCTGAACTGTGATTCTCGATTGCAGCTGCTTCATAATAGACTTTTTTTTTTTAAAAAGTACCAGTACGGGACAGGAAGCGGAGGGGAATATAGAATTATATTGAGCCTGGAGAGAGGAGGATCCTCAAGTAGGAATTGAACAGGACCCATGGGAAAGCCAAAAACGAGGAAGGAGGGACTGAACCTATGATGGATTTCTGAACAGTCACCCAAGGTCTTTCCAGTAATAGCAGGCAGGATGTTTTCCTTTGTGAAAACCCGATTAAGTTTGTCAGACACTGATAACCTTTCTACAAGAATTTTCAATCTGTGTGTACTGTATATATGTACATAATTGTATTGTTGTCTATTAATTTCCGTACAGTGGCTTTTCTTTAAAATCCTGTACATCAAAAAAGAGTTATGCTTGCATATGGGCCTGTCAACCTTGTTTGTATTTAGTAGACCTTTTCCAAAAGGGTCATGGGAGAGGAAGGTGGAGGCCTATGGATTTGATGAAGTATATCTATCCCTGTTGTGTATGCATAGGTATTTCACGGATGGCACACAGGAATGGCTGTTATGTTTGCTCTACAATTGTCCTTTTGCATCAGGGGATGTAAAAGCTGGGTGCGGGCTCTGGTAACACCAGAGCCACCCCATTGACAAATTGACTTGAATTTTATCACACAAACTCCAAGCATCAAGTTCAGCATCTCTGCTCTGAGTCACTGTTTCAAGCTGTCCCTTCTCTCCACTCTTGCCCTTAGAGTGGACAACACCCAGGTCTTGCTTGGCTTCTGGCTTTAGCAGCGTGCCTCAGATTTCACTTGCCCATGGTGCAGAGCAAATCTGCTCAAACTGTTCCTGACGTGTTTGAGTGGAAGTAGCTGGTTTCTGGGAGGTTTTTTTGGGGACAATTGAGTTGGGAGGCAGGTAACAGGCAACAGGCATTCCAAGCCTTCAAGTGATGTGTCTTCTTTCTTCCTGGCTTCTTGAAGACCTCAGGCTGGTCAAGCACATAAAAGCTTGCTTTACTTAAGTAGGATGGATCAGCATAGTGTGTGTCAGCAGCTCAGACATGATTTATGATGTTTGGAGAAGTGAGGAAATCCTGTGTTTTCACTGAATTTTCTTTCCATTCCCTCTGGTCTGCTTCATCCACATCTCTGACATGATGTCATGTACCTTTACCCTGTATGTAGAGTGAATAACCCTTCAACTCAAACCTTCCTTCAAACTGTGAGGATCAGGTCTTCAGCCCAGTGCTGCTAAAATCAATTGCCAGGTCTCATTCTCTGCTCATTCCCAGGAATTACTGGGTTCCTTTGACTCAGTTCTCCTTTCAGGACATTACATTCCCAAATTTTCTCTTTTCTACACCATAAATCTGCTGCTGGCTTAGGAACACGAACCATTTTTCCTTTAAGGCAGTGGGAAATCTATAGTCAATGAGAATCTGTTGGCATGGTAGGGAAAGCATCTATCATGCCTATAGAAATTTATTGATTTTGACAACTGCTTGGGCTAAGATCAGTCCAGGTGAACAGATTCCTGCTGCTTTAGGACAATCACAAAACATTTGTGGGTGCCAGAGCACTGGAACAGGCTGCCCAGAGAGGTTCTCTGGAGATATTCAAGACCTGCCTGGATGCATTTCTGTCCAACCTGCTCTAGGTGACCCTGCTTTGGCAGGGGAGTTGGACTAGATATTTCCAAAGGTTCCTTCCAATCCCTGACATTCTGTGATTCTGTGATTTCTGGGAGTCTTTAGGTAGTTCTCTAAAGTATTTTACATGTTGTCTTTGACCATTTTTCAGCTTGGTGACTGACTATGGCTTGGGAACATGGGCAGACTGCATTACCTAATCAGGGGATGCACCCTTTTTACAGCTTCTGTGTCCACAATAGCGGCAGTAATGGATCAGGAGCAGGGATACATGTGACAGACTCACAGGCACATCTCAACATATCAGAGTATATGTCAGGTGGACAAGCACCCACAAACATAATTGATCAGATTGACTTACAAAATAATTTATTCTGCATCCCTTCTGATAAACCAAAGCCAAACTTTTGCTATGTGTAAAAATGTATGATCTCCTTTCAAAAGACCTTACACTCAAGTGTCTGCCCTGTCTTATGTACTCCATCCTTAAGGCTTTCCCATGGCCTCTAGCCTTTACCCAAGTAATTATTTGCTGACGCTGCTATTTGTATTCAGCAAAGCAGAGGCAGCTTGCAGCAGTAACTGTATCAGGATTGATTCAGTTGATTCAGCAGTTGATTCAGAAATATGAATCAACTCGGATCCTGACCTTCTGGAAGAAGTTGCTTCTGAAAAGGTCGTCTTCTCTCCCTCGAGGTCCATCTCCAGAGCCACTGATGCTGCTGGAAAGCCTCCTGCCTCATTTGTCATCTTTGGATCACCCCCGAGGAAGGGTCGGATGTTGGATTTCCTGGGCTGTCAGCTGTTCTTGGTCCTCAAAGAAACAGACAACCAGTCAAAGACGATCAATAAATGACATTACCTGCCCTGGAGTGTGAGGCTTTTCAAAAAGAAACTCCCAGGAGAAGATTCAAGCCTGGGATGTAATCTTGACCACACTCAGTTGATATTCAGTGAGGGGGGCTATGAAGGTGGTAGCATTCCTCTGAAATATTCACAGCCCATGTGTCCTCAAGCAATGAAAAAAGAGGTGGAAAAGAGGAGGCCTGATCCTGCTCCGGCACTGCTTTTTATACCATTATCCTGGTACGTTTATACCTCCTTTATACCTCAGGTAAGTGGAGTTACACCTTATTTGTGCTGGACTGGGATCAGCATTTGGCCTGGGTCCTTTACATTTTTAGATGGTCAGGAAAAGTTCATCTCTGCTCTCAAGTGCATCACTGTAATTCATTTTGGTGGTGTTAAAGCTGTGAAACTAGGAATAAAGTTATGTCCTGAATTATACCCACCAGTCGAGCTGCGTGAAATAGGAACAACATTTGTGTTCAAACTCTCTTTGTAGTGAATATCCAGCGAAAATATTCCTGTTTCTGAAAAATGACATGTGTTTGCAGTCCTCTGATCTTTGCAGCCTGCACCAGTGCTTGTGGCAGCTGGCCAGCGACTCACTGTGGACACAGAAAATAACTGAATTTTCCCCCTGAAGTCTCTTACAACAGATTTCTGACTATGTTTGCTATGTTACCTGGCTCATTTTGCATGTTTCTCTACCTCCTCATGCTTGGAGTTAGGTCCTTAGACTAGGCTAAATACCCAGCTGGAGAAATGCCCTTTTCAGGTCTAGCTAGTCAACTATCATGTAGCGTCAGGCTTGAGATTCTTCCCAGGCAACTTTGGACCCTACAGTGAAGAGGTTTACTTACAGGCAGTTGTCTGGGGTTTCTCAACGGTAAGTGGAGAGAAAAAGACACTTCTAAGGTTTGAATCTCATATATATTTTAGATAGTCATTTTAGGATGAGGTCAACCACATCCTGAAAGCACCCATTTCTTTCCACTGAGTAGCTCTACTGAAGATATTGGCTTTGCCAGTACATGGAGGTAGGAGAGATAAGCTCCCTCCCTTGTCATCAGCACAAAATTTGCAAGAATTGTCTTCACGCAAGGCAAGGATGACTTTGCTGGCCTTTGACCTTTGCACAGAAGGTTTTCTGGTTAGTTTGAAAGTGGTCTGGCACCACTTGACAGCAAGGAATTTGCCAAGGAATACAGTAGGTTGAGTAGGAAGGAGACTCGTACCACTCCTCACCTAAAACCACCTCCTAAATTGGCATCTCAGCAAAGTCTCCAATGCCCAGATCTTTTCAGATCTGGGCATTTTTGTTTTTATCAGCACTGTCAATGTTGCACTCAGTGCTGCAGTGATTCTTCCTTAACTTTATTAGGATCAACTAATTTACATGAATCAGGTTTTCTTTTTGGTCTTAAACGTGGTATCAAAAGGGCTTCTGGCAGCAGCAGCAATAATTATAGACACAAATTATTTTAATATTTATCTTATCTAACATCTGAGCATGTAATTGGAGGGCACCCAGACACAGCAATGATGTTAAAGGAGCTTGAAATGCCATTGTATAAGTAAATAAACAAACACATAAATACTTTGATTCTTAGCTACAGAGAATTAATGTTTCACACATCTTAAGGGGGTGTTATTTCACTGTTAAAAACACCGTTAAAGCACTAAAATCAAGTCAGGACTACTGAGTCCTATTTTAACTTCTGCATTTAACCAGTCACGAAATTATGATCCCGTAGACACAAATGTATGAAGTGGCTCTTAATTAATTATATACTGTTTTTTCCTTGCCCACATTAGCTTTCAAGACTTTATCTGGTATGGTGGAAGGGAGATTTAGGCTCCAATGCCTATTTCTGTAAATTGTTAGGTTCTCATCTTTTTGTACATCTGAAAAATGAGGCTAATTAGCCGCATGTCATCAAACATTGCGAACCCATTTGAGATGCAAAGTATTGTATCTCCTTCTTTATGCAAGAATAACAATACATCTCTGAATGTGATGTTAAAAGCTTCAAAGCTAAAAGAACAGAATAAAGTGGGTGCCATAACAGTACAGACCCCGTCCAACTCCAATTAGTGACCTCAAAAATGCCAACCCCCCTTTTACAATACACTTACTTAATATTACAGTACTTGGCCATGGCAAGAAATAGGTAATGCTCTGTCTGAGAAATACTGTTTTCTGAGGATAAAGTCCTGATAGATCTTCTAACTCTGCAAGCATGCCAACCCACAAAGGATGGCTGTGCAAAAATCGGTGGGTTGTTTCAGTTGCCAATCTTAAAAAAGTTAGAGATTAGTAACACGGAAAATAATTCTGGCTACTAAAGATGGTGTTAGATTATGGCACTGCACTGGTTTCTTCTGACAGGAACTAAGTTCCTGATGGAGCAAACAAGTTTGTCTTCTCCTTGCAGCTGGGTATTTTTTAAAGTTAGATTTACTAAAAAATAGCATGAGAAAGGGATGGAGACTCATTTCGAAAACTGGGCTTGAAGCTGACTGAAAAAAATCTGTGGGGAAATGAATCCCCAAATGTATAATTGCAACAGTTTTAAATGGTTTCTCTGTTGGAAATGTATTTGCTTTCATGTTTTCCAAAGCAAAAATATTCTGATTTTTCATTTTGAGAAGGCATGTTTCATAAAAACTTGACTTACCTTGAAAAAAAAAAAGAAAAAAAATTAATAAGGTTAATTAACATAAAAATTACAGGGTCAAGTTGAACAAAATATTTTGCCTTGACCTATAATTAATTTTAAAAGAAATTTCATCACAAAATTAAAAAGGAATGTTAACTCTTCTTGATTTTTTTATTCAGTTTCTGAATGGAACCCCTCCTTACCTTCTAGTAAAGGGTAATTTTTTCCCCCAGATCATTCTTGGGCATAATCTGCTCTGTTTGTGATCAATAACCAAGATAGGCCAACATGGTCTGACTTCAGAAATCCCATCATTAACAGGGATCATGACATTTTAATGCTCTCTTTAGACACCCTATAGAGATATCCAGTAAGGAAAGCTTTATTTTATCTATGAGTGACATATTGACCAGGACCCATGAATGAGATCGCACATTTCTGTCCAGGCAGAATGATGAACAATAATAATAACAATACTGTGTAAAAATAGCATGCACACACAGAGACAGAGCGAAGAGCTGGACTTCTTAGCTGGGCATATAAATCGAAAGTCTTTCAACTACATAGTTATCAATTCAGCTGTCAAATAGTTGTACCACTTCCCACTGTATTTTTGGCATGAAGATCTCTGAGAACATTTTTGCCAAAAGAGCATGAGCAAGTACAGGAGATAAGAGTTTGCCTCTTCTCTTCTCTTCTCTTCTCTTCTCTTCTCTTCTCTTCTCTTCTCTTCTCTTCTCTTCTCTTCTCTTCTCTTCTCTTCTCTTCTCTTCTCTTCTCTTCTCTTCTCTTCTCTTCTCTTCTCTTCTCTTTCTCTTCTCTTCTCTTCTCTTCTCTTCTCTTCTCTTCTCTTCTCTTCTCTTCTCTTCTCTTCTCTTCTCTTCTCTTCTCTTCTCTTCTCTCCTCTCCTCTCCTCTCCTCTCCTCTCCTCTCCTCTCCTCTCCTCTCCTCTCCTCTCCTCTCCTCTCCTCTCCTCTCCTCTCCTCTCCTCTCCTCTCCTCTCCTCTCCTCTCCTCTCCTCTCCTCTCCTCTCCTCTCCTCTCCTCTCCTCTCCTCTCCTCTCCTCTCCTCTCCTCTCCTCTCCTCTTCTTCTCCCCATTCTGGACCTGACTGTTTGGGGGGGACAGACCTATGTGGGCCTTCCCCCCAAATGAACGAAGGAGCACCATTTCATCATTGCCTTTCCAAAAGAGTTGCTTGTCTCAACAGAGAGACTCCAGGGACAGCAATGTGCAATGCAGGGAATAAAGCTAAAATGGTTCCAGAAGGCTCATCTTGAAGAGTAGGTGTCCTGGCAGGTTCATGGATTGGGCATTGTTTTAGTTTCTTAGGACAGATTTTTGGAAGGCTGCTAAGGCATGGTCATGCATTGGATTCTTCCAAGGCATGGGGTACTGGCAGGGAAAGAGAATTGGGCCTAGGTGAGCCAAAGTTGTGTAATTTCACAAGTCCTTCAGCTGCTTCCCTATAATCCAGGAACGTAGGGGTGTAAATCCCGACTTAATATCTTAGTTATGTTCGATCTACTTCTAATAATAGCTCCGCCTACCTGACATGGGGCATAACTCACTGACATTTGTAAGGCCATCTGGGTCTTACAAGTAAGATACAGCATGAGTCAAACACGCTCTAAGAAAAACAGTGCTGACATTCCCATTTCATTTTAATTCTTGCTAACAGGGGCCTTGCCGGCCTGAAACTGGGGGTTCCTGCCATCAGAACCCCAGCAGACAGCCCACAAAAATAATTTTCTCATGTTGCTTTTTATCTCCCATTTCTAGAGAGACTAGCACAAGAAAATAACACCCTGGGAACATACCCGGGCTGTGCCCAGAGTTTGATTTAAGGGGAGAACAACCCGTCAGGTCAAGAGAAATGGTTAACGGCGGCAGTGCTCAGTTACCTCTGTGTGACCTCCCCTGCAAACGTGGACGGGAGTCTCTCGGCGGTGCCGCCGATATTGGATGACTCTGCTAGCGTTGTTGAAAGACAGGGGTGATAAATAGCGCTTGAGCCACGTTTCTCCCCTCCTTCAGGCAGAATTTGAGAATCTCAGGTATACGGCCTTGGGAGAGTGATTCACGAGGTACCACTCGCACTGGCTTCCTCTGAGGGAGAAAGCTGACACTTCCAGGACACTGACCTCGAGCCTGTATGCATTTTAAATGTTTCAGCACCCTCAGGAAAACCACAATTAGATGTTGCCTCCCTGTATTTAACACCCGGAGACCAGCAAAGCATATGGCTGGAGAGTGAATATTTGAAAAACAAAGCATTTGTTTTTCAAATGTCACAGATAAAAAAAAAAAAAAGTTTGTTCTTTCTACAAAAAAAATCTCTGACACCAGTTGGGTGAATTTGAGCTTGTTTGGAAGTGAGCTGAATACCTTTTTGCACCTCCCCACACAATCACCTTGCAGAAAAACAACCCCTCAGCCAAAAAAAAAAAAAAAAGAAAGGCAAACCCACACAGCTTTTGCACTTTGTAGAGGCAAGACGGTGCTTCAAATCTGCCTTCGTTATACAACTATGTCTGGCCAGGTTGAGCCTTGCACTCGCTCCTCGTGCCTTCCCCTCCCGTGCAGCACACGAGCTCTAGACGTTGGCAGCTGAGTGTAGGCAGGATCTCAGATATCATGGCAATATAAATAAATAGAGAACGATGAGATAAAATATACAGGCAGATGGAGGGGCTGATAACGAGATAGGCTGATAGGGTGGTCAGGGTAACTGCGCTTCAGCACATGCATAAATACGTGGGTTGTGCCCCTTACCCTAGGGGCAAAATATCCAGCATCCAACATGACACACACGCGGCCATTTAGCCAAAAGTACTCCAAAGCCCATAGTGAGAATAAACCTTTGCTCGTGCAGCACGTTTAAAGTAACAGCACTTTCTATAAAAATATCTTTTTTTTTTTTTTTAAATAACAGGTACTCGTTAAGTGGGACTGGTATAATTTGATCCCAAGATTTCGAGAAAAAGTTAAAAAAACCCCAGCACTCCAATATTTCCCCTACCCACCACCACCCTTTTAGGTAGGCAAATACCCAGATACTAAGCCGAGAGCTGCTTCTATTAGGAGAAATGTCCAAATGGTCATGGGAGAAGTGATTTTTTGTTACTTTTCCAAACTTTGTGCTATGGGGACCACTAGGGAAAATGTGAGGGTCATGGACTGTAGCCTTTTTCTTGACACTCGACCAGCTTTTCGTTGTGCAAACATTGCTGTAGATCCATACAAGCTCAATGGTGATCCTGAATTTCTGCCTGCGGGCATCATGCTCTCTGTGAGCCCTTTCCCTACCATAACAGCCACAAAAAACTGCTGTAGTTATGGTATGGTTTGATACAGAGTCTGTTATTTGCTGGGTATTTTTGTCAGAGCACTGGTGACGATTTGGGACACTGTCTTGTCTCATGCTTACTTACTAAATTCAACTTTCGGTAACAAGCAATTAGCATTTTGTACTGTATGGTGTGGAGGGGAATGTATATATTTTAATAAATAGTACATTTTTACCAGAGACAAAAACGCTAGTTGAATTTGCTGCAGAAACTTGTGACCAAAATAAATAAGGGAAGTGTTTAAATATCATAGCATGTAGATATTTTTAGGGTAAAATGATTCCTTTATGGAAGTAACAATTTGATTTGACTTTTTTAAACTGGTGCTTTTTGCATTTTTCATTTCCAAATGGCATTTTCTTTGAAGGATTGACCTAATTTAGAAAAAAAGAAAAGATAAGAAATAAAGAAAAGTTTTAAATGACTTCCAAATGATACTCAGCATTTTGTTTTCAGCTGAAGAAAATGTTTTGGGCTGACTCAAATGATTTTTTTTTGTTTGTTTCATTAAAACCAAATGAAAACCTTCAAACTTCCCGTTTTGCTTTGCTTTGACTCTGTCATTTTTTTTCTTCTGCACTTATTATGCTTGGCCACGCCACTGGAAAATGCAGTAATTCACTGAAGTGAATCACCACTGGTGACCTCTTTGAAAATACTTTCGGTGATACACCTCAAACATCTCCAATCTTTCACATCTTTCTTCAGCTCTAAGCATTTGTTAATTAAGCATTGCCACACAGTGCCGAGGGAAAAAGCTATTACCATAAAACGAATGCAGGATTTTATGTGACCTGGCTTGAGATATTGGGACCATCAGTTTTCCAAGCAAGAAGAAAATCTGAGATTCTTGGAGCGTTTCCTCTTCAAACTATGGTAGGCAATTCTGCATCACTGCTGGGGTTATTTGTCCATGCAAAGTGGTAAAAAATGCGGCCACTGCAACAGCGAGGTAAATTTGGCTAAGAAATAATGTTTTTTTTTCTATGGATAAATGACATGTTCCAAGCACCAATGTTGCCTTGTCTAGGACATTTCACAAAGGGTAATCAGGCACTGGTGCGAAGAAAAAAAACCCAACCAAACTGAACTTTCTGTGGATGTGCAATGCAAACAAAACCGCAGCTTTGCCTTCCCCACCCCTGCACCAAAACTATGTTGAGGTTTTGGAAAGTATATTCATATTTTCATTTTCACTCCTCCAAGGTAGGACAAGAAGCAGGATGTGCTGAAATATGACAAAGGGCCGTCTGGTCAGGGTAGGTTTTCAGCACACTTGTGCAGAGCCCAGGACAGCTCTCATTAGTGTGCGGGTTTGGAGGTGGGGCTTTTCCTGTGAGTTGAAACCTTCACCCAGACTCTCCATCCTAAGCATAAAAATTGAGTCTTCGTTGTGGGTGACTGAGAACGATCACAGAATGGTTTGGGTTGGAAGGAACCTTTAAAGGTCATCTTGTCCAACTCCCCCACAATAAGCAAGGGCATCTTCAACTAGATCAGGTTGCTCACAGCCCCGTCCAACCTGACCTGGCATGTTTCCAGGGATGGGGCATCTACCGCTACTCTGGGGAACGTGGGCCAGGGTTTCACCACCCTCATCGTAAAAAATTTCTTCCTTTATATCTAGTCTAAATCTGACCTCTTTTAGTTTAAAACCATTATACCTTATCCCAACGCAACAGGCCCTGCTAAAACGTTTGTCCCTATCTTTCCTGTAAGCGCCTTTTAGGTACTATAAGGCTGCAGTAAGGTCTCCCTGCAGCCTTCTCTTCTCCTGGTTGAACAACCCCAACCCTCTCAGCCAGTCCTTATAGCAGAGGTGCCCTATCTCTTTGACCATTTCAGATGATCAGAGGAAATTTTGCCCTCTTTACAACCGTAAGCCAGAATGATCCTGGCTTAAGGATGTAAAGAGGGCAAAATAAAATTTTCACTGCTAAACTAATTTTCCTGTTGAGCCCCATCACTAGTCAAGTCCCTGTTGAGGTTGCAAAAATTTCTGCTCCCATTGAAATTAGGGTGAATTTTACCCTTACCCTGAAACAGGGCAGAGGTGGGCCAGCTGATAGGGACGGTTCAAGAGGGACAGGGAACTGCTGGAAAGGGTGCAGCGGAGGGCTACGAGGATGATTAGGGGACTGGAACACCTCTCTTATGAGGAAAGGCTGAGGGATTTGGGTCTCTTCAGTCTGGAAAAAAGACGTCTGAGGGGTGACCTTATCAACGCTTATAAATACTTAAAGGGTGGGTGTCAGGACGATGGGGCGAGGCTCTTTTCAGTGGTGCCCGGGGACAGGACAAGAGGCAATGGGCACAAACTGGAACATAGGAAGTTCCACCTAAACATGAGGAGGAACTTCTTTACCCTGAGGGTGGCAGAGCACTGGAACAGGCTGCCCAGAGAGGTGGTGGAGTCTCCATCTCTGGAGACATTCAAAACCCACCTGGACGTGTTCCTGTGTAACCTGCTCTAGGTGACCCTGCTCTGGCAGGGGGTTGGACTAGATGATCTCCAGAGGTCCCTTCCAACCCTATGATTCTATGATTCTATGATTCTATGACTGGCAGCGGAGGAGTCAGGGAGAATAAAGCAAGATTATTTAATAGAAGAATTACAGTCTTTTATTTGCATTGTTTCTTTTCCTCAGCTCCAAGCTTTGCATAAAACTGTCTTTGTTAAAATATCGTGTTGGGCTATGGTATTCGATTGACAAAAAGGCATTTATGCTGGGGTTTAATGCAGCACAGAAACAAGGTATAGTTGCTTTAAATGAAAATGAAGGGTAGGCAGCATCCTGAGAGCCTCAAAGTTTAAACAAATTACAAGAAGTATTTCTCAGGTGAAATTGGAAAGGGTGCTCTGTGATGCAGAAGAGTGGCCATGAGTCCTCTGTGTTCACACCATCTTGGGTATTGTAAGGAGCTTTCTTGTGAAACTGTTTGCCAAACCAGAAGTCCTAAATTGAAATGTGTTGACAGAAAGAATCTTACTACTTATTTATAATTTAAATACATCTTGAGGCAGGTTATGAGATGATGCGGGTAAGTCATGATCCACCCTCCTTCCTTCCTCCCCGCATCGTGGTGCTCCCTCCAGCATTGGCCAGGGCGTTCGACATTTCGGGTGCTGATGCTGGGCATCATCCCTTCGCCCTGTGTTTCAGAGGGGGGAGAGGGTGCTGGGAATTTGGCAGGATCGGGCCCTTCACCTCATGCAATCCTATGACCCCGAGGGAGCCCACACACAGATTTGTTCCGTAACACATAACAAACAACTTCGTTTCACTTAAAGGGAGGGAGATGAGCACTTTGAACAAATGATGCATTAAATCAGGGCTGCCAACTGCACCTTGATGCGAGTGCTTTATGCCAAGATCTGTCTATCTATCTATATAATCTTTTATAGTCCCAGCTCTTCCTGCTCATCTATCTATCCATCTCTCTCACTCTCTCTCTGTATATATCTTCCTTATTTCAAACTCATTCTCTGACTGTCTGTCTGTTAATCTATTTACTTATTTTGATGGCTCTCATCAGAATAACATCTATTATAGTGTTTTAATGACACTGGCAAAGGACACATTACAATTCCCCCGACAAAATTACGGTTGTGTGGAAATCAGAACCCAGTTTAGCTTGACTGAAATCAAGTGAAAACAGCAGCTGGGTGGCGGGTTTCATCATCCAGTGGTCAGAGCCTGGAACTGGGGTTTAGGGGCTGTAGGATCTAGTCCATGGTCTGCTGTGGGATTGTTTCCTTGCAATCTCTCTCCTGCCCTCATAAAGTCTTCCTCTTTCTCATTTCTACCCTTGCCAGGCCTGCTATGGGCATCATAAACAACAGGTTTCTAATTTTTGCCTGGAAAACTGACCCATGGGCTTTGTGGCCTCTGAAGGTGCTACTGAAAGGAAATGACACATTGTTTTCCCCACACTCTGCCCTCACATGTGAGATGTACCCTCCATCTCTCTCTCAAGGCACTTTGGGAGGAGCTGCCATTTTGCGTTTGAGCTCAGTGCAGGTAATTAGTTGCCCTCCCTCCTCTCAAACTATCAAAATTTACTTACTTTTTTTTTTTTTCTTATTTATTTCTCACTTTCTGTCATCTGAAAGAAAATGAATCCGACCCTTTCTCCTCTCCCCCCTGTTGTCCCCATGTTTTACGCTCTGTATATAGTAAAACACATGCTTAGCTTACTTGGATTGTATTCACATGTATTAACTTCTACAGCCTGCAGCGAACAATGAAAACCCATCCTAGTAGGGAAATAACAGTAGCTGCGCATTGGCTGTAAAGGCAGAGGAAGAGTTTCAATGTACACAAGGAAATCGAACCTCCGATTTGCATAAGACTAGACTGTGCTAATTTGTTAAGTGAATAGATAGATGAGAAACAAAAACATGCCTTAAAGCATGCATGGATGGTTACTGCAGAAACCAGTACCTAAAATGGGTCAGATCCAAAAGGGAAGGCGGCAGAGCCCACTGGCTGCTGCTGGAGTTGGTCTTGATCAAAGGATGAATAAAAAGCAAATATTCATCTGCTCCATGAAACCGCAGCCCTTGCACGTGAAAGGCAGCAGGGAGCCACCTGGCACTAAGGGACGCTCCAGAAGCGATGGTATATCCAGGGCCATGTGCCGGATTTCCCAGGACCCCCAGAAACCTAGGATTACTAATTTTTTTTTTTTAGGCTTCACCATCCGCATCATCCTCCCCGGAGTTTGGCAGAGAAGTTTTGCTGGAGAAGCACAGAGCGAGGCAGATGGCAACACGATCTCATTTCCTCTCCTTTCCCGGTGAAGTGCTTGCCACTCTTGCAGACAAAACTTAAATTTCCCGAGGGAAATGAAATCAATGGAAGTCTCTGGGACTTTTCCTCTTTGTTACCTGTGAAAGAGACAGTCTTTAGGTCTGTACTCAAGAAATGTGATCAGCTCCAGCAGCAAAGAGAGAGAGAGACTTGATATTAGCCATCACATGAATGTACACACACCTATGATACATATATATGTGTGTATGTGTACATATATATATTTGTGTACATATCTATATAAATCCAGCTGAGTGGGTTTTCCATGTCGAATAAATACCTGGGATCCCCAGGATCAGACAGTTTGATGAAATATGCTTTTGCTAAGCATTTGCTATTTTCTCCACCAATTTGATTTATTTGACCAGCAATAAGGAGTGATCTCAGAGCAAGAACAAAAATAATCGTTTCTTGATGCGAAAAAGCTCTAAAATAATAAATGCCAAGAGCTCGCTGAGATGAAAGACCTGAGGTGGTTGTTCTGGAGGAAGGGAAGCTGCTTTGTGGAAGTGCAATAATATTTTCCTTGCCTTAAGACTATGAAGGCTTTTCTGTTCAAGCTTTCCCCTGGAGCTTTAGCAGGATACGGCCGTGTTATTACACCTTTGATAGCGCGCAGCCAGGCGATAGCTGCATTAGCAGGTGTGTTAGGGGTTGTAGTGAAACTTTACAGCCAGGGCTTGTTTTCAGGGATCTGTTTGATTATGTCTTTAAACAGTACAGCTAGGTGGCAAGAGACCACAGCAAACTGGTCCCTGCAGACGAGGTCCTGGGTGGCTCAGAAACATTGTGAAGTTTCCAGTCAGAGGTGATGTGAGCTCTCCAGGTTGCTGAGCTGGGTATCTATGAAGGCTTTTGCCTCTGCTGCCTGCCTTTGGCTTGCTTCTGGCTGATGCCACTGAATGGGGAGACATTCATCACGATCCTTGCAGCAGTACTGAAAGGTGTCTGAACACCTCCAGAGGGAGGGTACTGGGACCTGTAGACAGCAGAACAGAAGTAAATATAATGTTTTCCTGGAAAAGTAGCAAATGCAGTAAATGGCATGGGAAGGATCTTCAGGGTGAGGGAAGTCAATCCCTCACTCTGACCTCTGAAGACAGGTTCAGCTATACTCCTTATGGGCTGATATTTGTCAGCGGTTCTTAAAACCTCCTCTTCCTGCGATTAATACACTCACCATTAGAAATAATTTCTCTTGTCTTGTCTGATGTCTCCAAGGAAAAACACAAGACTTCATAGTATCCCTAAACCACCAATTACTTATTAGTTACATGGCAAGCCTAGGAGATCACAAGTTGCCCCTCGGGCAAACAGCCGTTACCCATTATGGAAAATAACGATCTGACTTTTGGATAACTGAAAGGGGAGGAACATGAGCGAGGCACGCAATCTGTCAGAGAACTGCCAACCATTTTATAGCTGGGAATGGCTGAGAAGGTATCATCACCTTTGCCGGCAAACCACAAAGGAAAAATATGCAGCTATCAAAGGGGTTCATGAACCTAGATAGATAGCTGGGGTTGCTGCTTTTCCACTGGGCATTGGCAGCCCTCTTGGCCTTCTACCGTATGGGATATCCAATGAGATATGAGCTCTGAATGTGGGTGCAGGCTGAGTGAGGACTTGGATCTTCCATGGGAAAGGCTAGAAGAGTTTGCCTTGTCAACAGTTCTATGGGTATTGGTTTAGACTCTTCATAATCATATTTACCAAATTCATTAACTATGCAAAAGAAGCCAACAGGCATCTTTGCTCTTCCAGACCGATGATACCCAAAAGACACGAGTGTCTCCCATTTCTGTAAGTGACTTTCTGTATGTCTAGGTTTTGCACATCCTCTCTGCCCAGGATCTCCTAAGGAGAGGTGGCCTGTCCACTTGTTTGTTTTATTCCTGGATGCAGTGATGGTGTATTGTCCTCCTCACTGTGATGTGAATGTGTGCAGTGCGAAAACCTGAATCAACTGATTTTAACACATTACATTGATATGCCTGTTGACATCTTTTCTGGCTCTTTGAAATAATTCCCTAATTACCTACTGCACCAGGGACCACAACAGGGATCAGTAGAGTTGAACCCCTTTTGTAGCATCTTATTCAGAGACCCCTTCAAGTCCCTAGGAAAATCCTTGAAGACTCTGCATGGGAACCTGTATCTCTGCATGGCCTGTTCCTTATTGAGGAGGGGTCCCCTCTTGGATCAGGGGGTCTGAAGAAGCAAATTAGACTGTTTCTATGCTGCTTTTCTTCTGTATCCCATTCCACCTCTTAGAATTATTTATAGTTCTTCATGTCCTCCTTCTCTCCTTTCTGCAGCCTTCCTTTCCAAAGGGCTGGTTACCAGTGAGAAAGCTACTGATGACTCTTACTTTGTAATATACATAGTGGTATGTTTAGGGGAGCATTTGGAGTAGGAGTTTTGAGGGGTTAACTGGCTCCACCATTGAGTGGCCACCTCAGGGTTTTGTTGCTGAGCTGTGTCTGTGGTGGGTTACTTTGCAGGAGGCAATAAGTGCTTGTGGCATGGCTGCTGCTTGTCTGTCCATCCACCTACTCCTTGTCATACTCTCTCGGAAACCTCAGCAGATGAAATGCCCAAATATCTGAGATCCTACTGCGTCCCTTCTCTGAAAATGTCCTGCTGACTCCAGCCTTCCCCAAGCTCTTGCTGCAGCACCCAGTTTGGCAGAGTCCTGCAAGCCATTTTGTAGATCTTAATGATTGCACAGCCCTCATTTTGAAGGCTCCCAAGTGTTTGCTTCAGGTATGCCAAAAAGAGAGGGTGCGGTGCAGGCTTTGGTGAGTTGGCATCCACTGACTTGAGTCAGTATTTTCAAGCCCTCAGTTTTGCAGACAGTGGAACCTGGAACACTGGCTCTCCTCGTGGTCCTCCTCCTCCTTCCTCCCTTCATCAAGGAAGCCAGTGCATGAGTGCATGGAGTGCTGATGGGAGCCACCATGATGGACACCATCTCGGCTGGCGGGGTGAGACATGAGTTGGGAAAGGAAACAACATCCAGATGGCAAAAACAACCCAGTGCTCCTCACAGCATTGGGATGGCCACTCTGAGATGATATTGTGGGCTTGAATCGTATCACTTGGCTAGGCGGCATCTCCACTTTGCAAGCGTGACATGATAACCATCTAGAGCTGTCTACACGTGTGCAGGGTTATCTTTGGCAATACAATGTGTGGAACCAACAGCAATGAGATAATACAGTGGCACGGTTATGTATTAAAACAACTAGTGGTGGGGCAAAGTTGAGCTCAAGTTGATCCTACATATCAAAAAGGACCTTCTTTGCAGTGGAGCAGTTATCATAGAAAAGTGAGGACTCTGTCCTATGGAGTGTTTAAGTCTGGACAAGACACTAGGGAACGTACCAATCCCACCTTCTCCGCCTGCCTTTTCCTCCTTTCTAACATGTTGCCTCACCTGAGATCACCCAGATCTCAGTGACAAAAGATCGGGGAGGCCATGCAACCTTGCCTCCAACCAAAGCAAGATTCTTCCACCTGCCCTGCCTATACCACACACAACAAAGAGATGGCTGTTAGTTCATGATCATTTCCCTCCCCAATTTTTTAATCCTGAAGTAAACACGCTGCAGCTACAGGAGGGGTGGTATGCAGAGACCGGGCCAGGGCTGGCTTCCACCACGGTGGTAGGAACGGGAATTCCACTGCAGGCTAAGGGGAAGGGAGAGCCCTCCAAGCTAATGTGATGTGGGAGGTCTAATTCCTACCATCCCAGGCCTGATTTGTAGGCAACAGATTATTTCACTGGCTTTCACGATGGTTTTTATATCTTAAGTTTGTTTTTTTTTGGCTGGTTGTTTTTTTTTTTTTTTTTACATGAAAGCAGGAGTGTGTGGATTTTGCAGGTAAATTATAATGAAAACCGATGGGTGCTTGTGTAGGCTTGTAGAGGGTTTGCGCACAGAAAGCAAGCAGGGGCTGGAGGGAATAGCTGAATGCCCAGGGAAGGTTTAATTAGCATATAGTGAAAAATCTAAAGGTTATACCTAGCCCCAATTCAGTGAAAGACAAAAAACCGCCTGTTCTCAGAACATACCTCAGCAGCAAACCCTGTCGCACCTGATGCAATGCTTCCCTCTTGGGCCACCCACCTCCAAGATGTGATTATGCAGTGAGAAAGGAGCAGCGCTTTGCACTTTCTGTTATCATGGTCCTTCTTAATTATACATGCGTAAGCGTTCAGACACGGCTGCAATGAGCATGGTACACATCCAGGGGAAGTGAGATTCATCTGAGAATCTCCTACCGCTTGGCAGGCATTTATTAACTCAGCCTCCCAACACCCCCGTGAGGAAAAATGTGTCGAAACCCATTTTCAGTATTAATTTAAAAAAAAAAACAACCACACAACAAACTTAAGCAAGCAAAGTGATTTGCTCAAAGCCAAACAGCAGGTTGGTGTGAAAGAGCTTGCCTTGAAAACCCAGAATAAGGGATTTTGCCCTTTGTCTCTTCACACGAGGCCGTGTTCCCACGTTGCTCTGTGTTTCTACAGAAACTACAACAGGGGGGTCCCGCTCTGTGACTCAGGGGCTTGGTTCAAATCCAGAGAGCCATGTTTCCATGATTACTCCTCCTTTATGTAAAATGGCCCTTGTACAGGCTCATCTTGCTGAGCTGCTTGGCGCGGTTCCTGGGCCTGACTGCTACCATGGGGTAGGACTGCAGGATCACATTTCCATTTTGTGAGGAGACGCACTTTCTCAGGATGCATGGAGGCCTGGCTAATTTCAGTACGAAGTCTGCATGAACCAGAGCTGCAAGCTTAGATCTACTGCATTTTTATTATTATTATTAACATTAATATTCATTGCAGTAGTGCGTCGAATTCCTAATCAGCGATCAGAGCTCTTGTACTAGGAAGCAGTAATTGTCCTTAGAGATCTCAGGTTTAGATCCACCAGAGTTTAACTTCTAATTACGTGCTAATGTCCGCAGGTTTTATTGGGAAGCTATAAGTCGGGAACAAAACGAGCTTTGCAGACCTTGGCCAAAATCTTTGCAATACAACACCCTTCCTCGTATCCCGGTGCAAAGCTGCTCTCCTTGTGAAGAGCTGCTTGCCGTGTGAGAACCGGCCATCCCGTGCGTGCTTCATATTGCAGGATCAAGGCCTCTATTAATGACAAGGCTTGACAATGGGATGAGACCTACAAAGAGAGGGAGAAGGAGGTGCTGAGGGTGTCTTGTGATTATGCGGTTAGCGTGTGTTTCTCCACCATGCAACAAAAAGGGAAAGAAAACCAGCTAGACTACAACAGGCATCATTGTGTGGCCTCCAAACTGCAGCGTCATTCACAGCCTCACTTGGAAACCCTTGCAAAGTTTTATTAACATCTACTCCTCCGTGAATAGCGATATTTTATGCACAGAAACTCAGCTTCACCTCCCTCTTCTACCTTTTTCTTTCTTGTGTGTATGCTGATTCTGTCCTTTTTTTCCCTCTTTTTTTGGTGGTTGCCTAGTAGCTAGCAGTTGCAGTCTGCCTTATCAGATTGTGCCTAGTTACAATCTTTCTCTATGTGCCGAGGGCAACCCACCATAAGAGCATATGGAATATTTTAGCGTGCGTTGTTGTTTTTTCTCTCTTTCTGTATTTTTTTTTTTTTAAATAGACTTAGGTTTTATTCCCAGCATAGCTTGGTTGTCATTCAGGTTGTCTTTTGTCTCTGATAAAAGCTGACATACACAGTCTGGGAGCTATCAAAAGACTCAGGCGAATTGAGGAAGGTGGTAAGGTTTGATGACTTTGGGGCCCTTTTTAGCTTAGAAAAAGAAAAAAATAAAACACACTCTGAGCTGGATTCAACCTTCCTTCCTGCTGGCTTCTGAGTGAGAAGCCCGTGTTCAGTCTATTGCCTTTTGGAGGTGCCTACATTTCTCCCAGCTGAGAGTAGAGCGAGCCTCCAAAACATGGCCTCTGAAATTCAGGCTGTGCAGTATAAACAGCAAAAAGCCACACATGTAGCATGCTCTTCCAGTTCTGTTTTACCATGCTGGCTTTGTTGGATGGGACAAAAAGGGAAAGTCAATGACACGTCTTGATTCAATCTAGACTCTTCCTTAAGCAGTGACAAAAGGAAGGCATGACGCATAGACTAAATAAGGACTGTTGGGCTGCCTGTTCTTGGGTTCTTTGCAAAAAGTCTGGTCTTCAATGCGGGTGCAGATCAGTGTTTCACACCTAGGGTGCGAGCAAGGTGGAGTTGGCCATTTTGCTCTTGTTAAGCTTCCTTTCTGATGGAAATTTGGGCTCATGAGATCATAAGTGTGTGCATGTCTCTGTGTCTGTCTGCCCAGTAATTTTGGAAGCCATTAGCCAACTTCAGTCACATTTGACGGCAGGGCTAGAGATTTAAAGATATGTAGCTCCTGTAAGTTGTTGGAAAACAGGCAACTGGCTGGAGCTGGAGGTTTTGTTAAAAGGCAGCAATGTGAGGTCCACCCTTGTTAGACATTAGAGGATCCACACAGGAACGATGTTTTGAATGCCCTACCTGTAGGAATAGCTTTAACCAGTTTATGTCATATCAGATGCCACAGACATCACTGCCTGCTTCTGTTTTCTCTGTGGCATCTAATAAGTTACAAACGCATGCTTAAGACTTCCTCCTTCCTTCCTTCCTTCCTTCCTTCCTTCCTTCCTTCCTTCCTTCCTTCCTTCCTTCCTTCCTTCCTTCCTTCCTTCCTTCCTTCCTTCCTTTCTTTCTTTCTTTCTTTCTTTCTTTCTTTCTTTCTTTCTTTCTTTCTTTCTTTCTTTCTTTCTTTCTTTCTTTCTTTCTTTCTTTCTTTCTTTCTTTCTTTCTTTCTTTCTTTCTTTCTTTCTTTCTTTCTTTCTTTCTTTCTTTCCTTCTTTCCTTCTTTCTTTCCTTCTTTCCTTCTTTCTTTCCTTCTTTCTTTCCTCCTTTCCTCCTTTCCTTCTTTCTTTCCTTCTTTCCTTCTTTCTTTCCTTCTTTCTTTCCTTCTTTCCTTCTTTCCTTCTTCTTTCTTTCTTCTTTTTCTTTTTCTTTTTCTTTTTCTTTTTCTTTTTCTTTTTCTTTTTCTTTTTCTTTTTCTTTTTCTTTTTCTTTTTCTTTTTCTTTTTCTTTTTTCTCCTATGACTAATAAGGGAGCTCTTGGGAGCTCCTGCTGCAACCTTAGTGCTACCCTATTAGAAGTCAATCAACCATCAGATAAAAATCACTTGGAGACAAGCTCCATGAGACCTGCTGTCCACTTGCTATTTTTTTTCCCTCTTCCAATGTCTTGGAAAGGGAGTTCCAGAGGCTGGAAGAAACACTTATTAGCTTATTATTTGAGGTAAATCTAATCAGCAGGTGATCTATCATAATGACATTTCTCTGAACATAAGAGAAGAAAAAACCTGGGGACATATTGGTGATAAGTTTCCCACCCAAGACAAACCAAGGTGAGCACTCTTGGGTCAGAGCATGACTGATCACTGTGGTCGTACACTGTCACATATCTTGCGAGGAAGCTCACATCTTCTTGTGGGTAGGTTAGTACTGTTTCTCATTATTAATATGGCTCTGTAGGTGTGCCAGGCCCTTTCCAGACTAATTAAATAAAAGGTCTCTGCCCCAAGGAACTAACCCAGCAAGGGATGACAATAAACAACAAGAGGAAGAGGGTTACGCAAGTGAAAGATCATGAGATACATCTCATGTTGTACCAGTATGTTGGGCCAAATCCTCAAGTAATTACATAAAGCCCAATTTTGCCAAGTTGTTCATTGTTAAGTTACTCCACCCTGATGTAAGAAATCCCAGCGAATTCACTTAATGAGAAAAAGACATGCAGCTGTACTGAGAGGTGAACAATCACACCGTGCAACCCAAGACAGTGGTTCTGGTTGTGAAGAAAGGGACCACTCAACAGGAGGTAGAGTACAACTGAGCTTTAAGCTGTTATCTAGGCAATATATAGATAGTTTGTTTTATTAAGCACTGCAACAAGGTGGAACAAAGCACCTGGGTTCCCTCGAAATTAATTATTTTCAGATTCAGTCATTATGACTGGAATCTTATAAGGCACTTAAGAATCAATGGGAGACAAGTGCCTTTGAGAATCTAGCTTCATATCTTTAAAACTGGACCTTCTGCACCAGCTATCAATTCCCATCTCTCCCTCAGAAAGACCTTGTCTGAGAGGTTCCCTCCTTCCTGAAGCCACAATGACTCACACTTACAGTTGACATTCAAGGAACAAAGAAGTCTTCAGCATCTATCTTGATGTTCAAGTGGGCCAAGATGGCAAGTCACAATCTGCCTTGCTTTGAGCTTGGAGAGAGAGGGGGTGATGCTATAAAGATCAAAATGAGGTCCAGATTCCCCTGATGGTATTCTGCTTAAATGTAGGGTTTGGGGATAATTCCCAGCTCTAGTTCCAGGGAAATCTCCTGAATTTCAGCTGTGAGTTTTGGTCTATCAAGGAAGTGAACGTTCCTGTACTGTGAAAATCCAGGTCTTTGGCAAACAAGGGCATCGGTGGTGGGAGACTTTTTTTTTCTCCACTGGATCCAGGCCATATACAGCTGAAATGTAATTCTGAGAAGTGGGCAAACAACTGCAGGGAGGGAATAGTTGGGAGTGGGACTGTGTTCAGGTACGTAGGTTGAAGGCAAAGGAAACTTTGTATATGTTGGCTCTGAAGCCATGTGAGGTAGAGGGTGGTACAGAAAAGAGCTCAGACAGTAGCTCACCTCCTTCTTCCCCCTGAGGCAAATGCTTTTTTTTTCAGTTAGGAATGGATACATAATAAAAGAGCCAACTCTGTAGCCGTCATGATGCAGAACCTGGCAGTGCCTGTTTCGGAATGCTGGCTTAAGCATAAACAAGACCACATGAGAACAGGGAGAATGATGATGGACCCAAAATTTGTTAAACTACTTGCAGAGCATACATTTTGCCTGTGCTTTGATAATCAGGGCTCTTGCAGAGCTTCCTCAGGTCTGTGCATTCCCAGGAGACTTGCTGCTCTCGGTGGGGAAAGCGAGAAGGGCGCTGTGACTTCATGGTTCACTTTTGGCCAAGGTCAGCTGGCGGAGAAGAAGGAGCAGAACATCAGGGATCCTAGCAAGAATGCCAAGCTAACGTGGTACCCTGTGAAAGCTAGGGACTTAAATTTGTCAGTCTGCTGTCACTACCTGTCCCAGCTCCTGACCAATGCTGTTTGGCCACATCCAGCCCTGACAGGGTATATATATATATTTTTATATATAAATATATATATATATATGTGCTTGCAGAAAGCACAGATGGATGTCTGCTCAGCAGCATCAGGGACTTGAGTTACCCTGGTCTCCTGTTTGTGCTGCCTGTCAGAAAGGGTATAACCTGATGGCTCAGGCAAGGGGCTCAGAAGGGAAACTGATACAGAACGGTTAATACAACACTGGTCCTTTACACTGAGGATGAGCCAGTCACTTCTGAGCGACATAAGAAATCCACTCACTCCAGCTGAAGAACATATGTTTCTTTTCTCTTTACAGCAAAGCTCCCGTTTCAGGCACTGGTATTATTTGTTTCTCGAAATCCCCTTTCCTGTGTCTGCTTCACTGACCCGATCATCTGAGAGTCCTGAGAGTGGTAGTTATCCCTTCCTACTATTGTTTGCTCTCAGGACCAGTTTGGAAGTGCTGTGTGCATGGTGCATGTGTGTTTGTTTTGTTTCTCCTGCTAGTTGTTGGTTTTTTTTTTTTTTTTTTTTTTTTTTTTCCCTTTCTCCAGGCTTAGATGTACACAAATGCAACAAAGAAATCAGGAGCAGGAGGACTGTGGCATGCAAATCTGTCAACGTGCTATTCAATTAGTGTATTGTTACAAGTGAAACACCAGCAGCCTAGTGAGAAAAAGGAAGTACCAGGTGCTAAAAGGACAACCATGCAGTTTTCGGTATAGCACACCAGACAGGTTTTTCCCTCCTCAAAAAGTTTACTTGTTCTCTCTCCCATATAGACCTGTAAAACTGGAGGGCCTCTCTCCAGTCTCTAAGTCATATCTCTTCCCTCTTTCAATATCTTCCATGAGCTGAAAAAGGTTCACGGGGAAGGAAGTTTCTCGTGTGTGTATTTTTGCTCCCATTACACTAACTGGAAGCTGTTCAGGTCCTTCACCCTGGTATTTCTTCCACCAGCCTGTGTTTATTTGGTTTCAGTTTATGCCATTTGTTGTGCCTATGTTGTCTTTTATTTTAAATAGATCTTTTTTTGTCTCCCTATTTACTCTCCTGATGTATTTACGTAAATCAGTACTGTCGTCTCAGTCTTCTTTTATCTAAACAAGCCAAGACATATATGCTCTTCCCATGACATAGGTTCTCTACCCTGGAATTGCTTCAGAGGTTGTCCTCTGTGTGTTTTGTGCAGATCAAGACAGAAGTTTAGCTGTCCTTATTGGAAGTACCTTGTAAGACACATTTTTAACAGACAAGTCACATGGTCTCTTCTGATGATTGATCCATGTATCCCACTTTTCAGACCTTTTTCAATGGAATAGCTTCAAAAATTCTCATAAGCATCTAATCTATCAATGCATCCACTGAGCATCCATCGTGAATGTCCATAGGGTTGTTGTCTGGCTTAGGCTAATTGTCTATGGTTCCTCTACGGACACAGGAGACAACATAGGTATCATATCCTACTAGCATCTAAAAATTACACCCTCAGAGGCTGATTTATCTACTTATGTCTTTACTTGAGTATAGCAGGAATTTAGCCAGCTACTTTGGACTACGTGTTCCACGTAGATGAAGTTAGGTGAGATGCATGACTCCTTCAGTGCAGAACCTCCAGTTCCCAAGGACATGCAGTTCATCTTATAACTTTATGCTCTTATGCACTGACAGCAGTGCCTTCTGAGCTTCGTTGAGAGCAAATTTTAATAACACTGCTCCACTTTTTGTGACAAGGACATTTGGCAAAATATTAAATAAAATGAATCCCAAAACTGGGTTCTGAAAAACTGCAGTCATAACTTCCTTCCAGCTCAACACCGTCTGTTGTCATTTCCTCTGTAGTGACTCCCTTTTCCATCTTAAAATTCTTCTCCTAATCTCCATACTCTACCGCTTAATAATTTCCCATGAGGTACCATAACAAATGCTTTTCTGAAGTCCAGAGAGATTAGATCTACTGCATTTCCTTTCATTAGAAAATCAGTGATCTTATCAAAGCGAACTATCAGGTCAGTTCAGAATAATCTATCTCTGTCAGAAAGCATGCTGTGTTTTATTGCAATTTTCATTTACATCCATGTCTTTAATTATTCTTTACTGTTGAAGGTGTTCCAAAGTCTGACTTACTGTTGATGCCAGCCTGCCTTTTCTGGATCAACTCCTTCAACCTAGGACTTGTTAGACCTCTTAAAATTATTCACAGTCAGATTTTGTGCCTATGTTTAGACAAGTAAATAAAATGGTCCAGGGCTTATTCTCTGATACCAAAGACAAATGACAAGGCATGGCTTGAAATGGGAGACTTGAACTCTAAATCCACCTGCCCACCAAGAAAGAGTGGTCCCATGGGTCCTGTGCACTGGGAATGATGCCTGGCACATGATGCCTTCTGAACCATGCCTCAGCATGCCAGGTGCCACAGGACAAAACTTACCAGGGACACAGCTAAGAGCAGGGCAATCACATGCCCTGGCCTCGTTTAATATACTAGTATAAGCAAAACTAATGATTGTCTGTGCCTTTTCTCTCAGACCTTTGTAGGGAGATTGTTTATTTTCCCCTTGAGCTGACGGCACTTTCAAGGAGGCACTTCCTACTCCCATCCCCTCTTTCCCATCAGCCTTTATGCCTCTAAGCCCGTGTTCAGTATTCTCATCCTTTACTGGAAACTCTTGTGATTTGTTTGAATTTCCTTTGCAAATTCTAACTGTGTTTGACTTGTGGCAGTTCTCGTGCTTGGTGCGTTTGTTTCAGACATCGTACTTCAGCCATCAAAAAGTTCAGCGCCCAGTTTGGGATGGGGTGAATCTGCTATGTATGGATCAACTGAAGCACTGATCTCCATTCCTATCCCTGAGAAGTTGGGGGAGATGGGTCACATTCTATATTTATATGTCCCTCTTTCTCTTTCTCACTCTTATTCTTGCTATAATGAACCAGAAAATTGAATGTTGCAGGTGACTTCTTCAGTGGCTGTAAAAGTAAAGCTGGCTCCGTTGTCTCTATGCTGATTTTCACCAGCAGAGTCCTGCGCCTGCAGCTTTCCCTGGTGAACCAGGGTGAGAACGGTTTGATGCCATTTTTTCCTACGCAAGTCAGACACAAATGGGATTGTTGCTCCCATGCAAAGATTTTTCCTCCCCACCCTGGTGACGTGAAGCATAAGGCTGCACATTTCAGCTACTTTTTGGATAGAGGCAATAATTTCTTAATTTGCCCTGAAGGGGCACGCGCAAAAACGGGGAAGAAAAAAAAAAAAGGAGCTTGTGGAATTGATTGGAGGAGAGATGCATCTTGTTCAAACTAGAAGTGAAAATATATTCCAAAGGAGAAATCATTAGCATTTTCATTAAATGCCAAGGAGTGTGACTATTAGACCTACCTCAGGCAACCCTGAGGTTGAAAACTTTTCAACAAGATTTAATTGATCCAGATGGATTGAGGTTGTTTTTGTTTTTTACCCCTTCCACCCTTCTACCCCCTGCTTAAATCTCTGTACTCCATCACATGTGAGAAAACCCCAAACCGAACCAAATTAAAATAAATAAACAACGCCTTCAGCCCACGCCCTGGAATGAAAACTGCAGTGTAATATGAAATGTGTCCTGATCGTCTTGTTATGGAGCCCGGTGACTCACCAACTGTTACAATTGGGGTTAGATAAAATAAAGGGATTATAATTAAGGAGGCAGCAGGAGGATGTTAACTGGGCAGTCAGATGGAAGCAGGCCCATTACAGAGTTGCATGTGCTGGGGTTCGCCTTGGTTGTCGGAGGGCTGCCGGGGATGCGTGGACACGCGACTTCGCTCGGTGGTTTGCAGCGGAGAGTCTGTTAAAAGACATAAAAGAGACCCATTTGGCTGAGCTACTCCAGCATCCTTGGAGGAGGGGGCCCCAGGTCCTGTATGATCTTCTGTAGGTATCCCCAAAAATGAGCAGTTCCTGACTAATGTGAAAGTGGGTGGTGAAGTTCTCACCTGCCAGTCCTGTTCAAGGGAAGTCATGGGCCCCTGACTGCAGTTATCTGAAAGTTGGGCATTATTTCAACCCTGGACCTAGATGTAGAACCTCCTTCCCTTGAAAAGAAATCTGAACCAGCCCTCTGGACAAAGCACAAACCCCATCTGGTGTGACCACCATCCTCCATGGCAGCAGGGAGCAGAGAGCTTTACTTTAATGGGGGAGAAGGCAACAGCTTGGTGGTACATGACTATTCAGTTTCGACTCCATGCTTGGCACAGTGGCAGTAATATTTTAACCTGTTGGATACAAGGTCATGCAGCAAGTAGGCAGGTTGGGTCTTCCAATGTCTACCATACCAATAGAGCTATTTTTTCTCCTTGTGTTCCCGGCTTGCTTTGCTGCTTCTTGGCCTCCTGGAAGAAAATGACTGCAGAAATAATTCTGTTAAGATCTCCTGTGTATTTAGCATCTTACTTCCATCAGCCTGAGTAAGCCGGCCTCAAAGTCCCTCAAAGGTGGATCATACGATGGTGTTTCACATGTCAGCATGCCAGAGCAGTGCCACAAATGATCTATGGCCAGTGCAAATGCTTCTTATGTAAGCCCATGCAAGCCATTTGCACGGGTGCAAAGCACCTAATACTTCAGTTTGGGCTAACTTAATACCTCCAGTAATTATCCCAAGGAGCCCTGAAGACTGTCATGATTAACTATCAGGTTGGAACCAGACCTGAGATGGAATCTGTGAAAATGCAGTCATGGTTGGAAAGGGCTGCAGGAGTCATCTGGGGCTGTGACCGCACCACCAGAGCACCTTGGAAGGAAAAGTGCAATGATTTCTCTAGTGAAAACTATAATGGGAGTTTTGGTAGGCTGTCCTGTATTATTCCCCAGCCTGGAGTATTGCCAGGACACGGGAATTTATGTGCCTGAACGCAATGCTTCCCTGATGGAGTTGGTATCTGGCTAAGCCTGAAGCTGTGCTCCAAACCTTCACCCCTGAATCAGCCACACGTGTGTCCCCGTTTCCTCATACTCCTCCATCCGCCTGCATCTGCCTGTTGTCACTCACCCGACACTTACACTGGAAATGCCCTGGGGCTGGCATCCCCTTTTTGTTCTGAGCTTGCACAGCCTCTTGCACAATGAGCCCTGTGGTAATACGGCCAAACAACAATTGCTAAGGGTGAAAGATCGCCAGGTTATAGATGGCAAAACCAGTCCGCAGGACTGGCTGTGTAATAGAATAACAACAACAACAAATTCATAATAATAATGGCAGGAATAATGAATGGGCATATTCAAATATTAGCTAGCTAGCTAGAGCTCGTCACTTGCCTTTTCCGCAGCTCCTATAAAACTCATTCTCCTTGCTGAACATGTATTTGCCTGTACTGCCAATGTGCTAATTCTTCTCCTCACCATTTTTCCATTTGCCTTGCTGTATCTTTCTCAATTAAAAAAAAAAAAAAAAGAAGAAATAAAAATCAAATCACATGGCATCAAAGAGCTACATCAGGAGGTCATTGCATCAAATGCTGCCGCTAGTTTAATAAAGGAACTGACTAATATACTCATTAGTGGTGCTCGTTGCTAATGCCCGATCAGATAATGAAATTGAAATATCATGTTTTAGGGTGTAATCAGGATCCCTGCAGGTGCTGGGATGGAATTGCCCCATAGGTACAGCATTACACAGTTAACTAGGTGTGTTACTTGACGGGGGTGTTTCAGCTTCCCAAGCCTGCGGGTAGGAAGAGATGAGCAGGACTGTCAGTGTAGCTAGTGAGAACAGGGAATTGGGTTGGAAAAAAGGGAAAAAAGCTGAGGTGACCTGGGTTGAAGGGGATGGAGGCAGCTGGGAGCAAGTGGCAGGTGTCAAGCCACCTATGGGACCTAGGACCAGGTGAGTGTGCAGAGGCCCTTTGGGAGGACACGTCAAGTTGCCTGCAGATGGGGAGCTCCCTTGTTCGGCTAAACATCGGTGGGTGTGTGCCGAGAAACGCTCTGAAGCAGGGCTCCTGGGAACATCAAAGGCTTCGTTGCCTCCCCGGCATTTGGAAAGTAGAGAAGAAAAGACTAGTGTGGACACAAAAGACCCACGGGTGGAATCGGAGGTAGAGGGGACCTGTTAGACCACCCCTAAGCAGGGACACCAGGCTGCTCTTAGCACTGGCTCTAGCCTAATTACAAAGCCCTTGGTTAGCAGGCAGTAGTGAGGAGGGATGCACCTTGCTTCCCTCCGTCTGCAGTGTCACCTCCACAAGGCTTTTAATCCCCAGTGTCCTGGGGGAGCTGCAATTCCAATTTCATTGTCCAGGGATGACAGACACACGTGTCAGAAGCCTAGCACCAGCTTTCTCTTCCCCAACTCAGACATCTGCCTTCTAAGTTTTCCAGCAAGTGGCTAAGTCCAAAGAAGTTAGCAGGACTCTTTTTTAATTGCCTTTAAAAAAAAAAAGAAAAAAAAAGAAAAAATGAAACCGCATTAAAAAATTCAAACCCAACCCCAGCCTAATCAATGCTACCAGACTTTGGGTAAACCGGGATGAATGACAAGAGTTTTCCAGAGGAATTCGTTCTGTATCGAAGTTAACTTTAAACACTTTTCTTCATTGCCAGATGATTTAATACTGGATGAGCCAATGAAAGACAAAGCACTTCAGAGACGCTCAAATAACTTCCCAAGTTTCTCACAGAATATGTTCTGCTGAGACAACACCAGGCTGGAGACTTCAGTGGGATTAGCAGTAAAGCAAAGTTTTGTTTTACTACAGTATTTTAGATTGTCTTCCAATCTTTATTTCTTTTAATTTTTCTCTCTCCTGCTCCCAATTGCTTAATATTAACTAACAGCATACATGTCAATAACACCCTGTCCTGGCTAGCATCTCTCAACACTTTCTATTTGTCCTTCAGCATCCCAGACCTTCCTCCTTTTTTCTTGCAATCTTCTGGAAAGACGGTTCAAATCCTTTCAGCTGAAGGAGTGAGCTCACCTAGTACTTACACATCCGCTGTGAAGTCCTTCAGAAGAGGGATAAAGAGGTGGGGAAGAGGAAAGTACATGACCCTTCCTTGTGTTTCTGAGAGAAAAATCTTTGCTTAACTCCAGGAGAGGGGTCAGGGCTATAAATCCTCTGGGAAGGGAGATGTCCTCTTGCCGCCCAGAATATGGTACCTACACCCTAGAAGGAGGCAGGATTTCAAATGTTTCCTTTTTTTCTCTTTTCCCCTTGGTGTTCTCTATTGGTTAGTTTAGGCAGGCTCCTGAGCCATGTGCAGACTGCTATGAAACCTTTTTTCAGGTGCATTCTATGGGGAGATCCATGGGAATTAGGTCCCTAAATAATTGCACTTAAGCACCTAAAGCTATGGCTGTGTTGATAAACTAAACAAGGCCAGGGCTCAAGCCCAGGTACTGGCACAGGATCTCCCAATTTACCCAACTCTTAGCATGGTCCCTGGCGATGGTTTTGTCCTGTTCCAACTAGCACTCTCCCAGACAATGCTTGGGCATGGTCCAGGGACAGCCCGGGCCAAGGAGCATCACCACAGGCAGTTCAGATGCAGCCCCCCGGTTTTGGAAGGAAAGACGCTTATCAGCACGGACGCAAATCGGTCCATGCCAATTGGCCTCTGGGCCAAAGAACAGCCCCATGCATGTTTTATTTACTAGAATAGATGAAGTTAAATGCTTTCAAGAATGTAGCCTGAGATGCTAAATAGGGACTTGGGAGCATAGCTGGGATCCTAGCACTGAAAAAGAAAGGGGGATAAAAGTGATGCTTGGTTTATCTAAATATTAACTTTTTCCTTCCCGCAGACTTGCTTCGCACAGCTTCATTTCCAGAAGACCCAAAAGGGAACAGATTCCTTGTTTCCCTTTGCTGGTGCTGTTATTCTCTTGAACCCTCACAGTCCACTTGTAGCCACTTCTCAGATCTCCCAACAGTGTAAAAGTCTTGAAGATGGACAACTGGGGCAGCAAGTCAGGGTTATTTATACTGGAATGGAAGCGAAGGCTTTAGCAGGAACAAGGCGTTCTGGCGTTTTCCTTCAGGTTCTTGTCAGAAGCATCTGGCATCTTTGTCATAACTTGGTGAAACAAGATTTTTCTCTCCCTCCAGTCTGCGCCCGTGCAATATTTGGCGGAAGGTGGTAATGAGACTTCAGCATTTGCGCTGGTGAGAATAAATCTGGGGAGATGATGCTGGCCCATTCTCACAGCACAAAATGAAAGCTGGCATATCTGTATCCCTTGCCACGAGCACTCAGCCGTCTGGGTGAACAATGGAGCCTGTGTTCGTGCAGCACCTCGTGGAGGGGTGTCCTTGTCCCCAGCCAGCTCGCCGAGCAACATGACACCGCAAGCACTAAACCCAGCAGACCTTCCACATGCTTCAACCCGGGGGGCTCCGAACATGCTCGTTGAAAATCTCTGTTGTGGTTGTCTTGGCATTAGTGTTTAGGGGAGTTTCTCAGACCACTGATAATTTGCCGAGTGGAACAAAATAGCTGTGGAAGGGCAAAAATAAATAAATAAATAAATAAGCTTTTAAATTCTGACTTTGAAACATATTTTTGGCTTAATCCACTCTGTTTTCTGCCTGTATAAAAGTCTAATTTTCTTGCATTAGAAATTGGGTGTATATTATACATGCACACACGATGTGTGTGTGTTACAAGCGGAGGTGTGTGTGATAGCTATGTATGTGTATTCTTTATCCCAGGATGGATGCTTCATTTTATAATCCCTAACTGACCCCTGTGGCAATGGAGACCTTGGTTAAAGTCACGGTCCTGCTGGGCTAGATGTTTCGCTGCTCAGTGACTAGTGCCCAGGTGTCAGCAGCCATCTAGCCTAAGGGGTGAAGGATTAGCCTCACGGTCTCTTCTCAAGATCCTGCTTCCTCATGGGCATTTCACTCCAACATATGTGTTACTGGGACGTCTGGAGGCAATATGCCCGCTCCTGTATGTGTCACTTGGTTGTCTGGAGGTGACATGGCCAAGGTTGGAGAAGTGTGTGGCAGAGCTTAGCTAAACTCAGCCTGCTGGGATTATCAGTTTTGATCTTAACTAGAAGGTCCTTTTTCTGCTCACTTACTCTTGCACACACGCACATAATTGCAGTGTGAATTCATAATATAAACCATGATGTAATAGACACCAACTCAACTCAACTTAATTACTGTACAAATGAACAACAACTTAAATCACAAGCAGAGTCCCATTAAAAGTAATCAGATCCTGGGTGGGGAGATGGTTAAAGGTGGTGTTTGAACTCCAAAGAAAAATATGCTCTTGTTTGGACATAATTGGGTTTCTTTTTTTATTGTTATTTTTTCTTGCACAGTGTATTTTTGCTCTCTCTCCCTGGCGCTCTCTCATTTTAATTTTTTCAACCTTTTCCTGATAAACCAAACTAGTCTAGACATATCTTTTGAGAGCAAATGTTCTCTAAGCTATGTTCATTCCTTGTGAGTTTGTACGTTAATCATTAAATATAATTAATTAGAACATCTTGTAATTAACTTGGAAAGCAAAATTATACAAGGGAATGAGTTTGTAACCACATCACATTTGAAATAAAAATAAAACTTTGACTAAAAGGAATAACTGCTCTTTGGAATTAGATGAGTAACAATGTTGGATTGGCTCCCCCGAAGCTGTAATGTTGGCTCTGAGCTCATTCACGTATATTCACCATATTTCACATTGATACACACGCACACGCACATACATGTGCACACACACCATAGTGCCATAATCCACAATGAGACCATTACGCAGATACTGCAAGCCACCTTTCTGTCTTCTCGGCCCTCTGCCTTGCAGAGGACACATGGGACTCGGCAAACATGCCATCAAGCAGCCTTAGGGTTGCTCTAACTTGCCCTGACTGGTTGCAATGGTTCTTTGGGTATGATGCTGGCTGGAAATTGTGTCATTTCATGGCAAGCTTTCCTGCCAAGGCAGGAGGGAGCTGGCAGGGGGTGTCAGACAGCTGGCCGTGGGGCTACCCCCCAGCTGGAGATTCCTGGTCCAAAGAAATCCTCACATACACACTGGGACTAGTTGTCAGGTCCATCACTTCTCTAAAAACCAGGTTCTGGGCTGACCTATGGAGCATAGCTAATGCTGTCTTGTCCAAAAAAAAAGGGAATAGAGTTTATCTCTTCTTGCCAAGCAATTGATGAAGTTAAACACTGCAATCATTTCCTTGGATATGCAAAGAGTTCTGCTATACCTGCTTGACTGAATGAGTTGGGAATATCCTGGGAGAGGGGAGCCTCACCTTGCCCAACAGGAACACACCTGCTCATGGCTGCTGCGGCATCCCAGGGCGAGATACTGGGCTCGGGGTCTTTGGGTAGAGAAGCCTGTGAGAACTGTAGGAGCAGTACTCCTGGGGATCCCCCAACTGACTACCTGGAGGGTGTTGGGAAGGTTATTAGTGACTGTACAGCAGACCCCAGGGCTGTGCTGGGCTTTGTCACTTGCTTGCCATATGGCCTAGGGCATGTCACTTCATCTCTGTTTCTCCTTCCGCTATGCCTTTGTTGAATACATTGTGTTGGTGGGGAGATGACACTCCCTCTACATATTGAACAGATACTACAGCTAGCCAAAAGGACTCTTTTGCCCCTGCTACATCCCCAGCAGCTGGCATCTGATTGAGCTGGCTGGAGGACTTCATTGGTCTGAGCTCACTCTGTTGAATTTTGCCTTTCACTGTTTTGGCAGGAGGAATCACTAAGCCTCTCTCCAATTAAATTCCCACCCTCCACAGCCAGCCAATCACTCGGCTGTGTTGTTCATCACCACCTAGGCACAGACACTTTCCTTTCATTTTTGTGGTTGGTATTCAGGCTGATGGGAGGGGAGGCAGCTAGGTAGAAGGGGTGCTAAGGTGGAGAGGAGTGGAGGTGGACCAGGAGGAAGGCTCCTTAGAAGATGGGGGAGATGAAAGATGGGATCGTTTGGAAGTCCCAACACTGGGATGGCGGATCCTAGTGAGTGGAGAGACATCATAGGTGACTGCAGTGAGGCAAGGTCCTTTCCTCTTCTGGGGTCATGAGTTGAGTGACCAAAGAACTTTGAAATATGGCCTTGGGTATCCCTTTCCATTCATCAGGGCATCCCTGCTTTGTACTGAGTTCTCAAATTACATGTTGACCCCCTTCACTGGTTCCTTAGGCTGGAAATCAGCTAAGAAGCCATCCTTCAGCTAAAATTTGCTCAGGTTGTGGAGGGTTAATTAATTTCAAGAGGCTCAAAAATACGACCTTCCCACCTTGATGAGCAGATGAAACAGGGTGTGGGTTTGCAGGGCCGGGGTGGAGGGGAAGAAGCACTTGGAGCGTAACTGTGTTCTCCTTGCCTCCTGCCTCCTCCCTGCCCATGGGTAGCACCCTGCTGCTGGAGCAGGCACCAGGGGTGGGACACAGCTTGACTAATGTTGAGCATGTTGATGTTAGACATCTGTGGTAAACTATATGGGTTGTAGCAGCTTCTCCAGGCAGAGAGGAGGGGCAGGCACACCTGGGAGAAGAGCAACCTATTGCAATAGGGAGCTAAGATCCCCTCAGTAGAGATACTCGGGGTGACAAATGAAGTCCCCATATTGCCCCTTCAATGGTGACATGAATCCCACATTCAAAGGAGGAATTGGAGTTGGAATTAATTCCCTGCAGAGGGGCTGTATGGCTGTACTCTGCCTCCCACCCCCATTTCACCCACTCATGCACCTCCACCTTAGCTGCATCTGTCCTTCCTGGTCTCTTCTCTTTGGCAAAAGTCCCATTCCAGAGAAAGATGAGATGGGCCTGATCCTGACATGTAAGAAAGGGTCTGCTCTACTTGGGACAAGATATCTGCCCGCATTTATTGCATTGCAGATACGGGGCACCGTGAATAAACGAGGCCTCATGCATATTCCCAAGGAAAAACAACTGTGAAAGACAATAAAAAAAAATAAATTTAAGAGAGATGTGACAGTAGTTTTGAATAGAGCTGACACTGAGCAAACACTTCACACAATGTGGAGGGTGATATAATATCCTGCCCTTTCAGAGTGTCACTGTGACGGGTATTTAACATTCATTGGCAGCAGCAGCCCGGTTTGATCTTCACGCTGCAAGGTGCTGTGCATATATCTAGGAAAAAAGAAGACAGTTAAAGGGATGCACCCAGTTCACTGCCCTGTGTTATGTGGGTGTGAATCTGCCTTAGTGGAACCCATGAGAGTTTTACTACTGACTTCAGTCCCTATTAACCTCCCTGATGAGTAGTAGGAAATTAGGCATGCGTGGAGGGAAGGGTGTTTATGAAAAGCAAGGTCTAATGAGAACCCGGTTTCAGAGTTAATTATGGAACAACTATTGCCGCTCCCTAACCCAATACTGCGCCTGATTCTGATCTCGCTGCATGGGAAAGCGAGATACTTTATACCCATGGGGGCTCTTGGGCTGCATATGGCTCTTGAGCAATTTAAGTGCATTTATGCTGGGGTGATATCATGTGATCGGCACTGGGACTGCACCGATGCGGGGCTGCTGGGTAATCTGTGGGATGAAGCAAATCAGCAGGACTTGCCAGGTCATGCCCAGCCCCATCCCATCCCATCCCATCCCATTCCATCCCACAGTGGTGCAGAGAGACGGAGGAGAGCTATTGTTATCTCCTCGGCGAACCACTCCTGCTGCTCTCCCTCCCTTCCCTCTCTGATGTGCCTGATACGTGTCTTCTGTCTCTCGGCTGAATGAAAGGTGTTGGTAGATGGTTTGTAAGGTCAGCAAGATTGGCCAGCGTCGGGATCAATTGAGTTGTACCCACGTGTGTATGTAATCAGGATCTGGCCCTCTACTAATTAAAAAGCTTAAACAAACACATGCAAATGAGACAGATATGAACACGCAGGTGGATTGCTGAAAACAACACCCTCCACTCCTCCAACCGAGGGGGCAGCCTGTCCCAGCACTCCCTTTTGTTTTGTTGTTTCCACAAAAAAGCTGCCTCTGTTGTGGGGAAGTTTCCCCTTGGTTGAGCTCAGCGCGTTATGATCCTGGGGCATAAACAGCCTCTTGTCCCAGGACACGCGCTTGCCCTGAGATTACACACAGCTTGTCAGAGATGGCACAAAACACTGGGAGTGTAAGGAAAAGGCACATTCCCATTTCTCTCGGCCTTGCATTTGATGGGCTGGCAGCCTTTTTGAGAACGAATCTCAGATGGTTTGCTGCATGCGACAGTTTTTTCTGGGTCTGATTCTCTTTTCCACAAGGCCATCTTACATAGCAGCCCTGGAAAAACCTTCTGGGAAAGATGCATTTCTTGCTATGAGAGTGGTGCATAAAACAGGTACTCAGGTGACAGCTCTGGGCCTGGGAAACCTAAATCAAGATGCAATTGATCACATTTTTTGGTACAAACCAGATTCCGGGGTGACTTTTATAAATACTTGCACTGCTCTTGTCACTGCACTTCCAGAGTCCTTTGAGAATAGGGATTTTTCCCACTAACATAAATGGTCCTTTGATAGTGGAAAATTTGCCTAAGTAAAGGCTGACTGTTTAATGCTGTCGTTAAGTCATTGCTTTCATCTGGCATAGCTCTTGAAAAATCTGCTGGAAAGAGTTACTGGAAGGGTCCTTTGAGTCCCCTTTTCCCTACAGCTGCTCATTCCCTTTGTGCTTATACCAGCGTTCATGGTTCTGCACGGTGATTCAGATCAGGGAATTGATCTGGTCATAAACTCGCTTGGCCAAAAAATGAAAACAAGCAAACAAACCAACCCAAAATAAAAAAATAAAGCTTGTTTTTTCAACAATGCGTCAGCATGAGATCCACTGCCAGCCAGAGGGAGACGATGGGAACGAGAGGAAGTCATGGATGTGACTGAGGTGAGCCCCATCCATTGCGCACAGTCAACAGAAACGTGCTGGTGCCATGGAGCACACTGTGCTGAAGACCAACCTCCAACCCACTTTCCAGCTGTTATACAGGATAGCTAGTATCTGCTAGATGCCTGATATACTTAGCAAAACTTATACTAGAAATATCCCAGACCAGGCTGTGTATCAGAGCTGGTCACCTTGGACTGGAGCATGTCATTCTCCAGTTTGATATAGCAAACGTAACTTGGTAAAGAAAAAAGTCAGAGGGAGATCTACTCAACACAGAATTGCACATCATTTCTATGATCTTTACCTCCATGGTCGACTTTGCTACCTCCACTGAAAATGAGTCTATGCTATATTTTACTTTAGGTAGCACTGAGTGTAGAAAGAACGTCAGATCTTTTTCTTCAATTCTCCTTTTGGAAATGATTCTCAGATATCTCCCATATCCTCTTCCCCCTGCATGACCCTGTAAAGGACAGTTGTACCAAAACACCAAAAAAAGTGTCCCACTAGACCTAGGTGCACAATATTCTATTTGATTTCATGTATTTTAACTTTCAGTAGAACTTAGGCTACTCTAAATCTCTGTCTAATATTCACAGACTGGGGATTCGGCAGAGACGGGCAAAGCGGTGTGTTAATTTGTTTGGCATAGCCTTGTCATGTGGGTTTTCATTTTGCAACTCCACAACCAAAATGAAGGGTAGCTGAGATCAAAGTCATTTACTGTTTAAACTCTAATGCTCAGGGGAAGGTAGAGGTGCTATTTCAGATAGGAAGAAGTCTCTGATTTCATGTCATTAAAACCGTATGTCTCAGTTCCTGAAAGCACATAAATACACTTATAGTTGAGCTTAAAGACAGGAGCATATGTAAATTCTTTGATAAAGCAGAGGTAGGATTACACGAAGTGCTTCTTTCTCTTGTATTGACTTACTTGAGTTAGCTAATTCAGACAAAAAATGCCATATAGGTATAGTAACTTTGTTTTTGACTAGATTAAAGTTAGAAGGAACAGATTAAAGCATAGAGGGGGCTTGGATGCTGAACACGAATTACTAGTTAGAGTTGATCTCAAAATGTCCTTATCTCTGATCAGTTAAGAAGTAGAAGTAGATTTAAATGGAGAATTCCAGCTCATATTGGAAGCTTTCACCAAGAATTTGATTAGGGCAAGGGCTTGTGACAATCGCTCCCTTACAGACAGTCTAGACAGAGATGGAGCTGCTTTGTTTCCAGAATTTGTTTCTAGGAGTGACTAAAGCCACCACTTTTTCATGTTTGCTTTACTGAATCTGGTTGGCCATCCAAGCTAAGAATCCTTTTCTTTTCTTATTCCCCCTGAAAACAGACCTTACGTCGTTGATTCAGTGTAAAGTTTTGGCTGAAATCTTTGTTCCAAGACCTTGGTGTCAACAACAGATTCCAGATTTCTGTTTACTTTAATTGGCTTTGCTTTTAGCCACAAGTAAAGATTGCAAAACTCAAAGGCGCGGAATGGCCGTCGCCTGCTTCCAGTGTGGGTCTGCATTACTTTTTTTTTTTTTCTTTCCCCTGGGCTTCGTATGCGAATGTGTTTTTGAAACCACTTGAATCAGGAATTTTGTTTTCAAGTGGGGACCTAAATTTAGGATCCTGAATCCTTATTTAGAAATGGATAAAAATAACAAAAAGTCCTTAGTGCTCTTCTCCATGGAGACATCTTGGCCCTGAGAACTGTCAAAATTCTGGATGTGGAATATCATATTTGTCAGCATAAAGACTGCCAAAAATTTTCCAAACATGATCTTCAGCAGAAACAGAAGATTTTTGTTTATGTTGCTCAGTATCACTCAGCGAATATGCTCATGGCATGTGGGTGCAATTAGTATGCACAGGTATGGGAAAAAATATGACAAATGGCCCGATTTTCTAAAGCAGAGCACTCAGTGATATCTCCCAATGTCATGGCTGAAGTTCACTCTTCAGAAAGAGTCATCTGATCTGCTCTGAGCCCATCCCTTATACCTGAGAGTGTTTTGGGTTGGGATTTTCCAAAGTGCTCAGTGTTGGCTGAAGTCCACTCTCAAATTTACTGGCAGTGATTCCCAATGATTCATTAGGAGCAGAGCTAGGTCAGACATTAGACCCTCTGAAGAAGTCCACAGTGACATCCTGTCCTGAGGTGCCCATCTGCTGAAGAAGATCTCCTCCTGGCCCTTTTTATTGGTGGCTGTAGAGAGAAATGACCCAAGAAGACTGGAACAATGCACCTTGGTGGGAAAACAAATGCTATTGCCATGAATCTTTTGCAGCTAAAGGTGATGAAATTCTGTTTGGGGAAGTTATGAAAAGTCCCCTTATTGCCCAGTGCACTGTGTCACACCACTTGTGAGCTAATCTCTCCATGCAACCTGCTTTCCTGGCTGATAAACTTGTGGTAGCTCTCCCACTCTGCTTGCGGTTTTGAAATGTTTCTTCTTTCCACGCTGGGGTGTGATGGACAGGAGACGCATGTCCACCTTTGCCCTTGGTTTGATCTGAAAGACAAAAAATTCAGGGAAAGCTCTTCTACCAAAATCTTTCAGGAATTATAAACTGTGAAACATCAGAAAGCCCCAGTGCAGGTTGGAGACCTTCAGTCAAGGATGTCCAGCACAACAGCGAAAAGCATCTATCAGTCAAGGTCAGGGTGGATGGGGCTTTGAGCAGCCTGGTCTAGTGGGAGGTGTCCCTGCCCATGGCAGGGGGGGTGGAACTAGATGATCTTTAAGGTCCCTTCCGACCCAAACCATTCTGTGATTCTGTGAATCACTTTGCCTGTCTCCCTTATTTTCTATCCTTCTCACAAGGCTCCTTTCAGCCTCCTCCTCACTTGACTATCCCAGTTCTTTTATCCCGGATGATGGTGGTAGTAGGAGATAGATAGCACGTTTGGACATATTTGCCCTCATGTGGCTTGTCCTTCTCACCCCACCCATGCTCTGGCTGTGATGATGCATATCTATGGGAGTCAGTGGGAGATCTTTTCACAAACACTCACTGTGTGTTGTGTCTCTTGTGGGCAGAGATGTTGCTGTGTTAGCCATCATTAGTTGATCTGCCTCTCTGACAAGATTGCTTTAAAGCTTAAATGCTGGTTTCTGTTCTTAGCTGGGAACATGCTATAGCTATAGTTATAGCTTCACCTGCATGGCCAAGTCCAGTTCCTCAGCTATGTTGGGATTGCCTGGTGTTGTGGAATGGAAACTGCGGAGAACAAAATCTGGGACAAGGAATGTTGCATGAAAGAAAGGGAATACCCTATTGGAGTACTATGGGAGCAATATTTTTTTTGCTAGGGCAAATAATACTGCAAAATATGCCTCTGCTGGAGCTGGAAATACCCACCAAAGTCAATGGCATTTCAGACAGTTGGGTGGGAGAAGGGGAGAAGTGTTTGATTCTACCTTCAAGTCATTGAGGTAGAGTCTAGATTCAGATTATAAACTCCTCTGCACTTTGTGCCCTGAGTTTCGGTTTTGCATGTTCTATAGAAAGAAGTATTTTATATAATTTTCGGTTTGGAACAGAAATGGAAATTTCCCTTGCTTACCAAGGTCAAGAGCTGGGACAGAAAGTCACCAGCATTCATCATGGTCTCAAAGTGCCCTCAGCCATGAAAACCAAGTACCCTTTGAGGTGGTAGTTATCCTCCAATCTCTATTGTCAATGGATTGAAAGAGTTACTTAAATCAGTAAAACTAAGATCTAAACCATCTTCCTGTAGGAACTCTCTCTGTTGTTTCTAACTGAAGCATCTCTCTCAGGAGCTGGAAATTGAACGGAATGCAGCTGGGTTAGAGCTTCTCTACCAAGATGCTTCTTCTCAAAAGAAGAACAGACGGCATGGGAAAATGTGGCTGAGTGAGGGTGAGACAGGGAGAAAATAGTATCCTCTGTAGGACAGAAAAAACTCCTTCTTCTTGGGAGTAGCATAGGAGCACAGGAGGGATGACATTCCCCAAGGCAAGCCTTTTTCTTGGGGTTTGAACATGAGCATCTTTTATGAGGTTTCAGCAGTATTCAAGGCCAATTATCTGTCTTTGGCCAAATACGCTACCCTGAGATCAGTTCTTGATAAAAGTGGGTGTTTTGAACCGTTTTCTAATCACCATTAAAGAAAGCTTCAATGAAAGCTGTCAATGGATCCTCAAGGGTCTGGCCTTACTCCTGCAGAAGGCAGTAAAAAAGGTCCTGTAGACTTCAAGAGATTTATGTGTGTTGGCCTTTCTACACAGAGATGACCTTTCAGAATGGACTGGGAAGGTGAGAAGACTGAAAACCAAGGCAGTGCAGTAGCTGAGTGAGGCTTGAGAGGGGACAGCAAAAAAGCAGAGGACACATTTCATTTTTGCACAACTGCCTTATGCAAGGTGAAGCCTGGGATGGCATGGCAAGATCTGTACGTGTCAGGGAATGAAGGCCACAGACATGAGAAGCAAAACCTTGGCCAGTGTGAACTGGTGGGATGCCAGGAGGGTGCGATGCAGCTGAAGAGCTGGCTGGCTGCAGAAGCCCACGTTTGCCCAGAGTGCAGAGCAGGAATCCTTCAGGGAAGAAAACAAGAGAAGTTATTGCATCTGTCCAGGGATTTCAAAATACTATTTTGTATGGGGGGAATTGTGGGAATGAGGTACTGAAATGCTGGGGTATATAAATAAGAAAGGATGCTGTGACCTGCCCCGGGGTTTGAGTGGGGTTTGCTATGCTGGTCTCATCTCATCACAATGCAAGACCAGGCTGCCTTACGGCCAGCAGAGCTGGGTGTAGATGAGAAACAACAGGGATCAGAATAAAACCTCCAGCATTTTTTGGGGTAACAGCTACTCTATGAGTGACATGCAGGAAACAGCCAGGGGAAAATCGGAGAGAGATAAGATAGCTGTGTTTCTCTGGCTGGTGTCCTCAGCCAGTTTGCAGGATTGCAGATTAGGTCCTTTTCTCTGGTTTCTCTTGCTGGTCTCTCTGTGCAAGTGCCACGGGGCTGTGATAAGGAGGAGGTCAGAATCGTGCTCTAACTACACGGCTTTTTTTCACATGCAAGCCGGATACGTTAACTGAAAGCAAATATGCCTGAATCCTTCCTCTGCTTGTGGCTCTTTCCATCCAGCAAAGCTGGATCTGGGGATGCACACCAGGGGAAGGAGAGAGGATCTAGAGGAAGGCTATGGAAAGGGATTTGGCACCCTCTGTGCCAAAAAACCTCCCTACAGTTCCATCATAGGTCTGTATTTCATTTTCCCAGTGTGGCTATTGATGCTCAAGGCTGCAGCGAGACAATGTCTTGTGCTCCTCCCTCCAGCCATCCCCTCCTGTCTTCATGGAGCACCCCCAGGGTTCAGCTGGTGTTCTGGGGGAGGTCTTCCTGGGTGCAGGCATCTACAAGCAGCTGCACGGGGACACCAGGTTGCCATATTTTTGGCCTGATCACTTTGGTGACAGCCCCATACGACCTGCTGGCCAAAACATCCCTGTGGGTGCTTCCTGATGAGGTTGGCGTAGGCAGCTTAAATACCAGGTGTTATCCAGGCTGGAGCAGGTGAGGGTGTTCACAGTCAGTCGATCGAAGAAGGAAACACCCATAGGACAGGGGAACCATGGCAAGTCAGATGGGCATGGAGATTTATTTTTTTTTTCATCCAGCACGGGTGTATCTGGAACTGATCCCACAGCCTGAATCACCCATCCTCAGGGAGCAGCCCCCACCCCACAGCTCCTTGGGGAAGGCAGAAAATGCAGACTCTTCTGCATTTTCCTGGGAGAGGGAGGAGCTGGGCAGGTTTCTGCCCGGCGATCCAGTCACCCTGGCAGCACAGGGGTCGGGGGTGGCCTTCATGATGTTTCTTGCAATGTTGAGTCAGGGCTATGATGAACTAGCCTTGCATAAGCAGAAATGCCATCGCCAGTGGTAAGCTGAAAAATGCCGAGCTCTATTTTCAAAGACAGCTCAGAGGTTATTTATGTACGGAAATGCTCCTTATCTCTTAATTCCCAGACTGATGGGTGGAAGATATGCAAAGAGTGACTTCTGTCAGAGACAAGCTCACCAGCACTGCTACTGTCTTGGCAAGAGGGGAGGGCTCTCTCTGCCTTCCCTGGTAGCAATGCTGACTAAGGGCCATAGGAATCTTAATTCCTGGCCCAGAGACGGCAAGCCAAGATATCTGATGGGCTGGTTGGCTGACAGTTAATATCCTGTCGCAGAGTAGTAAGTATTCATGATATAGCAGGTTTGTTTTTTTTTTTTTCCTGCACCTGGAAGACCACAATGGGAAGACCCAACAAATTTTCCGTTTTCTGCTGAAACATCAGGTCTGTCCTGAAAGAGCTTCAATTAGACCCATTCTTTTATCTTTTAAAGACTACATCAAAACTCCTCGGTATCAAAAATGGCTTTTTTTTAATTTTTTTTTTTTTTTATTGGCCATTATCAGCATCAGAGATTCAGGCTGGAATCTGAAATCCAATCCCATTCTCTTGTGGCTTGAACATTATTAGTAGGTAGAAATTTGCAACTGGAAATTAGTTAATGATTCCTCTATAAGTGCAGCAGACAGATGAAAATCCTGCTTCTTTTCCCTGGCTGCTCTGACACTGGCATGCTAACTAAAAGTAGCAAAACATTTATTAATGAGTGGGGTAGGTAAAAGAAAAAAAAACCTAGAGCAATGAACACAGGTAATAGGGTGTCATTATTAAAGAGCTATCTGTCAGAGTAGGACATGCATAAGAATTAGGTGTCCTGGAAAATGCTGTGAAAAAATATCTCTACTTCTGTTTGAAGGAATCAAATTTCAATTTTCATGAACTTTTCACAGACTAAATATATTTGTGTCTAAAGAAATTGTATCTCTTAATAGGCAGTAATGACAACCTTATTTATACTGAATGACATTTTTCTACCAATTGGGCCAGAAAGAATGAATTCTCCTCCCTGTGTAGGGAAAAAGTACCTCATCAATAAATTTTTCTTGGTGGTGGTGTATTGTAGATCATCTGAAAAGTAAAAATAAAACCTACTGCATAGGATTCATAGGGGATTTTTAACACAGAAGAAAAGAAAATAAAAAGGAAGCTGTTTTTCGCATGGGAAGGGATTTTCTAACACATCCCTTTTGGGAGAATTGGATGGAAGGTTCTGTCTCGCTGGCTGCCTGACTCTTGAGAGGAGCCTTGCAGGCAGGGAGGCTGAATTCTCTGTTTTTCTGCTTTGCCTGGCCTCAACCTCTGTTTGTTCTCCCTGATCCAGGCTGCCAGGCAGGCAGCTGCCAGCGAGGGAGCAGAGGAATCAGTGGTTGCAATAGCAGAGGAGGCTGGACTGCCTCGGAAAGGAGATGGGGGAGCAACAGGCTCCACGACTCCCCATGACTCCCCACCAGGATCAGGTTGGCACCCCACAGCAGAGCTGGGGAGAAATGGACGTGATGCCCTGCGGAAACTGTGGGAAGGGATTGCTCCTTGCATCCCACGTGAAAGCCTTGAAAATGGCAACTGGGGCTGTTTTCTCCTCTCCTCTCCTCTCCTCTCCTCTCCTCTCCTCTCCTCTCCTCTCCTCTCCTCTCCTCTCCTCTCCTCTCCTCTCCTCTCCTCTCCTCTCCTCTCCTCTCCTCTCCTCTCCTCTCCTCTCCTCTCCTCTCCTTTCCGTCCCATCCCACCCTTTTTCCAATTGGAAAACCCTTCAGACGGCAGGATCCTGAATCAGCCCAAATCACTACAGAATGTTCATGGATCTCTTGATCCCAAGGGCACGGCTGGCACAGTAAGGAGCTGCTGTGCATGACTCAAGGTGACCAAATTAAGCCCTCTGCATGAATAGTGGTTCAGGTGCTGATGCATCATTTCTTTTCCGTAGTGAGAAATTGGATGAGAAGGTTCACATGAGCTCATTCGGTCTTCATGGGCTTGAACCATTGGAGTCAATAGGAATCTTTCCATTGACTTTAATGAGAGCTAGATTGGATCCTAAATTAGTACCTTCATCCTTCAAATTGTTTTGCAGTGCCTATCCCCATCCATAATTAACATAAACTGGATGTGATAGTCATCAACAGGAAAATTATACCAAAATGTCCTCAGTAGGTTTATTCCTGCTCTCACTGAAGATGATAGGAGTCTCACAATTAACTTCAAACAGGACTGGTTGTCTGTATATCGTGATTATAAAATATCTTGATATATTTGTAAAGGAGACTTGAGTTTGAGCAACTTCTTAATTGCATATCAGGAGTAAAAGGGTTGGCTGTGACCAAAGACAGCCACATTGAAAAATCAGGCAGTATTAAGGAGCATGATTTGACTTTGTGGCTACATAAATCAGTATTTCAGTTTCTCATTTGGTATTCACTGAAACGAAAACATAATCTGAGTTAATTGCTCTTCCCCAAGGTGCCTTGTTGCGCAATGTTTTATAAAATTAAAGCCTGTTAAGTACACACGAAGAAACATACTTTAGATGCAGAACATAAAATACTAGCACCTCTAATTCTGCTGTCATGTATGGTTGATTAACCTGGTACAACAGAAGCCTTGGGGAGAGTTTCTGTGCTGTTAGAAAACATATTTCCACTTAAGGGAATTTAGACAACAAAGGGATCTCACAAATCGCATTGTTGGAGGCTAGGCTGATATTCGGGGCATCTGAGCTGTCTCACAAAGCCGTGGAAGACCAGGGAAAAAAATGCAATCTTCATCCCACTTATGGATAGTTATCTGTGACCCCCGTGCTTTCCATGGTAATTAACGAACTATTAATGAAGCTCTATATCCCTCGTTCAGGCTATGTTCCTGTTGGCTTTGGTGGGAATTTCACTTGGGCTCAGAGTGAGTGTGGGGTGAAGCATGGGGAATGGCGTCGGCAGAGGGGAAGATGCTTTCTCAGGCACCTGCAGATAGCGGTGGGAAGGTCACTGTGCTGCCACGCTCCTGGGTGGGGATGCTGTAACTCACCCACCTCTGGGAAAAGCAAGCCTCAAAGGTTTGAATTTCCTGACCCCCTCAAATTCACAGATATATCATAACCAGAGAAGAGCCACAGGAAATTGAGGAGGCTGAGCTGGAGAGCAGCATGGGGGGTACCCAAGGGGAGGACGTGGTGGTCTAGGAGAAACAGAAGAAATGCCATACGGAGACGTCCCCATCCCCACCTGCTCTGGACTCTGCTCGCTGCTTGCAGATGCCTCCCTGGTGCAGGCAGGGAGCCGCAGAGGGCCGATGGAGCACATCGGCAGCTGCCTGTTGGACCAGAAGCTGTGTGGGAGCATGTGGGAAGATCAGGAAGGCTTATCAGATAGTTTGCAGCAGTGAAACTGCCTTGTAAGGCATAGTGTGGGAGATGGGGGTACCCGGGTGAAGACCAAACTGGGACCTTGCCAGGTGTGCGTGGTTTGAGTTAGGACGAATTGAATCTTCTCCCAGGATGAAAGTGAGCCTGTATCTTATAATGAAACCAGCTGGTGTTTCAGGTTGCTACCTGCTTCTGCTCCTGCTGCTGCCCTCATGACTGGCCCAGTAGCCCGTGCCTCACTCTGGACAGGACCAAGCCCTCAAGGGGAAAAGGCAGAGGTGAGATAAATAGGATAGGCTCCTTAGATTGTTAAAGAATCATAGAATGGTTCCCCTTGGAAGGGACCTCAAAGATCATCTAGATCCAACCCCCCTGCCCTGGGCAGGGACACCTCCCACTACACCAGGTTGCTCAAAGCCCCATCCAGCCTGGCCTTGAACACCTCCAGGGATGGGGCATCCACATCTTTTCTGGGCAAAAACCTTGTGCCCCTCTTTGTTTTCCCTAACACTGTCTGTACACATTGTATGGAGAAAGCTATTCTAATAAATCTAACAGGGCCTCAACACTTGGGATCTGTCATCTGTGGTGTTTATTGGACATGTTCGTGCCCAAATGCTTTCTTTGCCATCTGTCAGCACATCCCTTCTCAGCCTTTGCGTGGAGGGGTGTTTTCAATTTATTCAGCCTCACTAGTTGGGGAATGTGTGGCAGCCAACGTGCAATGAAGACTGGGAGAGGAAACCTGAAGACATGCCAGCAGGGCAGAGAGGTGGCTGTCCTGGCACCTCACTTGATGGTCGGTAGATGAACTGTCTACATCTGGATTAGACCCTCTGGTCTTTTGGAGGCTGATAGATATTTTCAAAGGGCAACTTCTCCGATCTCTTCTAGGTTAAGGAGGGAAAGGGTAGGGATTTGGATCCTTCATGACTGGGGCAGCTAACTGATCTACAAGCTGACCTTTGATTCTATACCTTTTGTTGAGTTTTAAAAGCTAGTAACATGTTTAGGGCAAAGTAGAGAATTTTACACTACCCATGACCCATGAAGGAAGAGGATTTTTTTTTTTTTTTTGGCTTCACAGGGTATGACTAGCCTCTTGACACCTCCGTAAATGGGCCTTTGAGCCTCTGCCAGAAACTTTCTCAAAGACTTATGTAGAAAAATACCAGATCTAATGGATGTTAGAGCTACATTACCAGCTAACCAAGCCTTTAGAGTTTTCCCAGACTTCCTAAAAAAATGGCCCTGGTAGTTCAAGAAGTCCTTTAGCTTGTTCCTGTAAAACTCCTGAAGTAGGTGTCCAGGCCTGCTCAAATGAAAACCTCTTAAATCCAGCAGATGTTGCCTTCAACCCCTTCTTTCCTCCTATTTCCTATTCTACCCACACCAAGTCAGAGCCGCTGCAGATTGCACCAGGGACAGGGCTGCTGCAGGTGTCTGAGGCTAGAAATTTCAGTTGCTTCCTTTGCCATCTCAGAGCTTCGTGTCATGAGATATGGGGAGCCATGGGCAACCTGACCTGTGGGTCAAGCATGATGTTCACTGGCTGGTTGCATGCAACGTAGCCCAAAGTGTTGTTTGACACTCTAGGCTGGAATCTGTCTGCCTTAGTTTGGGGCAAATGTAAAAACTGAGAAAGATGCAAAAAAAAAAAGAGACTCCACAAGCCCTTGTAGTAGTTCTCGCTGGCCTTCAGCACTTGGAAACCTCTTGAACATGTTGGCTAATGCTCCATCACTCACTATCCTACGTGACCTCTATGAATATCCTACGTGTGGCTATGGCAATTCTGACATAAAATAATGTTTCCAGTCTTTCAAGAGCTGTACAAATTTCAAGTGAACTTTCATACCGTCTCTGCTCACAAGATCACCTACACATTCTCACAGCAATTCTAGCTTTAAGCTATGGTGGAAATGTGCTGGTATATAAATCCTGCCATTCCGACTCTTTGAACATGAATGCTATCAGTTTTCAAAGTTAGCCAGATAGGACAAATATGTTCCTTTGCGAGATGTTTTCTTTTGATCACTGGGGGTATATCAACACCTGGTAATTCTCTGAGGTCTGCTATGGTGGAGCCTGTCTTTCTCCAAAGAATATGGAAAAAGTCCAGGGTGATGCTTTTGCTAGGCCAAAATTACTGTTGTGAATAATGTGGATACTCTCATCCTCCTATCCCCGTGTTTCACGCAAGGAAACAGCAACAGCGTGGCTTGTTTGATAGACCCCAGCATTGAACTCAGGAATTCTTGGCTTATAGCCCTGTGCTCAAACCCTTTCTCCTCCAGCACTCAAATAAGGGCCCAGTATGTTCTCAGTAATAATATACAGTGATTTGTGCAAGTGTAATAGAACAATGCCATATGCTTAGGTTCCTAGGCCAAATTCTCATTTTGGCATTACTCCACTGACTGTAATAAAACGAGGGCAATGAGAACATTTGACCCGGTGTGTTTCCAGTCTGTAGGGACTGTAGAGGTGGTCTTGTGATTTTAACGTGGAACTGCTTTGCTGGGGTGGTTCAGTCTTTATTTCAGAAGTAGCTGCTTGCATTGTGCTGGAGGCTTTATGGGATCTGCTCAAAGGAAATGTTTCCATCATTGTTGTCAATGCCTACTTAGCATTGGTGTTCCAGTTGCTTCTACTTACAGACCTGGAAATGTGCAAAGCTGCTTTAGTTCTGTATTTATTGGAAGTATGTTTGATATTGCTGGTCATTCCATCTGGAAGAGGGTCTGTTCTGGATTAAAAATGGCAACCTAACCAATAAAGGTAGAGGAACCAGCTGTCTTTCTTCGGCTGGGAACTGTAAAAGCAAAAGTCTGTTCTGTTTAAGCATGTTGAGTAGAAATTATCAAGCTTTTCATACATTGAATACAACTGCTTAACTGATCTGTTAGCAACCACTGAAAAGGGAGCTAGAGACCAAAATGTCGGTTCACACCTGTCTAAAATAGACTGGGAAGAAATTTGGAATTTTGGTTCCTAAGGAAATTGTGATGCTTCAACATTAGCTTTTTTCTCAAAATCAGACAAGTTGAAATGTCTTCATTTCCCACTGAAAGGAAATTCCCCTTGTGTTCCACTAAGAATAAGAAAAAAAAGCTTCATGTGACATTTCTGATTGAAAGGAAACACTTCAATGTTCCTGTAAACAAAATATTTCATTTGTGTATTTCATTTTCAACTGATGTCAACATCTCTTTGCGTTTCTCGACAATGGCAGATGCTTTATGGAAAATAGAATTTGGAAATCTGATGTAGCATGATCTCTGGTCTTAACTTCTGTGTCGTGTGATTCATACAAGGAATATACCCCAAAAGAGAGATGGGAGTATGGAATAATGTCAAAGTATGTCAAAGTAGAAAGACTATTTTTTGAGCTTATATTAATCAGGGCATTTGGGGTTTGTTGGTATGAAATGTTGCGTGTGAATTGAGCCATTCCGAAAGACATACTGAACTGAAGTTTCCTGATGGAAAAAAAAATAAATATATATATATCTAATTCTATCAAAATCAGCACTTCCAAATGTGCAAAACATGTATCTTCCATCAAAAGATCATTTCAATGGAAAATCCTTGAATAGCTCAAATCTAAGATAGTCACATGCTCTTTCTCTCTAGCATATTTGAACAAACTGCTAACTTCAGGTTCTGAGAAGTACCAGGGAGCAATTTTCCTCATTTTATGAAAGGACAGGCAAGACAAATGGACACAAAAATGTCTATGGTAAGGCTGAAAATGGACCCTCCACACACAGCATTCTGTGTCGACGCCACAACTTTCTCATGGAAGGTACATCTAAATTCACTCATCATTTATATATTTCTCTATATTGAACTCTCTGCTTTTATTGTTTGTTGGCTTTCATTTTCTCTTGAGGGGCTTAAAGAAAGGAAATTAGTGTTCTTCTTAAAAATACTTTCTACGAATTTAGAGCAATAATCTTTAGGAAGGGCTGACAAGCCTTCCTACTGACAAAAAAAAAAAAGGAGGAAAATACATATTTCCTCAGTAAAAACTGCACTCTTGTAGTGATACTCCCCTTTTCCCTCTCCGCACTAAATCTTGAAATTTATCTTGAAGTGCATCAGCATACTAAATGAAATACATTCATAAAATAAAAATAATAAAAAAGTTTCATAACGTCCCAAGAAGTCCTATGGGATCTTTAGTTTTGCTACTGAATTTAGGGGAAGAAAATACTTTAAGAGTTGGTGAAAATATTGAACTTTAAGAGATGGAGAAAGATAGGATGGGGAAGAAATGCCTTGTTGAATATATTAACTGTGAGGGGAGAAGAAAAAATGACTAAACATTACATGGAGTGTATGTTATCTTCCAGGTTTTGCTCCAAACTTGCACTAATAAAGCAGAAAAAAAATTAGAAAAAAAAGGAAGACCTGTCTTGCAGCTTGGTCATACTTCTTTCTGAAGCAGAGCTCTTTAAGTGTGTTCATGGCTTAGAGAAGAAGGGGAAGTGATTTGTAGAGGTGTACATGTCTAATCAAGCTTTCTGACCCAGGCGCTGCACTGGATGGGATGTTATTTATGACGAAGAGTTTTAAAGGTCACTTGAAACGAGAGAGTATCTTTGATGGGTGACATTCTAGCCCAGTGGGAAACATGGCATAAATTAGCAATTATAGAGATTTTTCTTTTAGTTTCAAACCCTTTAACTCAATAGAAAGAGAGAAGCATTTTCCAGTTCTTTTTCAAATATTATAACTGTTATTAGTATATTTTCTCTAAAACTAGAATAAAGAGGAAATGCAGTGAAAAACAGAGACAAGGTATGGACTCATCACAATTAACCTTAGCTTTCTAAAAATTAGGAGACTGGTCTGAACTAGTTCTCTGGATTCCCACTGTGATTGGTGAGGAGAGAAGGGCACTAGCATTTGCATATTCATCCCACTTACCTTTGACAGCTTTTCAGTACAGAGTGACTAAAATCGGATCTGTGCCTGTCCATTGATTTCATAGGGATCTTGACAACTACTTTTGCTTAACATTGAACTTTTAAACAGCTGCACTGCGGAGGGAGGGGCTCCATCCTCGGCAAAACTCTTGTCTGTTTAAAGTCAATGACAGCAATTCCAATGACTTAGATGGATGTCACCACACAGTCTTTCATGAATATTTTATTTGTGTAACTCCTTTAATCAGGATACTGCTGATCTAAAATATTTTAAGTGAGCAAAGAAAGAGGAACTGGAATCATTCTGGCTAACTTAAAATATTTACTGTGTAGAGGTCCTCATCTGAGCTCATCACCCGCAGTTTCTTTATATAGACTAGAGAAAAAAATAGTCATTTTTAGAGCATGATTCATATCACTAATTTTAGATTCCTGATTTACGATGATGAAATTAAGTGCAGCCTGGAAGTGCCTAATTCTCTTCATTGACTTACTAGGGAGTCTAGACGCTCTAGATGCTGTAGATAGCTATGCCGTAGATATTTTCTTTTGGCCATGTGAAGCCTATTTCTGATCTTAGCTCTTTTAAATCATATTTCAGGGTCTTTTGCTATCTTTATCTTTCTGCCTTGATATCAAAATGAACGTGCACTATCCCAGATACTTCCACTTCTAAGCTTATTCTGTTTCAGGCAGCAAAACTTGACCAATTTTAGAGTAAAATGTATCATAATGTAAGGAGCTTGTTTCTCCCTCGTCTCTCTAGGCAAAGGTCAGGGAAATTTTACACCTATTTTTTAATAGCTTGATGGCACATAAAAAAAAAAAAAAAAAAAAAAATAAAATAAAAGTGTTTTATTTATCCAGGGTCTTTTTCTAAAGGATAAGTATTTCTATATAGTCCAGAAAAAAACACTAAAACATCGAAGTGCCCTGTTTTAGCTGCTCCTGAGTTCTGACTTGTACAGTCTTCACTCTGAAAGGAAAATATTCCACTAGATTTACACCCACTCCAAGTCCTTCTTTCAGACAATTACTGAAGAGTACGTAGTGTGAATGATAACTGAGCCCAGAGTTTGTAGCATAGGTGGGAATAGGCTGTAACAATTCTTTCTGGAAGCTGAAATCTTCCTGTGGAAGAAGGTCAACCAGAAACTTCTCTCTATGACTTTGCTCAGAGGGGATTACAAATATAAATAAAAAGTTAATTGTACATTCTGAAAATTTAGGCAATTTCTGCTGATATATTTTTGAGGGGAAGTACACATTTTGGCAGGCATTAGGTGAATATTAATATGGTGTCTTAGCTTACAACAGACAAGCAGTAATACTCTTTAAATATTGAAAAGAGCCTTCAAACCAAGATCTGGAGCTCTGCAGATCTTGCATTTTGTCACTAATTTGTTGAGCTTTGTATCTGAGATTTTGGGTTTGTGTTACTGGAAGCAGAGATGGTTCCTCTGTGAAATACAGAGGTGCATTTAGATCTGAGTCTTGGGACACGATCAGAATTTATACTCAGGTTCCACGTTGAAACAGATTTTTATTACTCAAGAATATGAATTTTGGAGTTATAGGTTGATGGAAACATCAGATCAATGCTCGATAGGTGTCAAAAAGTAAATTAGGTTTTGGTATCTACTAAGAAAGGTACAGAGAACAAACTAGAAAACATCACTATACCTCTGAATAAATCCATAGTTCTCCCACACTTTGAATACTGTGTGCAGTGCTGGTTTTCCTTGTTTCAAAGAAGGTATGATAGAACTGGAAAAAGTCCATAGAAGATAAGGGAACAGTTTCTGTACGAAGAATGACTAACAGACTAAAACTGTTCATCCTTTAAAAGAGATGACGTGACATAGGTTCTTTCTCCACTCATGGAGAAGGCAAATAGGGAATGTTTTTTCTTTTTTTTCCCAGTAAAAGAAATAGAGTGCATCAAATGAAATTAGTTAGCCCCAACCACAAGACAAAGAGAAAGAGAAGGTTGCTCATACAACATGTGTCTAAACTATGGGAGTCTCTGCCACAGGATCTTGTGGATGGTAGCTGCACAACTTGATTGAAAAGAAATCCTTCCAAGGTTATTTAATGCAAAGATTTCACTTCTAGCTAAGGAGGTCCTTGAACCACAGTTTTTTAGAAGTGTAGAAAACAGTCTTCTAAGAATACAGATCTCCACTTTTCCTGTTCCTACACTCATCTCTTATGCTTGGCACTTACTTTGAACTTTGCTGAATCATAGAATCATAGAATGGTTTAGGTTGGAAGGGACCTTAAAGATCATCTAGTTCCAATGCTCCTGCCATAGGCAGGGACACCTTCCACTAGACCATGTTGCTCAAAGCCCCATACAACTTTCCAACCTTGAAGACAGGGTTAACACCTGCTAGATCGTTGGTTTCACATGATATGGTCATACTTATGTTCTAGGTTTTGTCTTCAACAAGACTTTTTTCTTGTGTAGACATGCTGGAATTATTTCAACTCTTCTAACCCTGGATGACACCTTACTATTTTGTCTTTGTCTATTCCAGACAGTCTACTTGTATGGTAAGTCTATCTGAGCTATTACTGATGACTGTAAGTCCTCTGGATGATAATCAATGCTTTAGACACCATGAAGTCTAATCTGTCTGAGGTCTATGGAAGACAGATACTCTTTGATAGTCTGTCTATATCTATTATACACGAAGAAGGACCAAGGACAGAAAATGTATGGCTGATGTGGGAAAACAGATGGTCGTTGGGTTTTTTGGTAGCCTACCTAAAACTTTTTTTTGTTGTTTTGGCAAGAAGTTAGTTTCGGAGGTCCCGGCGATTTACTTTTTTCCCCTGTTTGAAAAGTCTTTTGTTCCCTTTAAACTTCCCTTATACGGACTCTTATGTCACCACTGTGTTGACAGAGTGGCTTTGATGGCAAGATTTCAAAATCCAGTCGCCTCTGTCAGTCAGTCATTGAGTTAATAACAAAACAAGGACTGTTAAAGGTATACCTAGGTGAAGCAGAACTGGAATTACAGGAGAATAACTTCTTGAAGTGCCCAAGGGGAAAGCTGAATAAACAAGGACTTCCAGCCTGTTCAAAAATGTGTCAAAATGACGTCTGCAAAATGTAATAATGGCTTAATAGAAATGCAGGCCATACATTGTCCAGTAAAATATGAATGTAAACGTTTGGAAAATCGTTGTACTCCTAACAAGCTATTTTGGAATCCACTATTTGACTTGGATTTCACTGAGTGTATGATGAAGCCTTGTTTAATGTGGAAGACTGATTTCCCTCATTATTCCAGTTTACCTTTTTATTTTCTCACTGTGTTCATATCATGATGGCATTTGGCATTTCTCAGCTTTCACTTTGCATTCAGTATGAGACCTGGATTAATCCCTCAGCTGATGTAACCCTGCACACATCATTAGCACTAGGCAGACTTACATCAGATGAGGATGTGATTTTGGGCCATTTTCACCGACAATTATTTTTCCTTTTTTATTTCTTCTTTCTTTCTGTCCCATATTTGTCTCGGTAAAGAAGAAATTCTGTTGGACACATCTTGGGTTCTACATGGCAACTTCAGACTGAAGATGGAGTGATGTCTCTCCCTGCAAGTCCAAACATTTGCTTTTTATTTAATGAAAAGTTTGAATTTAAAAGAATAAAATAAAACTGAGTTTGTAGTTGTATACAAGAATTTTCTTTGACTGTTGCTTTAAAATCTATCAGAGACATATTTGATGTTTTTGCAGCTGTATGGCTCTCATACAACCTAAGGACCATTTATTGGAATTTTTGAGAGAACTTTTGTTTTTATAGGTGTGTAAATGTGTTATCGAAGATATTTTGGCATTTTAACCAAAGACTTAAATTTTGTCGACTTTAGTTAAAAATGTAAGTCCCTTTTTTTACTCTTCAGAAAACCCCTTTGGTTGACTGGTGCTGTTGGTCCCACAGTGAGCCTTTCAATGCGTTTATTTTACTAAGAGGTGGTTTGGATTAAAAAATAATAACACAATGAGTTAAATCCAGTCCCCGATTACACCACTGAAAATCTGGACTAAAGTCATGAAAATTGAGAGAATTTTTCAGCACTTGCATCTACCTGTGTGAAAGGAGAAGGTTACCTTTGGGCAAAACAAAATCTGTTACAACACTTTGCATGAAAACTAGTGTCTCCTGGTTTTCATAGGACTGCTGTCTTTTTTCTTTTAGGAATGGTTCTTTCTTTTTTGATGAAAGAGAAGAGTTTTGCTCACAGCCTGAAACCAGGAACTCTTCAGGTGTGAACTGATGGCTCTCATGTTTTGAGATGGTGGTGTTACCCTAATGACAATGTGCTCCTCACTCATTCATATGTAATCCTCGATCCTCTGGATGTTTCAAGAGCATAAGCTTTTTTCTGTGGCCAAGGGAAGAGTCAGGTGAGTGTGAGATGACCTTTTGCTTCAACTCATTGATTACCATTCAATTTTATGATGGAACAAAAAAATGACTGGAAGGAATGGACATAGTGTCTGGTGGGAGTTAAAGCACTAATTTGTTGGGCCAAGAGATGAGGAGTGTAATTGTTATCACCAAATCACAAAATACAGCTCTTTCAATTTTTTTTTCCCCCTTGATAACGTTTCTAGTGTAGCCCACTGTCCTGAGTGCCAGTGTGTTTGTTTCGAATAAGAATCCAACCACTTCAGTAAGAAGTTGGTATTTTTTATATATATATACACACCACTCACCAAAGTGTTAACAAAAATTACTCTTATATTCTAATTAAAGAGATTTAAAGCCTAGTTTCTTGCCACCTCAGTCAGTGCGAGCTTTGCCATTGACATCATTAGGAGAAGGATTGACTTGATCGTTCCCAGGAGTCCTGCAGTATAGTTTTCCAGTCCTGATTTATCTTTACTTTTGGCTGGGCTAAATCCATAAGGTTTGTCTAGTTTGATGGAAGAGAAGGATAGGCACATCTGAGTTAGCTTCTGACAGTTGTTTATTGTGGCAGCACAAAGCTTTCTTTCTGAAAACTGTTCTCAGAAACAGGGTGAAGTAGATGTCTTCTACGTTGTTGTGCCCAGACTATCTGAGATAGTTCATTTAAATCCAGCTCAAGAGCTTACTGCTGTCACGACTACAGGGGGAATACGTGAAATAACCACTCTCAGCCTTCTAAACCCAGCCCCATCAGCCTTTGTCTATGGGTCACGTTCTCTTAACTTTTAACTTTTCTTATTGTTCTTCTCTTGACTCATTCTAGTTTGTCAGCGCTGTTTTTAAAGAATGATGCTCAGCCTGAACACATAAGCCCAAGTCTAACATCCCAAGTATGGTTGCATAACTTGCTTCTTTAGTTACACACAACATGCATGTTGATCTCCAGAAAAACATTTATTCTTTTCTGCTACAGTGTCAGGTTACTGGCATCTCAGTCTGTGAGCTGACCTCTGCTTCTTAAGTTTGCTTAGCTGTATTATTATCATAGTATTTGCATAGCTGTTTTGTTGGGCAAACTGTATTCCAGCCTAAGACTTCACTCTACAATTTTTGGCTCCTGCAAACAGTCCATACCAAACACGTTGTCAGGGGTAGTGCTTTAGCTAACCACACTAAGTGGTGCTCGATCCAATTGGTTGCTCAAGACAGAGCCTGAAAAACATGGGGTGCACTGACCCAGCACTCATCACTGTGTGCCACTCCTTTGACCTCGCTGCCTTCAGGATGGTCAGGGATGGCCTCGGTTCTCCATTTACTTCCTCTCCTAATATTCCCTCTTGACAATTCTTTTCTTTCCTCCTTCTTCCGCTGTGTCAGAACTGACAGCCGAGCTGGATGCTGATGAGTCAAGACTTGGTGGAACCCCAAAGACCTATTTGTGCATAATAAATTCAGACCCTGAATGAACACCCATGTCGCAGCAGACGGGTACCAGCTGGGTGTTGGAAATGTGGGATGTTAATTCATTCAAAGGATGCTGGGGCTGTAATTTACAACCTCCTGGTGCATGTTATTTTTAAACACTTGATTCATTAACACTCCTCTAGATGTTAAAAGAGGTTCATAAATCGATTGGTAGCCAGGAAAAATGAGCAGCAATGAGGTCATTTTGGTCGGAATGGGCTCATTATTATGCCAACTGTCAAAACTTTTTGAAGCCAGATTTATTCCTTCTCCTCTCTTCCAACAGTCAACACAGACTGAGGGTCCTTTGGTTTGGTTGTTTCTGGTAGGATGAGAAGAAATTAAAGAAAATAATCAAAGTCTAGAAAAGATGGGTAAACAGCAGATTTTCCTTGGGAGCTGAAAAGTATCTGAGGTAGAGATGCTCACCGATCTAGGATCTGTTTTGGTTCAAAACTGGACAGAATGACATGTAAATTTGTCCCTTAGGAAGCACATACAAAGATGAGGATTAGGTCCACCCTTTCTCAGTGCAGCATCATTTTCAAGTTGTGGCAGGGACACATACTGATGTAACAACAAACTAAAAAAGGGAAACCCCAATTCTACCTCCATGTTTCTGAGATCTTTCTTTTTTTCCTCATACGAGTTGCAGCCTAATGAGGCTGGATCATAAATGAAAATCTGAGCCACAAGCATAAATCAATCAAGTCATGAAAAAGAAGGTCAGGGGCTAGATCTTCAGGTGGGTGTAATTTGTAGTGTTCACACTTGCTGAGATAGGCTTTGATGAGTCCAGTCAGCTCAGGGGATCCCCAGCTCTGATCTGTCAATAGAGGCTACCATGAAGAGATATAAGCGTGTTCCCGAGGGCAGATACAGTCTTTCCCTCAGGTCCAGTCTGGACAAGTGGAAAGCAAGATATCTTTGGGCTAGTGGAAGATTATGAATCCCTACACTGGTGTGTTTTTTTTCTGATCAGGTAACACACAATTACTTGGTCCTTCCCGTTCATCCACTCTTGCCCTTCTTATCCTTTTCATTTTGTGATAGTGGTTGAATTGCTTGATCAAAGGAAGCTCTGGCTGGGATTTATCTCAGCTAACTGTAGGCAACGAAAATATAGACAGGTAAGTCTGAGTTAGTCACTCTAGGCTCCTTTTACTGTCAACAGAGATAAACAGTTATCTCTAGAGAGCAATTAATCTGATACTTGTTTGATATCTACATTAGGATGAGATGAATCACCTTCTCTAGACGCCTCTTCCTCTCTATTGACTGTAAAGGGAACTGACGGTGACTAGCTTAGATGTAGGTATCTGTGTTATAGATGCGTCAAGATAGGGAGATAAATCCAACCTGAAGGGAACCCCAGTCCTGAAAGTTTAAACGGGTAATGATTCTAAAAAACTTGTTGCAGAACTAATAATAATGGTTGAAAAGAAATGAAGATGTCTTAGCATGCAACATACAGCCTTTTGTTATGAACCGCATGAAATCCTAATCAACACGTATGGAAAGTATCGGTACCTATGTTTGAGACATCAGTACTGTATCTTGCCATAGGATGGTGCGTCTCATGCGCTGCTTACTCTGCAGCAATGATTCCTGTCAATTCACCACCTTTGTGCTGGTGACAAAAACTGTGCAGTGTCATCATTGTGTTTTTCCTACTGATATTCACCTCTGATTAACTGATTCATGTTAAAGGACCCATGAAATAACGTTTTTAAATCAAAGGATTTGGGCCCTAGTTTTGAACCATACAGTGTGTTACTAGTCTCTGGCTACACAAACCTGTCCAAGGGCATTTGTCTCCCACAGTCAAGCTCTTCAGCAGGGACATTAAGCTTCTGTATTCAGACACTTGGGTAGGGAAATTCTTTCTCCTGGGGAAAACACCTACTGATAGGATGAATGACCTTTTCTTCCTTTAAGTATAGACAGATCCTACACAATTGATTCTGATGAGATAACTAAATTCTAGATCAACCAAAGACTGTAAATCTTCCATGTAATGTCCATGTTCTCATCTAGCTTATAAAATGCCAGAGGGGATAAACAATGGGAAATGTGTATGTCTGCAGGGAAGGAGGCAAATTTCTGCTGGAGAAGACGTTATGATCAGAGGTGTCATTCCAGCTTTTCATTAAGGCTCTGCTGAGTACAAAGGGATCATACTTCACCAGCTCTGCTGCTGGTATTGTTTCCACCATCACTGGTTAATCAAGGCACTGTGGGTATTAGACTAGGGAAAGATCTTTTGCTGGTAGGTTGCCTTGTTGGTAGTTGTGTTCCTTTTTATCAGACAGGAGATGAGAGCCAAGATAATACAAGCTTCATTCTCCCCTCGTTTGTATAGTTTCCCTTGACACTAATGGTAGTTACATATCAGTAACTTACAGTAGTCATTGTCTCTGTTTTTGGCAGGCTATTTTAAGAAATTGAGGTCAGATGAATACTTATGACACAGCCAAGACTCATTAGGGAATACAAATAATTCCAGGTGATTGTGTTAACAAAATCTGTACTGAACCCTGTTTTTAAGACCCAAATATTTCTTCTTTCATAATTAAGTAATTTTAATAGAAAAACATTTTCAGTAATTTTCATAGAAAAACAAAAATGAATCTAGTTTATGTCCCTGTAGCTGAATTAAGGGTGACTCTTTTTTTAATCTTTACAAGTACGTATTTATGACTCGAAGACAACTAAGAAGCATTGAGTAAGGACACTTGTCTGGAACTTAATGTATTTCAGAATAATTTTTCTCCCTGTCATTTGGTAACAGAGAAATTGCAGTTTTTGTAGGTGTCCATTATAAATGTCCAGATATCTTTTTTCTCATGTATTAATACCACACTGCTGAAGACCTAGGAAATACTTGTTTTTTCCAAGTCTTCTGTTTTATGAAGGCAACTTGCAGCTGTTACATGGGTGCTTAAACAGAACTCGTGAAGAAGGTGAACTTCTGAGGCAGGAAATGCTTAGGTGTCCTGGGATTCTTTTTCTAAGGGTGTGAATGTCATCATTTCCTCTTTTCTTTGTTTGTTACTCAGAATTAAAAGACAAAAAAAGAAGACAGAAAAATGGAAAGCATTCTTGTTCCTAAGTTTGACTAGAAGACAGTCAGGAGAACAGCTGTCAAGTTTTCCTTGTGGGACATGTATTTGATATACATAGACAGCTAGACAAGTACAGGTAGAGTCTAATTACCTCCTTCTAACCCTGGCATAAACCGAAACTAATTCCAGGGCAGGCAATAGAGCTACATTAGGGATAAATTTTAGATAGATAAGCTGAAGAGCAAAGGCAACCTCATCTGATGGGTGGGGAAATGGGAGCCACAGAGATTAAAGACTGGAGCACCAGAGGCTTTAGAGCAAGCATTAAGGTCCCTGGCTCTGAAGGAGGCCCAGAAGCCAAGGCTAACCAGGCTCCTGGGCTTGTTTCTGTATTTTAAATTACTCACAGTCTGAGTCTCCCTCTCCTTGTGTGAAGTGCACAGAGCACTGGCTCCAAGACCCAGCTCTCTTGGGGTGTCCTGGGGAGACTGAGCCCTTTGCACAGCATCATTGTGAAGCAGCATTTAGGAATCGGTTTGCAGTGCAAGACTCTAGTTATGGCCCTTGTCGTGTAGAGTATAGGCATCCCTCTTATTCCCTGAGGGAGGTGGTACAGCCAGGGGCTTATAATATCTCTCATCTCCAGACCCCTCTATCTCTGACAGAGGCATATTGCGATCCATCCAGGGCTGAGATACTCACACTTCAACGCTTCTATTTTGACTAGAAATACATCTGAAATACTTTCTTTTGAAACCGAAACCCCTCACAGGTCTGTAGGTCATTTCTTGGCTCTCGTATTAAATCACTGGGTGGTGCGGCAGAGGGCAGAGCTGCAACCACTGTCTCCTGTGTCTTGGTGGAAAAAACCTGTGCATCCTACAGTGAACCTTGTAGGACCATATCAGTGGACACTCTTCCTCTGTCTGACAACCTGAGCTTAACTCACACAGGATTTTTTCCTTTCCCCAGCTATCACTTCCCTCCTCCGCCCTCCTTATTTTCCCTATTCCTTTGTTTCTAAAGATGCTCAGGTATCACTCACATTTCCAAACCCCTGCTGCTGTGGAAGAAATAAGTGAGTCTGTTCTACCCTCATTAGCAGTGAGCGCATCTTGATTTCAAGCTTTTATTTCATTGCTAGTATGGGTTTTATTTATTTATTTATTTATTTTAATTCTTCTCTCCAAACAAACACATAGTGAAAGAGGCCAATTTTCTGGGCAGTTATCAGACAGCTTTCATCCCTTTCCTGATACACAGGCCACTAAACTAATAGCTTCATGCTCTCAATTTCACACTCCAGGAATGACACAGAAATGTAACTGGGACACATGTACTGCAGAAACAGTACCAGAAAGAAGAGATTTGCCCCTTATTATCAGTTCTTTCAGGATGAATTTATTTTTATATTTTTTTTTCTTAAAGTTTTTAAGTTCAAGGAAGCAGTATGCTTCTATCATAGATAATATACCTAATTTCTGGGAATCCTCAGTGGGCCCCTTCTTCCCTTTTCCCCAGCCCAGTCCTTTGTCCTCAAGACACCAAAATGTAATGAAGTGACTCCATTAAACCATGGTGGGAATTCCTGGGTTCTGGAGACATGATGAATTAGGCATTCTGAAGGTGAATTCAAATTACATATTGATGTGTACACCACAGGCATGATCTGTATGTTACAGGCATCCAGACTTTATATATAATAGCCATCTTTTATATTAGACATGTATATGCTATCACGTATCTATAATATCCACAGAGAACACAAAAGGTCGTCTTTTTAATAGGCAATGCAAAATCTGTAGTTCATTGCACAAATTAGTGTCTTTCACAGCGGTCAATTTACTTAATGTAAGAGAACTTTGTATAATGTCTTACACAAGGTATATTCTTAACGGAGGTCTTTGACATCTCCAAAGTCTTTGCTATTTCCAGGACAACTGTTTTCATTCTCCTGCTGTTGTTCCCAGCCCAATCTATGTTAGTGGATGTGCTGGACATTTACTTTTGTCAACAGCATACTTGTTGTTCATCTGATATAGTCTTTCGGTAACTCCATGAATGTGGTGATCAGGAAAATGAAACTTAAATGAAATAGTACAGCAATTTTTTCCCCTTCCTTCCTTCCTTCCTTCCTTCCTTCCTTCCTTCCTTCCTTCCTTCCTTCCTTCCTTCCTTCCTTCCTTCCTTCCTTCCTTCCTTCCTTCCTTCCTTCCTTCCTTCCTTCCTTCCCTCCTTCCCTCCTTCCCTCCTTCCCTTCTTTCTTTCTTTCTTTCTTTCTTTCTTTCTTTCTTTCTTTCTTTCTTTCTTTCTTTCTTTCTTTCTTTCTTTCTTTCTTTCTTTCTTTCTTTCTTTCTTTCTTTCTTTCTTTCTTTCTTTCTTTCTTTCTTTCTTTCCTTCTTTCTTTCTTTCCTTCTTTCTTTCTTTCTTTCCTTCTTTCCTTCTTTCCTTCTTTCCTTCTTTCTTTCTTTCCTTCTTTCTTTCCTTCTTTCTTTCTTTCCTTCTCTTTCCTTCTCTTTCCTTCTTTTTTCCTTCTTTCTTTCTTTCCTTCTTTCTTTCTTTCCTTCTTTCTTTCCATCTTTCTTTCTTTCCTTCTTTCTTTCCTTCTTTCCTTCTTTCTTTCCTTCTCTCCTTCTTTCCTTCTTTCCTCTCTTCCTCTCTTTCTTTCTTCTTTCCTTTGATACTGTCACTGTTTCCACTTCTCAGCTCCGTTCTGTGCATTTTCTCTATCCGTTCTGAATTTCTTTCAGGATGTTTTTACTTCTTTATTCAATCTCTTTTGGCCACCTTTGATGCTCGTGAATGAACTTTGCTTGCTGCTCTAATCACAGACACTTCCCTCACCTGTGTTCAAACCGGAAAGCTAAGTTGTATCTTTCTCTATGGAAAACCTTTCCTCATTCTTGATAACAATTTTGCCAAGGAGTGTCCTCGAAGGATGAGAATATATTTTGGAAAGTCCTCTTGGGTTGGATATGTTCTTTATGTGCTGACAAAAGAGATGCCAGGGTACAATATTGATAATGCTCATTTTGATTAGCAGTGAGTCTGAAATGATCTCCATAGACAGTCGGGTCTCTGTCATAGAAGAAGGTAGTGACTTGCTAAAGGTCAAGCCATAAATGAGGATAGAAAATATATCAGTACATTGATTGCAAAATGCAGTGTCTCCTGTATTTGCACAGACATAAATCACCTTGGGTCAACATGTCAGAGTATAGACAATATTAAATATTTGGTATCCCATAATTTCTGTTGTCCAGTATCAGGTGCTTCTGAGGACGGTGGTGAAATCTGTGTAGCAGGTAGTTATGCCAAAAGACCCCAAGGGCTATTTCTTTATAACCCTTAAAAAGGCTTTTTTATGGGCTACAGGATAGATTGTATTTAAGATATATACAGAATAAACCTCAGTGTCTCTTTATGCTTTTCAGCTAAACTATCAGATTCTCAGGAAAATGCTGTAAGGTAATATCTAGTCTGAGGACTGGCTAATATCAGAAGTCCTTCTGTGTCTTGCTGAGCTCCTTCTAGGCTACCTGATTGAGTTATTGCAATTCAGTTCATTTGCAAAGAAACAAAATAGTATAAACCAACCAGACCTTCCTGACTTTCTAATGGAAATGGTAGGAACAGGATGTGGTTGGCTTTCTGGGTTGTGAATGTACATCACCAGCTTATGTCCAGCTTTTCATCCACCAGCACCCTTAAGTCCTTCTTGGCAGGGCTGCTCTCAATCCCTTTGTCTCCCAGCCTGTATTGATACTGGGGGTTGCCCCGACCCAGGAGCAGGACCCTGCATTTGACCTTGTTGAACCTCATGACGTTCACATGGACCCACTTCTTGAGCTTGTCCAGGTCCCTCTGGATGGCTTCCTGTCCATCAGGTGTGTGAAGTTCACCACTTAGCTTGGTGGCATCCGCAAACTCACTGAGGGTGCACTCAATCCCACCGTCTCTGTCATTGATGAAGATATTGAACAGTACTGGTCCCAGTTCAGACTCCTGAGGGAAACCACTGCTTTGTACTGAATCACCTTAAATAACATCCCAGAACTTTATGGGAACATTCTATTGGGTCCTCTAGAGTGAAAATGTAGACTTTCTAAGAACCATATCAAACTTTTCAGTTACATCTCAGATAAGAAAGCATAAAGGCTTTATTCATATTGTGTTCGCCTATGCCAATAAATCACAGCTCCTCAATGGGGACACTGTAAAGTGAAATAGAATGAAAGACCTCATGGTATCACAGAGTGAAAAAGAAGTCATATGGCAAGGGAGTGACAGTCTTCCAATGGATTCTTTTCATTGAACACATGGAGGGAATTAAACTTACCTCTAGCCACTATAACGTAGATCAAACCTTAGCCAAGAATGAAAACTTAATGTAGCTCTACTTCTGCAGTTGCAATAGCCCTTATCCCAGACCGCCAGAGCCTGGAGGGCTCATTCTTAGCAGAATGAAGTGAATTTGATCGTGATGCAAAAAGATCTTCTCTTTCTAAAGGCATCTGTAATCCAGCAGATGAAGCCTCACAAATTTTGCTTGTGTTTTAGTCACGTGTTTAGCTTTTCTTCCCATGTTTCTCCATAACAGGGTTAGTTACCTTTCTGAAATCTGTGCTTCACTCGGGCTCAGTACTAAGGCGCATTTACATCAGGTGTATATGGGAAATCAGGTAGGAGCAATGAAAAATCCGTTCTACCTTTCAAAAAGGTTTATATGTGAATCTATTCTGTAAGAGCCTCACTTTTTCTACTTTTTCCACCACTTCTAAGTGAAAATCCAAAAGACAAGGGCAACTTATGTTACGAGATAAATATAAGGGATATTAATATGGAAGCGGTTATAATATTAGAGAAATTGGATACAAAGTCTCACCTTCAGCTTGGAAAAATATTGCGTATCTTAAATACAGGGTGTGTTGTCTTCCATCCAGGTAGAGGTTTCATGCCTTTGTCCAGGAAGACAAGATGGCATTAGTCCCGCTCTGCTCTAAAGAGGGATCTAGGCATATCTAGGCAGTCCCTGCTGATATCCATCTACCATGGTCTTAAAGGCTGTGGGACAAGATTCCACAACCTCCCTTAATACCCAGACTCTGTCATTATGAGTCTTGTTATTCAGCATGCCCTTTGAATAAATAACCTAAATCCTTCCTGCTGCAGATTGAAACATTTTTCCACCCCCTGCCCTATCCTCAGTGCCACTTGGAGAACAATGGTTGCTATCACTTCTAAACCAACCTTTTATGCATGAAAGGAAAACTTGGTTGTCCTTGATGAGCCTCCTCCTTTCTAGACTAAATAAATCTCATTTCTGAACTCCTTCCTTGCAGGCCATGTTTTCTTCTAGCATATCTCTTCAATTCATAGAATCATAGGGTTGGAAGGGACCTCTGGAGATCTTCTTGTCCAATTCATTTATGTCCCTGCTGCTAGAGAGCTCCCATCTGTTAGGCCTTTATGTCTTTGCGTTCCCAAGTATATATTTCTATGCTTGCCTAGGCTAGACATTACTTCATTGGATTTCTGACCATTTCTCCAGTTTACCAAGTAAACACGAACCCTGATCATTTCTGGAGTTTCTAAAAACTCTCTTTTGATAGCATCATATGCTGATTCTATACAGGTACTGCCCAGTTTGTTATCGAGTGGTTTTCAACTGTGGGGACATTTCTGCCATACTGCACTCAGCAAATCCCCCCTATTACATCTTCAGGCTGTTGATAGCGATTCATTGAGTATTTTTTACAAGTAGTTCTGCACCAGCTTTTCAGTGATCATACACAGGCCTCAGAAGCTGTTTGCTGATAAGAATGGCTTACTGGAATGTGCTACAAACCTTAGAATAGTTTTGTTATATCAGATTTTCATGTTCCCTCCGTCCATTGTACCACTGTCCTGGCATTAAAGGGAATTAGATTGATTTGACATAATTCGCTCTTCACAAACTCAGGTTTCATCTTACTGCTCCCTGGCTTGCTTACAAATGGTTCAATTAATAATGCATTCCAGGATGTTTCTAGGCTTCAAAGAGAAACTGGGACCGGGTTATAAGCACTGGCTTGACTTTTTATTAGAATAAGTCCTATGCTTGCCCTTCTGCAGTACCCACACATTTTCTTGCATTCTCAGATGAGAACTTGTGTTCTCAGACACAATTTCACAAAGGAAATCCTGTGAGGGTCATAACCACATAAACGTCCAGCTTCATATCTTCCCCCAGCCAAAGCCAGACCCCACAGTGTTCTGGCACACAGCTGTGATCTCTCTTCATCCTTGACCCAAAGGCTTGTTCTACCAGCATCTGGCTATCTTTGGCCATGGGTTGGGATGGTCACCTCCTCTCCAGGTGTGATCTGATGTGGGAATCCGCTTTCTTCTATCTGTCTCTCCTCCTTTATGTTGTGAGCTCTCTGGTTACATAGTCCTGGATATTATCCACTCATGTGTCCTCATCCATCTGTCAAGGACCAGATACAAGCATGACCATTGGTTGCTGGAGTACTAAAATGAGCTGGACTACCATCCTCTTTCACAACTGTAAAACAAAGGGACTTTCAGCAAAAAACTAAAAGGCAGAAAGATTAAAATAGATCAAAGAAAAAGTATTCTCTACAGTGTATTGTCACATGATATCAATGTGATAGGATGGATGTTGGACTTCTTACCCCTGCCTTGTTCCTCCTGGAGACTAAAAACCATATTCCTCATGAAGACCGAGGTCCTAGAAGGATCAAAAAGAAAACTAACTACCATCAAGAAATAGCTATTTAATAAATCAGTCTTAGTCTTTAAACACAAACCAGGTTGTGTTTAAATACTGCAAACCTTACCAGCTAATATCAGAAGTTAAGAGGCCTCAGCTGAGGTGCAAATAGTAACAGACCAGTGAACACTCTTAGATGATCCAAAATATAGGACTATATTAAGCAACCAGATCTCAATTAATGCTTCCCAAGTGGAAAAAATGATAACTGCCAGATAAGGGACAGTCATTTCATACAAAGCATGTCACATTATTGTCTGAAACAAAGTGGACATATAGTTAGGTGAATAGGGAATAAATCTGGAAAGATTATAAAAATTGATGTCATAAGCAAATTTCTACATAAGGAACAAGGAATTGTCTCTGGACAATTCACAATTATTTGCATCCGCTGTCAAAACCTTGATTCCTATTAACATCACAAACTATTCCTATTAACATCGTAAAAAAGATACAGAAATAATTGTATGAGTGGTCTCATCAGAGTAGCACTAACTGTTTCTTTATAGTCTGTTCTGGCCTCTTTTTATTACCCTGCTCAGCTCTGCATTTACAGACTGGAAACCGTTTTTCTTTCCTTTTCTGAAATCACAGTTTCTCGTAGCTGTGCTCTTTCTTCAGTACACAGACCCAAAAGGAAACGACATTACAGGTACTGTAAGAAATGTAAAGAAGAAACACCAGAGAAGGAAACATCTGATTGTGATCTTGTCTGGTAGTAGTTTACAGACAGCTTTCCTAGAAGTAGGTGGTACAAATACTCAGAGCAATGGTTATGGCTTCTGAGGCCTCCAGAAATTCTTACCAAAAATGTATGAATAAAGGATTTTGGGTGGGAGGGGATGGATAAGCCAAATTATTTTAAGAATCATCTGCAGTTGATCTGAAACAAAAAGCTTTCAGTGCTTTTTGTCAATGAGATAAAAGGAAGTGAAAAGAAAAAGTGCATGGCTGTTCAACCCACGAACACGCAGTTTGAGCAGGAGGAAACTTTTCAGTGTATTTACGCTAACTAACCGAACACTAAATTTAATAACAATCACAAATAAGTATCTGAGACCAGTTCGAAAGGAAAACCCCAGCTGAAAATGAAAAAAGAGCAACAACAACAAAATTAAAACACATTGAAATTATGACTTCCCAAATCGAATCTGAGCCTGTGAGGAGTCCTCTGGGGCTGCCTGGTTTTGACGAATCTGAAGGCATTTTGCCCAAGCCCTTGTTCTTTGTTCAAACTCTTTCACGCTCTGTCTCTCGGTTTCCTTACTGTTTTCCTCAGCTCGCTCACCGTGTCGCAGCTCTCTCACCGTCTTTCTCCTCTCCTGGGGACGCTTCTTGCAGAAGGAGTTTCATTGTTTGCAGGCAAATCAGGTGTCGGAGCTTTTACTGGACGTGACTTCCTCTTGAACACAAAACTGCACTTCCAGCAATACATCACTGCCATTGTACAGGTTGGTTTGCAAAGAATTTTCTGAGGTCAGCATCCTTCGCTGCGCAAGGCCAGACCTTCGGTTATTACCTAGTTTATTATGAGGGAAATGCACAGCTGGCCACGGGGGCTGTTAGATAACGTGTCTCTGCTGCTTGGGAACAGCTTTGGCCCAGTGGTGAGTAGTAAGGACATCTGTAGGGGCAGGAGGAGCTCTCCTGGAGAAAGAAAATGATGTATTCCTCCTTCTCAGCTGGCTGAATAGTGTCTGGGGAATTATTTTTTCAGCTGGTGCGAGGTGGAGCAGCCTCCCATGCCCTTTTGTTCTGTACCTGGAGGTAGTTTGAGCAATCACTAGAGGAAACGTAAAGGTGCAATGGATGCATTTGTCCATGGGGGCAGCAGCACCAGGGCAGTTTGGATGAGTCGGAGATCGTGGCAAAGATCAGCTGGTGACTAGCCCTACTGCATCAGGGCAAGAGCACGAGCCAAGAGGAAGATCTAAGAAGCACTTTGGAGGGTGGGATCTCTCATGACCCAGGCGTTTTTCTCCAGACAGCACAGCTTCCTCTTCAGCATTAATCTGGCAGCTGTTGTATGTGACTTTGAATTGCTGCAAATATCATTCCAGAGTTTCTCAACACTGAAATTAAAAGAGGCCACATGCCAGAGGAGTTTAACTTCCACTGAAATTGCCCTCGTTGAGTTAGAAACCGACTGATAGACAGCATTTGGTCCAACAAACCCCCTTTTCTCCTTGTCCCCACTTTTCAAGCAGGAAGGGCTGTAGCAGGTTAGTAGAGGATGTAGCAGGAGTAGAGGATGTCAGATGCTGTGGACTCAAGACAAAGCAGAGAGGATGTGTAAAGCTGGTAGAACGGGTAGGAGAGAGGAAGAATGAGTTAGCCTTTTTCACTCGTGTGGGTGGGAGAAAGGTAGTGCTATTAAGCACCGTTTGGCTCCAAAGCAATGAAAAAAAAAATCTATATGACAGGCTGTGAAACTTCCTGTGAATCTGACTCATTGTTTGAGCTAACATTACCTTTCAGTGACTGGAGCAGCAATATGTAGTCAGCTGGCAACGCACCGCCAGAAAGGGCAGTGAGAGAGCTGTATCACAAATGTTAATCTTACTATTAGGATATCTTATTTATCTGTGGTTGCACAAACAATGCGCTAAGCGTGCGGCAGTGAGAGCCTCAGCCAGTCACGGTGCCATGTGTCCTACCTGTATGTCATGGGAAGCCGAGGCCAGCTCTAACACGAAAATGTCAGGGGTTGCTTAGGACAGCAAAGTGCTGTGACTGGCAAAATGGCCATGGGCTTGCAAACTACTTTTGTCTATGCAAAAGTAGGCTGGCAAAGGAAGGGCAAGAATGCATGAATGCTATAATCCTTAAGAAGGACAGCCAGGCCCTGCAGCTACAGGAGCTGCAAGGCTAACCCCTGGGCTCTCCTTCTAGCCCCTCTCCTACCATGAGGAACTCTTTCTCCTCGGGGCTCCTGGGGAGAAGCTGTGTGTTGCCTCTGTAGATAAAAATCAAGAAAAGGACTAACAGAGGGCTCCATTTTTATCTCAGTGAGATTGACTGTAGGCCTGCTTCCAAGGCTGCTTCGGTCAATGGGAAGCCTTGTCTCCTTCAGGGAAGACTGTCTAGGGGCACTCTAGGGATTTTAAGGAGCATCTTTAATAATGTGGAATAATTATTTGTTTGCTAGCACTTGAAGACGATGATGATATCTTGGAGATAGGTCATCAGATCATAATGACCACGGGCAGCTCCCTCAAAGCCAAAGGAGCGGTGGTAACTGAGTGTGTGTTCCTCCGATTAGGGAGATATTTACACGGAGGTTTATGGTGGAACCAAAAGGCGAGATGTGGATGTGACCTCGTGGTGAGAGCACGCCACAGAGCCTCTGCCATAGGGTGCATTCATACTAGGTAGGAGCCCTGTGTCAGCCTCCAGCAAGCCATGCTTGGAAGAGGGGAGGTCCCTCTTCTCCTCTGCAGTGAGTGATGGTCACTCCTCAGCAGTCCCCAAGTAATAAGGTGTAAGGTGTGAGCTCTGCAGCTCCTGCATGTGTCCAAGCAACTTGGTTGCAGTCCATGCCTGCAGAGGGTACCAGACTGCTGACTGGAAAGGTAGGAGGACATTCAGGCTGCACTGGTATGAGAAGTGTCAGGTTTTTTTTCTATGCCTTGGTGAATTCTGGGACAAGAGGAAATGGCCTCAAGTTGTGCCAGGGGAGGTTTAGATTAGATATTAGGAAAAATTTTTATACTGAAAGGGTTACCAAACATTGGAAGAGGCTGCCCAGGGAAGTGGTGGAATCATCATCCCTGGAGGTATTTAAAAGACGGGTAGATGTAGAGCTTGAAGATATGGTTTAGTGACAGTTGTTGTCAGCGTTAGGTTGATGGTTGGACTCGATGATCTGAAAGGTCCCTTCCAACCTAAACTATTCTATGATTCTATGATTCTGTGACTTGTTCTGGTTTTGAATACAATTTATTATTTCTGAGACTTTTAAGAAAAACTTTAACCCCTCACATACAAGTGGGGGATGATTACCAAGGAGCACCATGCAAGGGTTAAATTTACAAATTTGTGGTGTGGTGGGAAGTGCCATAGCCATGTCCTTCATATGAGAACCCAACTTTGGGTTCGACATCGACAAAACAAACAATTTCTCCATAGCTTGGCTTTGGCCCTTGCTGTTGAACCAAGAGCAGCAGGGAAGTGCAGTCATTCTGCCTTCCCCATCTGGATGATGTCTGGGTTGTAGTTGTCTCCTTCAGGGCTACTCCACGCAGGGGTGCCTCAATCAGGTCTTGGTGGGCTTTGGACCGACTACACAGGATACTGTCTGTGTTATTTACCATACAGGCACCTGGCCGCTAGGAAGTGTGCTGAGACCACCATACGGATTTCATCTCCTCTACCAATCAGCTTAATTTCTTTGCTTTAGGCTGAGTGCTCTGAATTGGGTTACTTTTGAAGTCGTACAACCCTTTCCTCCTCCCCTCCCTGTCCCACACACACATCCTCTCTTTCCCTCCGAGGGAAGGGCTGCCGCATAACGCTGCGGGGAAGAAAACAGGGATGACTGACACCAGATTTATTTGAAAGGTACTTTTAAGGCATCAGCCTAGGGACGCTGTGGGAAGTCTGGCCCCAGGAGGCGAGAGGTGGCTCAGGAGTCAGAAGAGGAAGGTGGAGCAGGGCCAGCTAAAGCCAGGTTAAGCCAGCTCTTCTGTTCTTAACTTTTAAAGTTTAAATCCTCCTGCCCTCGGCTAATCTATCATCTGCTTGTCATAGAGCTATTGATTTTCCATGCAGGTAATATCGTGTCTCAGTGCAACATATTTATATGCACACGCATAAAATAACAAGTAGATTAAAGAATAGGTAGATAGACAGATGAATTGATATTTTGTGTTTCCGCATGGTACTGAACACTGGTGTAATACTACTTGAGTGAAAATCGATAAATAAAAACACAGATGATAGAGCAGCTGGAGGAAGCACCGTGTGTCTGTCTGTCTATCTGCCTACCAACCTACCTGACTTCCACCTTGTCATAAAGGGTCTCCTAAGCCCATAAGTCATCTTGATGATTTGAGGGGCAATTACTTTAATATAAAATACACACAAAAGTCTTTTTCCCCTCCTGTATAAAGCTCTGTGTTTAAATCAATGCCCAGTGAAATAAATCGGACTTGGACAGGCTTTGATCCCGGCCCTTTGTACAATTTCTCTCTAAGGCACACTTGAAGAATAACGATAAAATAATGGGTGTATTTGTAGCAGATTTTTATTATTTTGTGTGATTGCTTGCCTACCGAGGTATGAACGGATACCAGTTAGAGGTCTCACAGGCAAAAAGCCCCCGCTATTGCAGCTGGAATTCTTTATTACTCTTTAGATCTATGTAGTTATTCAATATGTATGCATGTCTAGACTATCTATATATCTCTCCATTATATATATATAATATAGATAGATATCTATACATCTATGTCTTAAAAATGTGTGTGTGTGTGTGTAGCATGTCTGCGTGGTGTATGTGCATTAGAAAGCCGTGTGTATATTTGGAAAAATCCTCTGTGTTGTATAATGCAGACAGGCAGTCAAACATTCGGCAAGGATTCCAGGCGGTGTGAAGGTAAGTTGAGTGAAAAATGTTTATGTGAATGTTCAAAGCCAGAGAAGTTTGAATCTTGTACAATACAATTAAAATGTGTATTTTAGTGATAACTGAATCAGAAATAAACACAAAGAAAATATGAGAGAAGAAAGGAGGAAAAAATTACGCACTGCCGACATGCTCTGAATTAATTTGCTAGGTAGAAACCATGATGTCGATGTAGATACTATATCTGCAGCAAGCTCCACAGTGAGAGGAATAACCTCTATCTAATACTGTGTTGATATGAAGGACTTTGACACAGTTTGAAAACACGAGTGATACATTAGAGTTAAAAAATAGCATTTCTGCATTATAGGGTCCAAAGGAAATAATTTATGCTGCAGGCTTTTTTGTTCTAGTGACGATTATTTTATGAGAAATAGGGTTTGATTTCTAAACTTAGCTGTGCTGCCCACAAATGGTACTTTCTGGGGATTAACGATTGATCTTTCCGTTTCTCAGCTTTTCTTGGTTCTCCTCACATCTTCTGCTTCCCAATGTGTGTGTGTATAAGCTCTGTAGCCAAATGCAGAATAGTCATCTGGCAGAAGCAGTAAGCCACTGGAATACAGACATATTTCTGCCCCAGATTTTGCCACGTCCTCAGTCTGAAGACTGAAGACCGAGGACGGCAGAAAGATTAAAGTTTGACATCCGTTTCTGTTGCCCATTGAAGGGATAAGGGAATTCCCTTTCTTTGGTGTTTTGAACCCATAGAATAGATGGCCGAAGGCTGAAGCCAGTATCCGGACAGAATGTTTGCTGATTTGAAAAGGTGGGTTGTCAGAGCAAAGATTTCAGAATTAGAAAGGCAGCTCAGAGCATTGCTCGAGCACGTGCTGAAATCTGTCCTTCATGACGGAACTAATAATCTTTGCAATTTAGGATGGGGACTTGTATGTGTTTTATTTCCCTCGGGTCCAAGCTCATTTCCCAGGTTTCTAGCAAGCCACCAATGAATTTTTCAGGTGAGCAAAACCAGTCATGCAATTGCTCATGAACTGCTAGACAGTTACTATTCCCAATTATCTAAGAGATGATCATGTTTTTATATTTATTACATAAAATTGTATGTTTATAAATATATTTATTACCCCATATTCTCTACTTCAGCCCATTTGTGCATCACATATGAGGTGAATGTTCATCTAGTGGGACTCTAGTCTGATTGTCTTCAAAGGGCAGCTATTATATGTATATTACATTAAAATAACAGCAGCCCGCAGAGTCCTTTGCTGGAGCTGGTTGGATGCAGCAGAACAGCCCTTGTAAACATTACTTTTTTGAATTATTCTTCTAGATCTGAATTAACTTCTTAAAACTTCAAATTCTTATTAGAGGGGCTTAAATGGGCAGCATGGTGCATGGTCACCTTATGTTTCCTCTGTAGTCAACAGAGCTCAATAGTCACCTTCTGAGGGTGACTCACATTATCTCATATCTGAATTGTTCTGCGGTTATCACTATCTTACCTCAAGAGCAACTACCTGCCTAGATTAGGTGATCCTGTTAGTGCCTTAGGTGGGAGAAGCTGGTCCTGGGCTCGACTATGTGGGGTATCTCAATGCGTTTTGTTAGCATAGAAGAAAAAAAAAAAAGAAAAAGAAAGAACGAGTGGGTGCTACACCTCTGACTGCTCATCCATTGAGCCAGGCAAAAGCACCCGAAACAAGTGAGAGCATTTGCCATTCATGACTTCCTAGTTACATTTTTTTTTTAATTTTCACATCATCATGTACTTAAGATGACACAGAAAATACCACTTGATTCAGATGCCAAATCAAACATAACTGGCAAATAATCCAGTTGAGCAGGTAATGAATACCAATAGGTTAAAATCCGTTAACATAAACTACTGGGCCAAATTCTTTTGAATAACTTATGCATTCTCAGAAATCAAGTATGATTATACAACAATGAAGATTTAATGACTGAATAATTGTGTATTGGTGTATTATCTGAATTGATTCAGATAATTCAAATTATCACTAAGACTTTAGATGGGGTATGCAGCCAACGTGATCTCTGGGGACCAAATTTTGTAGCCAGTGACCACACAGTGGGCACCTAAAATCCCATCCAGCCTTTTTTGACTGCATGAGCTGGGTCACTGAATACCTGTCTCGGACTGAGAAGGGTGTGGGTGGCCTTTGTTACAAATCTAGAGTGAGACTCAATCATACGTCACATGCCTCCAGGCAGACACTTTTCTTTTTCAGCAAATAAGCACCTATAAAGCAGCATCAATACCATAAACATGATCAATAATACAATAGAGTATTCTTTATAGGAGCACTCCCACCTGAGATTTTCTTTCTTGTGCTAGAGACTAGAGAAATACAAATAATTCCGAGTTTTTACGACTTGTTCCTACTTCTATTTCTCATAACCCACTTTTCCTTGCTGACTGTTGTGAGAAAGTTATTGTTAAGCACCGATGACCTCTGCACCTTCAACTCTGTGCTAATCCTGGCGTGCTCCTTTGCATTTCAGTTTGCTGCATACCTTAACGTGAGACCGGCATGTTTTGCGTTGCAGAAAGGAATTTCGGGCTCAGAACCTGTATTTCATGGAAACATGTTCTGCTAGCGGAAGCACCAGTGGTTAAGGCATATCTTACTTTTTTGACATTGCAGAAAATAAATGCTTGGAATGAGGCAACTCGAATCTTTTCTCCGCTTTGTAGATGCTTTGAGAAAGAGAAACGGGAAAGCTGGTGGTTGGGAGAAAGTCATCATCCATTTTTCTCTTTTTGCTTGTGATTAAATAGGAGAGCCAGTGTTGGATTTTTGGATAGCTGCCGGCCTTTGTTACTGCTCTTTTTGGCTACGTCTATTTTGTATCTCAGGAAATAAGTCAGAGAACAAACTGAAGTTGCCAGCCCTCCACTACCTAGCTTTGTGGGGTCAAGATGCCGTCATGCAACGCAGCACACCAAGCTGTTCAGGATGCCCACAGATTCCATCTGCACGCGGTCTTGGGTCCCTCCTGGAACAGACCTCAGATCATTTGATTTGCTTGCCCTCCGTTGTGTGACTTTGCCAAGGGAGAAATGGAACAATTTGTGCCCACCATGGCTGTATTACAGAGCTGCGCTGCTGATCAAACCTAGTCCATAAAGCGAGTCTGAGTTTAACATAGGCTCAGACTCCACATTTTCATAATGGAAGGGGTTTGTTTTCAAATTCAGACATTTATATTTATATACAAATGGACTTTGAAGAGTGACTCAGCTGTGCCTGCTGCAGGGTGCCTTCCTGGCTGCAGCGATTGCACTTCTTGCATCTTTACTTCTTCACCTGTGACTATGGCACTGTGAGGTCCCTCTGTGGGACCACAAAATATGGAATCAGCTTGAGTTCCTATCTATCTTTCCTGGGTATGGACTAATAGGAACAGAAACTCGCAACAGGAAAAGGGCATCTGGGCATCCTTAGATGTCAATCACAGGACCAATTATCCAAAGATTTACAGCATCGTTAAGGAAGTTTTCCACAGACTTTGTAAAGGAAGGAAGGAAGGAAGGGAGGGAAGAAGAAATAAATAAAGAAAGCAAAGGAACAGAAAAAGAAAGAAAACAGAACAGCGAGCAGTTCTCTTCAGAAAAGTAGTTGTAGTTCATTGAACCTTGTCTTCCTTTTGCCTCCCCGATCTTAGGTAAACATTTGAGTGAAGTCCAAACCAAATACACACACCAAAATAGCACAGGGTGTAACTGATACAATCTCCAGTACTAATAGAAAAGGCTACTCTGAAGGGGGAAGGGAGAGACCTTTTGCTAGAACAGCTATTGCTTAGGTAAAGACTATCGTCCCTTTGACTGTACAATAGGAATTAAGTACTTCCTATAAGCAAGTATAAAAAAACGTCCCGGTTTAGAAATGTGGTCATTTCTGAGATGGTAGTGGAGGTCTAAATGTTCGATGTCCTTTTACAGTGCTTTTTATGAAATTGTCCTAAAAGCCCTCATAAATGTTTTGTTGGAGTAAGTAGGCCATTTTTCCTACGCAGTAACAACTTCTCTTTTCTAACTTTCTGTGGACACTGTGTGTGTGTGTTGTGGGGAGGAGGTGAGGATAAAAGGTACTGTATCAGCAGAGAGGAGAAATCCAAGCGGCAGAAATCGAGTAACTTTGGCCCATCTGCAAGACAAAGGTCCATTGCGTAACGCTATGTGGACTGCTAAGTTCGAGGCTTAGGCCCTCACCTTCTTGGTTAGACAACAGAGGAGACAGATAGGGCCAGAGGAGCAGCTGGATAGAGATAGTTTAGGTCATTAAGTGCCTGAAGTTAGCTGTGAGGAGGCAAAGCCATTTGTCATATTATGCTGAACTCAACTACTTCAATGGAAGCATCACGTCTAATGTGTGTGGAAGATGTCCTCACATCTTTCTTGTTGTTTCTTCGTCACATGGTTCTAGACTTACTGGCCTTTAATATTCTGCATGTTGCAGGAAATAATAGCTCATGGGGGCACTACATTGGTCAAAGCCTGTGTTGAGTTTGTGCTGGTGTAAATCAGCATAACACCACCCACGGTTAGAGCTGCATACATTTAGACAATGAGGATCTGGCTCCTTGCCAGTGTTGGCTGCTACAGAAGATATAAAAGGTCTTTATATGAGGAGGAGGTTATGGAAGGGAGTGGTGGCTTATTACAAAGATGGGGCTGAGCCTGCATTTGGGACAAGTCCGTGTAGCTCTTTAGGAGACAGCAAAACCCAAGCCTGATGTGTCTCGCACATGATTTCTGGGGATTAAAAAGGATCTTTGACTTCTTTTTCAGTTCTGAGCACAGGTCATCCCTTGTGTTATTGCACTGAGCTGTGCACAACTCTCACCATTGCTTTGTACTGGGTACAAAATGTTCCTCTCTGGAGGGCCTGTGATCTTCTGGGAGTGTTGCTGCTGGCTGTTAAAAGGCTGCTGCATTTGCCCTAGAGGAGAGGAGGGGTACGGATGCACACCAGATTTCCACATTGTGTGAAAGGAGCCTTATAATTATCTTATACATTACAGTTGGGAGCCTTAGGCAAAGGGTAGGCTCCTGCGCTTTCTCCTGACCCATTGTGTGAAGTTTCATGTGATGCAGGGTGGGGAGATGGCTGCCTCTAGACGTCTTTGTCCCATAATGATAGTCATTATGTGACAAATGGGGCTGGGCCAGCCTGCCTGGGCATGGGTAGAGGTTGGATGGTGTGGCTGCAGTGTTGGGCACTGCGGTGGGGAAAGGGCTGGGACATCACTGGATGCTAGGATCTGGGGCTTTCTCAGAGGGCTTCAGAGGGTGGTCATGCTCTGGGGTGGCTGTGAAGCATCCTGATGTCTCTTCTGAATGTGGAGCCCATGGGCTGTTTGTGGTAAAGACAAACCCAACTGCCTGCCACCACTCGCCCCAAGAAGAGCTGTTTCCATCATCCCTTCCTTATTCATCCTCTGACAAGGTCTCACCTGCATCCTGTCCCTTTTTCCCCTGAGATGGGACAGATTAGCACTTTTTTGTGCCTCCCAGCTTTGTGTCCATAACAAGGACCAGCAGAAGCCAGTGTATCCTGCAGAGCCACCTTCTCCGTGCTGGTTCAGGATCTCTTTGGAAAAGCAAAGACGGGATAAACCAGGAAATTTTTGACCTCTGTATGAACAGATTGTACTTAGCTGTTGTCACTGTGGCATAATAGGAGAGGATTTGCACTTGCGAGAAGGGATGGATGCTCTGTAATCCCCCTTAGCCTGGTCCAACGCACCATGTGTGGTCTGGGTGCTGAGGTGCTGTTGCAGATGAACTCACTTGCTCAGGCTGTAGCTGCATGTAGCCAAAATTAATTCCAGGATTAATGCTTGAGCTGGCTGCCGAGAGGCTGTTCATCTCACAGAAATGCTGCAATTGTTGAACTAATGGTACAGTCACCTCTCAGAAAGGGATGAAATCAAATTCACACAAAATTTCCACGAAGCAAAGAAATCGGTTTTTGTTGCGTTTTTGGTTCACACAATTAAAAACATTCCCTTTGTGCCCAGCTTTCTTGTTTGAACAAATACTTTTATTTTTCTGAGTCTTTTTTTCACCAAAGAGTCAGGTCCAAGAGCAAAAGCACAAGCCTGGTCTTTGAACGTGCTGAAGTGAAACGCTTTGATCACCTTGAGAGGTTTTTCTAGCAATGCTTGAAGCCCACCAACCTGCTCAAATGGACCTTGGGCCATGGGCAGGGTCGGCTTCCAGGAGCTGACAAAATCAAAGTTTTACGAAAGAATTCCCAGTCTGCGGCACACCCCACCACCCCACCCAGGGGAGAGAGCTTATGGGAACTCATATCACAGAAAGATCAAGCTCTGGTTTAATCACCCCTTGTTAATGCCTTTCTTATATTGGATTTTAATACATTTTTAATCTGTTTTTCATTCTTCATGCTTTATCACCTGGGTGATCTGAGCGAACAGGAACCAACCTGATGCTGGGACCGAAAGGCAGCAGGGGAGGTGTAAAAGCAGAAGCAAAATTTCCCAGGAGGTTGCGGAGGAGGGATGTAAACTGGGGACGGGTCTGTCAGAAAAACTCCAAACTGGGACTAAGGCAGCTGATGTGACACAGTCCTGTTGTGTGACCTTGAGTCCCTCCAGCCTGTGTTCCTCCAGCTTTTTGATTGCCTATTCAGTTATATTCTCCTTTAGTGAATAATTTTTATTACGTACAGCACCAAGCACACTGAAACCTTCTTCCCAGCTACATCCTCTAAGTAATGCCACACACACAAAAATAAAAATCTTGAAAACTTAAACTAATGACACAGAGAACCTGTCAAGACCCCCTTCTGAGGGACTTCTCCCATCCCCCTCCATGCTGAACTTATTTTTCTTTCAGTTCAAAAAGACCCTTATCAACGTTTCAATCTTTCCATGTAAATACACTGACAAGTGTCAGGCCCTGGCAAACCTATAATTAAGGCTGAACACAATTTGCTAATAAAAGCTAAGAAACTCTGGGTTGAGTTTACTTACATTATCCCCACTGGGCACTTTCCACCAGAATCTTTTATCTGCCTCTGCAAATGCCACTTTGACATTATTTTTACCGAATCAATCAAACGCGGACACTACGCACATTCTCCTTGCCGAGAAGATGCTCCGGCTTCAGAAATAAAGATTCTTGTTGTTGTTGTTGTTGTTGTTGTTGTCATTGCAGATCCTCTGACTCACAAAGCACAGCGAGCTTTTGGAAGGAGAGAAAGAATGAGAAAAATAGAGGGGGGGAGAGAAAGAGAGAGAATTGGAGAGAGAGAGAGAAAACGTGAGCCAGAGATTGTGGCAGGCTTTACAAATTGGCACAGTCTTATCAACAGCATTTCATGGTTTTCTGGAACTCTTTCAAAGGGAACTTGCCTTTGTGTGCACTGGCTTAAGCTTTACTAATATTTAAAGCTATATTTAAAAGTTTATGAAAATTACTTCTGAGTTCCTCTGTCTCTTAAAATCGCCGAGGCCAATGTTTGCTTCTCGCTGTTACCCCGCTCGCCCCCCTTCCCCCAAAGTTTCTGTGGTTTTCCCGTCCTCTTCGTCCTTCCTTGGCAGACTCTCTGCCATTCCCTTTCCCTCCCCATTTGCTGGGCTCCCTTCATCCAGCCTCCCCCCCCCCACCCCGCCCCATTTCTAGGGTGGCTGGGAGAAGGGTTTTGTTTGGTGGGTCTGTTTGTAATGGGTGAGGTCCAGCTTTCAGCAGCGCCGTTCTCCACTACATCAGTAAGTACGTAAGTAAATACATCTCTCTTGTGTTCTTTCTCTTGGCTTGCTGCTTGGACAGAGGGTCAGCTGGCTTTCCCCCTTTCTTCCCTCTCTACTCAGCTAGGTCTGGGTCAGCATAGCATAGTTTGACACCTCTAATAGCCCATGGTGGCTTCCTTATCCTAAAGCAGATGTTGAAATAGCTCAGGTGGTCCTTAGCGCAAACTTTTAAAGAGTTTCAAGGTTAGAAATCATCCCAGCTTTCTATTGATTAGTGAAGGACTGACGCAAGACCCAAGTTGTGTCCGAATTTGCCTACAGCCAATGTTGTTTGTGTGCAGGAGGGCACTCAGATGCATGTCCTACCTGTGCACTGAGGCTGTCTGAAGGAGGACAGTCTAAACAAGATGTTGAATGTCTTGGTCTGGAGATGCGCCCTTGTTCTGGGTATGGATGGAAGGAGGACGCATGGAGATGAGGGTGGTCCAGCTCAGACCTCTGTCAGCCCATCCCTTGGTGTAGCTGTTCCAAAGGCCAGCGATGACACTTGAGGTAGGGTTTGCCTGGCCCCTCTGTGATGGCCATGTCTGAACTGCTCACCCTTTTTAAAGCATCACCCTGATATAGACACCTGCAGAGGAATTGTGTCTTAAAAATGCCTATTTCTTGTCAGGGCTGTTGATGGAGCTGGAGGTGGCTCACTCAGCTATGTCTGTATCCACATCTTAGAGGTCGAAATACAAGTAAGATGGATTTTTCCTGGGGTAACTGTCTTAGAGAAGTTCAAAGATATTAGATCCCACCTAATACATTTTAAAAGGACATTTTTAAAGGACTATTTCCACATTAGAGTTTTAGTTGTATCATAACAAAATCATGTTAGCTAATGTGGTTTCAAACACAAAGTGTGTGACAGTGGCCATACTGGGTCAAGCCAGAGGTCCCTGATGGTCCAGAGTCCTGTTTCCAACAGCGCTCAAGAATAAATTGTTAAAGAGAAGAATAAACTATTCACAGAAAAAAGGTGCCTGTGCCTCCAGCAATCACTGATGTAGACATTTTCAGAAGACTACGTTTATATCAACCAGGCTTAATAGCCGTTAGTGTTGAAATTTCCCCCTTTTTCTGTTTATTTTTAATTAAAAAGTTTATACCTTAGGTATATCCATCAGCAACGTCCTGCTTCCCCAGTTTAGACCCAGCTGATGAAGCCACGGGTGATTCTTTCCCTTCCCAATGTCCTGGAAAGTGCCTGCTCTGCACCTGGGGCTCTTTGGTGGAGCTCTGGTGGCTTCAGACAGGATGATCTTCTACAACTTTGCTGTGACTTCAAAAGAGGTAGGCAAATGTGCCCTATCTGAGGAAGTGACCCCTTACTTTACCTTATTCTATGGCATTAAAAAGAGCAGCTTTGGTGTAGGACAATGTCGAGAAACGCTCTCATCTCCCAGCGCTTAAAAGTGCACAAGGAAAAGCTATAAATGACTTCTGTATCCCATAGTGTATCAGTTATAAGCAAATCCTTTATATAAATGAACCCCAGATCCTTTAGATTCCCTTTGAAGAAATCTTGTCCTCTGGCAGCTGGAACCGCAGTGCTGGGAGTGACAGAGGTAGTGGCTGGGAGACACGGCTGTCTGCGAGAGATAGGATCAACGTTCCTGCAAGGGACAACTGCAAATTTGGTGTCACAGTCACATTATAAATCCCCTTAGATTTTACTGGTGTTTTTGGAGAGAGATGGAAACCAGATTTAGAAAATTGTGGTATATATACACATGCACATAGAAATATTTCTGAAGTCTGTGTACAGACGGTAACACCATGTTATGTGGTAGAAGGCATATCATGCTTTAATGCATTAATCAGTGCAGGACTGATGAAGTGCATATGATTGTCTCTGTTTTACAAGGCAGGGGAAGGTCAAGTGATTTGCCTGAGGCCAGAGACTAAACCAGCGTCACAGATGGAAGAGGCTTCAGTTCAGGTGGAATTCTCGACAGAACAGGCAATACCAACAAGCAGCAAGGCCCAAGCGAAGGACAGTGGTGGCTTGTCACTTCAGTGTACATCACATTGCTAAGAAGTGTTGCCAGGGGGAAGGTCCTCAGCCCGTTCTTCTCTTTTCTCACGCCATAAAATAGCAGCCAAAACTCTCTCTTAATTTTCAACTCCCCCCCCGCCCCGCAACTCATCTTTGCCTCTTTTTCACACTTCCAATGTGCTGGAAAATTATTTTCTTCTTTTCTAGAGGTCAGGCATCTCAGTGTTGGGAAGTTCATACCCTGGGCTCAATTTCTCTGCAGCAGCAAGAAACACTGGCCCAGGCTGATCCTGTCATCGTAGCTCCCACTTTGTAGAAAACACCAGTGCCTATTAAAAAGCAATGATCACGCACACCAAATAATTAGTGCCATTAATTATTAGTACTGTGGCGTAACCTGCAGGGCCCAATTAAGATCCAAACCTTATCACGCTAGGTAGGGGAAACATATATTAACGCACAGTTTCGGCTTTGAAGATTTTGCATTTTTAATGGATGGAATTAAGAATGAGAAAAAGGAACTTATTCTCCCTATTTCGCAGGTGGAGCGCTGGGAGGTATTAAGGGAGTTGCCCAAGGTCATGCGGGCTGTGTCAGAGACAGGAGCTGAACCTGTGTTCCTACGTCCTGATGAAGGAGAACTGCGAGATGGGGCTTATGACTATGATGAGCCTTTAATACAACAGGGAAAGTAATAAAGAGAATAAGGAGCTTGGGAAGGAAAAAGGGAGGGAGAGGGATGTGTGTGATTGTGTCTCTCACAGCCGGGCTGTTCAATGACTAATAACAACTGGTCTTAGCTGCGATGCTCCGGGGGATGTCTTATTTCATCTCAAGCCACTTAAAGAGCCAGTTAGTCTTAGAAAACTCTGAGCCTATAATCTAATGCCCAAATAACAACATTTGCCATTAAGTCACTGTGAGGAGAACATGTATGTATATTTGTGCGTATTTACAAATATATACATATAAAGTGTTTTACTTATTTAACCTACATCTATATGTATATACAATAACACACACAAACCCTGCCCTGTCTTAAAATAATATGACTGAAAATACAGATGATTTAGAAGTTGTCATTAACATTTTCAACCAAAAAATATTTCCTTGAAATTCACATTTGGAAAAGCTGAGCTCAAAAAAAAGCACCGAAGCAACGGCAGATTGTCTGTTTTTATCATTTGCGGAATAAAATACTGTTTTCTTTTAATGTCAGGGGTTTTTTTTCCAAAATGAAATGCATCTTTTACACCTTTTGGAAAGACTCAAGGTTGATACCAGATTTTAAATATTTCAAAGTTAGAAAATTTTTGAATTTAATCTGTGGGATGAAAAAAAAAAAAAAAAGAAAGAGTTTGTATTCCAAGTGGAAAAAAGGTCAGAGTGATAAAAGAAAAATCCCACAAAATGGAAAATTTTATTCCCCTAGCTGGGAAATAATGTTCCCTCTGCCTCCGTGGTTCAGCTCCCTGGGATAAATGCACTCTGATAGAGTCCCAACAGATATAATACAATTTCCTTTACACAAACTGTGTTGTTTATCGCATGGGAGTGATCTGCTGCAGCAATGAGTGGGGTCAGGCAGTGGAGACCATGTTACAGCCTCCGGGAGGAGGGTTTTTGCAGCCCTTGTGGGTATCAGAAGTTCTTGCACTGCAGAAGTGGATTCTGGCTCTACTTCTGCCAAAGGTTTCCAGCCAAACACTTTTGTGTCGTTTTGGTACAAGTGGCCAGTTGTTGCGAGCTTCCCATCTTGGCGAGAACCTGAAGATGCTGAGACTCTTCCACCAAACAGCTCAGCTTTGTCCTTAGAAATGACATTGTAAAGCAGCTTTCTCCTCCCCGCAGAGTGGGCACCCGAAATTAGCCGCCACTTTTCACCTTAACCCTTCTGTACTTCCACCTCTGAAGAAATGAGGCCAAGAAAGCCCTCTCAGCACACAGAGGTGTTACAGAGAGAAAGGCATAAATATCTGCATGTCTTCAGCTGTTAAAGTCATGGGCACCTACAAAAAGCCCGGGTGGAAATGAATCGTTATGGTTCGGGGCAAAACTGTGCTAACATGCAAAAAAAAAAATGTCTTGAGGGTCACGCATCACACAGGGAAGAAAATAAAATCCAGAAAAGCTTTTGAGTATGGGAGGTCTGTCCAGCCTCTGCACAGATTAAGGCCTTATAGGAAGAGAAGTAAGTGAGCGTGTATTTGCATTTCTTTTGCAGAATGGATGTGCGCAGAATAGCAGCTTTAATCCTGGAACTTCCAAAGTGTTGGATGCTTGACTTGGAGATCTGAGTTAGAGTTGTTTGATGTATTTTTTTTTTTTTTTTTTGCATCTCTTTACACAGACACATTAGATAGGCAGCATATATTTACATTCTGGGTTTATGAAGTTTTAGTTGGACGTTTGTCTAAATTACTGTGAAACTAACACTTTTCACATCCCGTTCAGCCTTTCTGGGCATCCTCATTTGCGCTTCAGCTGGCGCAGTAGCAGGTTTGACTTCGTTTCTCTCTTTCTGCTGCATTGGCGTCTCTTTCCCATTTTCATATGTTTCCATCTTCTGGTTTAAGTGACCTTTCCCATTCACCCTTAAAATTCCACCCAACTGAAAACCAGTCCTGCCTCCAGGCCTGTAACTGCGGCCTCTGTATCCCTGGACAATGGGGTGAGGAAGGCAAAAAAAGGGACATTCCTGCAGGTCTTCCGTCTGTGGATAACAAACAGGGCACAAGAGGCGGGCATGTAAATCAGAAATCACTCCATTAGCTTGTTAAGCGTTTTGGAGTGACACCACGTACATTAGGAGCTGGCGGTCACAATGGAGGGATCCTGGCCATTTGATATTCATGAGGTGAAGAAGGTTTAAGAAGAGAAAAGGAAGGGGGAGGGAGGGATGTGGGCTTTCTAATGTAAACACCATTATCATTTGAAAATCAATTAGCTCCTTGCACTGAGGGAATGACGAGATTTAAGGCCCTTTTCTGAACTGCTATTGTGAGCCCGGGTTATTTACTTTAATTAAGAGGAGACAGAGTGGATTATTGTCTCAAACTAAGGAGTTGGGAAGAGTCAGAAAATTACACTCTACCTCACTGCACAACAAAGCCAGAGTAAGAGACAGGCTCCAAACCCAGCAAAGTCGGAAAGAAATTAGCCTTTAATCTGGATTCGTCCTACATAAGGAGCAATCAAAAGGAAGGAAGGTTCAGAGCCTTCTTGCTAAGCACCAGGCGTGATATTGCAGTGCCTGTCACTGCCAGCACTTCTGTTGAAGCTTGATGTTGGGGCTGGAAGAGGATTCTGCCCCTGGAAGGGCTGGAGTTTGGGAGTAAAGGTTTGCTTTGGCCTAAAATTTGACACCCTGAAGTGTCAGCTGTGGGGCTGCATTTCCTCCTGCCCCCTCCGACGTGACGATAGAGCAATGCATTTCTTTAGAAAGGAATATATGTAATTGTGGATGCGATGATGTCTCCTGGATGAAGATGCTTGTATTTTTTGGCTCTTATTTAATTCAAAGAGCTTGGATTAAAAAATTAGAAAAAAAAAGGAGAAGAAGGAGGGAAAAAAAAAGAAAAGGAATTTGGCAAGTGACTAATCCACAATATTGTCTAATTTGGCATATGGAGAAACACCCCCCCGAGGTATCTAATACTGAGATGTTTCAGCTCTGCTTTGCATTGCCCACTCTTACTCTGCATACTCTAAATATGTATTAAGTCAGTCGAGCATGGCAGCTGCTGAAGGAGTTGCCACAGCTTACTGGGTAAATAATGATCATTTTTTAAATCACCTAAATGCGTATCTACCCCAAAGACCATGGCGGTGGCTTATGGGAATGCTGATTTGCATTTTTAAAATTTGCTCGGATGTATTTGCAATTGCTGTGCCTCCCGCTGATTGCTGCATGCTCTAGTTTTAAGTTCGGGGCCCAATTCTGCTCTCAGTTATGAATGGGTGAATACAGACTGTCATCGCTGAAATCAGCAACATGAAGTCAAACTGAGGAACCGGTCTGCTCAACGAGTTTCTGCAAGGAATGCAATTTGGCACTGAGATTTCTCGGTGATTTTGCAACTTTAAAAAGAAGTCCTTGAGAACTGAGAAGCACCTTTTTTTGGGGCTCTGTGGTGGGAGAGATAGACCAAAGATGAGCTGCTACCCAACCTTGATGTTAAAGCAGGGCAGAGCCAGATTTTGGGTAAGCGATCCCAATCAGGTTCTACTACTTCTCTGGAAAACATCTTCAATACCAGGCTTTGGGGCCTAGACATGCCTTTTTTGGCCTGCGGAAGGAAAAATAGTGTCTTTTTCTGAATTCTTGACACACATCCAAGCTCATCGAGTCTTATGCCTTTGCAAAACTGGGACCATCCTCTGTGTTTTACCATTAGAGACATCTTGGCCTATAGTGAACCCAGAAATGCATGGTTCTGGAAACAAATGGATGAGAAGGCTTTTCAGAGGGCCCTGGGGAACAAAACACTCGTTACGTTAGGCAGCACAAAGAAAACATATATTTTTATATATAGCCTGTCGGAGTTCTCCCAGGCATTCAGGGCTCCTTTCCTCCAGACCATGGACTCTGCCTCTCCTTTGCAGCTGGGTTCCTTCTTTCTCATTTGGTCCTGCAATTAATTCAGATCCTTTTCCTATGACATCCATTCCCTCTTTTCTGCTCATGTTTCTCATGGGCAAGTGTCTACCCATGCACTACAGGTTTTGTTGAAATGCCTGTCCTGGCTCTAGAGTCCAGTGAAGCAGATGCGCGTGAATGTGTCCCAGCTGAGTTTTGGCCTGGCTCTTTCACCTCTCTTATGAGTCTGTACCTTTTCCAAACTGGGTCACTCGGCCAGACCAAGTGACCTGCACCTCAGATCACAGAATCACAGAATGGTAGAGGTTGGAAGCGACCTCTGGAGATCATCTAGTCCAACCCCCCTGCCAGAGCAGGGTCACCCAGAGCAGGTGTCACAGGAACGCGTCCAAATATGCCCCATGACTCTCCCACCACCTCTTCTTGCTCCCTTGGGAAAGGTCCAATCTGCCCTGTAGCATGAGGTGCATAGGCCTCCAGGTGAGGTCACATTAGCATCCTCATAGGGTGGGTGTTTTTATGATGCAGTATTAGCACTCATCTCATTTATTCCCCTTTTGGGGGATTTTCAGTTATCTCCCCATTCACTAGTGGAAAGAAAATTGGCCTTGTGAATGACACAGCTAAGAAAGACTCAGCTCTTTCTACCCTTACTGAACCCACATGCCAAGGCACCATCACCAGGTGTCCCATGGCAGTGGAAGTAGAGGTACAAACACACACAGGTGTGAACCAGAGCCCAGGTGAGAAATGAGAAGTAAAGAGGAGTGAGGTTCCTTACAGCCATGAATCAGGCTTAGAAACTCTCAGAGATCATAGAATCATAGAATAGTTTGGGTTGGAAGACCTTTAAAGGTCATCTAGTCCAACCTCCCCTGCAACGAGCAGCACCATCTTCAACTAGATCAGGTGATCTATGACTGATAAAGATCTGGATCCAGTGAGGCAAAGACAGCAGCTGCCTGCCTTAAATGAAGCATCACCACAAAAAGGCTGAACATCGTGCTGCTGGCATCACATCCTGGAGGACCTGGGGAGGTGTAACATAAGACAGATGCGCAGTTGTTGCTGCCTTCTCCTCTGGCAGGGTATAGCTCTTAATACTTAGTCACAATAGGCACAGATAATGCATTAATTCCAGCCTTAGCTCTGTACTTGTTGGATTAAAGTGAATTCTTTATGTATATATTGTCTGCTTATTGTAATATTATTTTGTGATCTTGAATATACTTAATTGTATTAGAAATGGTGCACTGGAACCTTTTTCATCATTATTAATATGAAAATAAATAAAGGGAGGATTTTTTTTTTCCCCGGGAATAAATCAAATCCTCAACTGGAGTGCAGGGTCAACTGACCCACAGGGCTGAGCTGCTGGCTGCAGATAGCGCATGTGTGTGTGCATAGATGACTACACACAAGTGTGCCACCTATATTTGCATTCCTACAGCTGTTCATTATTTGTATCTATTATACAGTGGAGAGAGCACAAATGTATGCAATTGAGACACAATAATGCAGGGATATGAAAGGACCAATCCATCAGTTCAAGTGTGTTTGGGTTTAAGGAGAAGGGGACGTACTGATAAATTCACTGATTTATTCTCACTAACTCTCGCTGTATTCTGAGGCAGGGCCTGAGCTGCCGAAGCTGCTGGAGCTGACAGTGATTTATATCAGCTGCAAGATCTGGCCTGGAGCTTTTAAGTGTATGTCAAGCACCTCCAGCACTTTATGAATCTTTTCGGATGGAGTTTTCCAAATCAAAATATGAGGGAAAGGCAAATACATTAAGGCGGCGAGCACATGCTCAACTGTGTTTTGTGTTTAGGGATTCCTATCATGCTTATTGAGGTCCTGTTCAGTTTTGACCATCCAGCTGTCCAAACTCATGGGTTACAGCCTTGAATAGCAACCATGGTCTCATTCCAGAAGAACCAAAAGTCTCTAAACACTCGTTGGGTTGAACTGAGTCCAGTAAGGAGATGGCAGGCAAGGTTGTTAGTTGCAAACACTTATTCTTATAGTCAGGGTATGGAGATGTCTTGGTGGCTTTTAGAGCTGTGTGAAGCAACATCTTCCTGCATGTTCCAGTGTTGTTACACGACAGAGTACTGGAAAGCACAATCAAAGAGACCGAATGGCTCGACCATAGACTTTTTTGGGTTATGCAGCCATCTCTTTATTATAAACTTAAAAATGTAGAGATGTGAAACATGGCATGCCCAGGAGTGCAGCCCAAGACAAGGGTAAAGGAGGTGAACAAGCCAGTGGCAAGGTGGGGGGTACATAGGGATGGGACCAAGGGGCTGCATTCCTGGCTGTGCTGGGGACCTAGGGTAATTCCCTTCTCGTCTCTGTTTCCCGTCTATCTTTTGTGAAGTTAATTATAATCTCACTGCAGCAGAGGGTAGGGGCTCTCTCAGGACCCATGAAGACAGTTGACCCTATTTGCTAGGATAAGTAGGTAAAAGTAATGGGAATGAGCCCTGGGGGAAGGTAGGGGCTGAGGGAGGAGGGGGGAGATGGGCTGGTTCACAGCTCACAGATTTAAAAGGTTTCCAGCTCAGGAAGGTGAAGGAGGACTCAGACAGGAGCTACTTGGCATGTGAAGGATCCCTGAGGGGTCCAGCTGCCTAATTTGCAGGAGGGAAGAATTTTTTTCTTTTGGGTGGAGTTGCCCCAGTCCCTTTTTCTTATTGGAAAATAAAGCTTGAGCCTAAACTGTTCTGGCCAACAGGAAAGTTGCTGGCAGGGGGCATTATCAGCCGGCAGCATACCTTGTCTAGGTGCAGCGCCCTGTATGATGGGTGCTGAACATCTACAGATTTTGCTATGGTCATGATTTAATAATCAAGACTCCTTACTGCATCCTCAGCTTTCTCCTAGATGACTTAATTATCAAGGCAACTTGCTAAATTTAAGCACTGTTGTAAAGTCAGTAAAGTTACAACAGCAAAGAACTTGACTCCTTCTTACAGGTCTGGTCCAAGGCAGATCTTATCAGTAAACAACTCGCTATAGGTTTAATTCCACTCCATGGGCTTTATAAGCAAGGAGTTCTTTAAAAAAGTTCTACTCGTACACAGCTATTCAATTATTTTTGTTTCCCTAATGTCCTGTACTCCTTGTTCCAACAGGGAACCATACTGGCTACCTGGAGAACAGATCTTGCTCCTTCGTATGCTCTTTTTCAAGCCATTGGCAGAGCTAGTGAACAAGTCTCCTCCAGGATGTGCCAGAAGCAGAAAACTCTTGCCACTGTTTGTAGCCTCAGTTTCTGTGCCCCAAAAGCGGTGTCTTGCTATTAGCTGTGAATGTGCCTCCTTTCCTTATGCGTCTCACAGAGCCTGTTTTGTTCTCTCACCCCTTTCAGAGCAGGACTGCACCTGAGAAGGGAGGATTCCAGCTCCTGGGGCCCAGGCTCACCCCTGGCAGAGCGCAGCTGAAGAAAGTGTTGTCAAACACAGACAGGGATGAACTTGCACTGTTTGTCTCTGATGCAAATGTTCACAGGTGGGTGTTGCAAGGATGGGCTCAGCTGAGTGCTCAGCGTGTGAATGAAGACTTGGGGGTTACAGGAACAACTGGGTGGTGATGCTGATAGGGACGTGGCAGGTTGCCTTTTGCTCAAGTCCTTTACCCCTTGTTGGACCAGTTCCAGAGACAATTCTTACCCAATTTCCAGCTCAGAAAAACTCATGCATGGACTAAGGGGCTTGCCTACTATGTTAATCTCATTCCTGCTTTGCTAGTGGAAGAGGCTCTTAACTTGCTGTCATTGACCCCATTAGAAGCTAGTGCCTTGGTGGGATCAGTGGGATGAGCTCCCATAAGCATTCCCTAACTTCTAGATCTCAAGGGAAGCCAGGCTAAGAAACCTTTTGTGGAAAAAGTTAAAAGTGACTGGGCTTGCTCCAGCTGAAGTGATGTGGGGGCTGTTCACACTGGCATCTGAGCTGGCAAACTGGTGAGAGATGGGTGAGTAACATCTTGCCCCAGAGCTGTGTGAAGCTGCTTGGGGCGGGAGGTTGGCTGGAGGAAGGCATATGATTGAGCATGGTGTGAATAGAAGTGAAGGATCCAACTGCTGGTCCCACAGAAGCGCTGAAGAAAGAGGGAATTCTCTGTAAGAGTTCCTAAGAGGTTTATTGTTCCCTGGTGGTAAGGCTGCAGGACATCTCAGTGAAAGGCTGGCCTCTCTGCAGAGACCTTGTGCCTCTGCAGTGACGGCTTTCCCAGAGCCAATGCCCATTTTCCCCCAGTAGCTTCCTGCCAGCACTTCTTGCCTCCAAGGATGTTGGCCTGGCAGGTTGCCTGGCAGCCCAGTGCCCTTGGTGCTCCCTGGATCATGGGACCATAGAGTGATTTGGGTTGGAAGGCACCTCAGGAAGCCTCCATACAACCTCCTGCTCCACACAGGGTCAACTATGAGGTCAGACCAGCTTGCTTAGGGCTGCTTATGGGCTGTTGGATATTTGTCTGCATTATCCAGGGATTGCTGCTCTCCTGTACTGCCCTTTGACACCCTGCGCTCTCTGTTTCCTTGGGTAGCCAGGTCCAAAGCTGACTGGCCATCCAACCCTGTAGCTTCCAGCCTTCCAGACTGCTGAGGATGCAGAATTTGTGCTGCCAAATTAAGCTGCCCCCAAGTTTCATGTTATTTTTCCCCAAACAGGACTTATTTTCCCTTCTCCCCCCTCTTCCTTTCCTCCAAACGAGCCTTTCTCTCTGTCTCTTACTGTCTTTGTATATAGTTTTAATAAAAGCATGCTAAAATAGATGTTTTCTGTTGGAGTGAAATATCCAGATTAGACGTGTCTTGGTGACTGACATTTGTCTTTTCAAGATGTGGGGAAGATGGTTGTGTGGGCTCAGGGTCAGATATCGCAGAACAACTACTGACTCAACCATTGATTTCTCCTTAAACATGGGCAAAAGTCACTTAAACTGGGGAATTCCTTGCTGCAGGATTTTATGGATACCAAAAGTTTCCTTGTATTCAGAGGATGAATTCATGGAGGAAAACCCACGGAGGTCCTTCACACGGAGGTAACCTACTCATGACTCAAGAAATTCGGAAACCACAAATTTAAGAAAATTTGTTTTTTTGTGTTGTTTTTTGCTGTTGTTTGTGAGAAAATGACTGTTTCCTTTTTCTTATACTTCACTCATTGTAAGGGGTTGTCACAGACGGACATGGGGGAGGAGGAATATTGTTATGTCCTCTTGTTGGGTTTTATCTCGATCTGCCTGGTGGGATAAGTTGTCATATGCCCTCAGATGTTATCTTCTTGGTTGCCCATGCACAGTGTGATTGTCTCTGGAACACGGGCTTGAGCTTCTTTCCTATGGAAATCACTGTGTTGGGTGTGGCTGGTGTCTCTGACATGGTGCATATGCTGATATGCATGGCTGAAGGGTGGGTTCACGCAGGCCCAGCAGCTCAGAATCACCCCCATGTCCATATTGCCTTTACTTCTGTGCACAACTCTCAAACACGCCCTATTTCCTTTAACAGAGTAGCGATCCTTTTTGATGCCTCCGTATATCTCGATATCGTTAATAGTCTCTTGACCATGCACTGACTTTGGGTCGAGAAACGCCCCTGTGTGATTGTAATGAAAGTCTAAGGAGTTCATTCAGGATGGGTTCACACAGAAGCCTCTTTCATGCCATACCACAGATTTCCTCCCAACCCCTTTTTTGACTGACTACTTGTGCATTTCCTCCTCCCTCTCCTTTTTCCCTTCAGGGAAACCTTTAAATAAAACCTTTCCCAGACTGTCATTTGCCTCTAGAGTGCTGTTGAAAACCCGCGGTGGCATTGTTTAAACAGCAACTGGGTCGCCCTATACCACTCACCAGCGTGTTTGGTCTTAGTCCGCTCACACTGATCCATGGAGAGAGGAAACAAAAAAAAATAAATTGAAGCACATGTTGTACTGGGAAGCCCGGCTTGAGATCCACAGGATTAGGTCTGTTAGCAGTGCTATATGTAACCTTGACATGCAATCAGCAAAGTAAAATATTCATTATTGCCTGACTGTCAGCTGAAGACAATTTCAATTATTCTGGCATTTCAATGGATGAAGAAGCCCTTTAGGCTGGCTCATGAGATTAGACTTAAAGGCTCTGTAAATTAAGAAAGTTGCAATCAGTATATTATCTGGCAGGCAGCTGTGGAATATACTACAACAGGGAGGGGAAGGAAGAAAGAAAAAAAGAGACAAATTGCTACATTCAGGTTGTGGTTTTGATATATCAATTTACAGTTTTAACATATGCATTTGTGAAATAATTGTTTTGCATTTCTTAAATCAGCTTTAACAGCATCAGTGTGAAGTTTCCAACTCCTATAGCTTGAAATGTCAGTTTTTCTTTTGCCTTGCACTTTCTTTTAAAGACCAGCTTTGGTTAGAGGAGGAAAAAAAATAAGCATTGCCGGAAGAACAAATCTTTCTGAAAGTTATTCAAATATTATAATATATGGCTGTTGATCATAAAATTCCATTAGAAGCAACATTTGTAATGTCCCCCAGGTTAATTTTTATAATATGATCTCAGCCTCCTTTTGCTAGATATGCACGGATGTGGTAATTATGACCATATATGGCCTTTACTGCTCCTGTCTGACGTGTTAAGGAGAATAATTTATATCATCATCTCTTGCATTTCTAGAGCTTTTATCTCCAAGTTTCCCAAACTGTTTCAACATCTTTATAAACAGCAGTGCAGAACCTGTTTGCTTCTCCCCAGTTCTGTGACTCCTCCTGGTCAGAAATGCTGAGGGGCTGAAAAATGGATAAATTTCACACACTTTTGGCGAAGAGCAAGTACAGTTTAGTAGCAGAGTGTGCTTATTCTTGTGGGGTGGGATTTTGAGTTATACCCTTCAGGAACTCTATATAGAAAAGGTAGATTTGCCTCAGGGAGGCAGCTGATGGGTTGTGACCTAGAGTAGTTGGTGAAAACTGGTGGTTGAGTTGCGGCAATGAGGACTTTAGCAGAGGTGATGAGTGGGAAGGTCTCATTGAAGGTCGGTCTTCTTCATTGTTGCTGCTACCCAGGATAGCTAGGCTGAGGAAATACATTTACTGTAGAGCTCCCTGCAGCCACACTATGTAGATATAAAAGTGATTATAGCCCAATCAGACAGATTATATACCTTTAAGTTGCCTTTGGTGATGTCCACCCTGCATTTTAAGGGTGAGCACCCAGCTGTGGACTCTCAACCTTGCCAACAAAAATAGTTTTGGATGGCCTGTGTCATGCAAAAATGTCACAGAGTCATAGAATCTTCTGGTTGGAAAGGACCTTTGAGATCATCGAGTCCAACCATACACACACAACCCCCCCCCCCAAAAAAAAAAAAAACAACCCTACAATCTCCCCCTACAATGTCAAGGGGAGACTCTGGACAGCCTGAATTTATAAGTGCACTTAAAGTGGTGCAGATGAGATTCAGGTGTCTTAAGAGACTCTTTCCACTTTTTGCTACTAGCCTTCGCTCTGGCACATGACTCAAGAAGCTGAGCAGTTTCCTCTGCAAATAGCTTTATGACAGCTCCATAAAGGCTGAAAAATCCTGAGTTTTTAGTTTTTAAGGCATTTTTATGCCTGTTGCTCTCTTTATAAATAAGTGAAAAAACAGACTGGAAGCAAGACCTCACCCTTTTTCTCATACACCTTACTTGAACCCAGACCCAGGATTAATTCCTGCACAGGATTCTAAACTTACATTTAGGTGTGTCCAACATGGAGGGAAACATCTTATATTCTGGCTGTAGGCACTAAGGAGAAAGAGATACTGCAGGAATCCAACCTGTTTTATCCTAAGGTGGACACCTCACTTCAGGCAGAGGAATCATGATCTAGAAGTTCCTGTTTCTCTCCAGTAGCTGTGAAGGGAATCTTGACTACGAGCTCATATACAAACACTTGAAGTTAGGTGAGATAAATACCACCCATTTCTTTGCCTGCAGAATGGTTAGACCATATGGCCTTCAGTACAGAACTTGTGTCTTGCCATGTGTGGAGCAGAAATTACAGTGTTGGTAAATCTTGGCTGGAACCGCTAGAGATGATGACAACAGCAATAACCATGATAACAGCAGCAACAACAGCCATAGATCTGTTGCAAGGATCCATCAAACATAAGCATTTCCGCCACCCATCATCCTAAACAGCTTTCACTTATCACCTTAATTTTAATCTCATTGACTTTAGTGCAGACTTCATTCCATTCTGTGAAGCTATTTTCAAATGATAGTAATATAAATACAACTTTGATCTACGGATCACGTGTTACCAAGAAGACTGGCGACTGCAGGGTTTTACTTCCAGGTTGTGACCTGTTTCTGGATTAATAAAATGATGTGAGTAGCACCTTGGAAGTTAGACTTTGAATATTGGAATACAAAGGTCCAAATTTCCAAGCACAGCTGCTGATTCTCAGAGTCTCTGGTTCTGAATGGCTTGAACTTCGATACTTTCATGAACTTGATTTCTGAGTGTTGAGTGCCCCCTTCCTGAAATCCAGGCTCTGATAAATGATATTAAGTTGGCAACGTACAGGCAGACACCCCAAATCTTTCAAAAATCTTGGTCAAGCATCACTTAACGCACCTAGGACATCCGATTGACATCTTTTGTATTGCACAGTTGTTTTTTTCCAAGTGAGATTTTGACCTATATTTGAAAACGAAACAATTTTGGAAGTTGAGACCCAGTATCTTTTACCGATGATTCTCTTGAAATATTCAACATTGCCTGTGTTGTTTCTTTTTCCCCACCCTGAGTTTGGCTAGCAAAGCTGTAAACAGATCCTTAAAAAAATAAAAACCTCACTAGCAATTTACCCCACAGTTATGCATCTTTCTGCTTTGGAGAACATTTAGCTAAAATTAGATGACAGCTCTATACCCTTAGAACCAGTGTTATGTTTTTCCTCCATTTCTGATCTACATAATTCAAAACAAGGAAATGTTAGCAGGTAAAACTGCAGGGTAAAACCTTTGGCTGCTGGAAATATTTGCATTTATTAGGCTAACAACTGTAAAGCAGATATGCACATCTTTAGACTTCCTCATTCTTGCCTTATTAAAAAAGATCTTTGAAATTCAAAAGCTTCCATGTAAATGTTGTGGAGGGTTTTTTTTTTCCTTCCCCTGATGCAGATGATTGTACTTGGGTGGCTTAAAAAAACAGAAGGTGGAACCAAGCACCTCAACACATCACTGCTGGTTAAAATCCAGACCTGGTCTGCATCTAAAATATGGCAATGGCCAAAACAAGGGTCCCCACAGTCTCCCTCAGACTCACGAGTCTGAAATTTTCCATGGTACACAAGCTTGATAGAGGAAACTGGATTGTCTTGGTCCATTTGCTTGGAGGCAGGCGAGTGTGGCCTGTGCTTGCACAGTGGACTTTTCCAGCTCTCTGACGTTGTGTACTGCACAAACTGTTTGGTCTGCTGCCCCTCTCCATCTGATGCAGGAGGGGGTTTCTTCCAGGGGATGGACCACCTCATCCACCCCTGCACGCACTGGAAAGCAGATTTCCCCAGCTGCAGGCTACTGTGGTCGCTCCTGCGATCTGATGGGCATGCCTTGCTTTGGGAGGTAGGACATCTGAAGAGTTCTTCGTCTGTATCTGGATCACACCTTGCCACCTTCTCCAGGAAAGCGTGCCCATTAGAAACTTGTGTAGACTACCAGATCTGCAAAGGTGACTTATTCGCGGCCGTTTTACCGTATGAGGAGCTCAGACACGTGAGCACGTATGTCAGTGAGAAAAAAAGATTTACTCTCTATCAGCTGTTGAACCAGGGCAAATGCCAGACCGACCTTCAACAGAAAAAGAGGACTGCGTTTTCACATCTATATTTTTCCATGTTGTGTACATCTATATCACGCATGATCATCCTTAAATCAGTACAGTACAAATGCTTAATCAGTAACGCTAACTAATAAAGTATCCCTTGTGGCCTTTTCAAGAAGGTGGCGATCGATAACAGAGAATTAAACAAAACGAAACACAAAAGAATGCTTCCCCTCCTATTTACAGAAGAAAATGACTCACAAGGGACAGTTTCTTGTCTTTTCACAATACAAGGGTAATGCCCTTCATGGCAAACACTGGAGTTTGAGCCCAGACTTTTATAGACTTTGTGTTGATACATTTTCTCATGGGAAAGACTGGACTAGTCCAGACAAGCATCTGTGATTTCTAAGTGGACTCAGGCAAGGCTGAGGAATTTCGAAAGGACACCCCAACTGAGTTTTAAAGCTTCATGGGATAACACAATGTGACAGTTTTCAAAAGATTTGTTAAAATTATTCTTATTTTGAAGGCAGAGGGAACTCATTCCACAATTATTTGACAACAGATGAACAGCTAACTTTACTAATCCAACTCAGGGCGTCTTTTTCCCTACTTCTTTCTTTTACTTGAATTGGTTTCACTAAACCAGTTAAATTGCAGGAGCTTACTTCAATATGGCTAATGCTCTAAACCCATGTTTGAATTTATACTAATTAAGCCCAATCCACTGACATTTTTTTCTATAATGTGAAGACTAGTGCCCATGCTAACCCACTGAAATTTAACATAAAAGCAAGATAAAACAATTAAAGTGGAGGAATATTTGATTAAGTAGCTCATTGATTTATAGTGGAGTAAATTGAAATTGATGGGACAGAGAAATTTTTTTTTTAATGACAACCATATTTTATGTTCATTATCGGAGTCTCTGGGCTTTTTGTACTTTTGTGATTAAAAAAAACAGTTTAGGGATAGTAACTCTGGGATTTATTACTCTTGTCTTGTTTTTTAAGGCTTTTTTTTTTTCTTTTTCTGCTTCTTGTGGTAAAATATGAAGGCCTCGTTGGAAAGTCACATGGGGTAAATATATTGCTAACCAACCAGTGGCTTTTTGACGTCGTTTAAGCAGCATTAATCCTGACAGTTACGCAGGGTGAAAACACAAACACGCAGAGTTTTGTTTTGGTGACAGGGATTAAACCTCTCCTCGGGGAGGTTTCGGCGCTGAAGCAAGAGCTCACTGGGAGGGAGTCTCAGGGACTGGAGGCATCAGGGAACGCTGTGGCTGCGGGCTGGGAAAACCCATCACACAGCGGGGAGAAGAAGGGGATGAGGTCACTCTAAAGGGCACTACCGGATCAAAGAGCATCCCCAAAATTACCGAGTCCCGTGCTCTTGATTTACTCACCAGACTCTGCAGATGTCACACAGGGCTAACCTCTGCTAGCAGGGATGGGGTGAGAAAGGGGGTTATTCCCCCTCTCTCCACTCCATGCAGGGTGTTTCCCACTCTTTTAGAAGTGTATTTACCCTTTCATGAGACCGGAGAAGCAGGGGTGATTTCCAGTCCTCCCCCATGCTTGCAAGAGTGAGGGAGAAAAGAGAGCAAAGCTCCAATGCTTAAAAATATTTGGGTGGCATCTTACAAAATGCAAATGTCAAGAGACTTGCCCAAGGACACAAAGAAAATCAGTGGCAGAATGAGCAAGCCGGCTACAGAAGGGTGATTATTGAAGGGTACTCTGCAAACCACAGGTGCATGCACCCTACCAGCATGCCCTGGATACTCATGAGACACCTGCCTAAGGCTTCCTTGCAGCTTTTTCACGTGGCTTAAAAAAAAAAACTAGGGTAGAGCGGTAAAAATCACACTCGGTCTCCTGTAAATGTTTAACAGTTTGAAAAAGGGAGGGGTGTTCTTATCAGTCCCCACGTGCACTGACACATTGGCACATTGTCACTCTCAGACGCGCAGTGGTGCCTGCATAGATCCTCGTGCAGGATGATTTCTAAAAGAAAACACGCGCAGAGATCCAGGACAGTGTCTTGCAGCTGATCGCACTGGCAAGGTAAAAGTACGCTGGAGAAAAAAAAAAAAAGTAGGAAATAAGCTACCTGATTAATGAGCACAAGCCTATGAAAGGCTTTTGTTGTTGTTGGGAGTTTGCTAAAAGAGCTATTGCACACTGTCCAGGAAAGGAGGTGGTAAAAGCAGAAACCCAAGGCAGAGTTATACGGCTCGACCAGATAGAGCAGCCGATGAAATCAGCTCCTTTTCATCTCAGCGTTCGTTCTGCTGCCAAGCGTCCTCACCATGGAGTTGGGAGACTCCAGGGCCATCTGTTCAGCCTTTCAGAGCCACGCTTTTCAATAGTGGGGCTCTGTTTCGTGGCATTTCTTCCCAGAGTTACCTTTTTGCGGGGACATCTGCTTGAAGGTCAGCTCGAACAAAAGTAGCGCTTCTCAAAAGAGAGGCTAACCCGTGCCAGGAGTGGGCTGAGTGGGGAGAGAGACGGACGAGGAGGACACATTTTTCACTCATTTGGTTTGTACTCGACCAGTCTCCTTCCCTCTTTCCTCGGGGCATGTTTCAGAGCTGTGACATCCAGAGGAACTTGAATGCACCTCTTACTTTCAGTACTGCTCACCCCAGGGGTCCAGAAATCACAAGCCAAGCTCTTCAAAATTACAAGATTGGGTTAAAAGCCATGAAACTGCTGTAAAAATTACATTTCAGGGATCTTTCTCGTTGTCTTCTGTCTTCAGAGACTTACGTTTGCGTCCTGCTCCTTTCAGGATTTCTCTGCAGCAAAAGGCGGTTAAAACATGCATCGTTTTTTAGCAAAGTGGGAGACAGTCCTGTGGCAAAGAGAGCTGAAACTTTACAGAAAATACTATTACTGCAAGGTACATAGTGGTGGCTGGTGACCTAGTTTTTGCTCACCACAATGAATGAGATGACTTTAGGGCCCCGTCTTGGAAGGTGTTGAGGATACCCTGCAAATGCAAAATGGGGATGCTCGGCCCCTCTTCATCCTTCATCCTAAGTGTTCTTAAGGGGGAAAAAAATTCATCTGGAAACTGAAATAATACAGTTACTTTCAGGGGACCTAAGCTTTGCACAGTGGTTCCCATGCTTCGCCAGCCACGGTGGGATTGATCTCAAGACATAGCTAGCTGGAAGTCTGGTGTGTCACCTCAGCTGGTCATCATACCTGTACTGTACAGGTACCTCCACAGGGTGCTTCCAGCCTTGTTAGACTGGCAGATGATGGCTTGCTGTCTGCAAGTGTTTGTTCCCTTCCACTAACCACAGAGGGATTCTCAAAAAACACTTAAGTTTAGACTTAGTGGCTAAAATTATGTGTCTCCTGTCTAATGCCTTGGAGTCAAGGCAGGTATAATGCTCTCTCTGGACATGACTGTCTGGTCCTTATGGTTCTGTGTCTGTATTGACCTTTCCTTGAAAAACCACAGGTGCTGGTGCCAGAGATGCCCTGAGGGTGAGGGAAAACTGCTATTTTCAGTAAGCTGTTGGCAACTGCTGGATGCAAAGAGTGCAGGAATGCAATGGCAGTGAGGGACTTGTTCAGGTCTTGAAAGGAATTGGTAGAATTTTTTCTTATTAACGTGGCTGAAAAATAGCATTTCTTTCTTTCTTTCTTTCTTTCTTTCTTTCTTTCTTTCTTTCTTTCTTTCTTTCTTTCTTTCTTTCCTTCTTTCCTTCTTTCTTTCTTTCTTTCTTTCTTTCTACCTCTCTCTCTCTCTCTCTCTATCTATCTATCTATCTATCTATCTATCTATCTATCATCTATATATATGTCTATATATATGTCTCATGGTAACCACAGGGCTTTGTGTATGTGGCTGTGTGTTTGCACACAGGCAAGCACACATACAAAAAACCCTCAGCACACATCTGTGTAGTTAAAATTAAAATTTATGCTATTATACTACTCTACACTATATGCACACATGCACAAACAGAATAGTTCAGCCATACTAGCATGTCTTTGGTTTAGGACAAACAGAAGATGATAATATTGAGACCTCGCTGTACCAGGGGAATTATAATTCCCTTCTGCAGTCATGGTTGGGAAAAAGATTACTGCGCTGGTAGCGAGTTTCCAGCCCTCGACTCCCCAGCCAAGGCGTAGGGGGATCTGGAAGCTGGGGAGGGATTATTACTACCCAGATGAGGGAAAGGGATATATGGAGGTGGGCTTCCAGAGCAGCCTTGAAGTATTTAATCCAGCGCAAGCAGCTGGAGAGCGGTGGTGGTTATCGCTGGCGGGATTTTCCGAGGGGAGCCCCCAGCACGTATTGAACCTCAGTGAGGAGGGAGGTTGGGGGGATGTTTTGGGGAGGGAGTGGAAAGCACCGGGGCTCATGAGTAAGGCAGGAATAAGAAGCCCCGTGGCAGAGCGCAGTCAGGGTAAATTGTTAAATTTGACAACCTGAAGTGCTGCTTTGGTGATTTCAGTGTTACCCTACACAGTGAGCATCACTCTGAGGCCAGACCCATCCACACGGTTTCAGCGAACTCAGACACATCTGTCTTGAGGTCCAGAAGTCTCTGCAGAGGGGAAGGATCGGGTGGTGCTGGTGAAGAAAAGCTGAAGCACACCACCAGTGAAGACACAGACCAGGCGATGACATGGTCCATCAACTCCCACCTTGAGGTCAGCTCTTCCTGGGCACAGTATTGAACCACACCTGGGTGAAGTCTTAATGCTACAGCCCAAAAGGCAAAGCTCACCACATATTTAGGGCCTCTCAATTTGCCGCATCTAATAAAGACAGTTTAGCTTGGCTCACAAAGGATGGGGCAATTACCTGCAGCATCTGGGACATGGTGGTATTTCCGAGCTGTGCTCTGGAAACCAATGCCAGCTGTGCTGGTGGCTTGGCATCACGTGGTTGTGTTCTCTCAAGGTGCAATTTCCTTCACAGCCTGAAGCAGTGAGGAGCAAGGCTGGGTGTTATCTGTTTGGGAGGCCACTGAGGAAGCAGAGACAGTGTGTTTCAAGAAAAGGGGCTGGTTGCTGACTCAATCAGTGACCTTTTGTCCTGTAAGACACTATCTGTCTGAAGAGAGATTAAACTAAATAGCTATGGTCTTCACTTTCTGTGCAGATGCTCTACAGATAGCTCAGACAACCAACCTCATTGCCAAGGTTAAAAGAAGCTGAAATCCCAAAGCTCTGCTCCAGAATAGGTGTACCCACACTCTGATTTTCTTGCTATGACAATATAGGAATAGCAGGTAAAAATTTCCCACATTAGCACAGTTTATTTCACTGTTGAACCAATGCCCTGGAAAAAGAAGCTTCCTACTGAAATCCTCACTGTTTTTATTGGGTGAGGCTTCTGCTTCCCATCCCAGCCTCTTCCCAAACCTGGTTGTGCTCGGTGCTCAGGCATACATGACACCTGCCAATGCAAATCCCGTTATTTGTATGCACAAGTCACAGTGGGCTCATGTTAAAGAGATGTGGAGTTTTTTAACGTTTTTGTTACCAGCGAGCTGGCTTTGCTTCAAATGTTAAGTGATGCCTTATTAAATCCCTCCCAACTCTTTCCTGAGAGATGAGGACATTTTATTTTCTCAAGACCTGTTCTGAACCACTGCACAGTTGTTCTGAAAACACCATACAGTGTGGTGGTACCCACTATATTTAAAGAAATTAGTATTAATTGTTTTTTTGCAAGCCTGGTGATGACAGGGAAGACAGTGAGAAGCTGGACAGATAGAGGGAAAAGAGTGGACAATAGAGGAAGGTAAGGAAAGGTAGTTGTGGGAATCAACCTCACTGATTAGAAGGCTTGAGTTTTACTTGGGGTCATGATGCTTGGACACTAGGAATCTGTGGCCTTTCCACAAATTGCAATGTCACATCTTGACAGTGCTGAACTCTATGAACTGCAATGGTGCCAGATGGACAAATCCACGTTGCAAAGCAAAAATGCAAAAGTCTTGTTCTAGTGAGCACTGTCTTGGGAGTGGTGTCCACACAGGACCTGGGGCCTCCTCAGACCAATGGGTTTTTTTGTTGCCTTTAAGATTTTCTTCCCTTTTGCAAACACCAGTTGTGCGTGACATACTTTTCACTTCCAGGCCAGAAATGCCCTCCTTGCTAGATCTCCCTGTCCAGCAAGAGGAGAGGCCAGCTTTCTTCCAAACCGCATCCTGGTTGTCAGAAATGACTGGGAGAATTCTCCATGGTCTCAGTAAAAGTATTGTGGGTAATTGTGAGAAAGAGGGAAAAGAATTCATTGTTTCATGGTGGACTGATGTCCCCAGCAAGGGCATTGGCTCAGGAATGGCAGTGGATATTTCAAGGACAGGGTAAGAGCAGATTTATATCCTTCTGTATATGTTACGGACTAGCTATCCTTGAGGGTTGGAGACTCGCATTTTTGACACAGATGTTTCTTCAAACAGGTCCAGCCTCAGCCCCCAGCAGGGCTATCACTCACCTTCCTGTTCCTACTGCCTCTTACACATCAGATGAGGTACCTCTCTCCTCTTTTCTCTCCACATCCTACGTGTGTCTCCTGAGCTCCAAACTCCTGGTCATTCTAGGTTACAAGGGGGCAGGAGGTAACAGAAGCAAACAGGGAGCTTTGGTATCTGCTCCTCAAAGCTACCATGGCAGACTTAATTACTTCTAACTTTCAGAATTTGGAGGGCAGAAATGTCTTTTTCTCTCCATGGACACTAAAGAAGGCCTGGGGAGACCAGCTTAGATGATAACATTGTAGACATCTTCATCTGGTCTGTTGAATCCCATTCATGAAGTTCCCAATGAAGAAATCACTGCTCACTTTGACACAAAAAACCCAATATTCCAGTAGGTTGTGGGTGCAGGATTGTATATCCTGCTGTGCTCTTAACCCATCTCTGGGCATAGATGGAGTCCTCTCAGGACCATGGGAATCCTTGGTGTCTGCTCAGTTCTTCTGGGATGTGTGATGGTGCAAGCAAAGAAACATCGAAGGCTTCAAAGGCTCTGAAAACCATCTCAGTGTATTTAAACTACTAGAAGATCTGGATGAGATAAACAACACCCTCTTTATTGCCCATTCTTAACCCTCTTGAGCACTCCAGGAGTTGTGCCTAAGCCCAGTGAGGAGAACACGGTCTGTCCTCCTGCAAACAGCATTGTTTCTTTGCAATCCTTATTCCAGCCTGCCGCCTTCTTTCTCACATTTTCATAGAATCATAGAATGGTTTGGGTTGGAAGGGACCTTAAAGCTCACCTAGTTCCAACCCCGTGCCCTGGGCAGGGACACTTCCCACTAGACCAGATTGCCCCATCCAGCCTGGCCTTGAACACCTCGAGGAATGGCACAGCCACAACTTCTCTGGGCAACCTGTTCCAGTGCCTCACCACCCTCACAGTAAAGAATTTCTTCCTAAACTTCAGACTCCTAACGGGCCCTGTCAGGTGTCTACCAGGGGATACATTATTTAGTTACCAGTTCCCCACAGTTTTGACTAAAAAGACAGGTTTGCCACAGGAGGTGGCTGCTTTGTTGTCCATGTATGTCCTTTTTAAATGGACTGTCACATAAGTCTTATTAGCCTGTGCCAGATATTTTTTTTTTCTGGCACTTTTTGCAGGCTATGGCTTCGCATAGTCAGGAAAACCCATATTCAAGCAGAATTTGCAATCAGAGAGAGACACGTATAGTCCTTGTGGCTTCGCCAGACGTAGCACATACTGGAGGGTAGAATAAAAGCTGATAGGTCTGTGATATAGCACTCTCTTTTCTCTCTGTGCATGAGCTGGCTCTCACTCCCCTCTTTTTAACCATGTTTTCTCCCAACATTTCACCCCGGCATGGTGCACACCCTGGTATGTCTTTCAAATAGTATATTTTGGGAATTTGACACCCTGAAAATTAGATTAAGCCTTTTAAACCCCCCATATATCATGTTAGCATCATGCAAGAGCATTTCAAAACCAAGTAAGAAAATCACATGAGAATTATTTTGCTTTAAAATCTGACCTACAAAAGACACATCCAGATCTGAGCAGTGTTACCCCTTTGACCAGCCAAGTCTCATTGAACAGCTTAAGATGGTTTGAGCCTAGGGACTGCTCTGTTTTGCAAGAGTAACCCTTGGAAAAGGGAGAAAGAAGATCTCAGTTAGCCTGTGATATCACAGGGTGATTAGTCACCAGAGGAAAGTCTCCGCTTCTCAAATTCCCCTAGGTCTTAGATCTGGAGCTGGATGCACACTTCTGGCTGGGTATCCCCTTCTCACTGACAAGACCCAGAAGGGTAAATTATCTTTCCTGGCAAAAGACACGGGGAGGGGAGCAGGAAGAGGATCTAGAGGATGATTCCCTCTGGAATTACATGACTGCCAAAATAATCCTTTGGGGATTAATGAGCTCAAGGCCAGGCTAGAGTCATCCTCTTTCAGGAAGTCTAACCTGAGCCAGTGGGGGGCGGTGGACTGGGTGAGGGAGCTGCAACCACTTCCACGGTGGTCTCCAAGCTGCAGGCTGAAAGGATACGGTTTGTTATGTCCTCTCATTTTAGCTCTGTTTTTCATTGGTGTTAGCAACCACATCAGAGTTAGCTGAGTTTTCAAATGACGTATCGAAGAGTATCGTGACTGATCTTTCACTTCTATAGAAACCTGCTGGGCTGCATTTGCTCCCACCAGGGGGGAATTCAGACCTCTTGCTCACCCAGTGCTTCATCTTTGTGGGCCAAACTCACCTTTGAAGTCAACAGCTTTAGAACCACTTCTTTGGCTGTTGAAGTTCATAGAGCACATCTGATTTACACTAATGTGGAGAATCTGGCATCTCACTCCTGCTGGAGCGAATGGCATTAGCCCAAGTCTGAATTTGGCCTTTTGACTTTCAAAAATTGGCTGCAAAATGAGGGATCCTTGTCAGCTTTAAGATTGATGCTGTATGACTCCAAGCACGTTTGTCATCTGTTTGCAAAGTGAAAATAAGCCTACAGTTGTTGACAGTAAATGAAGTAATATTTACATAATACAGTCATACCTGTTTCCTGGTAAAGAGATCAATGCATATTTCTTTTTGCAATAACACATCCATGCTGTATATCTTCACAGAGACAATAATATTTGAAGTGAAACATTCATCCAGCTATATAATTACATCTGTTGTTTTCCATTTGCTTTTTGTTCCCTAATAGTTTATTACTAGTGGCCAATAGACAAAAACAATCCAGAGGGATTCAAAACAGCCCCTTGTTCCAGGTACTTTCAAAGATATCTTGGTTATTAAAATTACTGTCATTAAGATTGGTGCTCAGAGACTGCTCCCAAAACTGAGGCCCCATTGCTCCAGGTGGTGGAGGCACTTGCAACACAAGGCATTGCCTGCCCGCAAGACCTTATACCTGGAAAAAGGCATGGCAGGGACACAGCCACCATGTAGCAGATCAGCAGCAAAACCACCATGAGGTGTCCTGCACCTTTGCCACCCTCCTCCTGGTTGCTCACTTCTGAGTTCACTGTTACAGTCAAATTAGGTATGGCAAAGTGGGTGGTGGGGAGAAGGGATGGGGTGGTCTCTGGCGTACTCCATGTAATAGAAAGCCCGTGTCATGGCAGTTTGATGGACCCTGCTTGGTGGCTTGCTTGCAATCAGCTCTGGCACAACACAGGTATTGCTGTTCCTGCACTGGGGGACTAAGTATATGGCACGGGTCAGAGGGGGCATTCTCTGGTGTTGCCTGTTTATTTCCACACTGTCTCTGCCCTAGACTTTAAGAGGCTGGAGAGCAGGTGAGAAGAGACCCACCTCTACTGTTTCTCTCAGCTGTCTTTTCCTTTGGCTAAGATAAAAAGTTTTACCATTCTGTTCTACAGTGCCTTCCAGACCATATGGTTCGTAAATCACTTCATACAAATCAATAACAATAAATAAATGTCGAGGTGCCTCCACTATTAAGACACTTGTGTGGCCTGTCTTGTGTAAATACTGGAGATAGCAATCATGATTTAATAATTATTTCCCCCTCTTTCCACCTCCATAGCCCTCTATGAACACAGAGCTTCTAAAGAAAACCCTACAGCTATTTTTTCCCCCGCACAACAACATCTACATAACAAACTCTTTAGTCAGGCAAGTTCCCCTCCTGTTCCTCCAGTTGCCCTTAAATTTTCACCCTGGTGCAGAAAGATGCTCTGAGTCAACTGGATACTTGCCTCCACCTACTCAAGAGCGGCTGCATTTCGTGCTGCCTCTGTTACTCTGGGTGTCATGCAAATGGGGAGCAGCACAGTTACATCCCTAGCATGGGACAGCAGTGCTGCTCTTTGCATTCGTGTGGCTTTATTTGTTCTTAAAACTGAGAGTTATTTACGCTAGTGCAAAAAGGTTTTGCGCTGCTCTTGCATGCCCAGTCTGGACTGGCCACTGGCTAGGAAAACAGGAAGAAAAGGAAGGTTTCCTGGTAGGAACAGAGGTAGCAAAGGAGGGTTTCCTGGTAGGCAATGCTAAAGGAAAAACTGGTTTCCAATTCCACCTAGTAGAACTGGTTCAAATGCCTTGGGCTGGCGATAAGGACACAGCAACTGCTATATTAGCAGGATCTAGCCATCCTGAGCTGAAGAGCAGGCAAGCTAGCCCAGCAACCTGGATCTCCGAGACTGGTCCCACAGCCACTACAGACATCCTGTTGGCCAACTCAAAGGTGCTAAAGGAAGACCTCCCAGTCATTTCCTGACAGATGAGTCGACTTGGCTCACCTTATCACGAACAAGAGGTGAAGTGATGGAGAGAATGACTTTAAATTGTGCAGATGCTATGTAACCCTCCTGGTCTCATCTCTCTGAGATATCTCTAGCTATTTCTTTCAAGGTTTCAAGTCTCTCTTGGCTTTGTTAGAGGAGAAGCTGTCATGAAAATAGGACCTGCAAACCATGTGAGGCTGCATATTTGAGTTAACTAGGCCTTTTCTCAAGTCTTGAAGCACAGATACTGGAGATGATGACCTTTGATCCTAATATGGCCAGCTGATCTCACATGGGTCTGTAAAAATAAGAGACCTTCTTCTGAGTGATGAGGATACTTAGCAGCAGTGCTGGTTTTGTACCTATATCCCTACTCTCTTCCACCTTCCCTTCTACATCCCTCCTATGCTTGGCCCCTGGGGATGGAACACAACACCTAGTCCAAGTCTACCCCAACTCCTGTGCAGCAGAAGGAGTCAGTTAGCACTTGCCTTCTTGCCTCCTGCCTTGCTGTGGGGTAAATCTCAGAAGGTCTCCCCATCAGCCTCATTTCTCTGCCAGACCCTATAGGACTAGCTACAACCACAACGCTGGGAAGGTGAAAAGCCGGACCACCTCTCCCCATCACATGAAGTGCAACACACCTGATATGCTCAGAAACAACTTCTTGGCTCTCGAGTAGCTTTGCACAAGGGTTTAATAAATCCATCAGAGGCTGCCCCAGCTCCCAGGTGTTTGCAGGCTGAACAGGGAAGAGAATAATTCTTTTTCTGTTTTTCATTATGAAAAATGGTGCATGGAGAAGTGAAGGGACCTTCCTGAAGTTACATCCCTGCCCAAATCTTTATGCCATAGTCAGAAATCTGAATATCTTGCATTTAAATTGACGTACGAAGTACCTTTGGGTCAGACTTACTTGGTGTGTTTCTGCAGCATCTAGCACAATAGGGCTCATATCCTGAGTAAACGCTGATAATACGCTCTGAGCAATTCTCAGGGACGGTATCGAGGTTAACGTGGATTATTTTTCATCTCTTGACCCTGTTATCTGTAATTGTCTTATCACACATATTCATCTGATATTTTGCTTCAGTTAATTTCTGTCAGGGGGAAAGTTAATTTTCGGGTAGCATTCCCTTTGGGTTTAAGGCATTTAGGAACTTGTTTCTCAGTGCATTTTGGTGGGCTCTCTGTGCTCCTAAATCATTCTGCATTCTCTTGTTAATCTCCGGGGTGGATCATCCACATCGAGTAAATTCTGTATATGATTGAAATGATCTTCCTGCGAAGAAGTGCTCCTCTATTTCATTTAACTATTGACTGTTTTTTTCTGGTTCATTTTTTGCATTATTAGTCGTAATACTAGCAGGAAATAAAACGTGCCAGAGAGTTATTTGTACCACTTGTCTAGTAGGTGCTTTTTAAGAAGTGAAGCTCTCTACTCATTCCCCTGAGCCTTTCCTATACAGCATCCTTCTTCTGGAGCTCTACCACACTGTTCAAACTCGGTATGCACAAAACCCCATTAAAAGACTGGTCCAAATCATGCTTTATTTTTTCATTTGTCATTTTATTTTGAATGGCTGAGAAAGACTGCAATGAAAAAGGCAAGAGAAAGAGACTGCAGCAGGGTCCCTGAGCTGCTCTGCAAACTCTTGTTTTTAATTTCCTTGCATTTGCAAAGCAAAAGCTCAGAGCGAGTGTCGGCTTTTGGCCACCAGCTGGAAGCATTAGTAGCGATGAGTACCATGGGCAGTAAAATGCTGCCACCCAGGATTGAAGAGGGAACATCTGTGGCTGTCGGACTATTTCCATTCAGCCTTTAAACAGCCCAGCAGAGATTTGTGGATGTGCGTGTGAGGGCCCTTCCCTTATCAAAGAATATCCTTGTAATGTGTTTGGGGCTGGGTAATAATAGGCAGCATCGGTGAATGCTGTTTCATTTTATTTTTTTTTAAAAGTGCATGTCTTCTAGTGGGTGATTCATCAGCTGCTGTTACAGAAAGTATGTTGGGAAGCTTGCAGCTGTGGGCTCAGACTGCAGTTTCTGTGTCGTTGCTAGGGATTCTGCATTAAATATCCCAATTCTCTGCACTTAAAACTAGGAAAAATTGACATTCTGACTTCCCATAAGAGAATGGAATACGTGATTCACAGCCCTTCTTCTGCAACATTAATCAGGCCCTGTTTACAGGGAAAAGAGCCAAGGGGGGGTTAGAGCCAAAGAGGTATGCTCAGAAAGCCAAATGGTGATGTCATTTGGGGCAAAACGGTAACGGCAAGCCACTTAACTGGCTGAGATGGCTTGTAGTGGGAGCAAATCCCAGTTAAAAGATGGAGAAGCATTAGGGTTTCTTGGCTGTGCCATTGACTGCCCTGGTTTTACTACGGGTTGTTTATGGAGGAGGATAACAGAGCCATCAGTTGCACTTAAAGTTCAAGTCGGGCAGCTGAGTCCTGCAGATCTGCTATGAGACTGGGGGCTGAGAAGTTCATGGTTCACGTGCTGAGCTTTACATCCCCAACAATTTCTGTGTGTTACGTGAAGTTGGTTTTTGGGGGGGTTCTTTCCATAAGTGTGTGATGGCCCAGTTTTCTCCTCGAAGTGGGTCCTGTCGATACGTGGGTTACGCCTTGGGCTGTGTACATGTGTGTAAGGGATTGCTCCTGATCCTGGCAAAAGAGGAGAGTTTTGATCATCTCCATACAGATAGACTAAGGGAAATGACAAGGGATTTTCTTGGAGACACACAGGAGAACAAAACCTGCGTGGCTCAGCTGGGAGAGGAACACAACTTTCCATAACAAGTCCCCTGTGTTAACTGGGAGATGGTCACCCGACTTCATGTGAAACCTCTGTTACACACAGGCAGCACAAATAATTTTTCAAGCTCATCAAAAGCCGAACAAATGGGTTTCTGCCCCCTCTTCAGTTAGAGGCAATGCTGGGACTGAGTGTGTCAAGGGTTTCACAAAACGTGGTGATACCCTCTCAGGACACAGGCAAAAAAATGAAAAAGCTGATCCCCACCCAGTCACTGCAAGGGACTTATAGGAAGGTTTCCTCCCTGGCCTTTGGGCTGTCTTTTCAGGCATCCTTCTCCTTGCAAAGTGGATCCTGATGGTCTGCCTACAGAGATGTAGAAAGGAGCCTCAGGAAGGAGATTTAGAAAGTCTGACCATCCCACCTGCGTACTTTATACGGCATGAATATCTCCGGGCAAGCCAGTAGCGAGCTGTTATATCCACAGGTATCAGCTTGCACCCACCAACCTGTAGTTCCCATCTCAAGCTCAGGCAAAACAGATCATTGCCTACATCAATAAACTACAAAAATGACCATGGTTTCCCTGCCTCCTTGATATCACATCTCCTTTCCAAATGAGTTCAGGTTTGCAGTTTGAAGTAGACTTTATTGGTCCTCACAGCATCACCTTACATTTTGTTCTGATAGAAGATCCTTCTCTCTCCAAGCAGTGCCTACCCGTGCCATTACTCCAATGCCATCAGACAAAAAAGTAATGAGCATGATTTATAAAATAGTAAGATAACTTCTTTTTGCTCTTAATCCAAGCCATGTTTTTGGAGCTAGGAAACATTTCTAAACATCACATATTGTCTTACTAGGAACTATATTCTCCTAGGCACTGTATCAAAATTGTTAAGCTGTGGGAGACCCGGTCTGATAAAGAAGGGAAACTTGTTGGTTGAACCAGTGGAAATTCTCTATTCTAAGTCAGACCCGTGGTTTAATCTTGGTCTTCCACAGAGAGAGAACAAATAGCAAGCCAACCAGAATTTAGAATGGTATGATATTATCAAAGATTCATCTACTGCTTCTCTGCCTTAGTGCTGAGGACTCACACACTTGGGACACAGGATTGAGGAGTCAAAAAAAACCTGTAGGTATCTGTTGGGGAGAGGAAGGTGTTAGCATACATCATCCACTTCAAAGCTGTAGCTCCAGTATCTAACCCAACCTGGGTATGTTTCTTCATATGATATTGAAGAGGTTGGCCAGTGGTGGTGCAGTAGAAGCTGAAAATACCGAGTGGTGTGTTTAGCAATGGCAGTGGCAGATGGTTTGTTATACCTCAATGGCTGATTAAGGGTTTCCTGTGTGGTAAATCTGAAAGAAATCTGTAGCATCCTTAGCAGGTAGAATAATAAGATAATAATGATAGGAAATGATAATTGATAAATGAGAGAGAAGAACACAGAAATGTATACAGTGTATGGGCTGTCTGAGGATCACTGATTGCCTCAGGGACACTCCTATGGGACACTCACAGCAAGACACACGAGGTCTGGGTCTACCCTAATCTCTACCATGAACCGCTTTTAGGCTTTTGGTCCCATTATTTCCTTTTCTCAAACTTCAGTTTTCCTTTAATTCATGTACAAGAAAATGGTGCATGGGGAAATTTATTGGGCATTTTCAGCACTTGGGTAGCAAAGATGCCACTGTGAAACCAGGTCCTCGCTGCTTAGCTTTACTTTGGTGAAGACAGTGGTTTACACAAGCTAATGACCTGATTCCCCTGTGTCTACTATGTCAACGCACATCCATCCTTATGCCAGCAACATCCAGGTCCCCATTGCAAGCATTTAATACGTTTAAGGAAGTTCCTGTTTTGATCTTTTGTTATAATCAGTGTTATTACGAATACAAACAATAACCAGAACAATTGTAGTCATCAATGGAGCTATTGGTGAAGAATACAGGGCTTTCCTGCTTAGACACAACTATGAAGAGGACTGTTTACTTAGCTAGACTGTCCTTTTATAGTTACCAACAGGAAATGTTTGCAATGTTTGTGTAAGAAGGAGACTTCGAATGATCCCACATGATCTCTTCAAAGGGATGTGAGAACAGAATGTATGTTTTAAATAAAATGTCACAGCCCTTTTTTTGTCTTAAGAGTGAGCACATCTGGTTTTGATGGACTTGCCAACCTGTTGCCTATGTTTTTGAGGCCCAGGTTTGTCACATTCTCACCTCTAAATGGAAAAGCTTTGGCTGAAAACCTGCTTTTGATTTTTGGTTGCTCCTCAGCTGATTTAAACATTGCTAGGCAGTGTGATAAGGCCAACTTGACTCAAACAGCCTCTATTATTGGACGTCCAGAAATCTGCCATGCTGAAGACTAACACACCTTCGCATTTGTGGGTGTGTAGAGTGGGACTGGCTGGAGTGAGAAGAGGGGACAACCCATGAAACAAGAGCATTCGGACCTCACGATTTTGGTCAGCTACAGGAGTGGAGTACCGGGAACTCAATGGACTGCTAACAGACTAATCAGGATGTCTCTTTATAAACAGTAAAGTACTGGTGCAAGCATAAATTAAGGCCTAGTTTTGTTTAGGTCTTTTTTTTTTTGTTTTGTTTTGCTTTGTTATGGAGAATTCTACAACAAACAAATCACAGTTCAGAAAGTCTCTCAGCTGCCACCTCAGTAAATCAGTGATGCGCACACAGAGCAAATATCAGACCCACTTCGATCAACAGGGTTTTGTCATTTAAAGCTTCAGAATTACCTCTTAGTGCCAATTAATAGATGGGTGATGGAGTAAAACTTATGGTAATCTAAATAATGGAGAATATTTATGAACATTAAAGCTGTGAGTCCTGTTAGCTGATCACTCACAGATAAGTGAGGATTGGTCCACGCACACACCTACTCCCTTGCTGTACGGTAGGATTCATAAGCAAATTTAAGATTTGAGTCCCATTAGGAGTGGGAACTATTTTATCCACATTTTACACATGGGGGAAGGGAGGTGGAGAGAGAGATTAAGGGACTTGCCCAAGGTCACACAGGAAGCCTGTGGTAGAACCAGGATATGAACATAGATTTCCTGAGCCTCCATTTGCTGCATTAACCACAAGCTCTTCCTTCCTCCCTTGTTTGGGAGAAATGAGAAATTTTCTTTAACGTGAGAGGTGCCCTGCAGGGAACTTGGCTACAAGGTTCTTCTTTGCATGCAGAGAAGATGCTATAGGCAAGCAATGCCCTTGCACTGAAGCACATCCCTGCAAGTATTTGTGTGTTTGTACCAGAAGAAACCAGTCGCCCATGTAGGTGTCTACCCCTTTCTCTTTGGCATGTTGTTTTGCTGTTGCAGGGAGGCTGCTTTGAGGTTCTATGGCTGTGCAATTTGGTGACTGTGGGCACGCCTGTGAAGACCACAGTCTCTGGGAGGAGGTTTTTACCTATCAGCCCTCATGTGGACATCTGCATTGTGGATTGAAGCTGATTGCCCAAGGGGCAGTTAAAGGAAGGGCAATAGGCTAAGTTGGGGAGTTAGATAAATCACGCAAGGTGCAGGTGCTTTTGCCCCTGTTGGACCTAATGCCAGCTCTGGGACATAGGCAAAATCTTGTAATTTCAAGGAAAAATCTGTTACTTGATGAGTGAATTCCTTTCTTTTCATCTATGGCAGAAATCAGGCTTTGTCTCCCAGGTATCAGTGGAAAAGCGTCCTGCAGCATGGACAACAAGGGGTAGAAAAAGTGCTGGGTGAGCACGTTGGGTGTCAATGGGTGGGAATGCCACTCCAGCATCTTGTGATGAAAAACTCTTATCTCCTCCATTGGAGACACGCTGGGGAAAAATGGACCAGAGACAACGTATCACCAGGTCTTCATAATTTTTGTGCGACCAAGACTTCCTTTAGGTGATGTTGCTGATTGATCTTTCATGTAATTACATTTCCAAGAGAGAGATCCTTTTCCTCTGGCATTCACTGCCTTAGCTGCACAGGATAACAAGGAAGAGGTAAGCAGCAGCTTGAGTTTCCTCAATCTGCTTGTCTAACTAAGCCACCATTCACAGGAGGGTCTTTTTAACTCAAACAAATGTGTACCAAAGTAATTATGTTGTCAGTGGCATCACTTCTGATTATAAAGGACAATACAGTAATAATATGGTATTTTCTTGTGCAGGTTGAGAGAAAACGACACTCCCAAGAAAGCTTTTGTGGTTACTTTTTGTGGTCATCTACTCCTCTTCCTATCATATTGCCCCAACGTTAACACAGAGATCAGAGCCCACATGCCTTTTATTCTCTAGGAATGTTGGTAACTGTGTAACTGTCACCATCTCACCTCCAAATTCATCCAGGCAAGGACCCAGCTGCTCTTCTCAAACTACTTTTGTGCTGAGCACAGGATCTGGTTCGCTCATGGGGAAAACAGAAACTTCCCAATCACACCACAACATCATTGCTCCCTATCTATCCCTGTGATAACCAGACGGGAATGCATTTGGTAACAAACCATAGGGATTTTTCTTCAGATGAAACGTTGTCTGAAGAAGACTGCACTTCCCCAGTGAAGACTGGTATGAGATGCGATCACCCAACCTAACCCCAGGCAGCAGTGGCAGAATGAAGGCAACAGGGATAACCTAATGGGTGGCCTGAAAGATCTGCTGCCTTTATTGCCCTGATCTACCATTAGCTGGCCCTGGGTAAGATGCTTTTATCTGAAATACTGAGACCAGTTTTTCTGCTTGGTTAATGGCAATGTCCTTGATACAGTCTCACAAGCTGAGCACATTTAAGAAAGTGCAAGCAAGGAAGTTGTAGACGGTGCTTGAATAGATTTTGGGGGTGGGAAGAACATCAGGCATCCTGTTAAAAATTACTCTCTAGGGCTTTGGCAGCACAGTGCGAGCATTACTTCAGTGTTTTATAGATAGTTATCTGTCTCACCGGCACACCCCATTATTATAATTTTTATTGAGCTAACAAAGATGAACCCGGATACAAGGAAAAAAATATTTTTGAAAGTGCATCCTTCTCTAGCTAGATGTTTGTCTTCCTTTGGTCAAACGTAGCCTTTTCTTCCTCTCTCTCTCTTTTTTTTTTTTCCCGTATAGTTTCCATTCTTTTTTTCTCAGAAAGGCATTAAAATTATTTCTTGAGGATTTTTATGTATTTAAGATCTTTTTTGAATCAAAAGTTGAATTTCATGACAAGTTTATATACTTCAGGTCAAATCCTCATGATTTGGGACTCATAAAAGTGAATACATAGAACTGAATTGTCTGCTAAAAATTATAATGAAAAATTGTGATAGCCTTCCTCCTTTGTTGTTCATAGTATCACACTCAGTTACATCTCAGTTCTTTGACTACAGCTAAATGTTGTTGTCTTCAATGGGATGTCCTTGTGGATTTAAATATTACTATCATGTGCAAGCATAGTAGACCGTATCTCATTCTAATTGATAGCAAATTTTCAGAGAGCTGCCAATGTGCTGAAACTCTTGCTGAGTCCCCAAACTTTATTGTGTTTCCTTATAACTGTATTCTAACCAAAAATACATATGTCTACGCATTTGCCATTAGTTGTGATGTTTAAAGGGTTTGGTCAGCCGATCAAGGTTACATATCCTGTGACACAGAGACCACACAGGTTGCAAATATTGATCACTGTCTGGCTTGTGTACCCCACTTTTACACAAGCCCAAAAGGAGGCAAAACGATTGCTGAATATTTGTGAATAGTTGGGAAAGATGAAATCAGGACTTTCCTGCGTTAAGAAAACAAGATGGAAAGCTCAAAACCCCCTTGTGGATTGTGGCAATATAGGACAGGCTGGGCCACGGGCTGCGTTTATGCAAATTCCCATGAACTCAGATGCGTTGAAACCCAACAGAAGTCTTCTGATACTACTGCATACAAAGTCAGCTGCCCCACACTGACCGTCTGGGATGTCTACATGCACCTTAAATGAGTACCGGTAGGGTACTTCATCTCAGACCACAAAGGCCAAGACTTCAGTTTCACTGTCCTGAAACTCAGAGCAGGGCTGTAGCCAGAGAAAGGTCCTTTCTCTTGGGACGAATGCAGACAGGTAATGGCTCTGGAACAGCATGCAGCTCATGAGTAGCTGAGGTGTCCCCTCATGAAAGGCTATGATACTTGATGGCAGCGATTTGCAGTTGGTGGTTAGTGGTATATGGGCTGGTGTTCAGACTAATCTGAACCTTCAGCTGTGAAGGATGCAAGGTGACAGGGGCTGCTGAGCCCAGTGTCCTTGGGCTACTGTTGTGGACATCTAAAGATGCCTCATTTGAGATGAGAGGAATAACCTAGGTCAATGTCTACTTAGTTCAGATGAATTTCATTTGTTGAAATCATTCATATTTTTGGGTAGATGTGTACACAGCACAGTGTGGAAATATATGAAAGTATAGATAGTTACTTGGGTCCTGGAAATGGTATTCCTTTGGGAACATGAGACTCTTGACCCTACTGAGGAAGAACACAAGTGCATGGAGTTCTGCTCCTTTCAGTACCCAAACTAGCGCTGTGCTGTTTAAACATAGCCGGTGCTTTTGTGGAAATCTGATTGTATATGATAATCTAGAAATACTAATTATGAAGACAATTTCCATTCTCCCTGTCTTCCTCACAACCCTTGACAGCAAGTCAGTTTTTGCCCTTTGAAAGGAGCAGTTATTTTTGTTCATGTTGCAAAAGATTTTCCAAACTCCACATATATTGTTATGTCTCTCAAATGCATTACATCACACGACTCTTCTGAAAGGTGTCCAAATCCTGCATTAAAATGCTTGTGGGAAAAGTTGAAAAAATAAATGGTTTATGTTAAATGGTATTTGGAAAAGGGAATAAAATGTATTGCACTGATATGGTGGAAAGGTAATGTACTAAAGGATGCTTTGGTTTTGAATTAAGTGTTATGCTGTCCCTCATTAAACTCCATTCTGAAGTTATGCAAACTTACATATACGTTCCTCCTCTTTCCTTTTTTTTCCACTGGATAGCATGTAACAGAAGAGTGGTGAAGTAAGAACTCTCTGAACTTTATGCCATGAAAAATGTAACCAAACCAGGTGGTTTTACATTAAATTAGACGAGAATCCGATCTGCCAGTATTTCAAATACTGACTTAGAGAACTCTGGAAAACAGCAGACGCAACCTCTGCCTTGTGGCTTGATGGGACCCACAGTGTACCCAGTGCTGCTTCACTTCAGGTTGAGAGGAAGAACAGCGTTTAATGTTTCCCTCAGCACATTCTTGCTGAGAGTGGTGGACTTTGGCCAGTGGAGTTTGGGGACTATTGATATTAAAGATCTTTATTAATGAGACTTTTATTCTAGAAAGGTTTGTCCGCATTGTGCTTTTATGGTGTTCCTATAGGCCCCACAAGGCTGAATATTCTGACTGTTTGCATTGATCTGGGCTCAGGAGACCATGGGATACAGCCTTGCTTGCATGTCATGGAGGGAAATTTAGGGCCTGTAGGTCTTCATAACATTCTCCAGGATCTCTTAATGTGCTTTTCTGGACACGTCCAAATCTGGAAAGCTACCTGTCCAGAGCATCCAGAGTCTTTAAACACATATCCCACAAAGCCATGTGTAGGTCTCTCAGCACTCCTCAGTGCCCTGCACTTCAAAGGATTGGAGACAAAGTTTACAAATATCCAGCTTTTGCTCAGAATCAGCCAAGTCAAGAAGAGCATGGGATGACTGCCCAACCACACATCCCAACCAAACATATGACAAAAGTGCTCTGCTGGCCTTCCTTGGACCATCTCCAAAGCCAGGCTCCCAGTGGTCTCGTCCTGGGATGGGCTAATGACACAAGCATTGCAAACACCTGCTGAGCAGTTGTGGTGGCGGAGGAGAGGCTTATGGGTCCCAAAGAGGATTTTGGTTCACTATTTATAGTTTAGAGCTCTCTTTAAGGGATGGATTGTGCTGACTTTGAGAAAGAAAGCAATGTGACTGCATTTTATGAGGGGTCCTATACTGCTAGCATGGCTCACGCTTTTAGGGGATCAGCGCCTTCAGGGGATTCTCTCTTTGCTCTGCCCATTTTCAGGTTTTGACACATTTTAGGCAGAAGTCAGGCACCTCATTGCTCAGCCTGAGCAATTACGACAAAGCTGGCTTGTTAAGAAATTTAAGATGAGTCGTCCTCTGAAGGTACCCATCTCCCAGGTGATGGCTGGATGGACAACACAGATGAGATGCATAATTCAGATGGGTCAAGACAAATGACTTCCCACACTTATCTACCCTTCACTTAGTTGTTTCAGAATTCAAAGTATACAGGGATCAAAAAATTAAAGGTACCCAGCTTGTGGTCCAAGCTTGTGCTGTTACAAATTCATAACCATGCTTTATTATCTGCTTCCACAAATTCCTTTATTTATTAATTGTTAAATATTTGTATATTTAGCAAGCAGTCCAGTGTACATGCTTTCCATTGGCTGTGCTGGGAAAAATCTAGAATAAAGTCTTAGGGTTGGAGTCATCTTTTGCTTATTATAGGCTGGTATCTAATTCATATCAACAGATTTAATTGTAATTCATGCTTTGTTAATGAGGAAAGGAGAAGAGTCTCAGGTCATTTGCATTGTGAAGAAAAAAGCTTCATGGATCTGAAGCAAAGCGTCAGGCTTGCTGAACATCACCCAGCTCCAAAGGGGAGTTGGGACTTTTACTACACAGTCATAATTTAGCTGAAAAATGCTCTGATAGTAATAGGAAATTACAATTATGCAGAAAAAACCTGAAGGAATCCCTTTTTTTCTTAGTTTTAGGTACTTCTTGGGATTAGCCAGGTATGGAAAGGAAAGTCCCCAGAGAGAAAATGAATAGGTTTATGTGCTGAAGTGGGAAAAAACAACAATAACAAAAATTTGCTTTCGTACTAATTTTTAACCATGGTTCAGAAAGATTCTTCTTCATGATGGTATTCCCTTGTACCTATTGACATCATCCAAAAATTTTTATTGCTGTTACTGGAAAATAGGATTTCTTTTACATCCCAGTTATGTTGGGATGTACAACAAAGGATCCTTCCCATTACATATCCCCAGAGTCAAGCCATCTAAAATTTAGGGAATTAGTCCAACATGAACGTACTCCTCAGTTTTCTCTAAGCTATTGTAACCACTGCTTGTTTAATACTATCCCCCTAGTATTTGACCTCTAGGCAGTTATCCTGTCTGGTTTCCATCACACCTCTGGATGCTTTAGTTCTCATCAAAACACCTTTTAAAAGAGCTTCTTCACTTGTTCCTCTGACCACTACAAGCCCTTCCTTGGCTTATTCCTTCTTTTGGGGTAGTTCAAGCTGCACTGTTAGAGCTCTAATACTTCCTGCAATGATATGGGGCATCTTTTTTGTTTCATGTTCTCCCTTGAAGCTTTAGCTTGGTGCTGCACTGGGCTGCATGGACAGGATCCTCTTTTTAATACCATTGGTGTGGTTCACATTAAGATCAGAGGCTGAGGATCAGGACACCTGCACCGTAGTCTCAGTGGCCTCCCCCCCCTTCCCAGGCCATGCCATAACAACCTGACTGTCTTCAGGACAATGGCAAGGAGACTGAATTTTAAAAAAAATTCAGAATAATGTTTAAAAAACTTCAGAATAAAGGTCCACCTGGAGTACTGTGTCCAGCTCTGGAGTCCTCAGCACAGGAAGGACATGGACCTGTTGGAACGGGTCCAGAGGAGGGCCATGAAGATGATCAGAGGGCTGGAGCACCTCTGCTGTGAGGACAGGCTGAGAGAGTTGGCGTTGTTCAGCCTGGAGAAGAGAAGGCTCTGAGGAGACCTTAGAGCAGCCTTCCAGTACCTAAAGGAGGCCTACAAGAGAGATGGGGAGGGACTCTTTATCAGGGAGTGGAGTGATAGCATGAGGGGTAGCAGTTTTAAACTGAGAGGGGAGATTTAGATGTGGTATTAGGAAGAAATTCTTTACTGTGAGGGTGGTGAGGCCCTGGAACAGGCTGCCCAGAGAAGCTGTGGCTGCCCCATCCCCGGAGGGGTTCAAGGCCAGGTTGGACGGGGCTTGGAGCAACCTGGTCTAGTGGGAGGTGTCCCTGCCCATGGCAGGGGGCTTGGAACAAGGTGATCTTTAAGGTCCCTTCCAAGGGGAACCATTCTATGATTCTATGAACAAATTTTCCCACTGTGTAGTTGGGCCTGTCAGCAGTAAGGGACATTCTCTATGGGACACATCAAGGAGGATGAAGGTTACATGAAGATATCAGCCTTCCTACATCTTCACTCCGTCCGTTTGGAAGCAGCTATCACAGTAGAAAGTTGGTCATATTACAAAAGACTGAGTACTGCTTTCAGAAACTGGGAAAATTCACTTGGATTTATTTCTATTTCTATATTTAAGTTTATTTTTCATTCTACAGCTATTTCCCAACATAGCAGCAATTGCTACTGAGAGCCCACGAGGCACCTGGGAAGGTCAAAAAGATGGACATTTTAAAGAAACCAGACAACAGTTTCCTTTTATTTTATCTTGTAAACACATTTGCAGCCTAGTTAAAACAACAAAGCAAGACATTTCATACATTCAGTTCCTTAATTGAATGATAGACCAGAGCCTCGGCTGGTGTGATTCTGTATCCTTCCCTTGCAATCAATTTAGTGCCATGGGAAATTCACTTCCAAAACCCATTTTTCATGGTGAACACAGAAACTTTTCATGTAGTTTCTATCAAGGCTTCTGCCGCTGCTCCTAACGTCATCCCATCGCTTGCAGAATCTCTGGCTGCTACAGATTCTTCTGCCATTGCGCCTTTGAGCGCCCTGCTAGTAATTTCGCGATGACTGAGAACAACTAACGAAGTTAGCCGTGTATCATGAAACACTTTCTGCCCGGTCTTAGGTTTGGCATGTCACTTGGCTGGCATGCAGAGGATGTTCAGCATTTTTTTATTCCGCAAAGGTAATTGCAACACTTTTTTTTACGGGTTTATAATGGCTTTACGATAACCCAGCTGAGTCAAGTGCAATTTTTTTTTTCTTTTAAAGAGACTTAACTCACTTTTAAAGGAAGTTAACATGGTTACGCAGGACAACATTTTGCAAATTTTTCAGTGATAGTCTTGTTCATGAATGTACACATTTCCTTTAAGATGAAGTATGCCTAAACCACAGTGCATGGACATGAGTCAATAAAGGAAGCAATTCTTATAAGCTTGTATGCATCTGTAGACTGTCTTAAAAACAGGGTCTGGCAGCAGAATTGCATGACAAGATACTGTCCTCTGAAAACGAACTGCTGTATAATACTGATATGTAATGCTGGATAGGCGAGGAAAGTGGTAAACCAAGTCTAAATGGACTGTCTCAGCACTTGAACTTCAGAACGTCTATAAAAATGTCACCGAGTTTTCAATTTTCAGTAAAAAATTAGAATAGACTCCTTCCCCCTTATTTTTATAACCTCGCATCTTCAAACTGAAGTCGAAGGTTTGTTTGGATCTCTGCAATTTGAACACCTGTGCAAAAATAAGAGAGGGAGGGAGGGGGTGAGAAAAACCTCACAATTTTTTTTCTCTCCTGTTTTTTTGCAACTGTCTGTATCCGTACACAAGTCTTCAGGCAGCTCAAGTATCATAAGTTTTTATTTTTTTTTAACACAATCTGGCCCGGCAGATGACTTAAGGAAAATGCACCTTTTGGCATAAAAATATTATTCCAGGGTGACTTAAAAAGTTTCTCGATGGCTGATTTGTGCCCCGTGCCGGTGCTCAGTGATGCACTGGCTACACACAAATGAAAAGGAGAAATTAAAAAAAAATCAAAAAAGAAGGAAAAAAAAAAAAGAAAAAATATAATTTGAAGCCTGAAATAATGCCAAGAAGAGCGTGTTCTACAGGCTGCTGTAGGGCAGAGCAATCAGAGCTACGCCTCGGTACGGTAAGCGGAAAGCAGAGCAGCTGCACTGTGTTTTACCTCTTTGAAACTTCTAACAGGAAGCAGCCCTGACGTGAAGCAGGGAACCGGTCCTTCAAATGCTGGAAGGCTCTCGGTGTTCTCAGCACTCAGCACTTTGCAGGAGGCACCTGCAACTTCTCCGGTGCCCAACTTACAGAGGGTCGGGTCTGCTGCAGCCTCTGCAGCTCCAGATTTTCCTGGCTCAGCTTCCCCAGTGCTGCCCCAGAGGAGACGGTCGCAGCTTGTGCTGAGCCTCCCCATCTCCTAGGGTGGATTTCCAGCTCAGCCAGCAAAGCAGCTCAGCATTAGGCCAGTCTCCCTCCTAATACACTTTGGGGACTCGAAAAATCGTGCAAGGGAAAGAGCACAGAAACCTCTCTACCACGTACGGCAGCGATATTAATAATGCCAAGTCACAGCCTAGTGACAGGAAAACACCGCAGCACACATCAGGCGAGATGTGAAATTCAGGACAGCAAAGTGAATTTATAAGCATCCCAAAAGGTCAAAATTTAAGGGCTGCTGAAGGTCAATTTACACAAGCATAAACCTTGCTGCTTGCAAAGACACGCGTGCACAGACACCCCTTCAGGCACAGGTTTACACACACAAAGAACTCTTTTCTTTTTTCTTTTTTTTTTCTTTTTTTTTTTTTTCTTCTTGATAGGCATGTTGTGGAAAATGTGTGTCTCTGTGGGTCTGGTGACATGCAAATGTTTATGTGGGTGTTAAAAAAAATAAAAAAATGGAGAAGGTGTGAGGCATATATTCAGAGAGCCAGAAAGCCACACACAGGCTTCTATTTATAGCACCCTCGTGGTGAAATAGAGAAAACGAACTGCAGCTTCTATCTGCTGCTCCCAACTGAAGTTTGACAAGAGCGGATAAAACTTTTTTTAGGGTCTCTTTGTAGTTTTAACTGACAACAAAAAGTGATGAGTTAGCTGTTTCCTTTGCGACCCTCTAAAGCAGGTGAAGAAGTCAACCGCTGGGCGAGAGGAGTGGAACGAGCTGACGCTGCCTCAGTGCCTGGAAAGGCACTCCTTCCCCTGCAGAGCTGGGGTCAAAAAATAGAAATAGCCGTTGTTTGCAAGCACAACGGCCAGACTCCGTCTCCCAACCTGGGTTCCCAATCCCAAGGCGGAGCGTTCATGATCCAGGGAATTCAGGGTGTGTGGACATTTCCATTCCTTTCTAGTTGCACCTGTAAGAAAGAGAAAAACCGAGATCCAGGGTCCCAGTATCAGAGTTGAGATCTGAGGTTATGGTTCAAACCCACTGATGATTTCTCATGTCAATAATAGAATGACTGCCGTTTTGCTCTCATCTCTTTTTTTTTTTTTAATTCAGTGGATTCTTCTAAAATGGAATTGACTGGTATTTTCTTACTGTGACCCTGTTGCTGCACAGAATCTATTTTTGCAGCTTTCACTCATTGCTTTCCTGAGGGGACTGATTCAAATATTTTCCTGCTTGAAGCTGAGATATTCAGTAAGTGAGTAGGCATCTCACCACCTTTCCTCCATGAAGGCTGGTCTTTGCAGTCCTCGGTGTTGGCCGCTCTTCTGTCTCTTACACTGGTGTAGGGCATTGCCTCTTCCTCAGCTCCTCACTTCATGACACCGTGCAATCCTCCAGATCACGCCACTTGTGTGCAAATCCTGGGTTTCTCCATAAGGAGTTGGGAGCCATTAGATTTCTTTGTGTTTGGGTGGCGGAGGTGGGTTTGGCACTCCAAAAATGACAGGGCTGGGAGCAGAACATCGAGATCCTGCCTCAGGTCCAGAGTTTGGCCTAGTGACAGTGGAGTAACTAACTCTTTTTTTGCCCACAATTTTTTACTTATGTTATAAAATGTAAAGAATGCAGGTGGACAGAACTATTTTGTGAGTTGGTATTGGTTACAGCACACAACTTGCTCAGAAGAAGAAATCTTGAATTACTAAATAGACACAAAACTCCATTTGCATGTTTTAAAATGAAGTATATCAACATTTTTCTTTAAAAGGCAGTTTAGATTCATAATATGTGTCAGTGTAGTTTTAAAAAATAACATTTAAAAAGTCGAGAAAAAAATGTACACCTGGATTCATTTTGAGTGAAATCAGTATTTTTGGAATTAAACTTTTAACTATGTTGACTCGCAAAAATTTCAGAATATTTTCATTCTGAGTTCATCTGAATTGAATTTTTATCAAACTCTGCGTTTTAAAAATTCAAGCGAACCAATAAATTAGTTATTTGCACAGTCCTAGAATAATATTAAGCAGTGAGTTTCACCTACTTCTATCTCATCTGGAATTCCTGGCAAAGCAATTATTTTGAATTTCTGTTTCGTTCTAACATTTATTTGTTCCATTCATTCAATATTAAAACTGTTTTGATTGAAGAAACTGGTCACATGGTGCATTGTCTGTTCCTTGACTGGAACAGAGCATATCTCTTGGGGATTATCAACTCTGGCGGTTTTTAAATCACTCTACTCCTGTTTTTAGAAACATATATGTTTAAAAGCAGTAGTCCTCTTGTGTGGACAAAGATATAGCCAACTAAAGGTACCTGCTGGTATGGGCAGTAGCTATGGATGCAGAAATATAAGCTCTTCTGACATAATGCACTTAATCACAGAATCATTTAGGTTGCAAAAAGCCCTTTAAGATCATCGAGTCCAACTGTAAACCTAACATTGCCAAATCCACCACTAAACCATGTCCTTAAGCGCCGCATCACATATTAATGTAACTGCAACTCTTTGAGGACGACAGTCCCTAACTGAAATTGCGAGAGCATTGATAGCAATTGATAGAGATCAAACTCAGACCTGGCCTCCTGATGCAAGCGTTACTTCTAATAAATTCACTACTAACAAATCCTTTCATTTTCTTGAGTGAACGTTACTTAGTATTCACTTGAGTTTGCATCTTTTCTTCTCCATCAATGGACTATTTTGATAGATGTTGATGGGGACAGATCATAAGGGAGTGACAGACGCTGCTGTGATGCTTTCCTTTCAAGCAATAACTGGAAGAGCACCATTCATATCTTTGCAAAATTCTGGTGTAATCTTGGCCACTTTTAATTCTGTCCTTATTGTGTTGCTTTCCTGGTGACAAAATTTGAGAAAATGTCCCTCTAGAAAAATTCAAAACTAAACTAGAACTTTAAAAGCATAAGTACTGCATATAACCCAGCAGTCAAAATAATACCTTCTGTTAGAGACAAAACCAGCAAGACCTTTACAAAATAAAGAAGGTGGAACATGTTCCTCACTCTCACTTTGCTCACTTACCTAGACCAAAAGACAACGAGAAAAGCTTGGCTTTGCACTCACCTGCAGGTCAACAGGGGCAAACGAGTTAAGTCCCTAATACACGTCAAACCACCGCTGTGGGTGTAGGTGTGACACACGAGGACACTGATTTGCACCATACTTCAGTTACCCAACCGCTGTCTTGAGTAATTTGCTCCACTGCCATGGCATAAGAAGCCTTGCTCAAGGTCCTGCCTGCGATGATACATTGTCCTTGCCCCAGAGAGCTTTCAGCTGTAGGGACAAAGACAGCAAGGGGGGAAAATAACAGGGAAGCTATTGCCCAGGGTCATAAAACAGGCCAGTGCTGGAAAAACCATGTTTCTTTCTCCTTCTACTGAGCCCATCCTGCTGTTGAGGGAGACGTGGTGAAGACATGTCTAGTCCTGGGGTTTTTAGGCACATTTCTGTATTTGTTATTTTAGCATAGTTATGAAGTTTTTAGGTCAGGCACCGTGCAACTGTTGGTTCTCAGCCTAAGGTAAAGCACTTCTTGGTGTCCTCAGGATTTTAAACTTGCGTACGGTAAAACATGTTAAAGCACAGGCAAGCTGCTTCAGCTCATTAATCAGGACAAAAATACAGGGAAGAGAGGTCCTTCAGTTTTGCCCCAAGGCAAACTCATGGTGAGGTGGGGTTCAGGGATGAAGGACTGACCTCAGCAAATTCACCCCAGTCAAAATAAAATGCTCTCTCTTTATTATAGTTTCACCTCAGGATAACTCAGGCACCTCAGTCATTCTGAGGTTAAGAGAAAAACCCCAAACACAGCTTTTTCAGCAGGAAAGGCAAGCCCTAACTGTAGACCTAGCTCAAGGGCTCACCTTCACTTGGGATGCTGGGTAGATCAGCACTGACAATTAGTTACATGCATTACAAAAATAATTGTGGGTATTCCTTCAGAGCCTACCCACCTCTTCTCTTTCCAAACTAAGTTCGTCTTTGGTGTAAATGAGCAAGGATTTAGCCAATGTATTGAGGGAGAGGGGAAGGTTCCTGAAACAAACTGTCAATAATTAGGAGCACGTTTGCTAGAGCTACCCATGCACGGAGGTCTGTCAATTGTCTCTAAAACAGGAGCAAGGAGGTTTCATCGGAAACAGCAGTTCTTCTAGAGTCTTCAGGTGCAGCATTTGGACTTTTTTTTTTTTTTCTTTTTTTTTTTTTTTCCAATACAAAAAGCCACCCCCCTCCACCCCCCAGCTTGTACTAGATTGAACCAAGCCTGAGCGAAAGCTGGTGGCTGGCAAAGCTCCAGCCGAGTGCAGAGGGTATGCTCAAAAGCAGGAAGCTGTGGCAAAGCTGAGTCGCTGAAAAGCTACTGGAGCTAATATGTTGTGGTCATGGGGATAGGCAGCAGCATCTGAGTAGCGATGGGAAGACTCAAAAGCACCTTCAAAACAGCCTTGAAAAATACTGCTGATCTTTGCACTTCGGTGGGGCTTTTGTGCTCTCGGTTACGCTCGAAGTCATTTAGACCGACTTTTGCGTTGACGGTCGGGAGCGACGCGTATAGCTCATCCCTATGTGCGACCTGTGCCTTGCAGAAGCCTCGTTTGTTGCCTGTGCACTGAAACGCAGAGGTAGGCTTTGAAGGTGAAAGGGATGCGTAGGATTGAGTTCATCTGGCAGCATTTGTGACGGCATCTGGGGCAAAGCAGGTCGTAAACACTTGCTGGTGAATAGCTGCCTTCCCCCCCTCTTTCTGCGGCAGTGTGAAAAGCCAGACGTACACTCGTGGATTGACTAATTCTTTTATGGGGCGGAAAAAAAGGTACTGGCTGTGAAGCTAATAAAAAACACCAGGTGGTCAAGATATCATGGAGGCCCATTGTTCTAGGAGATTGTTTCGTTCATTAATATGAACTGCGATGATGAGAACAGGATGCGTAATATTGCCATGCGAGATAGGGAGTGAGGAGATGGAAGGGGTGAGGTAAGATGTCCCTTTCCTTCTCTGGCTACCCTTGGGAGGGGGGCCAGAGAAGCTGTGTTTCAGATCTGAAGAACCACTGCAACCTGAGCTCAAGGGAGAACTTCCACCAGTTTCTCAGGGGAGAGGTAGCTGCTACCAAAATGCCACAGTTCTTTAGAGAGCTGCAGCCAGCACACATGGAGGGGGGACAAGCTGTGGTCTCCGTACCCGAGCTGTGGTCTCTGCTTCTCTGGGTGCCCGTGGGTGTCTGCCCTTATGGCTGTCTTTTTTTGGATATGGGGCCTGAAAGACTGTTTCACACATTTCTAGTGCCCGGAGTGCCACAAGGAACCACCTGTGCCTGATGGAGACACAGATGTAATTCCTGTGGGCCTGTGGTCAGAAAATACATGAACATCCGAGACACCATTCATCCCAGTTATCTGCTTTGTACTGACCTGTGGACCCTGGATAAACCAACCAGGAATTACTGATAACCTGTATGCTGTTTTTACATGTTTTACAGTTTTTCAGCAGTGCCCTGCTCTCAGGTGGAGCAAACTGTGAGCATATGTCAAATGGGTTAGTGGAGCTGTGTCAAAACCCACTCTCAAATGATGCTTGCTACTTGCCCATCATCTGGGCTACAAATCTAAGGCCTAACCTGGTCTAACCATTGAATCACAGAATGGTTTAGGTTGGAAGGGACCTTAAAGATTATCTAGTTCCAACCCCCTGCCTTGGGCAGGGACACCTCCCACAAGACCAGGTTGCTTAAAGTCCCATCTTGAACACTTCCAGGGATGGGGCATCCACAACTTCCCTGGGCAACCTGTTCCAGTGCCTCACCACCCTCATAGTGAAAAATTTCTTTATGGTATCTAATTGAAATCTACCCTCTTCGCATCTGAAGCCATTAACTCTTGTCCTATCACCACATGCCCTTGTAAAAAGTCCCTCTCCAGCTTTCTTGTAGGTCCCCTTCAGATACTGGAAGGTTGCTAAAAGGTATCCCTGGAGACCAGGCTCCCTTCTCCAGGCTAAACAACCTCAACTCTCTCAGCATGTGTCCACAAGTGCATATAAGAAGGACCTCGTTGAAGGACAGAGGTAGGTGCTCAGACAAGTGATGAAATTTGAGCTGGATGGCTCTGGATCTAACAGGCCACCTCAGGGCTCTCTGAAGGGTGATGCTTTGAGTCTGCTTTGTGTCCTAGTGAGGGTCCAAGGCAGTTGGATTGCAAGAGGTGTACGTAGAGATGGGTGCCGCCATCAGCTTCAAGCTGGGGTCTTTCTGGGTAGCTTGGTCCTTTGTGCCGAATCTGCAGCCAAGCAAAGTGACCAAGGAGAATGTAGTGATGGAGCTGGTATTGTCAAGCCTGATTTTACATCCCAACACAGAAGTAGCTTTGTATCAGCTGCGCAGAGTGCAAAACACACTGTCTTGTCCAAAATATCTTCCATAGTGTACCTCTGCTGTGGGATCACATTCAGGGATCACATACTCAGCACCACCCTCAAATGGTGAGTGGAGGAGAAAAAGAAATGAAGAGTGAAAATCTTTCTTTTTCCTAGAGAGTATGCTCTGTAGCTTGCCCTAGAAGCAGAGTTAAAAAAAAAATAAAAAAAAATATATGTTGGCTTGAGCTGTGGTTTGGAAAGAGAAAAGGAGAAAAGAAACAAAACAAAAACACTGTCCCACAAAGAAGAGAAAACAGGAAAGGAAAAGAACAAAACATCCTGTACACAGCAGCCAGTCAGTCGAGGAGGGAGGGTCCGTGTCATCTGCATTCCTCTGCTGAAGTGGGCACAGGCAGCCTTCATCAAGGCTGTGTTGCTCAAACCTTTCCTTTCTTCATCCTTTCTGCTCACCCGATTGTGTGATGTCTCCTGGTGATCCCTGAGCTGGATCAGCAGGACCAAAGGTGGTTTTGGACCTTCTCTCCTCTCTAGATGCCGTTTCATGAGGAGTGAGAGCAGCGTGGCATCTGCAGGCTCTCCCATTCCCAGCTCCTCTCCTGGGACGAGTATTAGAGAGCCCAGATCCCCACTGGGCACCCACAGATGTAAGTTCACCTTGCCCTGCTCCAAGATGAGGGGCAGACACCGAGGCTAAGGCTGTGTTGTGCAGTCACCGCCATATTGTGGATGACCTAACAAAATGTATAGCCTGAACTGGAGCTGGCTCTGAGCCCAGGCTGAGAAACTCAGGCTCTCTTCACCTGCCTGAGTGAAAATGCCTCTTGTTCTTCATCACAACAGCTAACTTGAGGACGAAAACAGTGCGGAGACCTCGTTGTCTCAGCTAAAGAAGGAGCTAGTTTGCAGGGTGGGGTGGCTGGGATGGGTCGGACAGGGGGGTTGAAACCCGTGCTGTTTGTGCTGTTTATTCCGAGGTGAGGAGGGAACACGATGGTAATACAGCATCTTTCAGGAGGCCTGGAAGACAGTTGTGATCAGTAGGCTTTATGGGGGGAAACCTTTCCTTTAAGGGATCCTTTACTAAACCAAGTTAAACACTAGTCAGGTGCCCCACTCCTGGCCATCGTTTGTGTGGTCTTGCTAAAGTGGATGTGATTTCCTCCAAAACCCATAAATGTTACTTCTTAATCAGTTCCAGAGTTACTGCCTCCTTCTCCAAGCAGGCTGCATGCATGACTCTATCACTGAGCTGCTGGAGCCAATCCCCTCCCCTGCCTTTCCTTCTGGAGAGGATAAAATTAGTTTTCGAAATAGAAGCAGAACATTTCCAATGAGTGGTGGACATGGACTCATAGCTGGGAATTTGGGCACACTACTTCTGCCCCATCACAGGCAGACAGGGAGGACGGACACTTCATGTGTCAGCAAGGGGTGAAGCCTGAATGGATTCCTCAAAAGCTGATACTCCTACCATGGTCCTTGAGGTTGGCTAAGCTGGCATGAAAGTGCACACAGCTGCTCCTCAGACAACTTCACTAAATGATGAAGGCAACCTACGAGAAGTGATAGCACATTCGGCTTCTCCCATGCATTTTGCCTTGATTCTCCCTCTAAAAGTATTCCAGAAGAGGTTTTTTGTTTTTTGGGTTTGGTTTTTTTTTGTTTCTGTTTTTGTTTTTTTCCTCTCTGCTTTTCTTGTTGAAATTCTTTCTACTGAAAGCTTAGAAGAAACATGTTCATTTAAGAACAGATGTACCAGATGCAATTTGGACTAGCTTCCCCATCTCCCAAAATCCCTTAAACTTGGGGAAAGAAAGTTTTAATAATGATGTATTAGTTATTTAGGTGCTTTAAGAGGCGCTGCCTTCATACAATATCATTTACTATAATTCCCTGCTATCCCTTGTCCTCTCATTTCCACCCCCTGCCGTCCCATACCTTCTCTTTTCCAGCTTGTTTATTTTAGAGAGAAAAGCTACTTAGAATTATTTATTTTTGGATCAGCTACTGATTCACTTAGTGACTAACTCATTTCATCACTCGATGCCTCACTTTACCTATACATTAAGAAGGATTAATAGTGCCTACTTTTCAGGGCTGTTAGCAGTCTAAATTAATTCATGCTTATAATGTTTATAAAGAGATTTGAGATCCTTGGTTACTGGAGGCTAGGGAGCTGCAAAGTATCTTATTTTTACTTAATAGTGGGGTTTTTTTTGGTGTAACTTTGCATTGTAAAAGTACAAGAAACCTCACAATTAGTTGGAGAGTCTATTATTCCCAGGGCTTAATTTATATTCCAGTTCAGAAACAAACATTTTATCTGCATATTTTTCCCCCTGATGTTTCAATCAGAGTTGATGTCCTGACCTCCTTTACTGAGAAATGTCGGATGGTGGGAAATGTGGTAATGAATATCACGGGGTGGATGACAGAGCTTTGCAGTGGTGTTTGCTGCTCTTAAAAAAGCTGACATGCTTTTCTTCAGACGTGACTGCATTTTGTTGTTATTATGGCAATATAGGTAGCCAGAAAGACAAAAAGTTAGACTTAACATTAGAATTTGTGACAGTATTGTGCATTTAACTTGAAACATTTTGTCGGCACTGTGTGAGGCTGCTGTGGGTCTATCAGGAAGAGTGAAAGGACAGAAAACCAGAAGGCACAAGGGGAGCATCCCTAAATGAAACCTGAAATCCGTTTGTAATTATTTCACATTTACTGAGTAATCTACCAAATGGTAGTGCCAGTGACCACATCTGCTACTGATTCCGCATTGCTATGCAAATATTACTTGCAGAAGCAGTATATTTGGACGTGAATATCAGTATGTGGACAGATCATCATTTTGGTTATGCTAAAAATAGCTCCACTAAAATTATTAGAGATTTCTTATTCCATCACCTCATCTCTTATGGATGGACTGGACTGGTTTGTGTAGTGCAGAAAATGCAGTTTTGGGAAAAATAAGGGGGTGGGATAGCCCTTCCGGTGAAGTTAATGGGGAGTTTTGCCTTTGATATTAATGAGTGTAGGATTTCACGCTCAGTATCGCTGCCAGTGGACTGGTGGCCACATTTTAAAGTCCAGCACCGTGGATTCCTGTATTTGGGAATCTCTCAGCGGAGGAGCCAAGCAGGGTGACAGAGCAGTTAGAATATCAACAAGATGGAGCAAAGAGAGAAGTGGGTTTTGCACTGCCTGATCCAAGGGGAGTTACACACACCCGTCTTCTGACTTCACATAAAAGAGCTGCAGAGTATGAGATGAACCAGTTGCCGACAGCAACTGGGGACCACTGGCCCTGCCCTCAGCCCTGGCTATGGTGGGAATTGCTTCCACAGCGGCTATGGCCACCCGAGGGTCTCCCCTGATGGGAGAACTGGTGAGCTTTCTGATTGCGTGCATCCAGCATCACAAAACACAGTAGCCAAAATATGGCTGAAAACAAGCCCTCCCTTTGACAAGAACTTTATTTTCTGGACTTAGCCTGTTAGCTGTTGTCCTTTTTTTTAAATCTTGGCAGACTGCAATAATTATCCAGATGACATATATTGGGAGGCCCGGAATTATTAACAATTAACCCAGCTCTGGAGTCACTGCCAAATATTTGTTGGTTCGTAGAGGAAGTCTAAGTGAGTAAACCATGCTGAGTGACAATAGCTCTGCTTCCCAGCCAGACTGAACAGCTCGTAATGTAGCTCAAACGTTTCCTCTTTCCAAACTTCCTTATAAAAGAGGAGACAAGGAAAGGGCAAAAAGGACGTTTAGAGGAACACAAGACTGGAAAAACAACCACTGATGTAATGTACTTTCTAAACTAAACATAAGGCATGCACTGTTGCAGCCATTTAAATAATGATTAAAAAGAAAACCAAAACAAACAGACACACAACTTTGCTTAGTCCTAAATACTGAAAGAAAAAGTGTTCCATGTTGGATGTCTAGGAAATATTTGCCCTTGCACTACGCATGTCCTGAGTCATCCCTGCTCCTGGTAGAGAGAAACACCAAAAAGTAGAAAAGTTGGATGAAACAGAGGGCATAGAGCCGTGCATGGGAACCAGAGCACACAAGGCAGAAGAGCAACAGAAATATCATGGCCCTCTGGTGACCATCTTACGTGGTCCTACAAGGCCCAGCTGAGATGATGTCTTCATTTTGCAAATTGACAGTAGAGGGGCCAGGCTTTGGAAAGAGCTTAGAAGTTGAATCAATAGGATAGCGAGAGGAGGATTAATTCACAACCCCATTTCACAGAAGGATAACTAAAGTATGGAAAGATCAAAGCCTCTTTGCTGCCTACGCTTTTCCGCATATTTAATCTGGCCTGCTCACTGACACCACTTATGACAGCAGAGTTAAGTAGGTGCATTGGTGTTTTCAGGATCGGGACCGATGTGTCTTGCCCAAAATCACAGAGGAAGTGTGTAGGAATAATACCCAGCTCTCTCGAGTCCCGCATCACTCTCTCAACCACAAAACCATCCTTCCTGTCTCTGCACAAAGATAGAGCTGAAAGAAGTGATTTTATGTACACATGCATATACGCAGAGTGCCTTATAAGGGGTATAGGCACACTAAGGTGAAAGTTTCACTAGAAATCACATAAATTCAGTGAGTCTTAGAGTGATTTTTTTTTTTTTTTATAAAGCAACCTTGTTTCTCTTGCTCTTGTTTCTCCTCCAACTTTCTCTTATTTCGGGCATCACGACAGCACTTGCTTATATGAGGTTTCTGACCGCATTTTATGGAATGAAAGAAAAAAATCACATGAATCTAAGCTGGAGCAAAGCCATAGAGCTTGATTTCATAATGCAAATCATTACAACTTTGGTGCATCTGGTATGAGTCACTGGTATATTTCATTGAATTTCTTTGTATGTGAGGTGAATCCTTTTCTCTGGGAGGGTCCAAAGTAGAAACAATGACAAATCGGTCCTCTTTCTGCCCTGAATGCTCAGGTTCAATAAGAACAATGACAACTTTAATAAAGTTACTTAGCAGACTTTGGTTAGAGTTAATAGAGCAATTCTGTATTAAACTAGCACATAGCTGGGCTATGTTTTCAAAAGGTCTTTGATAGATGAAAATGGTAGATGAGAAGTCCTACAAAGCCAACAAAGCGTACAAAAGGAAGAAGTTCCTCTTTCGCCCTGTCACTGAGCAGTGGAATTCCTTGCTGCTGTGAATTGTCTGTATACTAAGAAGTTTACATGGATTACATAAAAAACTGCACAAATCTGTGAAAGAAAAGATCGTCTAGGGCCATGGATAACAAAGATACATTTCTGGCTCAAGAAGTCTCTGAGCTACATGTTGCTTGTGAAAGACGACTACATTAGTGAACTCCAAGATATTAGAGGTCAGTTTCCCAGAAATGCTTAGACTTGGGCTGTCTTTCTACTAAGTTTGTAAACGCTGATACCAGTGAAAGTAAAGAGAAGGCAGTGGACAGGGTGGGCTGTTCAGTCATCTGAAAGTCAGGCAATGCATTTAATCTGGTTGGGTAGGCTTACTCTTTGTTCAGTGGGAAAATATAGGCAGCTCTGGAGACTAATTCATCCCATCCTAAGGCAGAAGTCCAAGGTAAGTGGGGTCAACCACCCACTGTCTCACTTCAGGAGATTAATAGAAGCCAGAGTAAATAATTTATTTGGGATGTCTAGGGCAGGATTCAGTTAGAGACTGAATTTTTGGAAGTCTGCATCCGAGGTAGGGGCTTTATCTCTCTTAAGAATAAATGGAGATGTAGTAAAGACAGTCTGTGGAACCTATGTTTTATTTTACTCTTCAGTAGACAAATTTGGTCAGCTGCATACCTCTAGGTTTGCAGATTAGTTGGTGTTTATCGCTGTCTGAGCTATCCTAGTGGATCTGGCCTCACTACCTCCAGCAGATACCCTGGCTTGTCACACCTGCCATATTGAAATCTCGGCTATATTAGATAATCTTAAGTAACACTAGATGTCTATGTACAGGCAGCTGAATCACATCCCTGCTCTGCATTTACTATAAGGGATTTACATGTGCTTCAATTCAGTTGCCCCAAAATGGTGTCTAGTAGTCTTTGAAGTGTTCTATGGTATTTTGTGTTTGGTTTTTTTTTGAGCACTTCTCCAAAAGCATGGACTTCCCATAGACTGTTTCATTTCTACCAGATGTATAGATGGCTTGGGTAGCCTACAACTTCTAAAATTATAGTGGACATCTATGTGTGAGCAACTGAACTAAGCCCATCATTCACATATAAACATCTACACACAATCATGTCAATTTGGGTGTCTCTGTTTGGAGCTGAATCCCGTTTCTATCTTCTAGATGACCAAACCAAGGTAAGACGAGTTCTAACAAAAATGTTTTTGAAAAATTCCACCTTAAGAACAGGAAGAGCACAACAGCTTCCAGGAACACTCAGCATGTTCAATAAGGAGTTCTTCCTTTTTATCTCTTCTCCACAGCATTTATTCCTCCAAAAGCCTTGCTTGACAGCAGGTGTAGAGCTCCAGCTCCTGAATGAGAGGCACTTGTTCACAAAGGGCCCCTCCAGAATTAGTAATAAATGTCTCATGCCTAAAAGTAATAGTTTTTACTTTTAGAAATACATAAACCATAGAGGTCTCTTTTTCAGGATTTAGCATTTCATAATAGAGGAAAAAAAAGTTTCTTAAATTTGTAACACAATAAAAAAAGCCAGCTGCTACTTTACACCAGCTCTTGGTACAGTAAACGGAAAGTGGCTTTTAATCACTGCTTGGCCATTAGTTTGACAGAGCCTCTTCATGATAAACCACAAGTCACTCTTACACATGGAAGCAATTTTGATTTTTCTCAGGGAGAAAAAAAAACCCCGCTGTTTCTGAAGATCTTTGACAGGATGGCTTAGCTCAAAGCTTCTCAGTTAGGGCACACTGACATAGATGGGCACAAATGGATGAAGCTCATTTTGCCTACACTCCAAGCTGGCTGGATGTAGGCCAGCTCTGAACTGGAAGCCAGAAATCATGTTAGGATGGAGCTTTGCCCAAGCTAATAAGATCTGTTGAAGGCATATGCTGAGAAGCAAGACATATTAGTTTGGGCAATGCATCATTTTCATGTACCTACTAAACTTCCACACAGGACTTCCTGGTCCTGTGTACCCATGCCCAGGTGCCTTCAACTTCATTAATGGGGGCCTGCAAGGAGAAAAAACATATTAAAATTAGTCCAAAGTCCACCAAGAACTTCTGACAAATTACACGTTGGATCAGTTCAAGAGGGCTTAAGCTGTTCATTCCCTTCTTAAAAAAATATACATCTAGGGCTTAGAGGAAAACATAATTCTGGAGATCCCTGTCCAGCAGATTTTGCTTTACAGCTATTGACTATTTCCATTTTCTCTCCAACTGGCTCATAGCACCAGCCTGTAGAAGACTAGCTGATTGTCAGGGCAGCCTGCCTGTTCTCTGCATCTCATGCAGGGATAACGATGCCATTTGTATGCCACAACATGCAATGACTAAAGGCTTGTTTGCTTGTCCCCATTGAGTGATAACCCAATACAAAGCCCCTGGAGATTTCAACTCTTGCAGCATAGATCTGAGAATGCTGCGTGGTCCTCCACATGAAATGTGTTCACCTACATGCTTTGTTCATGCATTGCAAGGTAGGATGTGGAATGGTCTCTTCTGAATTTATCAAATACTCTTTCTTGGCCTGGTGTCCAACCATTTGGTCTCTGCAGGTCCTCAGAGTCCTCATGGAAAATGTTTTAAACTGCATGTCACTTTTTAATAATGAAAATAAGTAAGGACTGAAGGACAGCATGAAAGATTGTACACGTTTTTTTTTTTTGTTTCTCCAAATACTGATCTAATCAAAACAAGGGCTTGAAATGAAAATGCCCCTTCCATGGCAATTATGGCTCTGAAATCACAGCTAAGTAGCAGGATGTTAACAGTTAATCGTGCAGAACCTGGTTCTTCCTAAACTGGTGTGAATTGGTAGGAAAGGGATGACAAATGCATGATACTGATGTGAAGCCAGCATGACTGAGAGTAGAATCAAGCCTCTAGTGAATTATCATTACTCTGAATTTCTCTGATTTCTGGCAGGTTTATGGCAAGGTCTTTACAATATTTTAACTTTGTGTTTTCGTATGTGTGTGTTTAACGTCCTGTCTATTTGAATGCTGCATAACCACAGTGTGTTCCCCAGGGGCATCCCTCCTACATATACACAAAGTTCTGCTTAATGTTTCACTTGGATTTATTTGAATCTTGTATTCTTACAGCACTGAATGAATACTTGCATTAAAAACACTTGTCCCAGTAATTTCACCAAAGGGGTTTTTTTGGTTTTTTTTTTTTTTTTTTTTTTAGATTACTTCATCACATGGAGGCAATGACACTGTAGATAAAATTCATTGCTGCAGAGATTCTGAAAAACTAAAGTTTTGTCTACCCACGAGCCTTTTAATAGTCTAATTAAACACATATAAAACCAAGTGTTGTCAGGTCCTACACGAACGCTTAAAACTTTAGATGACGCTTTTATAGATTAAATTTGGGAGAAAAAAGTAGCATCTTTTTTGAAGTGACTTTTCTGATGGAGCAATTTCTGAATGGAAATAGAGTGTTTCTGAGAAGACCAGAAGATTTAAAACACTTCACAAATAGTGCTCAGCACCTCACAAAACAGAAGTTTTCAATTTTTTTTTCCCCAGCTTGAGACGGAAAATAAAACTACATTAATTATCAGGTCGATTTAGGTTATCTTGGAAAGAACTAAGTCTGTATATGTTAATTAATCAAATTTAACTAATTTCAGCTATTCTGTGCAGATAAGACCTATGCAGGGATGAGGTATGGCTGGATCTCTGAGCGCTCCTGGGAGGTCCTATGACACTTATTGGCAGTTTCCATCAGTATTGACAAAAATGTTGACAGGTCAAGACACCCTTCTGCATACAAGAGTCATTAATTTGGCTCATTGTTCCTGCCATGGGACCTCTTTCCCTATCACAGACAGCACAAGGCTGGGGTTTCTGCACTGCCATGAGACATAAGTAGTATACACAGTTAATTGTTAGATGGCCAACTACATCTGGGGTTTTGGGTCCTGGGAAGGGAAGGAGAGAGGATGGAGAACTGCAAAGCAGCCTGGAAGTTTGTAAATGAAGCTGGCATGTCTGAAAGGTTTCACTTAGCAAACTGGGTTTCTCTCATGTGTTATTTTGTCCCTGTTATTGGCCTATTTTTTATTATTAAAAAATAAAAAAAAAGGTTTTGTTTCATAAGAAAACACAAATTATTCAGTTTCCCTGTCAGAGAGCCACTCATTTATTTACCTGGTAATTTAAATTAAACTGGGCGAAAGGAGGAACAAAGAGGAACAGCAGCTCAGATGTATTACTTTCCTACAAAATCTAAGAAAAGAGTTTGACATATCAATGCTCTCACTGAGACATCACCCCAAAGAGAAAGGCATTGGTCTAAACCTAACAATGATATCAGACACTGGAGAACTCACATAAGCAGCAGGAAACTAGACTAACATGTTTTTTAATTTTCACTGGCCTAGAAAGCTAAATATTCTTAGCCCAGAGTACATGAAAAGCAGTGCTTTTTGCATCACTTTTTTAAGCACCTGTTTTCATTCACTATTGTAGAACAAAATGATGGGTTTGCCACAATTGCTTGACGCCATCACAAGGATAACAACATCAAGTCATACTTCAGAGTGACCCCCTTTGCCCCAGGTAGAAGTGTAGGTCACACTAGATGCTCAGATGGTCTCTACAATTGATGGGGAGCAACGGGCACTTCCCTGGGCTGACTATCCCATTCCAAATGGAACGGCTGAGAGGTGTAGACTTACTAACCCTTTGGGGTGCCACGTTATTCTAGAAAGCAGCAAATGAGAGGAACCACATGAAGGCTAACTCAAGACCAATGACACTGCAAAAAACCCTGGCAGGAGGTGACCTGAACTGTCCACCACCCCCTTCACCTGTGCCACCAAGGTAGGTGTGACCACTAAATTAACCACCAATTTTAACTGGGCTTTTTTGTTTAGAACTGGACAAAGTCCCAGCATCCTGGGAAGAAAAGGGCTGCTCTTGCCCAGCCTGGTCAAGATAAGATCCGAGGGGGAGGTTTCACTTGTAGGCAGAGGGGACATGAAGTGGGTTTTGAAAAAGCGGTTTTCAGCTCCTAACTCCAGGTCCTCACTCAGCCAGTCATTGGATTTCCCAGCTGCTCTACTAAAAATAAATTGATGAAAACGAAAACTTTCTCTTGGCAGGGATTTTGACAAGTGTCTAATGTAGACCTGTGCTGATGCAGTCAATGAGTAATAATATCAGCATAGCCAGCTATGGGAGAGGTTTATATTTTTCCTTTTTCTCTTTCCTTAGGAAGGGGGAGGGCTGCACTGTAGCACATTATTTACAGTACAACATGATTCAATTGCCAGAGGGGGAAAAAAGTCAACCCATTGTTCAAGGACTATACGTGGATTGAACATTAAGAAGTAAATTTCCCTGCCTGAAAAGCATAACCCCTCCTCTTTCCCTTTGGCACAGCTTCATCTGGAAGCTTTACATCTGAAACTTGGTTTCAGAAGGCAGATCAAAATCCCTGCTCAGGTCAGACACAAATGAAGGCCATCTTTGTTGCATCCTGAAGAAAGAATTTTTCTGCCTTATGGAGGAGGATTTTCTATTATTTTTTTAAAGAGTGGATTTGTTACAGTTATAAAGAAAGCTGCAAGAGTTATCGAAGCACTACTGGGTTACACCAGCTCAGGATCTTGCATATTTTTCTTTAAAGTTCTTCTGACTGATTTTTAAAAGCGACTGATGTAAACCCAAGGAAGATGACCAGCTGCAGCTGCGGTGGGGATGGGATGTGCTTGGCCTGATGACTACCATCACGTCCTGTGCCAAGGCCTCTAGGAGCTGCAACAAGCTGCACTCTCTACTGAGATGCACAGTTTAACAGGCTTGGGTGGTCATCCTTAAATCTGCAAAAAGTGTCAAATAGAAAATAGTAAATACAAAAAATAACCTTGAACGCCTGGAAAATATTTATCAGGCCTCTCAGGTCTCATCTTGTGAAAACACGCATCATCATGCACTGAGGACAGACAAAATGAGATCTCTTCTGTCATTCTGAAACCCTTTTGGAAGATGAGGAAAAGTGTTAGAAAACTTTTGTTATACAGCTTTCAAAATCAAATTATGACTTACCTGTGACATACTTCGTTGTATTAAGTAGTATAATAGCTGAGTAATTACTTGGAAGAAAATATTTTTTTTCCATCAGTTCATAGAAAGTGTTGAGTCTGCCAAAATGAACAAATGCAAATGTTGATGTATATTGATGTATAGCTTGCTGAGCCTGGTTGCAAGTTCCCAGAGAGCGCTGATAAAATATCCATCTAGAAATATCCAGGCCTTGCAGTAATAGCTCACTTGGTATTGCACGTCGTACTCACTGAGTATTTGCAAAAGAGACATGCAAATGGCTCCATGAAGCAAGTATTTGTTGTTTACAGAGCCATTAATGAACATTTCCAGATTTCTTTTTCTCGGTGTTGGTTTCTCTAACTGAATTACAAGTGCAAAAACAAGATTGTGGTCATATCATGTTTAAACAGGCAAAGTTTCAAACATGAAGCCACATCTATTATTCAGCACCATCTTCTAAAAACATTAAAAGATACCCTTTTGAACTTTGTGGTTATTTTTGTCAAAAGACAAAGCTTCTTCAGGTTGAATTTTACTCTGAAACCAGGGTGTGAGTAACAATTATATTGCTTTTCATGTGCCGTAGTGTTACGGCTTGCAAATCTAACAGCTCAGGGCCAGCGGAAGGGGTGATTACATTCCCTCTTTCCTTCTCTCCCGTTTCTTCCTTCCTCCCATCCCTGGGCACCATCAAATAATCCAGCCCCTTCACTTGCTGAAATGCACCGGGCCCTTTGGAGAGCTACTGCTGTTCCATGACCCGGCAGAAAAGATCTTAGTCTTATTGCCATGTTAGTTTTCTGCCAGTTGAGAGAGCTGATCTGGCTCAGAAAGGGACCTGAGGTGCCCTGGGAGCTGGTGGCGGTGGTGGAAGGATGAAGGTAGAAGTGGAGGGGAAGGAAGGAAGGATGGAGTGAGACCACCCCAGCTACGGCACTGAAATTAATTCAGTTGTATTATCTACCCTCGCATTATGTGCAGCTACGCAGAGATTCGACAGAATCACTCTTTGCTGCGCTCGTGGTAGAAATTAATGAAAGAAAAGATGCACTTAAAATAAGGGTTGAGAGGTCACACTGTTTGCATCTTTAGGCATTTAAAAACTTTTGTAAATCTGGCTGGATTTGATTAACTTTAATTTTAGACGCATGTTCAACCTTAAGTAGGAGTGTAGCCTCCCAGAGTCCAGTGAATCTGATAATCTGCTTCCATTTTAATGCATAGTTATGTTCTTTGCTCAGAACGGGGAGAGGAAAGGACCTGATAAAAAATTAATAAACACAGATTAGCTGTGTGCACCAATTCTTTTCTGTGCTGTATCAGCAACCTTGCCTCACCACCTTCCTATTCATTATCAAACGAGGTTTTCTCTAGACTGTGAGGTAGATGTGAATTCAGAGATGCAACTTGAAGGTTGGTAAAAAGCCTGAAAGTTGCTTTAGGGAGTTAAAAGTATTCTGAATAATTATTTTTCTAGAACTATCCCCAATAGATGCAAAGTTAGGAAAGTCACTGTCCTTATCTGTAAGGACAAGAGTTCAGCTGATTGATATCTGAGCTGAAAATTGTGCAAGAGTAAGCAATTGGAATGCGAAGTCAGGATTATTGTACCATGGCGGATTCCAAATCATGATTTTTTTTTTTCCATCTCCCATTGGTAAGAAAATGAAAAAAACACCTGCACAGCCAAAATTCTGAAATGGTGTGTAGGGTAAGTGTAATTGACAATTTCATTTTGACTTCAATGATTTGACTTGTCTGTTTTGGTTTATAATCTAATCCACAAGAAATTTTCATATTTAGATTCTATTTCAATTAAATTTTTGGAAAATATTGATGAGATGAAATCACTATTTTCTGAAAGAATAAAGTTGTTAATCCCCAATGAAACATTTGGCTCGAATTATCTCTGACTTGCATTTATCTAATTTAGGAATGGTGCCATAAAGCCTCCTGGGATAAAATCTTGAAACTGAGAGGGGAGTATGTGTAGCGAAGGGATCTTTTAACTGTACCTATTGGTATTGATTGGCTCTTAGCCTTTCAAGAATGGCAGTAGAAATCTTGATCTAACAGCAGTTATTTCTTGCCTTCATTTCCAAACTGATGGCTTTTTCACCATCCTGTATCTTTCAAAAGTCTTTCTTCTTGCTGTAATAAATCTCTGCATTCCTCCACCCAGCGCTGTGAACAACAGAAGGAAAAAACAGCTGCAGTTTCCAAGAATGTGATCACCTGGTTTTCACGTCCATATTTTTTTTTGATTTGCTGAATGTCTCTTGTGTTTTGTGATAGGCACTTTAGGAGGAATATTGGGGAGGTATATCGGTTTTGGGGAAAGGCACTGGACAGAGGTCTGCACGGTCTGAATTTAATTCTTGGTACCTGAAACGGTTTCTTGGAGCCATGCAGTGGTACCTACAAATCTGAAAGAGCAACAGGAGGCTTTGATAACTTCGTAAATCTGGGCTTTTGTGTTGCCTTCCTCAGCTCTACCACATGACACAAAATAAATTCTCCTTTTTCTTCTATTTGTTTTACTTTTAAAAATGTTTTTCTTTTTTTTTTTTTTTTTTCAGGGCTTTCTCTGCTCATGCATGTGGCTAGTACAGAATATTTTAAGGTGTCCAGTTGTTGATCCATACAAATACTAAAAGTAAGAAAACATTAGAACTTACTTTCTTTGACCAACTGTACTAACATACGTGGAATGACCAGTTGCCAAGACTCCAGTGTTACCCTTCACTGGCCAAGCCCAGAAGGGAAAAGAATATTAATTTTTATTGGCAGAATCATCTGAGGCACTCCAGCTTTAAGAATGAGGCTCACCTGAACATAAATAAAAAAGTCAGATTCCATCCCTGCGAGACAGCTGACCTGTGTACCTTATTTTGAGATTTTCTGGAATTGCAAATATCTATCCAGAAATGGAGATAGACGATGAACTAGGACCATACAAAAGAAGTAAAGCCAAGTTCCTTCCCAGTGACTCTTTGATACAGAAATAGCATTTACTGAGCACTGAGATTAGCACCTCACTAAGGCCACTGATGGGGTGGAAGATTTCATGTTTTTGCTATTGTCTGCTCGGAATGAGCAGCACCATCTCAGTAAACTCATTTTACCACATCTCATACATCTTTCACAGCAGGACTGCAAATTCTTTTTTAAAGTCTAGCCAGGTCCCCCTGCCTTCAAATATAATGAAAAAAAAAATAAATTGATTGAAGACCTGTGACTTGTACGTGCTCCCAAATTTTCTCATAATCTCTTTTTAATTCCTTACTACCATTTTTTTCTTGCAGGAAGACAGTTTAAGGCTTTCACTTTGCCTGTGTGCCCATCTGTATCCCTTTCCCCCCTCTATCCTCACAACCAGCCTTTTTTTTAATCAAGTTTGTTCAAGTGTCTCAGAACTAGCACATCTATACCAGCTTCCAGCTTCATGAGGACAAACACATTATAATAACAACCATTTCCAGCCTGGTAGGGGAGAAAGATTCCACAAGAGTATCACAAGTATGAGCTCAACACTATAATTCACCAGAGAGTTCACGTGTTGTGAGAGATGTGTAAGCAACACTCAAGCCATGCCAAAAGCCTTGGTCAGAGCCCATACCTCTGGAGGTGTCAATCAGCCCATAAGCCACAGTTTTCATGTTGCTGCCTCTGTTCAGTAGCGCAAGTAAAGCCGTCATGAAGCAATAGGACCTGGTCTGCACTGATGCCTAAACAAGACAAGTCCGCTAAGGAGATGAGCTTATCCAGTAGTCTTCTCAGTTTTACTGGGACAAATCTGGAATACTGACACGAGGCTTACAACCTGACAAAAGCTCTTGGGCTATTTGTCCATGGATTCAAGCAAAAATGAGTTGCTCAACTCACAAACCAAAAGGGCTAAATATTTGAATATTCGTTTAGGTTTGGGAGGAAAATCAACTTGCAATGCCTTGTTCAGTGCTGGATTTCCATACCCACCATGAGACAGTCAGTTAGGGCTGCCTCCACGTAGGGGAGTAAGACCTTACCGGATGAGATTTGCCAGCTAAAAAGCATCCTGTGGAAGGATATGCTGTTGATATTTGCCTTAACATCTCCGTGGGATTGAAGTGCCTGTCTACGTGCTTACACAAAGCTCTAACTTTGTGCACAGGTTCACAAAGCCATGTGCCACATGAAGCGCATGGGGCGGTCCTCCCTTCCTCTGCTGCTGTCAAATAGCTCAGTTTCCACTTCCTCCGGATATCTGAGACCCGTGGCCACGTTCCTCGTCAACGAGATCTGAAGGAAAAGCACTGCTGAGTGTCCAGGTACGCCAGCGCAACACCTTCTTGCTGGTGTCGAATTGGTAGGGAGCCGTGATTTCAGATTAAAAGCTGCATCAGCCTGAGGAAGTCTCAGAGAGAGATGTTAACTCTGCAGTACATGGGAGACTTTTGGAAATTACATTTGCAGACAATTAAAGGTCACATTGTTTAGCTAAGTCATAATCCACCACTATGAACAAGGAATTGATTACTGCTCTGGACTACATTCATTTTTAATTCCATTAATGGAATAAATGACAGTTTCTGTATTCGCCTCTTCTCTTGATACATAGCAATGAGAACGGCAAATTACCTCCGAATTCAAAGTAACTGAACAGATAAGCTTCTTTCCATGCTCTTTGGCAAAAAACTGCCTTCCTAGCCTTAGCTAGCCAGTAAACACCCTGGCAATCTCCTGAAGTGACGCATTAATGGACTAGATCTGATTATCTGAGGAAGGTTTACTGGGGTGTAAGTGTAACTACACAAGCTAAATTACAGTTTCCCCATCAGTCCCTCTGTGTCTGATTTGGTGGAAAAAGGGTGAGCTGCTGTGTTAGGTTTTCTCTGACTCATTCTCTAGGAATAAAAGTTATTCTTAGGTCCTTGGAAGTTGCAAAAAGAAATGGGCACCTCAAAGGACAGGCTGTCTCCCCCAGCTCCAGCCTTAGCCTGCCCTTGTGCAGCTCAGGAGTGCTCATGCTGCTGCTTGTGGGAGCCTGAAATCACGCAGGTTTATGGACAGCAATGCAATTTGTTGCTTTTTAAATCTCATGCACTGTTCATTAAGGAATACCTGCTGTTCTCGCCATCTCCAGAGTGAATTGAAAAGTTGTGACAAAAGTGGGAATGAGTCACTGGTGAAATAACTTGTTAATTTGGCTTTAACCCCTGATGTAGGAGCAGCAGTTTTAGCTGCCTAAGCAACGTGAAATGAATTCACGTTCAGGCTGGAGAAAAGAAGGCTCGGAGGAGACCTTGTAGTGGCCTACCAGAATCTTAAGGGGGCCTCCAAGAAAGCTGGGGAGGGACTTTTTAGGATGTCGGGTAATGGTAGGACTAGAGGGAATGGATTAAAACTAGAGCTGGGTGGATTCAGACTGGACGTTAGGAAGAAGTTCTTCTCCATGAGGTTGGTGAGACACTGGAACAGGTTGCCCAGAGAGGTGGTGGAAGCCCCATCCCTGGTAGTTTTTAAGGCCAGGCTGGATGGGGCTCTGAGCAACCTGATATAGTGGGAGGTGTCCCTGCCCATGGCAGGGGGGTTGGAACTAGACGATCTTTAAGGCCCCTTCCAACCCAAACCATTCTGTGATTCTATAAATTCCACGCTAAGTGACGTAGGGCTAATTGTAGGGGGATCAACAGCAGAGAGCTCGACAACTGCTCTGTGCAGGCATGGTGTTTTGTGCTGACCAAAGCCACCGTATCTCCTGTTCTGCACTGAAACTACAAGCTCCTGGGTTTTAGGGCAGTGTGAGGCATATTGCTACCTTCATCTGGGTGCCACAGAGGCATGTGAGAAATGAATCACCCAGTGTTTAGGTGGTAGCTGCCTAGCAAGCTCTGTATGTAGGTTCAAGTGCTCTCTTGACTCTCAGTGGCAGTTAAATGCCCAAAGGACTTTTTAAAAACCCATTAGTGCCCAGTGGCACATTTAGTTGCCTGAATACCTCAACAAATCTCTTTGTAAATTAGAAGAAAATGATAATCAAATTCATTAACATTTGCAAAACACTTTATGACTGATAGGTCTATCAACTATTATTAGCCCAAAGGCAGAGCTACTCTTATCACTGCCACCAATATCTAGGCTGGTTTTACTTGCCAGGATTTAAACCTTAACGGTTCTTATCATAAAAAGAGAAAGAAAGTGTCATCAGAACTGATTGAACTATATATTGGCTACGTTATGTTGTAATGGCTGTCAAAGATAAACGCAGAGGTGGCTTATCTTGTTTCCTAATCGTCTTCAGGTGTAATGTTGTCACTCATTTTGTTAACTCTCTCTTTGTATTTAAACCCAGGGGAGACCACAAACTGAAAAATACGCATTCAGTCTATTTCTGCTTTCTATTGGTCTGTTTGTGGGAATAATCGTTTCAAACTCAGTGACCACAAATGAGCTTATGTTTATACAAAACTTCCTGAGAAAGAGCGAAGGGGACCTGCCACCCTTTGCTGCTGGGTTAGCAACATCTGCTGCTGCACACCCTGAGCTGGGTCTGGTCTTGCGTAAGCCCGAGCTGCCCTTGCTTCTCCCAGGTCTCTCCAGGTTCATGGGAGCTTGTCCTCTAGATCTGCTTAATCTTCATCTCCCTGAGCACTCAAATAAGGTCCTCCCTGGTTCTTCCTTGTGTAGATAAGGAGAGACTCCTCTGCTTGTTACAGAGGCGAGTAATGTCCTCTAATCCATCAGCGTGAAGAGAGGGAGAAGACGCTATTCCAGCTCTGCTGCATCTGTGATCATTGGCTCCAAGGAACAAGGTGGGCCTGAAGAGAGGACAGCAAAATTGGTGGGTTAAACACAAAATAAAGACGGAATCCTCCTTTTTTCTTCTCCTGGAGCAAAGGAATTGATTATTTATTTTTTTTTTCTTCCCCAGAGCAGTGCTGCTTTTGGATACTTTCTAACCTCATCCTAAGAGTATGAAAGAAACGCTTGGTTAGGTTTATCCTAATAATAACCCCATGACGGAAGGAAGTAATCTTAGTATTCTCATTTTATAAATGGGGAACTGAGACTCAAAATGGAGGGTTTATTTTGTCTATTTATATACATTTGGGCATTTGATCTAAGCCAGTTGTTTGGGCTCCCTCTGTAGCCGATGAAGGAAGGTAGGCAATTCCAGATAGTTAATATCCCATTTCTTCTTAGCCACTTAATTTAGCAGTGGGAGAGTTGGCCTTCGCCTAATCCACATTAGGATCCTGGGCTAGGTGGAGAAGCAGTTGGGTATTCTGACCATGTGGGTGTTCTCAGAGTTTGCCTGAAATATTCTAATAGGATCAGGGCCCTCACAAAATGCCATTTTAGCTGCTTTGCTTTGAAAACCCAGCCAGTGGTGTATTATCTCCCTTTCTTAATAGCCCCCTGGTTTGAGCAGTCATTTAGGAAGTGAAAGCTCACAGTTCAGCCCTGAGAGAGCCTGGTTTTATCCCTCCTAGAAGCGTGACCTAGATACCTTACAGCTCTGCTGGGTAGAGATGTGCTACCAAATTAATCACAGGCAAATTTGAGAGCGGTGGCAGAGACCTTGGGGAACAGAGACCAAGATGGGGCACTCCCATATTACTGTAGACAGAAGAAGAGAAGCTGTGTCTCTCCAAGCTCATGGCTCCTTCCAGAGAAACGAGGTGGGTACTATGGTGTACTGGAAGCAGAAGGTCACTGGAGGCAGTTTTTGACATCAGGGGTTTTCTCAGCCAGTTCTGCTGCCCTGCACAGCTTGGATAACCACTGGGGGTCTTAGAGCTTTCATACTGATTAATACTGTGCTGTCCCAACAACTTGGTTTGGTTTTGATTTTTTTCCCCTTCCTCTATTAAAAAAAACCTCAGTTTATTTGCCAGTCATCTTTAGATGGTTAAATCAATTGTTGGAATCTCACACAGTAGGAAAATAAGCTTTTCAGCTTTTCCTAAATAGATATCAGCTTCCTCTCACTGAACTTGGTCAGGGTATTTCTGGGATTTTGCAACACTTGCCCTTAAGACAAGAGGCATGAAATCTTTCTAAGAAACAAACTCAGCATTTCTGATTCTACCGACTGAGGAGAGGAGAGGAGAGGGGAGGACGGGAGAGGAGAGGGGAGGAAGGGAAGGGAAGGGAAGGGAAGGGAAGGGAAGGGAAGGGAAGGGAAGGGAAGGGAAGGGAAGGGAAGGGAAGGGAAGGGAAGGGAAGGGAAGGGAAGGGAAGGGAAGGGAAGGGAAGGGAAGGAAGGGAAGGGAAGGGAAGGGAAGGGAAGGGAAGGGAAGGGAAGAGAAGAGAAGAGAAGAGAAGAGAAGAGAAGAGAAGAGAAGAGAAGAGAAGAGAAGAGAAGAGAAGAGAAGAGAAGAGAAGAGAAGAGAAGAGAGAGAGAAGAGAAGAGAAGAGAAGAGAAGAGAAGAGAAGAGAAGAGAAGAGAGAAGAGAAGAGAGAAGAGAGAGAAACAAAAATAGAAAAGAAAGGAAAAAATAAAGAGGAAAAGAAAGGAAATCTTTAGCTATTAAATGGAAGGTCACATAAAGAAAAGAATTGTAACTGGACTGATAACCATGTCCCTTAAATTAATACTGAATAATTGGAAATGATAATTTGCAAGTGACATTTCTTGCATGGTTAACCATGGTATAGGCTTTATTGTTATATTGTTAAAAATGAATAAGTTGCTGCACAACTGCTAATAGCATTTGTAGCTATTGAAGATAAGGCAACAATAAAGGGTAATCAAACCACATTCTACCAAGTATAAAATGACTATGTAAAATGACATCTGTAAATCAAAGCTTAATTAGCCTGATGTAATTTACAATAACTGGCCAGCCCAACTTTTCCTCAGGCGAGCTGCCCTGATGGAGCCAGCTGATGGCACGGTCAGATGGGACATTCTGGCTGTAGCTGAGGTATGAGGCTGTTACTCCTCATCCCTCAGGTGACTGTCCCCCTGCAAGTGCTTGTTGCACCTTCCCATCTGCTGGCAGAACTGCTCGTGTCATTGCTCCCTTACTTTGGTATCTGTCCGTATTATCTAGGTTTAAAAAGCTTGTCTGAATAAAAATAAATTAGACTAAGCCAGAACCTTTTGGAAAAGTTGCTTTCCGTGGATCAGGAAGTCTGATCTGTGCATGTGGTGTGGGACTCACATTTTGAGTTGGGTGCTATAGACGTGGAGGAGGCACAGAAGAGAAGCACTGAAAGGATTAGAGGCTTGGGGGAAATGCCTGATCGTGTAAGAAATGAAGGACTTGATTTATTTAGCTTGTATGAAAGAAAACTGAGAAATACTTTGATTACACTGCATAACAGAGAAAACGCAAGATACGAAAGGGCAGTTTAATCTGTCAGAAAGCAGATAACGAGAATCATGGATATGAAAGCTAGATGTGTTCATCTTGGAAATAAGGCACATATCTTTTTAACAATGAGGCTGATTAAGAAACTACAGAAAGGAATGATGGAGTTTCCATTTCCTGATGCATGCTACTTAATTTAAATTGAGACACCTTGCAGGGAGAAATACCTTAGTCCAACACAAGTTACTGGGACAGATACAGGCCTAACTGGGTGAGATGGAACAGAGAGTCAATTCAGATGGTTTACTTTTCAGTAATAGCTTTAAAATATAAGAATTAAAAACACTGTCCTGTGGTTACCACTGAAGACTTAGTACTACAGAAGCTGATATAAAGCTATTTAATCTCATCATCTCATCTCATCTCATTTCATTTCATTTTTCATTGAACTCTAATTTAGGATAAAAACATATGATTCCAGTAGGTAATCCAGGTTTCTCTCCCCTATTTTATAGCTATACTATTGGAAGTGTTGTTATTATTATCACCATTAAGGCTTAAGCATATGTTTAATGTGCACTTAAACACTTTTTTCAACTTGCGGCCTTAATCATCGTAGTGTAATAAGAACTGAATCATTAGAGTGCAGCAGATTAGTTCTCAGAGCTTCTGCACCTTAGGCGGTGATGTCATTAATTCATATAAACCAAGCAGCACTGGGCCTGGCAGGTATTTGGAAGGGAGACCTCCGATGCAAATGTATGCTGCTTAAATTAACTTCTGTTGAGGCTACTCATGTACCTACTAAATGTGCACGTTGCATTTAAAAATAGAGATCGAGAGTAAGCTAACAAGAAGGTAGGAGAACGGTAATCTAATAGGTGCAACCGGAACTGATAGAGGAGGTAGGTGTGAAATGAATGAAGGCATGCAAGAAAATGCACAGAGCCTGAATCTGATTTCAAATGAACTTGCAATATCAGTGCATCTTTCCATAAATTCTTCAATCCCTCTGATTTTTCCACCTTCTAAATAGAGCAGAAATTATTTTGTCTGCACATATCAAATTCATTCCATGAAAGCGACTTCTGCTGAACCATATATGGTTCAAAAACATCCCTGGATTTTTTCAGAACTATCCAGAAAAGCCTCGATCCTTTACCATCAGCCGTGTGCTATCTAACTGGGCTGAGACAGAAAGGGTACATCTGAAACGTCTGTATGATCATCCTTGTACTATCAACATGCAACTAATCTGGGGAACAACTTGCTACCAAAACTTGCTAAGCACAGGCTTTAACAATTATAAATATTATAAAATTTTATTTTATAAATAGTTATTTATAGTTATAAGTTATATATAGTTTTATATATATATATACAGAGTTATAAAATAAATAGTTTCCCAGACATATTCTCTAATATATTATAAAACGCAAATGTTGGTCAAATCTTTGTCATATTTGGACCTCTGTGAAGTTTTCCTTCTGTGCAGCTTTCCTGGCATCATTCATTCAGTGGTGACTCTGTTCTACTTTCAGGCTATTTTGACAATTAAACTTTTTCAGGACTTAATAACTTGTTATCTCTGCTTCTCTGTCAAACATGGTTGAAATTGGCCCAGACTCAGAAGTTCTCACTGTGGAACAGGTAGAGAGATGCAAAGGCACAGCCAGTGTCACATCATGTACTTTGTTCCCTAAGGAAACCATATTAAAAAAGGGATTGGTTATTTATGCAGATATCAAGGATAACAATACAAACCATAATTAAAGACAATAAAACTATTGGAAGGCATATTAAACCTTGTACTTCAGGGCTTAAGCTAAACTCTAGCTGTTAGAGAGGATTATAGCTTTATATTAGAGCAAATAATTGATTTTCTGGGTCACTTCACATTCACTACCAAAAAAAAGGTGGTTTTTTATTTTTTAAAAAGAGCATCAATTTATTTTTCTTCTCCCTGTTCTTGATTTTTTACCTGACTAGAATGATTTGACAATAGGTACCAGAGTTACCCAAAATAATTTGGGGTGTCTAAACTTGTTCGTTTGTGTAGCAAAAAGATTTAATGCAGAATTATCTCTTCCATCTTTCACTAAGAAGAGAAGCAAGGTGGGAGTCACAGAATATTTAACAGATAGCTGCTGTAAAGCTTTTTATTTCTTCCTCATGGTGTCCTCATCTTCTGGCTCAGGATCTGGCTGGAGAGCAACACTGGGCTGGAGGAACTGGGGTCTGGCCCAGGCAGGTAATATCCATGGGCTATGTGTAGGACACCATCATCTGAAGGCCTTCTTTATCATAGGTCAATCTCATCATAGAATGGTTAGAGTTGGAAGAGACTTTAAAGATCATCTAGTTTCAAACCCCCTGCCATGGGCAGGGACACCTCCCACTAGACCAGGCTGCTTAAAGTCCCATCTTGAACACCTCCAGGGATGCAGTATCAACAACTTCTCTGGGCAATCTGTTCCAGTGGCTCACCACCCCCACAGTGAAAAATTTCTTCCTAATAATATCTAATTTAAATCTCCCCTCTTCCAGTTTGAAGTCATTACCCCTCATCCTACCACTTATGCCCTTGTAAAAAGTCCCTTTCCAGCTTTCTTGTAGGCTCCCTTCCAATACCGGAAGGGGCTCTAAGGTCTCCCTGGAGTCTTCTCTTCCCCAGATTGAACAACCCCAACTCTCTCAGCCTGTCCTCACAGCAGAGGGGCTCCAGCCCTCTCATCATCTTCGTGGCCTCCTCTGGACCTGCTCCCACAGGTCCATGTCCTTCTTGTGCTGAGGACTCCAAAGCTGGACACTTATCTATAACAACTGATAGCCTGTTTGATCGAGATGTGACTATTTTTCTTCACTGACTGTAAGGGGAACGAGGGTTTGACAGCACTGGTGGTAGGTGGTCTGAATTGCTCATCAGTCTCTTGACCTTGCACTCCCTAAGAGGTGAGATACTTAAATAAGGCCCTCATGGTGGGCAGTGTGAATATGACTTTATGTGTCTACAAACTGAGGTACAATTCTCCAGGTTTAGGGTTACGCTTGCTGGAAGGAAAAATTCCTGCTGCTGAGGCTTCTCTTTGGCAGTCTGCCAGCACCTCCTTCTCCTGAGATTAAGGGTCCTGTGACAACTGTTTACTTACTTGCAATTGTGTTTGATTTAATGATTTTAGCTGGAAATGGCTGTGAGTTCTGCTAGGAAATTATTATGGGAGACTGACGCGGGGTTTGCTTTGATACCTACCTTTAACAGGTACCTATTCTAACAGCTTAACAGGTACCTCTTCTTAACAGCTACCTCTTCTCAAGCCAAGGCAGAGGCATGCAAAGGTACCCAGGTGGGTGCCAAACTATGCCATTGGCTACGGAAAGCCATGAAACACTGGCAGTATCTTAGAATCATAGAATGGTTTGAGTTGGAAGGGACCTTAAAGATCATTTAGTTCCAACCCCTCTGCCGTGGGCAGGGACACCTTCCACTAGACCGGGTTGCTCAAAGCCCCATCCAACCCGGCCTTGAGCACTTGCTCCAACCACGGAAATGTTCCTGCTTCTCAGAGGGCCTCCCTGACCTGCATTGAGCATTGCCTTGATGCAGTTGTGCTCCTCCAGCTGTGTCAGGTAGCATGGGACTGTGCCAGCATCTTCCATCTCCCTATACCTCATATTCCCATCTAGGAAATGGGGTTAGAACCTCCTAATGTGACTGTGAGGCACTTGGGATTGGATCTGTAAAAATACCAATTCACATTGAACTTCAGGTGCCAGTGACACAGTGTCAGCATGGTTAGATGGTTTCAGTACCCTTGAGTCTCTGAGCTTAGCTATACGGGGAGAATACAGTAAGAGAAGTGTTGAGGTTGCAGAATATCATTTAGGCTGGTGGTGGTGTATAACACTGGGTAAGAGGCATCGTCAGTTGGTGGAAACCCCAACGGCTCAGCTGTGTCATGGACCGAGTGGCTGCTTTGAGGCTCTGTAGCATTCCTGTAGCTCAGGTGTTTGGGATCTGTGCTTTTCAAGCAGGCATTTTCTGACTCCCAACTTCTTGTCCTATCTCCAGGAATTGTGGCGTGCCTGTGGTGCATAGCACACTGGCAGCGTGGGTAATGCTTGTGGCCATGGATTTATCCCAGTCAGGCAGTTGTACTCCGGCGTGGCCCTTAGTGGTATGTTCCTGTCTGCTGCCTCCTTATCTGAGATGGCTTCCACACAGCTGTGGGCCTTGCAGCTACCCCAAGTTCTCCCTTTGCCCCTGTTCTTCTTGGAAAAAGCTTGAATATGCCACTGTAAGCTGCGTAGGAGCCACCTTGACCTGTGATCTCCCTTGCCTGATGAGTGAGACAGTTTCTAAATCTCACTTCTTCCACCACCACCACCACTAATTTTTCTCACTTCATTCATGCTCAGCTCTACAAAGCCAACCTGCAGATCAGAAAGGAAAATTCAATGTCCTTTCACTACCTGAGAGGCCTGGGTCCTTTGGCATAACTTCTACCTGGTTGCAGATCCCAGGAGTAACCTCACCGAGACATGAGACAGAAGTGTACGGGTCCCAGGAGTGGGCATTGTGTGACACGCAGAACCACTGAGGGTGGCTTAGGTAACTCAATTAACTGCAAAAAATTAATGGCAATAACTCACTGGAACAAGATGCATGATACCTGGCCCAAGCCCTCACTCTGGAAAGCTAAGGGGTAACCCATTAAATACTAGAACAAGCTTTCTTCCTTGCCAGGTATCTTCCCCAGGGTTTTGCATCGAGTTTATGGATAGATTTATACATGAGAAATAAGACTTATATGTCCCTAGCGCAAGGAGACTCACCTTCCACACAACCGTGGTATATATATATTTACACAGAAAGAAGTCAAACCATATCTATTTGATTTAGGAATACTAAGTGGACATTTCTTGATGTCCATTTTATCTCTCTTTCTCCACTCCTAAAAAAAAAGCAAATTACAAACAACAATAATGAAAATTTAAAGGAACAGACACTGAATAACGACAAGAACGGCAAACCAAGAGAGCTCTTGCTGCAGTTTGCTCTTCCTCTTCACCACAGCACGTCTGCCACTAACGACTCCAAGACGATTTTGCAGCTTTAACCATGGCTGATTAAGACACTGCCACCTCCACCCGTCCCTTTCATGACAAGTGTGAGCTGACTATGTACCTCACTCAGATGCTTCACCTTAGTGTCCAAACTTTGTTGGCGTGAGTTTGCACCCCAGTAGGTCAGTGGCTCATCTGTACAGCGTTGGTAATAATTCCTCCTATCTGCCCTGTGCTCCTCTGTCTCCTGACTACGAAAGACACAATTTAAGGAAATCCATAAACCATTTCTGCTGCAGAAAAAATGGATATGTAGGAGTACATAGAGCCCATTTCATCTGATGGAGTTGTAGAAGCTTAGTCAGAAGTAACTGCACTGAAATGAATGTGTTACTCTCAAACAGGGAGGAAATAGGAAACAGCTTCTTTAACAGAAGAAAAGTTTCCTTAAATAGAAAAGAGCAGACAACCAGTAATCCCAGTAAATTACTTCCTTGGCATTAGTGATGCTGTATTGATTCATCCCAGCAGAGAATTTGGCCAACACTTTGACTAGATCATATTACAGCAAACGCTGCTCAGACTTCACGCAAAACTGGAATATACCTGAACAAAATCACCAAAAGGAACCGCTTGAAGCAGGTTATGATTTTGTCTGACAATAACAAAATGGTTTTATAAAGCAGGAGTTCAGGGTGTAGTGCTACAGGACCACCACTGATGCAAAGCCACCAAATCTTGAAGCTGAAGGACACTAGAGGCTTCTCAACATGCTTTCTGCTATGCTTTGGCCTCTTGGCCTTTCAAAAGAGCAGGGACAATGTGGAGGTGCTTTTCTTCCTCATATTGCATGGATACAGAAGCTCTGAATCTTCACTGTTAAACTAGAATATAAAAAACCCCACCAAAAACCAAAACAAAACCAAAGCCTGAATTTTTGTTTTCTTTTGAGGGGGAGACATGACAGGAAGGTTGGTTTTGCTGCAGTTCTCAGTATTTGAAATCCAGTGGGACCTTTCAGTACAAGAGCTTAATTTGGACTTGATGGGAACCCAGTTTACCAGTTTAAGTCACTGTTGGCTAATACAGCTTGAAGCTGTTCCACAATAAAGCACTACATTCAGCCGTGAGCGTTATCGCTGGGACTCATCTGACCTTTCCCAGGTAAGCTGGAATTGCTTAACACCATGGCTACCCCAAAACTAATAGAACCTTTCAGCATGGCTTAGGCTATCACTTCACTTCCCTGACATCAATTTCTAAAATAAAATAGAAGGCTAATTGTTAAATCAGGTGAGTATTTTTTTTCCTCCCACCCAGAGATATAATGGTCAAATACATTTTCAAATCTAAACTACCAACAATACAAATGTATGCCTTAAACACACAAATAAAAGGAGAAGCTCAGTAGGACAATGAAAGTTCAACTAGAATTTACCAGGCCAAATTTATCAGTGTTGGTGGGGATGGGTCTTAATTGCAGTCACCAGGCCTAAGGTGGGGTGGTCAATTTTAATCAGAGTGGTTGAAAACTTCAGGACAAAACTGGATATGCAGGAAACAAAGCACAACTCCCAGGATTCTGGCACCCCAAAGTCATTTTTGCCTCATCATATCATGCTCCTGTACTGAAATGCTTTTAGAGAAATACAAGACCACATAGGCTGACTAAAGCATGAATTCTTCAAAAATTACGCATGTGGTTCTGAAACTGAAGACAGTCGCTAATAGGATGCTTAGCGTATTTTGTGTTGGTTTTTGAGATGTGTCAGGAAGCAAAGCCAGTAGCAGCAACAGGAGCCAAAGAACTGATCCAAGTGGGTCAAGGGCTGAACTGTACCCATTGTTCCTTAGCAGACAGATTTTGGATAAGGAGCCACAGGTGATGTGAATGATGAGTGTCAAAAAGGCTCTTCAGGCTGTCAGAGGAAATGAAGGTAAAAAGGTGAAGGAGTGAGGAAACTAATCAGAATCATAGGTTCAAATCTCCACTGAGTGTTCCAAAGACGTGAACTCAACCCAAACTAGAGGGAATGCATCAGAGCCCAGACTGTAATGTGTTTCAACAGCCAGTCTGAATATGCGGAGACTCTTAAGAAGAGGGAAGCATGAAAGTGTGAAGGGCTTTTGTGTATTTTGCAACAGTTGGGACTGTGAGCACTAGCCTTGAAGCACGATCCCAAGCTGCTGCTTTCTGCACTAAACACAGATGAAAAAAAGGAGAGTTCCTGCCACAAACCACTTCTAATCTCAGTATAAGGTACAAATATCCTCTAATCACCACCCACGGTGTATGAGGTGGGGAACCTCCTGTCTAGGTTAGACAAGCGCACCCCTTGGCAGCACCAGCGTCGCTTGGCCGTTGAACTGGCCCTGTGGCAACCGACAGGGACATTCCCATTTTGGGTCCCCACCAAAGCCACCCTGTTATAGGAAGCAGAAGGAAGCTGGAGGCACCCAGCTTGCCGGCTGAGGATGGGGCAGCTCCCCGGGAGCAGACCTCGGGCGCGATCCCCGGGAGCAATGCACGTGGAGCTTCCTCCAGAGCTCCAGAGCTTGGCCAGCACGCAGGAATCTGATGTTTAGAAAGCCATTTTCCTGTCCGTATAAACAATTCGACCACAATAGCCCTATTCCTGGCTCCGAGGCCTCATTTAAATGTTGGTCAGTTGAGGCCCACAATTAACATTTAATTAGTAAACTCATTACAAAGGCAGGAAGTCTCAGACTTTCCCTTCATTCTCTTTCAGGCCTCCGAAGGGAAGGACCAGGCCCGACTTTGGCTTTCGATTCAGTAGACGGGTGTGTTTTCTTTTTTTTTTTGTTCCCTCTCCTAATTTCCCTCTGCTTCCACAACAGTTGCTTTCCCTGAAAAAGACAGGCATGACCTGAATATGTTGAACGTTTGGCTGGAAATGATCTACTTTACAACATAGATATTTCCATCCAAATTTCACCCAGGATGGCTTCCTCAGTGTCGCTGGGGGGCCAAAGGAGCAGTGGTTTTCAGGGACAGGATAGTGAGGAGCCTGGTCACCTGCCCTCACAATCCTTTGTGGTAGAGAAACATCAAAAAAAATCTGATTTTGTGTGATGCTGGAAGGTTGCGTCTATTGTCTGTGACAGCCAGGAGAAAAGCAGCCTCTTGACAATTTGAAGGGAAAATGGTGAGGGTTAAAACCCAGAGAAGGCGCTAATGCAGAGGACAAGAGTAGACTATGCCTCCGCTGAGGTACCTTGCACAGTGGGGAAAAACAGCATGGGAAAGGGACTGGGAGTTCATATTGTGGGTTACTTGATGGTGTGGTGTTAATCTATCCGTAGGATACAGGACCTCACCTTTGGCCACCTAGTTACTTTTCATATTATTATTCATGCAATATGAATTACAAGTAGAGCTTGTTTTTAGACAATGGTAAAAAAGTCTGAACTTGCTGATTTGGAGTACGACAAGACAGACCACAGCACAAATGCTTTTCCAACACTTACACTACGTTATGGAAATTTATTCACTTGATCATGCCCTGGAGTAGGGAGAAAAGTAAAGAAGTCAACACAAAAAAATAATAATTGCAAAACAGGTTTTAAAAAATCGTTTCTTTATTTTTTTTCTCACTATCTGTTTTCCATTGCAGCACAAAGTAGACTTTAAAAAGTCTAGCGGCTGGCATGGTATATTTTGCATTTTGTAATTTTGAGGAAATTTTCTCACAGTAAATTTTGTATTTCTCTCAAAATGGAGAGCTGTAGTGCTAGCTGTACCATCAGTCACACAAGTGTTGTATCCTTTTGCAAAGAGGGACTGTAGAGAGCAGAAGACGCTCGAGTTGTGGGGCTTTTTTTTAAGGTCTGTCTTACCTACCTTGTCTGTCTCTCGTCAGAGATGAGGAGATCGCAAGAATTCATTATTTCAAAATATTAATGACTGAAATCATAATCGCCCCTTTCATATTGTCATCTGGTCATGTAAACAGCAAAACAGCTTTGCATTCATTGTTTTATTCCATATTATGTCTTTAATTCATTGTTTTGTCAACATTGCATCTTCAACATTTTTTCCCCTTGTGTTCACAGAATTAGAAGGAGATGGCTGACTTGTAGTGATGTATGGGAGTGCTTAGCCCTGGTTTGTTTTGGTTTTGCACAAGTGTTAAAAAGCACTTATTATCAGGCAAAGAACTTCTATGTGCTAGGACAAGGACTTGAAAAAAATTTTTCCTTAAGGGCCTTTCACGGGTCTCTGACTATGGACAAGTTATTGAGGCCACAGTTTTTTTGTTAGGTATCTAGGTCAACATTTAGCAGAATTTTGTTGGAACATCCTGTTTCCTCTATATTTCTTCTGCAGAGAGAGATAAGTTACTGCGCTCCTTTATCCAAGGCATTTACCCCTGTCCTCATCCACACCAATTCCACTCACTTGGACAGACTATGGGGTGAGCAAAGCCACAACTTTAACTCCTTTTTTCATACTTCCCACTGGTGCTTTGAAATTTACTCCCAGCAGTAGTTCTTCAAGTTATCCGGAGGATGTGGAGGCAAGAATGGGTGGACTGAACAGTCTCTTGCTACCCTGTGTGACTAAACACAGGAGTTACCTGACCAAAAGAGTGCATCTATAAAGTAGTTATCCACACTTGAGGAAATCACCTTGGATCCCTTGCTAGTAAATGAAGAAAAACCAAACAGGGTCAATAGAGACTAGGATGTGATTTACCTCCTTCAAAAGTGGAGAAATCAAGTGTTTTCCTCCAATGACTGCAATAATTAGACCTTCTCAGACCATAATGGTATCCTACACATTCACTTGGAGGTAGGCATCTACATTGTAATCACCTCAACTTAGATGAGAGGCACTCATCCAACATATAACTTATCTGAATGTATGTAATTTCTTTATTATTGTGTTGTATAGTATTATTGTGCTTGCTGTGATCAAGTCTTCAGGGCTTACCAACAACAACAAAAAAATCTTTAAATAGGCAGATCCTGACCAGGAGAATTTAGAGTTGAAAGGATCATTGCAAAACAGGGGAAGTCCCAGCCACCTTTCTGGTAAGCATCACCAGAATTAAATGGCACTCTGACATTTACCAGTGCAAAATATAAGAACGCTTTCTTTTTTTTTTTCTTTTTTTTTTTTTTTTTTTTAATTGGCTCCACTTTGGACTAAAGATTTTTTTTCAGAACTTCACTGGAATGGGCATCCCGTATTAGAGTGCTCTCAGTAAGTATTGGAGCATCCTCTTTTGGTGTGTGACATAGAGGCTTGTCTCATCCACCACCGGTGGCTGAACAGACAGCTGTAAGAGCTCATCTCTCCAGACCCATGCTTTATGCATGGGTCAAACTGTATCAAACTCTAGACAACTGTCTCAAGACAGGTCAGCTTAATTCCCCCTCTTGAGTCTTCATTTCTTCGTAATGGCTCTAAAGGGTCTTGTATAGCTAGCTCAGACGTAGATACATGCACGAAATAAGACTAGACATATCCCACCCTTCACCTAGGTGCCTGGATAATCCAAAGCTTCATGCAAGTGTCAAGTATTGGTTGAAGAAGATCCATCTACATGCTATAAGACATCACTTCCCCAGAGCTGTGCACATGTCCAGTCTCCGATACAGCAGTTCAAAGAAAAAAGTACAAATGAACTGTGGGAGAATGATCTGGCTTGTGGATGGTATCCCTGAGAGACTTTGCCCCTGCGCATTAAAGGTTAAAACTACCCCCAAAATAGTTTTCTTTTTAAATTTTTTGTTCTTGGCATCAGAAATAAAGGAACCCTAGCACAAGATGATGAGCAATTAGGCTGAGCCAGTTGGTTTATAAAACACATGATTCCCTGAAACAGTAAATGACTGGCCTCATAATATATGCACTGCAAGTAAAAGCATAGTCTTAGTTGCATCAGTTTCTTTTACTATTTTTTCAAAAATTAAAATCAGGAATGGAAATAAAACAGCACAGAGTTCATGACCTGCTCAGGAATGCAATTAGCCCATAAAAATCATGACTGGGATTTGTTGCAAGGTAGAAACATGATCCCTTAAAAAAAAGTTGCCCCTTTGCAAAGTACCAAATGATGGGGAAGAACAAAATAAGGGAGAGATGAGCAGTTTTTATTTTAACCCCACTTCCCTCCCTCCTCAACCAGAAAGAGCTGTAAAAGAAAAGACCCATCACCTCCTGTAGTCAAGTTTCACAGCAAACAAGAAGTCCTGAGCAACTCTGTGATTACTTTTATCTCTGTAAGACTAATCCCATGATAAACCTCTTGTTTCCTATACTTGATGTACCACTATTTTACTAGTCCTGAATGCATCAGGCACATTGTGGATGGCTCACTACGAACAAACAGAACTTGACAGTTTCCTTCCTTAAAATAAACAGAAGTGGTACTTAGACACAGTTCAAAGAGTTTAGCACTCCCAGAATGGCTATTATTACCCTTTAGGTGGGCAAGTAGACCCAGTTTTTCATTCTAGTGAAGGCACCTTTTTAAAATTTTTCTCCCTTCCTATTTTTTACTGGCGGTAAAATGACTATATAATTATTGATCCTGTTTTTTTTACAGTCCTCTACTTCCAATTTCCATGTGAAGTGATCTGTCTGTTTATGCCCTTGCTTGTTTACTTCCACCTCCTTTTCTGAGGAAAAGTCATGCCATTTGGACTTCTCAGAAAGTGTTCGAGCAATGCTTCCCTGTATCCTCAAACCTACACAGTACTGGGCTGTTACCGACAACAGGAGAGATGGTATTCTAAGAATAATATTATAGTGACCTCTGTGAGGTCTTTGCTCCAAAGATTTCTGAGGCTTTACAGTTATCAGTGATGTGGAGCAAAACTACCTACATATTCCCCTAGAAGCTTTTACTCATGAATAGTCACAAATTCTATGACTGTCTTGGCTCTCTCCATAAAGTGCATCCCACCATCCTAATAACAGTACCTAAGATAGCTGTGTTTAATGGCCCCGACCTGTCTGTCTCTCTCTCCAGTGATGATAGGGGGACTCTAGACAAGTACCCGAGCCTATTAGATGTTTAAAGTTAACTGAGATAAAATATATTTCTAAACACCCAAGGCTCACTCTGTGATGGACAGAAGTGCTTGTTCCTCAATGTTTCCTACAGCAGGAGCTGAAGACATGCACACTCCTAACACCTTGATTAAACCCAGAGCTCACTTTGTTTCCTTCACATAGGCCTGTGCTTCTCGAGACACCTTGGGTATCTGAGCCATCCCCAGAGACTGGCAAACATGACACAAGGCATCTCAAGTGGCACTTCACACCCACATGTGGGCAATGAAGTCAAGCCCACGCTACCAAATGGGATAAATCCAGGTCCAAGTGTCTTCCCAGTAAGAATGTAAAGAAAAAGTAGCTTTTTCCAGTGGCTATTTGGACCTTTGCCTCAGGCAGTTAAGATCCTAAAGACCTGAATAGACAGACATTAATATACTATTATGTACTTTATACGTTAATAGTGCCTTGCAGCTCCCATTGTGATACGTGTGAGTGAATTTTCCCAGGAAGTGGGTTGCCATGTCTTCTGCTGTTAAAAAAGGGAAAAAAGACTGAAAAGTGAAAGTTTGGTTTTTCAGACGGATTGCTTTCAGAGATTGTGGGGGAAACTTGAAGGATTTAATGTTCTTGACAAAAATTTCCTGTTTTCCACAGAAGGTACACGCCTCTTCTGATAAAATTTATGCAAGTCCTCAACTGTCAGTTCAGAATCATAGAAACATAGAATCATTTAGGTTGGAAAAGACCCTTAAGATCAAGTCCAGCCATTAACCTAACACTGCCAAGCCCACCACTAAAACATGTCCCTCAGCGTCACACGTAAACGTCCTTCTAAATGCCTCCAGGGATGGTGACTCAGCCACTTCCCTGGGTAGCCCGTAGTGATGGTCAAGAGAGAAGTATTTTGGCCAGACATTAAGAATACACCAAAGAAGAGCTCTCTGTAAAGAAGCCTATTCATTTTGAGTTTATAGATCCCAAATGGATCCCTTATACCCTTTAATGAAACGGTCCATATTTGCCAAAACTTCAGGGAGGTGTAAATAGGTAAGATCTCCATCCCTGGAGGTGTTCAAGGCCAGGTTGGATGGGGCTTTGAGCAACCTGGTCTAGTGGGAGGTGTCCCTGCCCATAGGACCATAGATCACTACACGACCTTTGAGGTCCCTTCCAACCCAAACCATTCTGTGATTCCGTGATTTATGCCTGTAATTCACAATTGAATATTTGCTGGTGCTGCTGGGCTTGTCACAGGTAAGAAGAGGGTGATGTGTGACTGTTGCAGCCCTGTTCACAAACTAACTGGTGCAGACACCAGTTAGGGTTAGATTTTTGACAAATATTGCTGGCTTAGCTCTTTTGGTTAGAAGGTGTGAGCAAAAACATCACAACCAAAGAAACTAAGTCTAACCAAGAGAGATGTGCCAGAGGTGGTCCCCCTCTTCTGCCGTTTCACGGGTGTCTTTGTGCACATTGCTGATGCCGCAGTATGATGTTATCTTCAATGTGCGAAGTGGCACCGTGTCAGGTTTAGTGACACAGGGGAAAAAAACCAGGGAAGAGCCGTACTGGGAAGCTGCAGCTGTGAACAACCCTCCCAGCCAGTCTCCTCTGCACTGAGGTCCCAGCGGCAGCAGACCCATGGGAAGCTCTACTGTGGCCTTTCTTGGGGGCTGAAAAACCCTGGCTTTATTCATTTTGGCACACTGACTCACAGGCGGAGGGGATATCAGCATATGCAATGCACATCTCCCATTGCATGGGGAAAAAAAAAAAAAACAAAAACATGACAGGAATTAATGGTATAAACCTTATGTTCAAAATATGATACCTGACGGGACTGTCTCTACCAGTTTGTCAGTGCCAGCAAAGATTCGACTGTATAAATCAGCTTTGATTTTTCCCAGGTTGCCAAGGCTGGAATAACCTGTAACACTGATTAGGCTGTGGGTGCTGTGGAGCCCTCCTAATGTATGCAGGGAGGGGTAATCATCCCCTTTTTATAGCCGGGTAAACTGAGGCACAGGGAGGAGTAATCATCCCCTTTTTATAGCCGGGTAAACTGAGGCACAGGGAGGAGATGCTAACCAACGAGAGTTACAGTGCCACAGCCTGAGAGAGAAACCAGCTCTCCTGACTCCCCAGCGTTTGCCTTTTAACCACTAGACCATGAATCCTGTTTGCTTTGTTTTCTTGGGATTTCTGCATGTTTGTTTTCCCCTTTCATGTACCTAATGATGCTGGTCCATCCATAGCAGGCAGCGGACAGCTGACAGATTACAGGGAGCGCATGGCCGAAGCGGGAGGCAGGACGCTTCACCAGCTCCAGGGCTATTTAACTTCTCTCCTACGGGGTGGGTCTGGGTCCCTCCCACTTGTGCTCATATAACATCCCTGGGGCAAGGACAACAATTGCCTAAATGGAAAAAGGAAACATTTCCTGTGCCTTTTAACTACTTTTAGTGCAGTTTGGCACCTTCAAAGAAAAGCGGTGTGCTTAGCTGACAGTCAGCCAGCACTCAGCAGGTCTTCAGAAACCTGCGATTTTGGTGGACAAATCCAGCAGAAACCGCACTTTGGGAGCATAACTCAGCACTCGCAGGGAGCGAAGAAATGCTTGTTGACCTCTCTGATCCCCATGAGCCCAAACTGCACAGCAAAGTGGTTTTAAACAGACCACCCCCCTCGGATTGGTTTTCACTCTCACTTCACGTAACTTTATTTCAGGCTCCCTCCGCGTCGTTCGTTACAATCTACGTGCACAGGTACCGATGAATCATCTTCACTTCCGTACTTCTCCGTCCTTCCACTGAAGGCTCCAGTTAAGAGATCAGAGAAAAAGAGAGAGACGAGGCCACCAGCGCGAACGCCTCAGGAGCCGCTTGCTCTTTCTCTTTACCTCACAGCATCTGCAAAACTGTTAAACCACAGTCCTGCCTAGTTTACTGGCAGGGAGGATTGGCCTAAACCAGTGAAGAAAAGGTTTTTGCAACTGCTTAAAGTGTGTGTGTAGGCATTGTTTTTGGCTTTTTTTCCCCCCCTTTTTTTTTTCAATTTTTCCAGCTGTATACTCACATTTCATTTCCAGTGTTATCATATCAGAAAACAAAGCTGTAATAATTTTCCGTGCATAGGAAAATGGCTTTGATAACATTGGCAGATGCTTTAAATCTTTATATGAGTTTTTTTTCCTGCTTTGACATCTAATGTATACCCACAACTGGTCTTAGTGCAGGTTTGATCTCCACTGACAATGCGCTCCACTGAAAGTTGGACTTAGAAACGTCTTTGGGTTCAAAAGGCTGAAATGCCTTAAAAGTAGTACTTACATACAAGTAAGCCCCAATATATTTCAAACATCCCAGTAGTGCTTTCAGGGCAGCAGCCGAAAAGTGGCCATTACTGGTGCTTTCAGTGTGTCTCCTATGGCCCAAATTGGTGGCCGAAACCTCACTGTGCTCAGTGTTTTATAAAACCAGCTCAAAGATAGGTCCTGCTCCAAAAAGCTAAGAAGTGGTTTTTTGTCCAGGCTGTATAAAAGTGTTGAACAGAATGGTCTTTCCTTGGAGAACAGGACCTCCCTGCAATGATCCCAAAGTCGGGGACCTGGGCTCCCTGCAAAGTCTGCAGAGAGAAACGCTCCTTCAGAGCTGCCTTCACTGACTCGTCCCCTGCCCATCAGCTTTCTTAAGTGTAGGCAGTGGGACACGTACTTGTGACCATACTGTCTGCAGGGGAATGAACTTCTCTTATCATGCTTATTTATGAGGATATTGTCTATCAGGTTTGAGAACCTGTAGCTGATGCTGTAGGACAAAAAATAATAATAAATGGATACAGACTAGGCAACACCTGAAATGTCAGTATTATCTCCGGATGCCAGAGGCAAAGCACTTACTGGGATTATTCTCATATTATTTTGCCATTAGAGATTCTAATTAAAATGCAAGCCCTGACAGAGCTGGGCACTGCTAACATACAGTCTCCCATCAAGAAAAGCTATGATTTTTAGGTCTTACTGTGTTAAGAAGGGTTTTGCTGCGTTTGAGTAGGTCTTACTAAAGTCAGAAGGATGAAAAAAACGGGGAAAAACTGGGTCTGAGTGCTGGAGAGCCTCGTTCATCTGCTCCGCCTCCCCCAAAGGAAGTGAGATGCTCTTTGAAACATTTTCTCTCCTTTTCTCTTTCCCTGTCTTGGGGAAGGGGGAGAGTCAAGCGGTTCTCAGTGGCAGGAGATTTCGCCATCCCGCAAAAGCAGGGATCTTTCGCTGGCCCTGGGAATGATGTAGCATCCCGGCGTGGAGCGTGTGAATGAGGCCACATGGTAAATGTCATGGGAGCTGCAGGCCTGCTCGGCAGTGGGTGCGAAAGAGCAAGAGTGAGGACAGTCGTGCTGAAAGGAGATCCTGCGAATGAGGTGTGACTGAAGCGCCGGGTGGCCCCGTGGCAGCCTCCTGCTATTTAACGGGCAACCGGGGAGATGCTCGTGGCTTTTAGCAGCATCTGTGGCATTCTGATTCTTTCAGAAGCTCAAGGGGGAATGAGAAAACTCTGCTTTATTTCATCTCCTGAATTTTAGTGGCGAAAAATGTTTTCAGGCCTTTTCTCCAAAAGCTGGTTTTGCCGACCTCATATAGCCATCATTTGGCCCTGCTGGCCAATTTACTGGTCTGCTGGAAAATAAAGAGCTGGCACGTCCATCAGTCTGCTAGGCTTATTTGAAGCTACTCCCACCAAAGTCTGCATTTTCCTTCCCCCCCCTGACCTGTTACCAGTGGAAATTACATGTCTGAAAGAATCACAGGTTTTGCTTCAGTGCTGTACTCTTGTGGTATAATGGGAAGAGTCCTCAGTCACTAAAGGTAAGTTTCTTCAAAAATTACTTGTCCTGTCTCTTGGCAGGACTGTCTGATGTCAAAGGAACCAGTCAGCATCCTCTTCGAGTAACTCTACCTATATTTTTGTGCCTTCTCTTCTCTAGGGAGAACTTGATACAACCTTGTGACAGTTTCAACTCTGGCTTTGACTAAGAACCAATGAGAAATTTCTGACCTTAAGTTTATTTGGAAAACACTTATCCATTCAAACTGAGATGTTTTGGAAAAAAAAACAAAACCAAACACCCAAAAAACAACTTCCCCCCAAAAAGCCAAACAAGCGGGTTTGGTTGAATTTCCTATTTCGAAATTTAAAAGAAAAGCTTTCAGGAGACATCGTTTTGATCTTTCTTTTTCAAAAGACACGTTAAAATGAAAGCACTTTTTGTTTGAGCTGTTTAACCCCAGTAGTTCCTAAATACCTAAACATTTCTGAAAATGAATCCAGCTCCTCGAAAGGACCCAAGTACTTCTCTGCCTTTTAGGAGGAGACAGATGCACGAGGCTTCTGCCTAGCAGGGTTTCAGGGATGTCTACCAATGGCAGGAACACATATAAGTCATCCACTGAACATGGGTTTGAGCCTAGGTTTGTCATACCCCAGAATAATGCCTTAATCACCAGTCCTCACATGTTTCCTGATCCACAGGGGAGCACCGTGCCTGTGATGGATTGGAGGCATCTGTGGGTGGTGGACGTGCCTCCTCCTGGGTCTCTGCTGTATGAGGAGGAGGTTTCCAGCGCAGACTCTGCTCCAAAGCCCTCTACACAAGACAGGACTAGATGTGCCCATGGGTTGTGTCTGACAGGATCTGGTCCTGGGGCAGAAGAGAGATGCCAGGATGACAACAAATATGATGTCCAGAGGGGAAGATGGATTAGGGGGCAAAGAAAGGAAGCTCATGTGTGATGCATGAAGGTTGGTAGGAACCATTCTGGGTAAGAACACCCCAAAGCTGCTACAAAACGGGTCAGTATTTTCCAGAGCCAGGAATCCCACCCTTGTTTTCAGTGAGCAACCCTTGGTTGAGCTGCAAACTAGTCCACCTCTGCTTCCCTATGACATGGGGACGTGTCTGAACCTTCTGCTTGTGATCATTCCTTCATTTTGCTTTTCAGATTTAAGAAATGCAGGAACAAAAGCAGAAATGTTCCAATAAATATTTACCCCATCTTAAAAAAAAAAAAAAAAAGACAAAAAACCAAACTCCCCCAAAAAACGGCAACAAAACACCAAATCTATTCTACGAGTAAATAAGGCAGCTCTACAGACATGACTGAGAAAGGGTCAGGCTGCAGTCAGCTACAGAAAGCACTGGTGGTGGGAGAGTCTGACAAGGTGGAGTCTGGGGGTGGAAGCTGTGGTAGAAGAGAAGGTCATTCTGTCAAGGTAGGGGAGCTATGACTATTTACACCAGCTGAGGATCTGACTGTCTACAAACAGACTCGATAGAGATGGTGAAGGTCACAGAGGACACTCATGGGGCACTTTTCTTTCCACTGCTCACTGAAGTAGAAAGTGAGAAAGAGAAACCAAGCCTGTTTTCTCTTGATTCAGCACACTCCATCTTCTCTGAGCCCTGTGCTTTGACAATCCACTTGCAAGCGGTGATCTCTCATTTTGCTCCTGTTAAACCTGTGAAGAGTAGCAGTAGGAAATGGATGTCGAGGAGCACTGCATGCCATGGCTTACCTCTCGGATAGAGGAGGCAGCATTTGGAAAGTGCTCGGAGGAGCTGAGCCAGAGCCAGGAGCCGTGCCTTCTTCTCTGCAGCTCTGAGCCGGTGCTGAGTGATGGGGAGGAAATATCTTAGCCGTGAAGACTGGCAGGGTTTATGAGCTCGTGCTCACATGCACTAATGCCAGGAGACTTTCCGCTGCACAAGGCTGATTTCATCTGTGCATTCCCAAATATGCCATCCAGGCGAGCTCTTTCACTCACGTAAGAGAAAGGTCCCAGTCAAAACTCTGGCTGTGAGCACAGCCGGGACGCACAGGTGTGGGTTTACAAGGAGAGGGGAGAGAAGGGGCCTTCAGGTCCTCATTAGCCTCCATCTCCTCTCCTTTATGGCCAAAGCTCTCATGCTCCCAGACTAGCTGTGTGGCTTTTCTCCTCAGCAGTGCTGTGTGGAGAAAGAGACAGTGACAAACCCAATGCATGATGTGATAATGCTGGGAAGAGAGGGGCTCAGCCCTCTCCACTGACACTGGGGCTGCTTCTTTCCTTGTGTGTCCAAAACATCAAGGCCGTACATTTCCCCACACCCCCAAATAATGCTTTCCTTGGCTTCTGGATAGGATATTGGCTTGTTTTTCCACAGGCTCCCAACCAGCTTGTCTCCCCTTGTTCTGGAGATACTGCTATTGTCATAGCCCTGGCTCAATGTTTCAACTTCTCCCTTGGCTCAACATCTCTGTTGTGAGAAGCAACCAATAATATACCACCAATATATGGGGTCCAGCATTAAAGGAGAAACTTCTGGTATCCCTCTTTTTCTCTTCCCTTTCTGACCTGCTCTGGGTGACATCCCCTCCTCTCTTGTCATCCCCCATCACGCACATCAGCTTTTTTAAGTTAATATCTAGAGCTTCATGCAAGTTTGCAAAAGATTTAGCCGTTTAACCCTTTTGTTCTTGCTCTTTGACTTTACTGAGCTACTAGCTGCTTTGTATCACCACATTGCTTTGCATTGCAGCTGTGCTGCACCACAACTTATTATTTCTCAGAATTTGAACTCCCTTTATTGTAATTCCTTAGAAAGATACCATTTTTTTTTTTTTTTTTTTTTTTTAAATCTGGATTTAATGTGAGGGCAGGATAAAGACTGGACCACTGAAGTGGGGACAAAACAGGCTGTGGACAATGCCTGCTAACACAACAGGGAGTTCGCCCTTTCTTGTCCTGCCTCTTACACAGCTATTCCTCTTGAAGGAGTATTTTGCGTAGACACCTTGCTGGTGTGGAAGAAAGGATCCAGGACCACAGGACCTGCAGACCAAACCTCTGCCACTATTCGGTACGCTGAATATTCCTCCTGAGAGCTTTCAGGCTGACCCCCGTGTACCTGACTACTGAGGGTGACTCAAAGCACAAAGAAGGGTGGGTCGAGCAAGGGAAGGTGCTTGTTTTCAGCTTTCCTCCTCCTTACTCATAGGTGTGAGCAACACTTTGAGACTGCTTAAAAAGCTGATCTGGGCACTGTTCATCTCCGCTGCTCATGTCCATGCTTTGCCAAAGCAACACCAAAAGGGAATTTCCTCTATTCTTCAGTTGCATCCTCTCATGAATTACTTCACACCAAAAAATGCCCATGCCCTGTCTCCTGTGTGCACAAGAAGTTTTGGCCTGTTACGTACAAGTATAAGGGAGGAAAAAAAGAAACCCTAAAAGAAAAAAAAGAGAAAAAAAAATAAAGCTGTAAAATGCAGTTAGTTTCTTTGGCTAGCACTGTCACTGAAAAATGTGCTGCTGTTTTCTTTTTCTTTTTCAGGTTACAGAGCGATTTCTGTGTTATGATGGAATCAGCTCACAGTACTAAGCTCCAGAGTTGTGGTTAATTAGTAGCCAGTTTAGGAAATTATGTTATCATTACCTCATCCTTTCTTAGCTTAGCAGCTTTCCACCTCTTCCACCTTCCCCCCTTCCCAATCCCCTCCAACCTTCCCAGCCCAGGGATATTATTTTTCTTAATGACATCTATGTCGCACATACAAACTCAAACCTCCTAAACACACCTCAGCATCTCAGGTCTCCACTAGTTTGAAAACCCACATGAATTAACTTTTTTGGTGTGGAGACTGACCAAAGAAAACCAAACCCAAACAAAAAATAGGTTGTTTTTTGCTTTCCTGTCACCATGTTGGTTTTATGCTGGCTCTCTCCCATGCAGCTCTGTACCAGGCACCCAGTCTGATGCTGGGCTGACCTCCACCTGCCCCGTGTTTGTTGATGATGACCACGCTTGCTTCCACCCTCTGCCATCCTCCCACACGCGGAAAGCAAAGGGGAAAACAAACAGCAGGAAGGAGCAAACAACCAGGTCCCCTCAACAAGTGGTGGCAATGTGCAGAATTAAAAAGAAAAACCATGGAGGGGGAGATAAAAACCACAACTTAAAAGGGGATTTTCTAGTGGCATACTTTGAAACCAGACACTTGCTATTAATGGCAGAGGAGGAAGGGGAGTGGGAGTTCAGAGATGGAGGCCTTGGGTTTACTGGTCTTCTGTTCAACTCTGCACATAGACAGGCCTTGTCTCGATCTATACAGTGTCTCAGGATGAAAACCCAGGGTAGAGGCATGGGAGAAGCACTCATCTATCAAGTTTTGGCCCAGAATAATTTTAAATTGGTCTTTTGTTACTTTCCTTCCATCTGTCTATCAGTGATAGGGTCATTTAAGTTGTTTGTCCTCCTTAATGTGTTGGAGGTCTGTGTTGTCACATATAGTGAGACCCGTCCACCTTAGAGAAGGGTGGCTGATGTGGAAACCTCTGGAGCACAAAGCTCTGAGCTGCCAAAGCTTGAGCTGAAGCTCTGAATCACTGTGTCGATGGGGGCCACATGCACATCCTCTGTAATTGAGCACGACGAAACATTTGCATCACCCACCCACCACTTGGTTGCTCTTGGTTGCATTTCACCAAACGTTGTTTTTGTTCTCCTTGTTTGTTTGTTGTTTTTTTTTCCCAATTCCCTCTCTCTGGAGCTCTCACACTGTACAATAGGCATGCTTGGGTAGATTATCTCCGTTGTCTCCTCTAAGAGGGACTAGATCCGGATTGTGGCCTTCAAGATAACACCTCACACATTGTCTCTACTGATTTCTTCTCCTACCCTATGCCAACTCCCGCTTTTCTGCAGCGTTCACACCTCTCAGGCATTTGCAGACTGGGTGGGGCTGGCTCACAAGTTAGTCATTTCTTCTCCAAGCCGCTCATGGTTTTTGCGGCTTTTGCCAGCCCTAAAAACTTGTGCTGGTCTTCGCTGCACCCCTCCTACTCAACATGGATGTGAGGGGCCTGGAAATGCGTGTGATAATCCACACGCACTGTCCTTGCAGCTTGTGGGAGAAGGACTTTTACTCCCCAACGGTGATCGCAATATTGAGACAGGCCAAAATCACCCAGGCTTTTGCTATATCACATTTCAAGGCAGAACTATCTGTTGCCTCTCAGGCGGTCTTTAGGCTAGGCAAATAGGTTGTGTCTGAAAATAAATAAATGTGTTACTGAATTTTAAACAGGACTTTGCACTGAGGATAAATCAAGCTTCAAATCATATGAGCTGGCTGTAGCCAGCACCAGAAGTGGGATGTGTGGGGAAGGCTAATATGTGAATTTCTTCCATACACTTGGCACTAATTCCCATTGAAAATTGCATGAGTTGAAACACGTTAAAATTTTTCTGGGAGTGTTGTGTGTCTCATCGAACATCTTCTCTCCCCAGGTTTGTCCTCAGTGAACAGTGTATTTCAAAGGCTTTTATCAGTCATTGTGTTTGTTTCTGTTTTCCCAGGAGAAATCTCCTTTCCTTCCCTGCTGCCCAGGCAGTGCGTCTCCCAGGGTAGCTTTCTGCTATAGCTCTGTCCCAGCTCATGGGTCAGGGTTATGGTGGCCATAGAAAGAGGACCCGTGGGACACCATGGGGGTAGTGGGAAGGATAGTGTTTCCAAGAGATTCACACCACTCTGCTTGTCCTGCCATGAGGCATTGGAAGCATCCATGCAGCTCCTACACCCATCTATCCTTTTATTTTCTGTGGAAGTCAGGTTTCCGGGGTCCCTTTCTGTCCGAAGGGCCAAGGGCTTCATCCTGGTGGTTCTGATGGTGGTTTTCAGCATTTCTGAACCACCATGTAATCACCATCATGGTGGGATGGAGAGAGTCAAAGGCAGCACTTAAGCTCTGCAAGAGTAAGTGACCCCAACCAAGGAGAGGACCTACTCCTTTCCCTGTTTGCTGAGAGGTGACAAACCACGGGGCTCTCAGCCAGGCCAGAGACACAGCAAGGTGCCTGCTGGGACCCGGGCCGGGAGGCAGCTCCAGAGCGCGGCTGGAGCTGGAGGCAATGTCCAGACATGTGGGCATCTCTTCTGCTAACACACCCGGCTCTGCCGCGTCCAACATGCCCCGGGACAAGGCTGAAAGCTATTGCGAATCACTGGTAGAGACGCTCTGTAACTCGTCTAAGGTTCATTTTAAAAGCCTTAATTTGGTGGGATAGGTTGCCCAATAAAATTCAAAAGATGTTTACTCCTGTCTCATTCTGTCCATAAGGTAGAAAGATTTTTGCTGGTCAGTCAGTGAAGTTAAACAGTGTCTCCCTGCCTGTCTGTATGCTCTGTCCTACCTCTTGCAGCGGTGTGGAAAGCTTCAAATGCTCCAAATTCTGTCATCCTGATGCAAAGCAGAGCTATTTATTTTTTCACAGTTCAACACAGGGATCTCTTCTGGGGGTGGCTATCTTTCAAGACTTAGACGCAAGGGATGCTGCATTGTGGTCTCAGCTTATTTCTCACGCAGCTGGATGCATTTCAGGGGTGGTGTGCATCAGTGCTTTGAGCAACACTTGACTCCTCAGACAGACACACTGAAGTCAAAGGGCATCTTTGCCGAGTGAGGTGTTATTTCCAGGGGGACAGACACATCTACACCCTGGCTCAGCCTATTTTATTTTGAATCCCTTATAAATACTCAGCTGCTGCAATGAGCTTATCATCTGAGAATCTCCTCTTTTTATTTATTTTTTTTTCTCCTCTTCAGTGTAAGTTGTTTTTAATCTTTGTGGCTGTGTGGAAACTGGAAAAAAATTATAACCCTAGCCACAGAAGGCAAATTAAAAGATCTTTGAATTTTATATTTTGCCTTAGGACTTCTAGGTAGGCTTGCAATTTTTAACACCTAACAGCTACACCTCGCCGACAAACAGCTTAAAGCACCAATGCCCAGTCCCCCGAGTGAGTCTCAGGCGCGGGGATTGCAATGTACAGCTCTTTTCTACCCATGCTCTGAGGGCTGGTTTTAAATGAGTTTAGTTAAATCAGAGAAAAGTCTCACCTGCCGGAGACATTCATAAACTGAAGTGTCTGGACTGACTCGGCCTCATTCATTTAACTGAACCTCTTGATAAGGTGCCTGAGTTAGGCTGACATGGTGCAAACATCATCCCTGAGGTGGCTTCGCACTGTTTTCCTGGTGTTACCGTTGGTCAAATATAAATGTGACATAACTTGCTTGCCTCTATCAGCTAATATTACTGTGACAGCGTTTTTTCTAAAAAAAAAAAAAAAAGAAAAAGAAAGAAGGTGACATTAAACCAGCTAAAAAAATCTCAAGAGATCTGTCAATCAAGAAAGATATTTACTGAAGCTTCTATTGACCCATATATGCTCTTATCTAGAAACCTTTATCTTCTAAGACAATGTTGACTAACAGCTTTTCCTTTACTCTTGTTTCTATCTTAAAAGAATAACAAATAAGCTTAATTCTTCACAAAATCTTTAGCAAATGCCTTTTAAGCCTAACACAATGGTAGTTATTTTAAGAAGGACGGCTAAGCACTGCAACACTTTTCTATTTTTCCGTCTTGGTTTTTCATATTGGAGCACTTAATCACAGTTAATCTTTGTGCACAAGGAAGGCACATTAACTTTGTTTGCACAGGGCTGATATAAAAGCTTTCAACTCCTCTGTTCTTGTATTCATCTCCCTGGTAAGCCTTACCATTTTAAATAACAGATAAAGGAAACGCTGAAGATCCAATGATACAGTCTATCCTTGCTCAAGCAACTGCAGGGACTAGACTCTGTAAGCAAACTTACAGCCTAAGAGATGAGCCTGCCGAAGCTGAGCATCTGCAAATCCCCCTGGGAGGGTTGAGCCAAGGAGAAGGACATGGTTTATAAGGGGGTATCAAAACCAGCAACCTGAAAAGATGCCAGTCCTTAGGACAGGTGAAAGGAGACCACCTCCCTGTACAACCGTGAGCGTTCAGATGTCTCTTCTCTCTGCAGACACAAGCAAGCTTCATTGCTGGCACTGCAGCCACCTCCTGACACTTGTCTGAGCGTCCCCTCTCTGTGTTTTGCTTCAAAGGCTACAGTAATGCCTTGCTAAAGAACCTTATTTTCATAGGGTTATATTCTCCAGGGCTGTGAAATTGAGGGCTAAATCTCAGCTCCACTGAAGTCAGTGAGCCTGAAATGAATAGAATTTCTTTTGGACTGACTCCGAATTTCACTGTTGAGGGTAATGGTAATTTAAATGCCTTTTATGGCCTCTTTACTCTGTCAGAGCAATAAAAGGGGGCTTAGTCTTTGGTTACACCCAAAAGTTGCCCTGCTTAATTATCTTGGAATAGTTAAAAGTAATAAAACCCTTTGCCTGCTGCCTGCTTCCCTCACACCTACCAGAGCAGATCTGCTGGTATAAATGTACCAATGTGGGACATGAAGGGAATGAGACTGCAGTGGTTTGGGGGTGTTGGCTGGAAGGAGACAGCTGTATGTTAATTCATTAAGTGAGACCTTATTCCTGGGATTTTTTTTTTTCTGTCTGATTATATAGGTATGAACTTAAACTACTGAACTCGGGAGAAATTCTGGGCTCTTGGGGCTGGATGCATGCCATGGCCGCATCATGATCCCAGATCGGGGGGAGACTCAGACGTGCAAGGAAACTCACGTGCATTTACTTGCACAGGAAAGAAGCCTGGTCTTGGGGACCAGAGGGAGCGACAGTCCATCGTGTTGGCACCTGGGAATCAGGGCTCTGGGGCACAGCATGGTGCACATCCTTGGCTTTCTTTAGGAAAATCAGCAGGTAAAAAGAAAAGAAGCAGAAGCTGGAGAGAAGAGATCCTATGGCAACTTCAATAGATGTTAAAACACTACTAGAGATCCTCCTTTGCTGACTCTTGCCAATTCTGCATCCTGTTTTGTGTTTGCTAGGATCCAGCAAAACACAAGCAGTAGGTGTTGCTGCAAACTTTCTCTGTCTCTGTCCAGACATTTCTGGGAGCTATTCACAGAGACCAAACTAAAAAACATTGTGCATACTTTGGCCAGGAACCATTTTACTTCGCTATGAAGTGCTGTAGTATAAATAAATGTATATGTGCAAACAAATGCATAAAGAACATTTGTTTGGTGGTCAGAAGAAGCAAAGCTGTCCTTGCCCTTTCATCCCAAGATGAGAGGACATTAGATCAGACTGATAAACATGTAGACTGTTGGTTGTTGCTTTGGTTTTTTTTTCTTTTTTTTTTTTTCTTTCTTTCTGTTATGTTTCAGTTGCACTGTTTAACCTTAACAGTAGTTAGGTACCAAAGAGCTGTGTAACCAATATACTAACCAGTCATCCGGTAGACTCAGAGACCTGAGAGTCAAAAGGTTACACTCAAAGGACATGTCTATGACAATAAATAGACCATGGCCCTGAGGGCGAATGGCACAAAATGACTTAACCATAGAGACTCTTTCTGTCCCCCGTTGCCAAACAGTTTTGTCACCTCTACACTGTTCACTTGCCACATATATATGCTGAGTGTCCTTTAAGGTGCTCTAGGGTATGTTTTCTTGCCTCTCGATGCTGCTCAGAAGACCATAAGTCTTCCACAGATCCGGAATCATATCTGACAATCTGGTACAAATGTTATGGATACTCCTGGGTTTCGCTCCAGGTACCAGGTGTTGGTATGCGGCCGACAGGATGAAGCTCCTAGAAGTACAGTCACTACCATCAAGAAAACTGATTGGTGGGCCAAATAAAAGTGTCTGCTTTAAGGTAAGCTGAGTACATTTTTAGAAGCCACTGACAGCATTGCTTGGTCCGCATCAACCAAAGTGGGACTTCACAGGTCAATGCGTAAACACCTGAATTTGGATACCTTAATCTGTGAACTAAATCTCATTTCGAATTCCTGCTTGAATGCCTAATACCACTTGAAATGCATGAGCTTGTTTGTGGATCTGACCCTGGGTATCTAAGAGTCTATATCTTACCCGCTTTGTAACAATGAAAGAGTAAATATCAGAAAAAAAAATCCTTAGAAATAGGCTTCTGAAGCAGCTTCATGTGCAGTACAGATAAGGCAGAGGAACCCCTTATTGCTATATTCCTCTTTACAGAGTGCCCTGTTCTGCTCCTCTAGGACAAGCGACTTTCTCTCCTGGGGAGGTAGGTAGGCGTAAGGAGATTTTTATTGCAGATATGCTCATTTCTAGCTCCCTGTCCTAATGATTGCAGTGTGTGTGTCAATTGGCTCTCATTGGCTTTGTTAAAAAAAAACAAAACAAAAAACGAAAAAAAACAGGCTCCTTGGGTTTCTTCAGATTCCCAAAGGAAGTTTTATTTCATTGGCTCTGGGTATCATCCTACAGTGTCTGAATACTGGTGCTACTGGTTGGGTCTTGGAAGGGATTCAAAGGCAACACTGTACAAGAAAACTTCGCAGGTCTCGGCATGTTAGATAGTGGTGGGTAGTGGGGTTGCTTAATAAAGCAGTTCAGTTCAAAGTGAAGGTAGAGGGAGTGTAGGCTCATAGATCATAGCACGCATGCTAGCCCAGAAATGCCAGGGTATTTCAGTTGTCATTAAAACATGCAGGTACATGAATTATTGGTAGAACTAACCATCCTGTGATGCCTGAGCACGGAGCCAATAGAGGCAAAACAGTTCCAATTTTTAGCAAGTTTGAATGCTTTGGCAAATTGTTTAGCTTGGAAGTTACTGAAAGCCATATTCATTTAATTAGCCTTCCAGTGTACTGGCAACAGGTCTAGGAGTTTATCTGCACTCAACCCCCCTCCACGATAGGCATTTTTCAGGTCCCACACATTGAATTTTGGAAGCAACTTCAGGAATTATGAGCACGAGGGATGGATGGTACTTGTCTAAGTCAGGTAAGACGTGTGTGGGCTCTTTCTCAGCTAGCTTGCACAGCCAGTTCTTGCCAGTATCCCTCACATCCCACCTGCCAGCCCAGGGCTGGGTTTTCAATAGGGCACGATAAGGTTTTTGACATAAAATCTGGATGCCTCAGATTCTGAATATCACTAAAGGAGTCTCAGTTTTTAGGGCATGAGATTTTCAGCAAAGGACAGACAGAGGCTCTGGGAGCCATATGACCAGATGACTGGAGGGTGGCTAATGTGACGCTCAACTACAAGAAGGGTCAGAAGGAGGATCCAGGGAACTACAGGCCTGTCAGCCTGCCCTCGGTACCAGGAAAGATCATGGAGAAGACCGTATTGAGTGAGCTCTCATGGCAAGTGCAGGGCAGCCAAGGGATCAGGGCCAGCCAGCATGGGTTTAGGAAAGGGAGGTCCTGCTTAACCAACCTGATCTCTTTCTATGACCATGTGACCCACCTTCTGGATGCAGAGAAGGCTATGGACATTGTCTGTCTGGACTTTGGTAAGGCCTTTGACACCGTCCCCAACAGCATTCTCCTGGAGAAGCTGGCAAATCACAGCATAGACAAGTATACTCTTCGCTGGGTGAAAAACTGGCTGGATGGCTGTGCCCAGAGAGTTGTGATTAATGGGGTGAAATCCTCTTGGCAGATGGTCACCAGTGGTGTCCCTCAGGGCTCAGTTTTGGGGCCACTTTTGTTCAATATCTTTATCAATGATCTGGATGAGGGGATTGAGTGCACCCTCAGTAAGTTCGCAGACGACACCAAACTGGGTGGGAGTGTTGATCTGCTTGAGGGTAGGAAGGCTCTACAGAGGGAGCTGGACAGGCTGGATCGATGGGCCAAGGCCAACTGTATGAGGTTTAATAAGGCCAAGTGCCGGGTCCTGCATTTCGGTCACAACAGCCTCAAGCTACACTACAGGCTTGGGGAAGAGTGGCTGGAAAGCTGCCCAGCAGAAAAGGACCTGGGCGTGCTGGTGGACGGCCAGCTTAACATGAGCCAGCAGTGTGCCCATGTGTCCAAGAAGGCCCACAGCATTCTGGCTTGTATCAGGAATAGCGTGGCCAGCAGGAGCAGGGAAGTGACTGTGCCTCTGTACTGGGCACTGGTGAGGCCTCACCTCGAGTGCTGTGTTCAGTTCTGGGCCCCTCTGTACAAGAGGGACATTGAGGTGCTGGAGCGTGTCCAGAGGAGAGCTACCAGGCTGGTGAGGGCTCTGGAGACCAGGTCACATGAGGAGAGGATGAGGGAGCTGGGCATGTTTAGCTTGGAGAAGAGGAGGCTGAGGGGAGACCTCATGGCCCTCTACAGCTACCTGAAAGGAGGGTGGAGAGAGGTGGGGGGTGGCCTCTTCTCCCAGGTGAATAATGACAGGACCAGAGGAAATGGTCTGAAGTTGCGGCAGGGGAGGTTTAGATTAGATATTAGGAAGAATTACTTTACTGACAGAGTGGTCAGGCACTGGAACAGCCTGCCCAGGGAGGTGGCTGAGTCACTATCCCTAGAGGTATTTAAGAAACGTCTAGATGTGGCACTTCAGGGCATGCTCTAGTGGCAGAGGTTGTAGGTTGTTTTTTTGGTTTTATTTGGTTTTTTTGGTTTTTTGTTTTGTGTGTGTGTGTGTATGGTTGGGCTCGATGATCTCAAAGGTCCTTTCCAACCATGAAGATTCTATGATTCTAAGACCATCTTCTGTACATGCCTGTATACCTCAGGACAAGAAACCAATGAGTGATTTGAATTATTACTCCGCACCTTGATCCATCGTTCCTACAGTACCCAAATCAGGCAACCCAGTAGAAAGTTTGGAGATTATTAGGACTATAGTTCTATGGCACTTGAAAATGGGGACCATGATTAAAAAAACCTAATTTGTTTTTAGCAAAAAAACTAGGGCAGCAGGGAGGTCTTGGCCTTTCCCCTGTCGTTATAATCTTTCTTTACTCTGGGATATTCATGAGATAGAAAACCTTTCTAAGTTTTTGTACATGGTAAGAAACTCCTTCCAATGAAAAATAATAAATCTTTCATCATAGCTCATTTACATCGATCTCACTACCAGCCCAGGAATGCTGGTCTAAACAGAGACAATCTCGAAAAAACAGACAGGTAGACAGGGGGAGCAGCAATGTGGACTTCATTTTAGACATCAAAGTGGTTGTTAACTGAGCAGTTCTATTTATAATGTTGGTAGATTTTCAATGTGCTTTTACAGAATGAGATAGACAATTAAAGAGTGGAGGTTTTATGTTGGCGATTAAGTAAACGTTTCAGTTCTAAAATGATTTGTCTTAAAGGAGTTGCTTAAGGTTCTGTTTATAGTCTTGGAGTGCTGGAGTACTGTCACACCTCGCTTGGTAACATCTACCCTCAGGGACTTGAGGGAATATCATCTGGCCATGTGTCTATTTCTCCAGTAACTTGTTAGCACTCCTTGCTTCCCAAAGCAGTGCAGTAGTTTTTTTCGAGGTACGTGTTATAAAGAACAACTTTAAGTCCCACATCTTTAGGCCCTTTTGGCCACAGGTTACAATCCTGAATGACAAGGTTAAATCTTTTCTTTTTAATTTTTATTTAATGTTCACAGGACCTTTTCTTCACTGAACATCAAGGCTTGTGTTTGTGGAGTAACTCAGGGCTGGGGAAGTGAGGAGAAAGGGTTTTCACGTTCCAGGTACTGCTGAAGTGGGAAGATGAAGGAGGTAGGACATGATGGGGAGAGAGAAGACCTGCTCACAGTAAGGCAGCTGAGTGCAGTTCTGGAAAACAAGGTTTTGGCACAAGTTTTCCTATGTGGCACCTTTCCCACCTTGGGGAATGTAACTAGCCCTGTCTGGGACTAATTAGTCACCTGGTGAAGGAAAACAGGAACTATAAACTGATTTAAGAGTCCTGACCTCTCTTGCTGTAACATTTATCCAGCGATGAGTTCAGACCCACTATGGGAAAGGAGAGAACTGCTTGCAAGAAATACTTTTGACTTTTTTTATTCTTAGTGGCCTCAAAGAATGGATCAAACCAGCCTGGGGCAGCATCCAGGTTGTCCTTTTCCTCCCTGATGCTCATTTCTGCCAATGCAAGTATTCTGCACCTCTCATGCCACTCAGTCCACTGAATGTCATATGAGACATTCCCAGAGCACCAACTCCTATGATTCCTGAAGAAAAGCTGCTTTTTTTGGGTAAAGAGCCCATTTCCATCTCTCAGAGTGGAGAGTTTAACGACGTGGCTTGCTAAATGCTCTGGATTAGAAAGCAAATAAAAGAGAAAACAAAATTGTTCCTTGGTATAATCTCATGTTTTTCTTAAGGTCTGCAGATATGGATTCCTTCTTTTTGAGTGTTTGACATCACCACCAGCATCTCAAAGTCTGTTTAAAATTGTAACACAGTATTGAGCTGTATGTTGGTTATTTTAAGGACAGAAGGGAACTCAGGTCAGACCTATGGAGCATTGTATGTTGAACATGAGACTCACAATATGTCACTTTTCCTGTAGCTGAGTAGAATGGGTACTGAGGGGAAGAGCAGACTGTTATGGCTAACAGTGGCAAACAATAGATACCTTGGAAAAAAACAGAGAATAATCATGTAGTGATACTTCCTCAAACACCCTCCCAGGTGTCAGCAATTTGCCTCTGAACCAGAGGGGCTGACTTTGTATTCAGTAGCCCTTGGGGGCTTTTTTCTTCTAGGAATTTCTTTAGCTGCTCATTGAACCCAGGTAAGCTTTTGGAAAAGGTCTGTCACTTGCTTCTTGAGATCAACACTGCAGCTTCTGTCCTGCTATGTATTTTTACCTGCCCGGTGCTCCTGGTAGCATGCATGAAGCAGTGGCCTTGGTGATGAGGAATCACAGCAGTAGGAGAAGCTTACTGCAGCTGGGGTGTATCACTTGGCAGCACCCCACACTCAGAAGAAGTTTGCTTAAAGTTGTTTTCCCAATGACACCTCAGATGATAGGTGAGAGCTGGCCCATGGGATGTCTCTGTGCAGACCAGCAGCACGGTACCAGTTATGGGCTTTCACATGGAATTTATTTACCACTCCTGTTCAGGTGGACAGGATGAAGCTTGATAGAGGCATGATTCTTGAGTGAAGTATCTGTAGTAGGTGACAATGGACTCTTGTCCTCTCTCCTTCTCCTCCCGCTGCTGACCCAGGCTGTGCCCACACAGCTTCCAGGACTGGTGTAATGTGAACCAGACAGCAGTTTGAACTCTGCTTGAAAAAAGTCAGTCTGTCCCACACCTCTTCTCCTTCCCAAACCAGCACCAAAGCAGGAATGAGGAGTGCGGGACCTGCATGCAGATAAGGGTGGGTGCTGCCCCTAAGGAAACATGTGTGGAATCACAAAGTTGCTTACTTAATGTCTTTATGAATTTGGAAGACACTCCCAAGACACTCCCTCCACGCAACCCCACACCTCCCTCACCTTCACACCTGCCTAACGGGAGGTTGGCGTTGACCCCAGTGATGCTCAGACCTACGCAGGGTGATAATACCAAAGAAACATTTTCACCCCTCCGAGGCCTTCCTTATGTGTACGCCTTGCCACGCGGCAGCCAAGGCAGCTGAGAAACTCTGCCCAGATCTGGAGGCATTCCCACTCCCTCCCCAACCCACCCACCACCCCGTGCACCCCTCGTGCCTTGAACGGCCAAGCGCCTTGCTGAGAAAGGCAGGGGAGCAAGCTGAGGTGCCGCCAGGAAGGCTCTGCACCAATCCTCCCTCTTGCAAACCCAAATGAAAGGCAAGGATGCTTCCTAAAGCAGCCTCTGAGAAGAATGGGTTAATCTGGGAGGTAGTGAAAGCCACATGAGAACTACACAGGTGCAGCAACAGTTTTTATTTGGTAAATATCACCTCCACAGCCCAAGAGGAGGCTCATGAAAGAAGATGCCTCTTCTGTACTAGGAAGAGTGTGGTTAGGAGCACTTGCCGAGCTAATAAAGGCTGTTGAAGCTTCAGCTTCCGTTGGTGGTTAACCCCGTGACATCGCTCTGCTCCTCTGAAAACAGCACCTGACTGATACACAGCTTAATTGCGTGTGATATAAACACGTTTTTTATCACATTAGCCTGCCACCAAGTGCGCAACCGAAAGGGGCTGCTTAATCGAGCAGGGGGTAATTTGTCTGTAACGAGACGGGGCTGTGTGCTGCTGCATCAGACAGTGCTGGGGCTGGCGCAGGTAACCGGGGCTGCCCCTGCCCGGCGAGCAACTGCTGGAGCGGGTGCAGGGCACAGAGCCGCGATGCGATAGGAAAATGATCGCCCTTGCGGTTAAAAACCAAAGCTCGCCGACCTATTTCCTAGCAAAAGTATTCATTTGGTTTGCTTTGGTGCTTTTCTCCATCTCTCAAGGAGGGGTGCTTGGATCTAATGGCCGAGGTGTGCAACTGTGGGTCCGTCTGAGACAAGGGCTGGACCCTAGCTGTGCGGCAGAGCCACCTTGGTCTGCAATATCCGTTTCCTCTAGGCCAATGGTCTATAGGGAAATACAAGCTGCAGAGCAGGACGGAGCCCTCAGCACCAAGCTGATTTCTGCATTAGGAGCTTTTTTGCATCACCAGCCCAGAGCCCTTGGTGCATCCACAGGACCGATTTTTCAGCAGCCAGAAATACACTAGCAAAAACCTCGCCACACCTTGTCCCTGCTCTAAAGCCGCTTCACAAGCTTAAGCGCTAAATTTTTTCCCGCTTTCCTCCAGGTGTAAATAATGTCAAAATTGGAGGAGGATGTCACATGGACCTGGGCTCACCCTACCCCATGGTAACATCCCAAATCACCATCGCATCCTCTCCTGAGCTGGGAATGGCTGTTCTCTCTCACTGTGTAAACCCAAGAAGCTATGTGAGGGGTTTGCCATGTTCGCTGTCTATAAATATATCTCTATTTTCTCCATCCCTAAGCACTATTAAACTGTATTTCAAATACTGAGGAAGATGAAGGAATCCTGATACAGTCATGTTCCCACAAAAAAATCTGTATTCCAAGGGTTCCTCACCTTGTAAATGCAGGCCTCTGTGAAGGTATTTTCTTTAGGGTAAAATATGTATATTTTTTTCCTTCAGAATTTTATTTGTCTGCAAAGCATCACACACACACCCCTGGCTTTGTAGGCACAGTACGATTTTAATATTGCTTTGGTTCATGTTTCACTCACTCCACATCAGCAAAGCAGCACGTACAGAGTTGCAGCCCACCTCCAGGCTGGTAAACAGCTCCCTGGAGGTCCTCCTTCGTCTGGGCCAGTTCTGCTCTGCAGACATCCAACACAAAATGATGGGGTTTAAGACGGTCCCCGTGGAAACCCAGCAGAAATTTTCTTTTTGCTTCACTAAGGCAGAGTTGGGCCAAGGCTGTCAGATGCTGCAGCAGATCAAGGCTGATCCCACTCGACTTTCATTCCTCACACCTTCACCACAGTGCCTCCATCCATCGGCTGTGACAAACATCCTTTCCCCACCCCTTCTTCCTCTCTCCCCTGTCCTCCTTTCCCAGCCGCCCTCCTTCGCGCAGCTGGGCTCGTCACAACGCTGATTTCTTCAGGCATTAATTTATGAATGGTACAGGCAGCACTTTGGAAATTTACCTCTTCGTGCCAACTTCCTGCTACGTGGAACACCTGCGTTTAACAGCAGAGAAAGAAAACAACCACCACAGTAAACCTTGGGTAAAACTGGTTTCAATTAGGAGCCTTGATTGCAACGAAACTGAAAGGAAACAAAATGGGACCTTTGCTTATGTGAACTCTCCTCCTTCTCTCCCCCCGTCGCTCTTTTCATTCCCTCCAGCCTGGGTGAAGTATCACATCTCTTCAGTTCCCACCCAGGCACTCAGCATCCCCACAAGTGTGTCTAGTCTCCAAATCCGTGCCATCTTTCTCATTTGCCGTCTTCACAGGATGAGGCAAAATCTCAGCCACAGACTCTTACAGGCACATGGGCCTTCAGACAATTTGGGATAGCTTCTATATCGCAGGCTGGTGCTTCTCAACCAGTTACCCTCACACCAAGTCCAGTAACTTGTTTTTAACTAAATGAAAGACCCAGAGACCTCAACTTTTCTCCTTTCTTCCCTTCACCAGTACTCCCCTGGATATGGGATGTCAGCTGTCATATAGCAAACGTAGCTGACTTCCTGACTGAATGGAGCTCGACAGGAGGCTGTGAACTTCCACACGTGTTTTTCCCTCCCCCTCTTGCAAATATTCTCCATGCAAGAAGACTGAAAGGTGCAATTTCCCCATTTTAACCGAGATCCGCTCAAGGTGCAGTTATTTTCATATTTCAATCAACACAGTTTCATGTCTCTTGGCAGAGGGAGCACGTTGCCCATATGCGGTATCGTGTCCACAGGTGTTACGGCTGCTGCCACACTAAGGAGGTGAGAGGAGATGGTTCGGACCTGTCACACCGAAATTTCATCATAAAAACGTTAATGGATCATTCCAGAAGGTCTCTGCAATCTTTTCTATTGCTTTTACTAGATGTCATTTTGGACATTCTTGGCACCAGCATGGTCCATTTGTGCCTCGTTTCTGCCTCTGAAGAACTGGAGGTGGGTTATGTACAGCATTTGCTCTCAGCTGCAAGGATTTGCAGACTCCAATTTCCCCTGTCATTAAACTCACGACTCAAAAGCACGGTGTTGCTGCCCTGAGCTGGCAGCATAGGACGTTTAACTTCCCGCTATACCAGCAGGAGATCCTGGTGATAATGGCCATGGTGGCAGGGAGGTCTACAGCTCTCCCTCCTGGCTCCCTGTGTAAATGGGATAAATGACTACTAGACTCAAGTGGCAATGGGACCTCCCACACATGGAGATGGTTGAGGTTCAAACCTCGGTGATGCCGTCACCGTAGGTGACACCGGGGTGCCTGGGTTTGTCTTTCTTAGCATTATTTCTGTTGCTGTTGTATTGTATGCAAAGACATATATACAGTAGCCTGATGTAAATAACCCTTACGTGATTGCACGTACAGGTGTTATTGTAAGGTTGCATGTTTTGCTCAACAGTCATGTTGCCTTTTGGCAAGGACTGCTTCATGTTGTGCTTTGTCCCTAGGGGCCTGTTATGTCCTGTTTGCTGCTGTTTATCAGTATGACCTGGTGAGACCAAGAATGAAGATGGGCATTTGCCTCGATGAACGTTCCCCTAGAAGAAGCCAGGCTGTCATCGCTGGAGTGGAACTGTGCTCTTAGCTGATGTCACTGCAGAGCCTTGAAAACAGAAAAGCTTAAGTCTCGTCCAGCAGAGATGAGCTTCAGCAAAATTTAAGCACGTAAGGAAGGACTATTGGCTTCCTGTAGGGTTGAGGAGAGAGCAAGTAGCATCCCGGGATTCATGCAGACATTGAGGGCACTGAAGGATTCCCCCTGTCTCTGCCAACTGACTGTGGTAGTGGGGAAGTAATTCAGGTGCTGCAGGTGGGCACTTCAGGCTATGGGATGGAGCTGGGTTCCCCATCCAGCAAACACACAAGCCATTGGGTGGATTGCAAATCCCAGTTGTGTTTCTTCATGCCTATACCACCATCAGCTAGAGAAAAGTGCTTTTTCCCTCTAGTGCCAGCAAACTTTGTTTTCAGGGAGGCAAAATGAGACTTGTGTGAGGTAACCAGGACGAGAGTGCCACCTTTCTTACAGCAAAGCCACCTGTCAGAACCCTCCTGCTCGTGACACAGCCGCGAAGACAGAGCTTGACGGAGCACTCACCCGGGCAGAAAAGTTTATCTGCGATTCTCCTGCAGCGCTGGGCGCGTGTGGTACAACCGAAATCTTTCTCAGCGCAGCTGAAGGACGTAGCTGTGGTTGCTCTGCAGCGGAAGAAGGGATCAGCGCGTGTTTGATCTGGGGGAGGTCCTGGTTTGCCTTGCACCAGAGCTGACAGGAGCCAGAGCTGCAGCTCCCATCCCTGCTGTGGCCGGGACGCACCGAGCTCCGGCGAGCAGCAAACGGCAGCCGAGAAGCACGTACCTTCCTGGCTGTGACCTGCCCTGACGATGGGGAACTGCATCTCAGTTCCTGATGTGGTTAAAGCCGTTACCCCCATTCGCTGTGCCATGGCTCCCACTTCAGACCTGTCCTTCCCTTCTTGCAGCGAATTTCCCTATTTAATTTAGCAAAGGTGGGACGTGTCGCGGTGGGTTTCGAGCAGAGCCGTGGCCGAGGAGCTGGAAGCCAGCTGGGCAGAAGACTTCTTTGTGTGATTTGTTGTGATAGGGACGAGGCAGTTCGGCAGTAGGCACAGAAAAGGAAACAAAATAGGGTTTTCTCCCATCCCTGTCGCAGACTTTTGTGGCAGCTTCGTCCTGCCTTTTGTCCTTGCTGCAAGCCTCAGTTTCTCCACATGGGAAATGAGGAGAGGTGCTTGCCGTTTGGGACCAATTGCAGGCAGCCACTCAGTGTTGTGGCTTGGATTAAGATTAGAGTGTGCATGTGGACAGTGGAGGAGAAATGCAGATTGTTCGTATCACTGAGTGAGCGGGCCTTAGCACTCATATTTTTCATGCATTGAAACGAATCACATACTTTCAGTGCGCACACCTTCCCTGCAAGGTTAAACAGATAGGACTGGAGAGGAATTTTTGGATCATCAAATTCAGTCCCTTGTTGTTTCTGCCAGTTACCTTGTCTACTCCTTCCCCTAACAAACTTTTCAGGTTTTTACCAACACACACTGCTTTTGCCCAAAGCTGCTCCAGACGTAGAGTACATTAAAGATTAGACGTAGAGTACATTAAAGATTAGTGACATTTCACCAGAATTACTTGGGAGTGGAATGAAACAAAAGCAAAATAAGAAAGATTGAAAGTCATAGAATCATAAAATGGTCACAGTTGGAAAGGACCTCAAAAATCATCTAGTTCAAGCCCCCTGCATGGGCAGGGACACCTCCCACTAGACCAGGTTGCTCAAAGCCCCATCCAGCCTGGTCTTGAACCCCTCCAGGGATGAGACATCCACAACTTCTCTGGGCAAGCTGTTCCAGTGTCTCACCACCCTCACAGTAAAGAATTTTTTCCTAGTATCTACTATAAAACTCCCCTCTTTCAGTTTAAAACTGTTACCCCTTGTCCTATCACTACCTTCCCTGACCCAGAGTCCCTCCCCAGCTTTCCTGTAGACTTTTTAGGTACTGGAAGGGGCTATAAGGTCTCCCCAGGACCTTCTCTTGTCCAGGTTGAACAACCCCAACTCTCAGCCCGTCTTCATAGGAGAAGTGCTCCAGCCCTCTGATCACCTTCATGGCCCTCCTCTGGACCTGTTCCAACAGGTCCATGTCTGTCTTATGTTGAGGTCTCTAGGGCTGGACGCACTACTCCAGGTATGGTCTCATGAGAGCAGAGTAGAGGGGCATAAGTCAAATTTTCATGGGTCTTCTGGGGAATAAGATATTTTCTATCTGCACAGAGGTGGCTGCACCATGAGAAACAGAAGAGTGCAACACTCAGAAAGCAAAGTCAGACCTGCCACATCAGCTTCACTCCAGTGCACCAAAAGAATCGCTTTGGATTATGCAAAGCCCAACATGTTTTATTACATGAGTATGCAGCTGGGTGTACTTTGCCACTGGGCCACATGCAACCATTTGAGAAGAAAGTCCTTCCTACAGCCAGGCTTGCAATATGCAAAGCAAACCAGCTCTGGAGCTGGAGCTTCAACATGGGCCAACATCAGTGACAGTTTAGTTCTGCCCTTGCTTGGCCCTTTGCAGCCAAGCGTTCCCAGGCCGTGTGCTTGCAGGGGCCCTCAGAAAGGTGAGCGAGGAAAGGTGTGAAGGCAACGTGCACCACCAGCTAAAGACATTTAGCCCTTGTGGAGATGGTCTCATTCAAGGAATAAAGTCACCTTACATTGCTGTAGTTTAATCCTCCTCTGAGGATTAAGCACTAATGGCATTTTAATCCTAAATGAGAACATGCACATGTGCTTTAATTTATGGGCACTGACTTCACACCTGTAGTTAGCTGACTTGCCTTCACTTTCCTGCGTGTTCCTGTGTAGGAAAGCTCTAATGAGATGCAACTGGAATTTGGGTGATGCTGTAGCTATTAGTTCTCTCTTTGAGGTTTCTGTGGTTTGGGTTTCAGTGCATTCCTTGTGTTTTGGGTTAGGGTTTTTTCCCCTTTTTGGCCTTTTCAGACATCCTTTCAGTTTTAGTATATACATATGTGTGATCAGAAGATTCTCAGATGGTAGAATTTTAACCCCAGAGAAACATGTGATTTTTGGCCATTGAATCCTGTTGTGGTATGAGGCAGCCTCCATGTGTGGTTTCGATTAATTCTTTGCATAAGAGGGGACTCTTCCTTTAAACACATGCTTCCCTCTCATAAAGTCTCATAACTAAGTGCTCAGCTAAGCTACTTAAGTTGCCTAGTTGCTCTCCTAAGGCTCTGTCTATAAACATTACAAATAGTAATTTTCTCTGGGATGGTTCAGTTTAGAAATAATTTTTGGAAAATTCTCTCTGTTGGCTAAACACTGATTGTAGAGACTCAGCAGGTCAGACAGACACCTAAATTTTGGCAATGCAGCAGTTCCACTGGGCTGGGCTGCTTTTTTGCTTCCAAAAAGAAACTCAACCATGGTATGTGTAAGGGGGAACCAAGACTACCTGCACTGATTTTTTTCATCATCCGTAGCTCTTCCACTCCGAGGCAACTAGACAGAGTGAAATGTGGGCAGGATCAGGATGTGCTAACGCACCGATAGCTTTCCTGGCTGGGAAATTCTGCATTAGCCTTCTAAGAGCATCCAAGAACTCTCATTGCCCTGAAAGTTAAGGTCTGTGGGGAGAGGGACTTGAACTCACTGCTGCCAACCTGATGAATTTATCAGAAGACACCTGTGCCTTCAGATGCAGTAGTACCCAACAGGCAGGGTGTTGGCTTAGGAGCTCAAGACTAGGAACAAAGGCATAGCCCCTCGTCCTGCCGTGCTTTGGTTTTCCCAGCTGTGAAATAGTGTCTGTTCTCTTTGATTTGAAGCTGATGTTGACACTTGAGGAATCTCAGGTCCTTCAGGAGTGATGGTTTGAAGCAGGCGGTTACTTCATCTCCTAGAGAAGCCTTTCTCACTCTGTTGACTACATGGGGAGCCAAAAGAGACTAAACTTTCTATTTAAACATGAGATTTGCTTAGTACTAGGCCCCTTACTGGGCTTCTGGGTAAAAATATGGATGTTATTGTAATAATATTATTATTATACAGTGCTCAACATGATACTTCATTCTCCGTGTAAGGTAAGTGGATACCCCTTCCCATTTGTTGTTGTCGTTATTTACTAATTATTCCTGTAGCCAAAGGTGTTTATTGCTCGATGGAACTAAAAAAGGAAAAGGGGCTTAGGTTGAAACTGCCTCTCACTCATAATCACTTCCATCCACTAAAAAGGAGGGAAAATAGCCAAGATTCTTTGCTCAAAGGATTGCTTGTTTTTGATTTTGCTGTTGTTGTTGTTGTTGATTACTCTATAAAGTCTTTATGGCAAATATAAAATGCCCTCACCTACACCCTGATACCTGGAAATCAGTACAATCTGGTCAGCTACTCAGAGCTTTTTCAGTAGCTGACCCTCTTTGCAATATGTGAGCTATTGCCAGATTTTAAGCATGTGAGTTGTAGTGATAGAAACAGCGGGCTTCGTCTGCTCTCGGAGTGAGGTACACACTTACAAGGATGTTTTTAGAATGGGTAGCTATTTATTTCTAAATAAGCAAAAAACTGTAATCATAGTGTTCATCTGCAATTCTCAAAAAGCTTTCCAAAAGCATCTGCAAAGCATAATTTCCACATGAAAACATGTTCATTTACACACCAGAGAAGCAGAAAAACAAATGATCTTTAAACCATTGCAAGACGTAAAAACACACGCTCCCTTCATTAAGGTGCCAAAACACTTTTCAAGTGACCCTCAGTCTTTAGGGCTGAAAGCTTCCTAGTCCTCAAGGCATTTACATACGGACTTCCCCTGACTTGAAATGTTGGCACTTTCCTTTTAGAGTAATAATTAATATTTAAAGTAATTTTTAAAATGACATGTTCTTGTATTGCAGAACAAGCTTTGGTATTGCAGGCGAATGAGAACATGCTCATGCGAGTATCATTTTTCTGTTCTTCCTTGTGTCAAACTTCATTCACTCGTTTAAGTCATAGGGCTCAGCAGATCTCAAAACAATTTACAGAGGAATTACAATAAATTACACTTATCCCCTTTTCACAGAGGAGGAAACTGAGGCAAAGAGAAATGTTGGCAAGTTTATGCAGCAGGTCTGTTGCAGAGGTGGGCAGGATTCAGCTCTTTGGGCTAGTCGCGGGTGTTGTAGGGTATTGTGCAATGCTACGTGCAAAATGCATATTCTCTCATTGTTATAGGCTAAATCCTAAGGAAATAATGGAATACATTAATCCAAACTAATTGTATGCCTTAGCTTTTAAGCAGTATGGAAGATACTTTGAGACCTTCTCTTCACACTGTAATAAGAAAGATGTTGCAAAGATGTTACAAAGTAAGAAAACCCTTTTAAAAATAAGATTATCTAGATCTTTGAGCTGTGTGACTTTAAAGTATTTCCCCACAAGCATGCGGCTGTAAGCATGCTGTCTTTTGTTTTGTTGGAGGACAAGGTTTCATATGACCCTGGGACTCCCACTCCTTGAGAGATACCACGAGATTCATGTTACCATCAGGCTGCAGAATACAGAATAACAAAGTCCCCAACATAAGACGGACATGGACCTGTTGGAACAGGTCCAGAGGAGGGCCACAAAGATGTTCAGAGGGCTGGAACACCTCTCCTATGAAGACAGGCTGAGAGAGTTGGGGCTGTTCAACCTGGACAAGAGAAGGTCCGGGGGAGATATTATAGCCCCTTCCAGTACCTAAAGGGGCTCCAGAAAAGCTGGGGAGGGACTCTGGATCAGGGAGGGGAGCCATAGGACAAGGGGTAGCAGTTTTAAACTGAAAGAGGGGAGATTTAGATTAGACATTAGGAAGAAATTCTTTACTGTGAGGGTGGTGAGACACTGGCCCAGGTTGCCCAGAGAAGCTGTGGATGTCCCATCCCTGGAGGTGTTCAAGGCCAGGCTGGATGGCCTTGGGCACAGGGGTTGGAACCAGATGATCTTTAAGGTCCCTTCTATGATTCTATGAATACAGTTGCTTTCAGCAGTGCTAGTGATAAAACTTCTGATTTGGAAAACAAACTCGATTCTTCAGTCCTGAACCAAATAAATCTGTTAACGGTATCAGAAAAACCCTCACAACCTTCCCCTCCATGCTCTGCCTTTGTGCCATCTCTGCCCTTTAAAGGGATGCATTCTGCTCCAGCTTGCACAAATGTGTTTCATGGGGTAAAGAAGTGTTTAAAAGAAGGTGCAGTTTTTCATGCCCTGGTGAATTTGGCCTCCAGGTAGCAAATTCTTCCCTCTGTTATTCCACTGCAAGCTCTTGCACTTTCTGGGGCAGGGAACATCTTTTTGTTCAGTGCGCGTAAAGGGCTGGGTGCACTGCGGTTCTGGGACATGGTTTGGGGCTCCTAGGCACTACCGCATGCTGCATAATTAATATTAGTAATGAATAATAATAATAACAATAATAACAATGGCTGAATGCGAGTGAACCCCATAACCTTGCCCTTGGGTGCCTGAGTAGGAAACACAAGCCAAGGCAATTCAGGAGAGACACCAACAGAGTTACAGCCATCCTGGCAGCTGGCTTTCCTAATAAGCATTATAAATGTGGCTGGGAGGGGGAGGCAGCGCACAGCAATTTCACATTGCTAGGCTCCACGTACAGGGCAGTGTACCATCACCGATGGAGTCATTTCAGTCTCGACTGGAAAACCAGTGGGAATTACTGCTCCGGAACATTTTTCATTGAAGGGAGAGCAGCCCCAGAAGCAACCTCCGTGAGTACTACTGGGGTGTAAAATGAATTGCACACAACTATTGCTTTTATGTCTTCTATACAAATGCTCAAGTGATGAGACCCGTGCTATTATGGAAGGTTGCTTTGTGGTGCCAGCCAGTTGGCTATCACTGGGACGATTAGCAGCTCTACCTGTCACCTCTTTATTCAAAAGAAAGGGCTCCACTTTGATTCTGGCAGGTTCCTACTGACCCTTAATTAGTGGAGAGACACTTCCTGAGGGGGTGCTGAGCACCTCCACTTTCCAGAGACAACTGCACTTCTCTGAAATAAACGTCCCCTTGAGAAATGAATGACTGGAGTTTGTCTTTCTTGCTCTAGCATTACTATTGCTATTCTGCCTTCACACCTAGGCCCCTTCTTGTGGTTTCAGAAGGCTGTTTGATATCTGGAGAGGAGGAACCTGGCCTTCATGTCACTCCTTCAACACAGTGTTACGGTGCAGAAAAACCTTTTGATAGCACAATCTGTCATAGAATCATAGAATGTTTTAGGTTGGAAGGGACCTTAAGGTTCATCTAGTTCCGACCACTGGCAGGGAAACCTCCCATAGACCAGGTTTCTCAAAGCCCCATCCAGCTCCAGGGATGGGGCATCCGCAGCTTCTCTGGGCAGTTGTTCCAGTGCCTCACCACTCTCACAGTAAAGAATTTTTTCCTGATATCTAATCTAAATCTCTCCTCTTTCAATTTAAAACTGTTACTCCTTATCCCATTGCTACATTCCCTGATAAAGAGTCCCTCCCCATCTTTCCTGTAGGCCCCCTTCCGATACTGGAAGGCTGCTTGTAATGTCTCCCCAAAGCCTTCTCTTCTCCAGACTGAAGAACCCCAACTCTCTCAGCTTGTCTTCATAGGAGAGGTGCTCCAGCCCTCTGATCATCTTCATGGCCCTCCTCTGGACTCTCTCCAACAGGTCCGTGTCCTTGTGCTGAGGACTCCAAAGCTGGATGCAAAGTTGTCCTTCCACAGCAAAGCCCAGGACATAACACCACTGGCTTAGCATGTATTTAAGTCCTTGGGTAAATAAGAAGAGACTGAAGCTTTTCACTTAGAAAGAAAAAAGGGTTTGGCCACATTTCCCCATGCCAATGTTTCTCACGGTTTCCGTTTAGCCTGGCATTTATTGCCTCTCCCAGGAAGACCCTTGAGCAGTGGCAGCAAAACAATTGTCTGCGTAAGCAAATATTGTATGGATAAAGGGCTTCAGCATGCCAAGCCAAATCCTGCCCACTTCCAGTCTACTGTAAACTCAAAGAAACTCCCTTGACTTTGGTAGCGTTGCGGTGAATGCAAAGCCCAGCTCTGCAGGGCCCTTCCCAGTTGTTCCTGGAAGGGTCAACTTCTGCTCTGAAATCCACCGCACCCTTGCTCTTGCCAGCAACCATCTCTTAGGTCACAGCCGTTAACCTACTGCCAGTGACTTTCAATTAGTTTTTTTGCCCTGTCTCCTCCCCCCTGGAAGGCTTTTCCTGAACTTCACTCCTCTGATGTTTAGAAATCTTCAAATTTCCAGCCTTACGGCCAGTTTGTTCTTGTGCCAACATTGTCCTTTTGCTTAAATAGCTCATTTCCCTCCGTGGCGCTTGCCCACCTTCCCCTCCCTGCGATGTATTTATAGAGAGCAATCATATCCCCCGCTAGCCAGTGCATGCTCAGCACCTTCCAGTATAGGTCCTTGGCATCTGTCTTACAGACACGGCTTTAAGTGCTTCCTCTGCGTCTGAACACAAATAGAGTTCCCACCCTGTTCCAAACATGGTGCTTGCACACTCTGGATCTGGTCCAAACGGCCTCAGGATTGCCTATATGCTTAATTTAAATGGCAACGAAAATAAATCTCGACCCAAGCGGCCTCGTGGGACAAGCGTTTTTTTTTTGTTTTTTTTTTTTTGCAAAAAATGGAGATCTGTGCCCTTCTCCCAGTTCCCTCTGCCTGAGAAAATAAAGGGCAACTCTAAGTTGCTGAGACTGAATTCCCTGCTCGCCTCGCTGGTGCTCTCCTCCTGCCCCACTCCGGGTGTCTCGCTGGGGAGGGGAGACCCTGCAGTGGTGCTGATAGGACCGGAGTTGTCTGGCTGCCAGGGTGCATCAGAACAGCTCCGTCTCTAACATCCCGCCGCCTGTTAATTAATGCATTAATGAATTGCCTTCTAATTCCTATAATCATCCTTATTTTGGGGGGTGAGCAGGCTTTCAAGGTTGCATAGCTTGCCCAAGGCCACGCGAGGAATTAGTGGCAGAGCCAAGAAAGAAACCCGGGTGCCCTGACTCCTGGGCTGGGCTGTGCACACCAGGCAATAATGCTCCCTTCGTGGCTGGGCCAAATTGCTCTCCTTTTGGTAAAACATCCTACGCACCATTTCCTTCGCTCCAGCAAACGCGCTCGGTGCAACGAAGCACCTTTCTTTTTTTTTGCCTTACAGCAAGACTGCAGAAAAGCGTGTAACAAACTGAGATTTGAAGCTGCCTTCAGCAGTTCCTAATCTCTGCAAACGTTATAGTCTTTGTGGTAAGGAGCTTGGGAAGCTCTCCCTGCCTCCTTTGTGAAGGCAGATACGTGGAACTGGCAGAGTATTGTTTTCACTTTGGAGTTGAGCTCGCCTTCTGTACGCAGATAAAACTTCCTTCAAAGTCAATAAGAGTTTTGCTGAAGTGCATAAGCCCGATTTGTTTCTAACTTATGTGTTACTTCATTGACATAAACAAGTTCAAACTAGTGCTAATGCTGTACACAGCCAGTACTGCAGAGGGAAAGAGGTTGTGATCTGGTTAGTGCGTCGCCAGGAGAACCGTTCAGTTCTGATGCCCAAATGTCCTTTTTTTCTTTAATTAATAAATTAATAAGAAATGCTCTTTTTTAAAAAAAATATAATAAATTATTCCCAACAATACATTTTTATCTGCATATCTAAGTTAAAAATAACCTCCCAGAACTGCATGTGTTAGCATGAGTGAGATTCTCCATAGTATGTTTGATATTATCGTTATTATTTATTGTTATTTTACTATCACTATTATTCAGAGTTCATCACAGAGGTAATATTTCAAGACAAATTAGGTAGAATTTATACTGACCAAATTCATCCTAGAGCTACTCCATCGTCTTTGAATTGACTCATCCTGAGATGGTTTCACGGGCTTTGTATATAAAGTGACAATTACCTTCTTTTCAATTTCCTGTGGAGTTGTTATTTACCAGCGCAGCCTTTCTACTCACCAAACAAGAATCTAACTAACAAAAATATGCTGGTAGTTTATTATACGGATTCATCCTTCCAACGCATTAATGTTTTCTGTGAGAGGTGGAGGACTCTCAGTGTACACTGATGGTTATGGTTTTTGGGTGGGACATTTTTGCCAGAAAAAGGAAAGTTCTTTCTTTTGGAAAGAACCTGTGTATTTTAATACTGTTTTCTTTCTTTGAAAACCTGGAGTGGCACCAGCGTTGCAGAGGGTCTTGCCTGTTCTCTGCTTATGACTAAAAGTAATCTCAATTTTATAATAAAGGTTAAAAAACACAGAGAAGTTTGACGAGGTTCTACTCTGTATTGCAGAAGTGGGACTTTGAATGTCTTGCATTCAAGGGATAAAACAGAACCATAAAGTCCAACCTCCAAAAGGCAGAGATTTTAATTGCTTCCAAGGTCTGCTCAGCCGGCGGTCTCCTGCCCGGAAAAACACCGGTTGAGGGGTGATGGGCCGAAAAGTGCTGTTCTCGCTGCTCATAGAGCTTGCGTGAGAGAAGGCATGAGAGGGCTGTTGCAGATTTATGGAGAAGAAGCTGTGGAAGTCCTAAAGAGAGAGATCAGAGGAGGAGGCAGGAGGGAGGCTCCTGCCTGGTGGTATGAAGATTGCTGATTCAGTGCTGCAGCCCTTGCAGGAGTTGCTGCGCTCTGCGGTGCGAAGGGAGCCAAGCCACTTATGCAATATTAATATTAATAACTGCTTTGCACTTCTATAGTGCCTTTCATCCGAGGATTTCAAAGCGCTTTACAAACATTAATTAATTAAGGCCCATAACACCCTGTGAGGTAATGCAAGTAGATATTACAGCTCATGCAGAGGCCAGAATTGCCAGCATTACAGGTATAATCCTCTAGCAAGAGTTAACTTATTCTTGAGCAAGCTTTCTTACTTATAGGCATAAACAGGCTTCCCTTTAACACCGAGCGTGTCTGTTTTTTTTTTTTTTTCTTCTTCCCCTTGATCCGTCAGTCTTCACACAAGCAAAACTCCCACTACGAGGCAGCCAAATGAGGTGAATGAGCAGTACTTCCATCTCCCTGCTCGCTGCTTCCTCTTTGATCGTCTGATAAAATTGTAGGATATCGAGAGGCTGCAGAGTTGTGTCACATATTAGTGTCCTGCTTCTGTGGGGTTTCCCTGTTCTAAATATACTTTGCACCAGGGAGATTAAAAAGGGAAGTGAACTAAAATATGTTTTATGGCACCTGCTTATCAGATGACCTTCAAACAACCTGCAGACATTAGCTAACGTAGCCCTCGTCGCAGCTGGTCATAAATGTCATTAGTGCCATTTTAGTCAGGGTTTTTTTAACCATTCCCAGCTCCTGTATTTCAGGGCCAAGGCGGGAGCTGGCGGGGAAAAGGTAGACCTGATAAACCTGCCTCCCTCCTCATTGCACCCCCTCATTTAACTCCTGTCTTGCACTTTTTCAGCTCAGCGCTTGAGCCCTTCCGTTTTCAGCCTGTCTTTCCCTCCAAGGGAAGGTTCAGGTTGTGGAGATGCAGGTGGCTTCACCATCCAGCCCTGCCCACTCTGCATGGGGCCAGAGCCGGGGCCAAGCTGAGGTCCATGCCATGCAGCTCTGAGTGGACCAACAAAAGGGTCTCGTCCCCAAGACCAGTTGAGCACATGCTGAGACCTGGGTTGACACCGCTGGCCAGGCTGAGTCACGTCATGCAATTAAATATGCTGGCGCGTGTCCCTCAGTGCCTCCTGGCAGGAGCAGCCCTGGCCAAGGGGAAGCCAGGTGGTTGGAAAACCCACATTTGGGCTCTTATATTCCAGTGCTCTCACGTACACCACGGTCTGCAACACGCAGAAAATTGCTGTTTATTGTATGGGCAAGAAATACCCATTTTTCTGCCACTACCCACTGAAAGAGGGTAGATTTGGATTAGACATTAGAAAGAAATTCTTTACTGTGAGGGTGGAGAGACCTGGCACAGGTTGCCCAGAGAAGCTGTGGCTGCCCCATCCCTGGAGGTGTTCAAGGCCAGGTTGGATGGGGCTTTGAGCAGCGTGGTCTAGTGGGAGGTGTCCCTGCCCATGGCAGCGGGGTTGGAACTAGATGGTCTTTAAGGTCCCTTCCAACTCTAACCATTCCATGATTCCACGATTAGCCCCTCTCTCACTGATCTTCCCTCTCCCTTATGGGACTGAATGCTCTGAGTAACCCAAGGTGGACCAGACTGCTCCTCCTCCAACCTCTGCAGGCAAGGGGAGCATTATGTCTATCCTGCATGGCCATTTTGGTAACCGCTTGCTACAGCTGGAGAGGAGCAAAGGGACCTTGGGGGGAATTAGTCCAGAGTACAACTTCTCCAGGATTTGCCCATTCAATTGCATTCTGAAACTGCACAGACATTAGCTAATTAATGTGGTGAGTTCATTAAACCAATTAATTGCATTTCTTTCTGTGAGTGGGCTGGGCCTATCAGTCATCTTCATAGAGTGCAGTTTAGGGCGTTAAAAATATTCTCTTCATCAAATTAAACTTTATTAAATAATAACTCCTTCCAAATTCTAGGCTAGGAATGAACAACGTCACTCTAACCACAAGAGCTGTTTATTGCGCATAAACTTCTTTTACGGCCCTGCCAGCTGTGATAAAACAAATTCAGATGCGTATTCTCAGTACAGTAAGCACTTTCTCCCCTTTCATAGTCTTGCATTAACCCAAAGACTCCCTCCTTTTGTGTAGAACTCCCACTGAAATCAATGGGAATTTTGTGTGTGGAAAGAATGCGAGGTTGGGAAGTTATACGTCCGCATGTTGGCCAGCAAAGGCATTGTGCTTGCCACAAGGGGCTTTTTGGCAGGCAACAGAATGTTTTGCATTTTTCAAAGACAAGCAGAACTGAAGAAGTACTTAAAGGGGGAAAAAAAAAAGAAAAAAAAAAATTTGTCTTTTGCGTGGGTTTGATTCTGCTTAATTCTAAGTGAGTCTGAAGATACCCCTTTTTATTTTAAAATAACTTTATTGTGTTTTTAAAAAAACCATCTTCCTTCATTATATTGAACCTCTCAAAACTCATGGGTGTATCTATTAGAAGGTGTCTTTAGCAAGACGTTTGTTTTCCCTCAATATTTTTTAGGCAGCAGAGTTAAAAGATGCTAAAATAAAAAGAAAAGGACAATTTTTTTACAAATAATTCAACAAAAATATTTTGGTTTTAGCTTTTAATATCTAAATTTCTGCTCTCTAGGTCTAATTTAAAAAAAAATAAATTAGAGCCTTGTTTTTGGTTAAAGGCACTCCAGGAAGTTTCTATTTTAAGATATGTTAAGCACCATGCAGTGCAAACCAGAACTGCTTCTCGGCATGGACATTTAAAAACAAAGTCTCTCAAAAATCATCGTATTTTAGTAATTTCCATTTCTGTAATTTCATCCTTGAAGTTCTACTTGACTATTGATTTATGGATGCCCAGGAGCAAGTAAAAGCAGCATTTACAAAGCTTTAGTAAGAACAAAGGACATGGGTGTCTAAGGGCCACTGCAGGTCCCTACATCTGAAGCCCAGATCTTCAGTCCCCACTCAGCGCCCACCCCTGTCACATGATCTCTGGTGCTCACCAGGTGTAAGAACAGGTCCAAGTGTCCCTCCAGCATCCCTTGCAGGACGTCACCTCACATGGGGATAAGGAAGGAGGGACATGTAGCATCCTCTCTAGTTGCGGAAGAACAAAACCCTTCGCCCACCTCATGGGCTCCAACTACTTGGTGGCCATCTAACACTACGCATCTCCACGTGTACCTACCTATTGAAAAATAATCCCAAGTTTTGGCTTCTTGCAGCCTTTGAAAGAACTCAGGGGAAGAAATTTGTTGGGAAATCGTGTCTTCCCTTCCTCCCGCCCCCTTGTTTTCCTCATTGCTCTCCACATTTCTACAGAAAAGCTTAAAACCGCTCAGTGAGTCAGGTTTTTTGGCTGATCTGTTTTCAGCCAAAAGTGTTTCACCTCCACAATGAGAGCTAAGTAGACAAACAACGGGTTTTGTATTTCTTTCTCAGTCTCAAGCACCCAAAATGCGGGTGTTACAGCGCCTAGCTTGTACATATCTAAGTCCTTTAATTAATTCTAGCTCTTAGCTTTGTGGCACTTTCAGAAACATCAGCCTTAGATGGAAAAGATCTGCCTTACTACATTGAGAATGTTTACATCAAAACCTGATAACACGAAGATCCTGCTTCCCAGCTTCTTCAACTCATCATTCCTCTTATTAATTAAATTAGGGCAATTTATATCAAACATGCTAAGAGTAAATTGTAGACTCTTGGAAGAACTCCAGCCAATTAGAATGATAGTTAAAAATAAATTCATATCTAAAAGAGAAAGAAACCTGAAAGACCACAGCAAGCCAGAAAACACTGTACGAACTCGAAAATAAAGCTGCAGGGAAAAAATCAATTGCATTGTGGCCAATATTAATCTCCTATCAATAAATACCATATCTTTCACTGCTTATGGTAATTGCCCCAGTGATTCCCCTTAAAGTGGTTCTTGAGTACTTAGAGGGCCCATTGATAACATCTTATCAGGTCTCAAAGCAATGGTGTGAAAGCACAAATAGGAACTGTGGCCTAGTCTGAGAAAAAATGTGGTCTTTAGAATGTGCTGATTTGACAAAAGGTTGTTGTTTGTCACAGACATTAGTTTTTATCTGCTTAGTGGATAATTCTTCCAGAGGGGACTCTTCAGCGTCTCTCTGACACTACTGCTCAGCTCGACATGAGGCGGATTTTCCAGTAAAAGAAAGGATTGAAGCCAAACGGGTCCAGACTCCAATGGCTGCTTGAAATGGACTTTTTTGGAATCATGGTCTGGATGCTTCGGGGTGGCATGTGACTTTGCATGGGTTCCTGCCTGAGGGCTGCTGCTTTCTTCAGCCTGAAAAATGACAGGAAGGTGTTCATGCTACCGCAAAAGTGTTGTCGTAAAAATAGTTGTCACACCAAAGGGAAGTGGGCTTTCTTCTCTTGGAAAGTGTTTTGGGTCAGGACTAACGTCCATGAAAGCAGATTGCTGACCTTAATTCACTCTTGGGAAGTAGGCACAATGTCACATTTGTTGTGTGCAAAATGGCATTCACAATCTCCGTTTGTTATCAGGCCCATCAACTCTTCTGCATGGATTTTAAGAATTATCCAGTTGAATCTCTCCTCGTATTCCCTTTGCAGCCAGGACCTATGTCTTTCACCTATATATAGGCCAGATCCTGCAGGAAATGTATACGTGGCCATCAGGGTGGAGTGAGCTGCGTGGGTTTAGAAATTTTGCATGCTTTTCACAAATGAGGAATCCTTTTGTGTGCACATTTTACTAATTGCTGGATGACCCTGCCTATTTTCTCATAGTACAGCTCAAAAGATGCTTAAAAAGCCTGTATGATATGTGGCAGGAGGTATCGGCCACATACAAAAAGATTTCTGGGAGTCTGTTCAAGTAATGCCGTAGAAAGTCAGGCAGCAAAAAACGCGTGTAGGGATTTTCAGACAACATCCTTCGACTGCATACATTGAGCATAATCTTGTGCCTATTACTTATACATATACGTGCTATTCTTCTTGAAGACCACACGCACAGTATGATGTCCTTGTGTTCTCTCACCAGTAAGCATTACATTTTGCTTATTATTTAGATTTCCTTAGTCTTAAGTGGCATTTTCTAGATTTTACAGAAATGTTCCAGAATTTATCCCTTCCAAGGTGGCATGTGCTATTTGAAATTAAACTAAAAGACATCTCTTTGATGTTACTTTTCATTCTAAACTTAGCCATCGCATGCCAAAGCCCCAGTTTTGATTGAACGCGGCTTTCTTCGTTTTTGCAAGTGTTTTTTTTTTTTAAAGTAAAGATCTTATGAAAAATTAAATTTTCATTGCCCTGTAATGTATCAGCAAGATTACACAACTCTGATTTACTGTTAGGATCGGAAATTAACTTCAAAAGACAAGAAATGGAAAGTGGTGGCTTATTCTCTCGTGGCACATTACAGCAGCAAGACAGAGCGATATAGTGATATCAGAAACGTATTTTCCCCTCAAAAGAAGAAAACTACATCAATTAATTTCTCACCTACACATTTACTTGCATTTTAGGACACTTTTTTACCTTAAGTAAACATCTGGGACAAGTCACAAGCTGATATTACTATTGTAAAAAATGCTGGCAGATAAGATGTCTGCCTTTTCTGCTACCTCCGGTGGCAGCCATTATACCCTATTATATATTTTTAAGCTAAATTACTATTGAGTGTTCTGGCTGGCATCCAACTGTGCATTTAAACCCACTCTTGACTACAAGCAGGAGTGGTCCCACTGAACCTGGTTACATGCCATAAAAGAAGCACGCGTTGAATTGCCCAACTGGGTCCGTGCCAGGGTGCAGAGCATTTTGGGGATCCAGGCCATCCCACAGTCATCTCTATGGTTTCTGAGTATCTGCCTTAAGTCATTAAATTTTTTGAAATGGCATCTCTGTTGTGGTGTCTTATCCCTCCTTCCTTCATAAAAACCTTTATTGAAGTTTCAACTCTGTCCTTAAGGCCTGATCCAGACCAGGATAGGAGGCACTACATTCACAGCAGTTGTTGGAGCTGGCTGAAGTCATCCACATGGGTTGAGGTGTCTTACTGGAAGGGGCCCTCCTCTTACTGTGCTTGATTTTAGCTCTGTGAACTTTTTTGAAAGGGACACCTGGAGAAGAAAGTAGACAGTCCTGAATGATTCACCCCCCAGCTGAGACAGTTTTGTCACTTGAAGAAGGTCCTAACACAAGAGCTTAAACAGGGCATTTAATGTTTATTCCAAGTGGGACAACTCATGGGAATACTTAACTCTTGGGCACATGTGCCCAGAATGGACTCCAACCTCAGCGTTAGGCCCTCAGGTCAATGTGTGAAGAGCATTTAATGCCTTAGAAAAGTCACTCCACAGCCCCGCACTGAGCAGTAAGTGGTCAAGGAAGAAAACACGAAGTGGAAGTGCCCGAATCAGTACTGCAGGAAAGTATGGCTGGCACAAGTAGGCCCCAGGCTTCCCCTGAGCAGGTCTTCAAAGGACCGAGTAAAGCCAGCTTCATTTTGCTCCCATTAAAAAATGCAGTCACCAAAGGAAAAGGAGGAGCCTCTCACCATTTATGTTGTAGTCCGGTGGTTAAAACCACTTGCCCAAGAAAAGCAAGACGAGTTCTCAGTTTGCCTTTGCCTGGGAGGTTCAAACCTATGTTTCCCAATTGCCATGGGAGTACCCCAACCACAAGACTGCAGGTGACGCTGGGTGGAGAAAGCATTTCTGCATTCTTTGGTCAAGCAGTGGGACCGCACAGGAAAGATGAAGAGATTCCCACGACCCTTTGTGAGGAGAAAAGGATGCTGGGGGTCTGGGACATTTCCCCTTTTCTTTTTGACCTGATGTCTGTTTATCTAGATGGAGTATGAGATTTGGATTTGGGAAGGGATTTGGCAGTTCTGGGAGTGAGTCAGGCAGGCATTTAATGAGTAAAGGGTCTTTTCCTACAGGTTCATACCCTCTATATCCTTCAAATCTCAGTCCATAGCTCTGTAGTGCAAAATACCCATGGAGCAAAAAAAAATGAAACCCAAAACTTAAGACAATCCTCTTTTTAATTACTAGGGCATGGACTCATGCTCTGCTTACAAGTCACCTTGGGGTACCATGGCTCTTTCATGTCTTTCTCTCTACTCATCGGCATAGCAATTCAAATTCCCTGAATGAGGAAATAAATGCTTTCTCTTCCCCTCCTCCCCATGCCCCGCATCTCACCCTCACCCAATAACTCGAGGTTTCGGATGGTTTCATGGGAAATGGAAACTCTGAACCCCTGGGGCTGAGGAGGGCCCGGAGCCCACTGTCCCGCTTCCTGGGTGAGCGCTTTAATCCCGAGGTGATTACAGGAGCAGAGGGCACTGGCATTGCTGTCTCCTCCTCCGCCAGCTGCATTTAAAAGAAGAAAGCAACTATGACTGCATTCTTGAAGGGTGTGATCCTGCGAGCGAGAGGTAGGTGTGTTCCCAGCATACCTCCAGGATTGGGCCCCGCAGGGGACTTGGGTGCCACTCTGCCTCACCATGCTGGATGGCAGTGGGGCTGCCCGAGCCAAACCAGGAGGCACCCAACGAGCTGAGGCACCTCCAGGGTTAGATGGTGGAAGGAGGGGCTTGGGGATTGTGATTGTTTTGGATGTTGAAATTCCCACAAGTTTTTTTTATTTTTTTTTTTGTTCAGGTGTCACCAGTAATCATTGAGGCCCTATGGCAAGGGCGGCCTCCATGAGGAGAGGTGGACACCACCAGCAAGGTTTTTGTCCCATCTAATATCAGCACCCCCCTCCAAGGTATGCTCTTCCGTTCACAAAGCACAGCGAGAAGCTACGGAGGTGCAGTAATGCAGTCACCTGGTTACGTGGAACAGATACTGACCTGAACTTATTCTTACTCACTTAAAATGATGTGTGAGCTTTAGCAGTTTGTGTTGGGCTTAAGTATACGCTTAGGTGATTTGAGCCATTAGACAGAACTTAGCTTTGAGACCAACAGCAGGCAGCTGGACTCCCATTGCCAGCTCATCCCCTTTAGACTTTAATTGCTGAGCGAGATCCACGTAACCAAGGGGCTGCAGCAGCACATTGGGCAGGATGAAGGCTGTTTGCTTTGTAAACTGGGAATTACCTCTCGGGGGACTGGTCATTACTTTTGTTTCTTTCCCTCTGTCGCTCCCTAGGAAACAAAACCAGCAACATGGGACATTAACCTGGAAAACAGGGCCATGTCTCCACTGAGATCGTACAGGATCCCTTTTAGTCTCACCTACCGCGATTCCCCAGTTTACAAGATGGAAATAGCTTTCCTGTAACTGAAGGCGTCTTTCACACACTGTTTCTTTAAATTATCATATGCAATCCCTCAAAAAGAAAGAGGCAAAGGAAACTGGGTGGGAATTAGTTGCTCCTTCACGTACATTGCACTAGTTACTGTGTGGGAGGATCATTATTTCTAATGATGATGGATGGTTCCTATATGAAAGGGTTTCTTGCCTCTGTTGTTCCCCAAGTTGGAGCAAGAAAGGGTTACTATTTTAATGAGAGAAGTTGAAATACAATTTATTGAGAGGGATGAAAAAGAAGAACCATAAAAGCTGAATCAAAACAAATGGAATGCTTTACCTGATCACTTTTATGGCGTTGCTGCTTTCATAATGCAGACACACACACACACAAACACACACACACACACGCTGCCACCGCGCTTTGACTTCAACTATTTTGTGCAATCTCTTTTTCCCCCTTGTATCTTCAGAAAAGACAGTTTTCCCCAAAGAAATATTTCCAAGGCGTATTTTTAACTCAAAACACAGAGGGGAAAATGTGTCTACAAAAGCTTATACGCTGACAATTTGTTCCTCTTTTTTAATAGCCTGCTGATAGAGACAGTCTCTGTTGCATAATGACAGAAACCCGAAACCTTATCGTACCTATATGCCGCTATTATTTGGAGTCCTGAAGGTGCCAAAACAATGGAAAAGAACGTGCTAAACAGGGACCCTCATATAAATACAAAACCTCCAGAATAAAAGCATCAGTTTATTCCAGTCCGCACTCAACTGATTAAATTGAGGAGTTGTCACGAAGATAGATAGATAAATAGATTGATCATATAATTTTTTTTAATAATTGCAGCCTTCAAACTTAACACATTTTGACAGGAGAGTATATTAAAAGCCATTAAAACAGCTGTTTTGCTGTAGGGAATATTACTTGTGGGTTGAATGCAGAGATATGTGTAGGTATTTATTCAGTAATCAATCATAGAGAGAAAAGACCTCGAATTTCAGTTGGAAGTTTTTATTTTTATCCTTTTCCTTACTACTGGTCTTTAAACCTGCTCTGAGGAAAGCTATACATGCCCGGCTGGTGCTCATCAAAAGCAAGCAATCACAGCTAAATCAGCATGCAAAATGCCACTCAACCTTGGGCCTTTATTAAAATTTGCTGGGACTCAATTTGAGATAGCGATCGTTCTTATTAAAAAGCAAAATGTAAGATAGTTTTTTTATATAAATCTCTGGATGGAATGGAATTGTTAATCAGCATAGGCTGATGTGATTTCTCTGTTGCAAATCCTGCCGAGGGCTCAGAAGTGGCACATTACCATAATTCCTAGGCTAGAGCTGGCAGCTTGAAAAAGACCTGCAAGAATCTTTAAAATGCTTAAGCAAAGCTGTAAGTCACAGCAAACAACACACGCTGGGGACGGTTACCACAGGTTCTTCGTCTTATATAACGAAGTTTCTTCCTTCGGTCTATTTGCCCTTACCACAATTTGCTGTTTCGCTGGGTAATTGTTTATATTTTCGTATGAAAAAAGGGCAACAACAACAAAACCCCAGATCTAACCAAAGCTCTGTGATTTCCCCTAAAAAAACCTTCCTATCTTCATACAAGCCTCTCTGCTGTATTGCGAATTTGATATGTGAAATCACTCGACCATATATGTATATACATACATATTTTTAATTTGAAGCTATCGCCAATAATTTCAGGATCAGTTTAGCACCTTTCCTTTTCCCCTGTCCTCTGCTGCTCTTACGCGGGTGTATTTCAGCCCCGAAGTGTCTGCGGTAAAGAGATCCCCATGAATATTTTGTATATTCATTTAAAAAATATTATTGACCTATTTGTTATCCCAGGCCCTAATAGAATCAAGCTATTACTATTACTAATAACGAATGATAAGTAATGCAAATTACAATTATTTTGTAAGGTGGAAAACGATGCCGATCACTGCAAAAAGAAAACTCCTCATCTGAACTATGCTTTGCCAGTAGAATTATGATTTATCTTTAATATTGCTATAACAAAGTCCGCTGTCGTGACTACGTTCGACACTGCACAAACGTATAGCAAAGAACACTTTTTCTGTATACGTTTTATTCTGTCTGTAAATACACACAGCCAGGGTTCATAGCAAGTAAAGCACAGTCCACGCAAATGTCATACTACCTCACTGGCAACCCGTTTTGGAGGCTATGGCATCAATAGGAAGTGTTTTCATTGACTCGGACGCTTTTGGCTCAGGATCCAAGACAGACGGTTGGCTGCTTTCTTCTTGTCTTTAATCAGGAATGCACAAGAGGCAAAGGAAACAAAGAGCCTTTTAGTGAGGTACTTCTACCTTGATATTGCCGGTCCAAACCCAGCCTAGGCCAGCAAGGGACAAAAGTAATTTTTTTCCCCTGATTTTATTGTTAGTTAGGGGTCTGGGAAATAAAGATGTTACTCACAGTCCAGTTCTCATGGGAGATGTGTCCACCTAAGGAACGTACCTCCTCCCCGGGGGTTTGTTGAGGTGTTCTGCGTTAAGATGCCAAAAACTCATTGCACAAAGAGTGAGCTACCTGTTGACCTGCAGAGCAGCCTTTGCAAACTGATGCATATGGAAAGAGAAACTTGTTCTGATGCTGAGTCTTCTGTACCTGCCTTGAAGATTGTGAGAACAAATCGGTCATAGATTGCTGCCTGATAGTCACGAGCAAATTTTAATTCCAGCATGCAGGCACTCCCTTTGGAAGGGAAAGACAGGCTCAATTGCACATGGAGAGACAGAATTGCAACCTTGCAAAAATCAGAGACTTTGTTTCGAGAGCCAAACAAAATTGAATGTGTTCCCCCCACACACATACATACACTATCATCAAATATTATCAATTTAATTGCTCGGCTCCTGCAGCTGTGAGCACAATATATCAGCTTGGCTGGAATGGAATTTGTAATTCTGTAAGACACGTTCGAAAATAAAATACTGAGCTAAATTCTCAGCTAATGAGAATCAGCATAGTTCCACTAACCTCAGATAAGCTACTGAGCAAGTAGGAATCGTTCGAGTTCCTCTGACTTAGTTGGAAAGCCTTCACTCGATTCAGCAGAGGAATATAAATTTACTCCAAGAATTTGTGTTTCTGTGCCTTTTCAGGATCTGATATATAACCAGTGCTTGGAATGAACCAGAACAATGTGATATAGCCCAGAAGATCTTCTCTAAACACCAGCAGCTCTGCCATGTATCTGTGCTGGCGAACGCACTGTCACGGGATGTTGTGAACACTTAAAATCTACATGGTTTAGGGGGGCCACTGGAGAAGCTAATGGAAGAGAAGGCTATTTCAGGTTGTTAAATATAAGGACATGATCTCTGGATCAGAAAGTCTCGATCTGCAAATTGCTGGCATATTAGGGAAGTACCGTCATGTGCCCGCACTTTTCTTATATTCTCCTCCACGCATTTGCTTTTGGCCTTTTTTAAAACAGGATCCCAAGCTGTGAGGAACTCTGCTCTGGCCAAGCTTTGCTGTTCTTATATTCTCCAAAAAATTAATTATGAACCAGAACTTTTTTCTTCCTCACCAGGGCTTTTGCCTCCTCTTCCCCGACTCTAACACACACTTTCCCCTTTATTTTGAGCACAGAAATGGAAAAGTGGCATTTAAGACAATAAATAGAAGATCATAAATGCCACATACCCATTTTCAGCTATTCCAGGAACAGGGCGAGAATGGGAATTTTTACCCTGTGTAAATTTCCCGCTCCATAGAATACTTTTAGCTCACAGAGCTGCAGTAAAAGTAATTTTATGAATCAAGCAGAGTATTCCCATCTTCCAGGCTTTAATCAAAGTATTGTCACTAAAGATGAAGTCTAAATTGTCTATACCTATGATATAAATATATGCACATATATATATGTATACATATATACCACATATATATTGCATATCTATATTACTAGAAAAATGGATTCTTTTCTTATGTCAGAGTCAGTAATTTGTGTCTGCACAAAGCAGATGAGAATAATAACACCTTTCACTTCTTTTGCTGTGTTATTATTGATTTCCTTAGGTGCAAAACAGTGAATTGGGCCCTTTACATTTAATTCTGTGTCTTTCCCAACTAATGCCATGTGGCCTATTTGAGTGAAAGTTTAGCATTCTTGAAGGGTTATGTAAATGTATACGTTAGTGAATAAACAGATGGTCTTTAATGAAAAACATCTCCTTTTCATGAGCTGTGTCACACTGCTTTGATTCTTCATTTGTAGTATCAGATCTTTGATGTAATGGAAAAATGCATAGAGCTGAGTTTATACAGTCCAAATTTTGGTGGACATCCCTTAGAAAAGTAGGAAAATTTACACTGCATCAACTAGTGGTAAATGAACTAGCGCAGCCGATTTTTCATTGTTAGTGCTTGAGAACAAAAAGGTGCAGATTTTGATCCAAGGATCTTTGGCTGCCCAGCAGATCTGTTTTCTGGGCATCAGAAGTGCCTGGATAGATCTAGGAAAGCGGCCTCATTTTTCAATTTGAAACAGCAATCAGATTGGAAGAGACAGAAATTATCTCTCGGGGGGGGGGGGGGGAAAGAAAAGAAAGAAAGAAAGAAAGAAAACAAACACAAAGCCAAAGGAAAAACCCGAACAACCTACAACCTAAAACCTTAGAGATGCTTTGTTTATTTCCATTTGCGTCAAGTCAAAATGGAACAGGAGTTTAGATGCCTGTGCTGCGTTTATTTTTTTTTTTTTTGAATGACTGTATTTTTTTTAGAATCAGGTTACGCAGCTGGACTTCACATTGCATTTGCTGCGGCTGCTTCATCAGAAATGCTGGTAGTATTTGTCAGCCTGGAAGTGTCTTGAGGCTGCTTCTGAGAGATACAAGGAGGCAACTGATAAGGAGAGCATCAGAAGGGCAGTTAATTGCCTCCAGTCTCTCGGTGCCGGGGAATATTTAAAATCTATGGGATTAAAGGCAGATTAAAAACTGTGGAAGCAGGAGCCCAATAGCGCTGAAAGATCATAATCAGCAAGGGTAATGGCAGAGCAAAAATGAATGTGGCAAATAAAATGACAGATAGGAAATTCAGATCCGCTTCTAATGCTCGAAGTTCCATCTTGTAAGCACAATTCATCTACGTGTAAATCATTTTTTGGCTTCAAGCTTATCAGCCAATCGGTGAATTAAAAATGCTCTTTCCTTGGAGGATTAAAGAGGTTGATTGAAGTCAGTGTGAAAACTGGCTAATAAGTCTGGAAATGTCAGGAGGGTGCTTCATAGGAACTCAGTGTACTTTTTCTATCAGTGCTATGAAACAGGAAGTTTGAAAAGCTCTGTAGTTCTGTTACTTTGAGAAATGCTTTTGTGTTGATTTTTTTTTTTTCTTCTCTCCCGTGTGTCAGAGTGTCATGCAGAAATATTTTAATTTGCAAGATGAACGGTGATAGATGCAAATGTTGAAAAATGAGATTGGGAGAATTTGCTAAAATATGCAGAGAAGTAAGAGAAATTTCATTTCAGAAAGCACAGCGAATGCATATCATGGCAATGGGAAGTTCTAGGTTGCAGGCCATGAACTGCTTAGACATGTTCCACCTTGGAGGGGATGTTTAAACTTTGCTCCTTTTCCGTGCCTAAAAATCTAGCGTAGGTGGTAAGGCCAGAGATTGCGCTAAGGCAGTCTCTCTGCTAAATATGAGAGCTACCAGGGCATCTCCAACTACGTGCCTATATGAAAACACAGGCTCCCATATGACACCAGGGTTTTCAATCACTGCTATTAAAAACTGAACAAGCATTTCAGAGCTTTACATGCAAAACCAGTGCTGTTAGTATTTCCACAGCCAGTGTTTCCATCTGCAGTGCCCACACTGGTAAGTGCAGATATACCTATATGGATGTATTTAGAGAATTTGACCGTAGTTGTCAGTTCCTAACATTGGCTGGACTGTGGGCTAATAACCTCTCTTTGTCTCAGCCCCAAATGGCAAAGGAAGCCAAAAAATGTCCACAAACAAGTAAAAGTGAATTTTCTGGAGGGAAAGCTGCTACCTGCAGCTGCAAGATGTCTGGTGCTGAGTATACCAGTTTCTCTCCTCTTGAGCTCAAGGGAGGAAGAAGTTGAGGGATGTGTTCGTGGGTATTAATCCTATCTTTCATTAGCATAAGGGAGCATTAGCTCTTTGGGTTGTTAAAGCCATGAAAAGCAGTGAATGAATGAGGATGCTGATGGGGTAAGAAAGGAATTGATCATTTAAGTCTCAAGGACTGAGCCTAAGACTACCCCAGCTCACTGTCACCACTGTCCCGCCCAGACAAGTTGTTGTCCTGCATGCTGGCAACACCGCTCTGTCCTTTCTCACCTACCCCCATGAGCCAGATGTGGCTGTTTGGCCCAGTCTTTCAGTGGAGGCTTACTGGGAGCCCCATGCTTTGGCAGAAGCTTTGGGCTGGGATTCTACCTTTTGCCCCAGGTACATGACCCACTGCATGGACCCAGCAGGATCAGATGCCCCCAGCCTGTCCTCTCTCTCATGTGAGCCTGGGGAATATTGTCTTATTCAGCAAACAAAAGAAAAAAAAAAAAGAGGATAACTCGCTGGAAAGAAATCTTGCTTATGATCAGGTTTCAGGGCCCAGAAAATGTCAAAATCAACATGCATGGATGCTTACCTGCTTCTAATCTGTAATGTTATTTACTATGTCTCATTCTTGGTCTTGGAACACCAAATTGGCAAGCTGACCCATGTTTTCATTTACTGGTTCGTTCATAACCACAACTAAAGAAAGAACAGAGATGCCCACAGATTCATATAACCCCTGTCAAAAACGGTATCCCAAAACTCTCTGCAGGACCTTGATTCCCGAGTCTTTGACACAGGCACCTCCGGGGAGGAGAGGCAATGGGAGATACTGGATTCCTCTCCCTACCGCAAGATGCGTTTCTGTTCTTTTTTGCCCAATGACTGCTTTTCATGTAAAAGGTGTTAACTAGTGCAACTCTAACCCAGAGCTCATGTCGGCCAGCTGAGAGCTTAACCGCTAGACTGCTGAGCGGTGGTCTATGTGCGTCTGGGTTACGGGAGGTTTCTTTGATCTCCTTATGCCCCCCGGAATGCATTTCTGCACAGCTTCAAGAAGAAGAGGCGGCTGCACATCCTATCTCCCCAATCTCAACCTCACCTTACCCCCGTTGGTTCGGGCCCTCTCTTGGGAGGTGGGAAATGTGGTTTGGATCCCTCCAGGCTGAAGAAAGCACTGAAGCCAGGTTCCTCACTTCATGGGCCAGCGCTTTCGCTAGCTCATCTCCTAATAAAAAAAAAAAAGGAATAAAAAAAAGAAGGTGTGTGCACCCCTGTCTTGGTCCGCGTTTAAAAAGAGTGAGCAAAGCTCGGTTCTGAGAGCTTCCAGATGTCTCCCCTCGGGAGTGGGCTCGGCCCTCTGGAACCTAAGTGGAGGGAGATATTTCGCTTTGCAGACCTGATTCACGTACCTTAGGACGGGTTGGAGTTTGGGCACACCCTGTGTGCTCAGCGTTTCCAAATTGGCTTGCTTTCAGCGGCTTCCGATGCACCGCGCGGAGTCTCGCCCCGGGGCTGCTCCCTGTTGTGGCAGACTTCCTGGTTTTAAGCCTCCAGGCTGGAGGCTGTAGCAGGACCAGAGAGGAGGTGTATGGAAGTGCTCCACTCTAAGATAACTAATGCTCCTTATGCATCAGGCAGGGAGAGCCCAGGGGCCTAACGCGGCACTTTGAGTTTCCGTTTTGGGGCCAAGCACCAAAAAAATTAGCACTTAAGTCCTTTCCTTGGATCTAGTGTTTAGTTTTCAATGTGGGAGAAGCCTCTGCAGTAGCTCACTGCACCGTGTATTTTCTCTGACTACTAGGGTGAGATTATGGGAAATATTTAGACTTACAATGGAGAGGAGAGCCTGGAAAGCTTTTCCAAATCTCATGGATGAGATCTTCAAAGGTACTGCAATCAGCAGGACTTTAGGTACCTGGTTACTTCTCTGCAGTCACTTCCGCACTGGGTGCCTGTGTATGGCTGAAGGTGAACAGGTATCTTTATAAATATGGCCCTGAATGTCCCTGGGTACATCTCTCTGGCGCATTTTGTACAAAGCCACAAGTTTGGCTTAGCCAAACTCTGCTTTGTGTCCAGTCCTGCGCTAAGTTTTGGGCATGAACCCTACCATGCATGACCTGTATGATGCCTGCCATGACCATACGGGCATCTCACACGGCCTTGTTCCAGCATCTGTCATCTTGGGCTTCCCTCTTGAACAGTCTTGGATCTGCCATCCATAAGGGCAGACAGGAGTTGCTGATAGAGTCTGTCTTGGCAGTGCCTGTGTAGTGTGGATGTCCACAGATGAACTATGAGCTTCTTGTGAATGGCAGACCCCTGAAAAGAGGTGTGTCATGATTTCTTCAAATGTTGCAGCATTTCAGTTTGGAGTTAGCTTGTAACTATACCATAACTACGCAGGCAGGCAGGCAAGATACTGTCTCTGTGCATAGTACCTCGACCAAATGGCTGTTAGACCAATGCTGACTTTTGGCTGATGTGGGTCTGTTTCTGCATCAGCCAAAAGAGAGATGTCCACAAAGGCATCAAAATTTTGCGTTCTTCCCAGCCTGGGCATCACTGAGTTGTGTCATGTCACTGTTGTTCAGATGTGACTCTTTTTGGCTGTATAGATGGCACTTTACTATGGCAGAAACAGTTGAGGGCTGTTGGGCAGGAGGAATCTTGCAGAAATGATTAAAAGCTGTGAGAAAAGAGAGATGCTGCAATTAGCTAGCTAGCATGAGGTCGAATTCTTCCTTCAGACATGGTACTCTCCCTTAAAAAAAATAATTAGCCTAGCAACATCAGAAGGAGACGGCGAAGGGATTGGAGCCCTTCCCTAAAACTACATGTGGCAAAGAAAACATGGTGTTTCTGATACCATTCTTCTCCAGTGGGACACCTGCCGAGTTTTTAATGGTACATCCCATAAAGGAGACTAGATCAGAAATACTTAGGACTGATAAGGTGAAGAAAAGTAGCTTATGTGTGATGTGGCAGAGGATGCACAGAGAAGGGCAGTGTGGCCAAAGGAACACAAAAAGGAAAGGTCTTTGGACCTGCCTTCAAGGTTGAGGACTGGGGTAGAAATACACTGTTGGGAGACCTTTTTCCATTCTGTGTTTTCACAGTGTATCTCAATTTATGAGATTATGATCAAGTGACCAAGGCCTACTTCCCTGCACAAAAATTGTCTTAGCCTTTAGAGAGAGTGAGATTAGAACTCTTTAACTGTGGATGATGTTAGTGACAATTACCCCAACTGACCACTGCCTGTGAGTGCCCACAAACATCTACCATAGTTCTCCAAATATCTATAGTTTAAGCTAGAGGTAACTTGGTTTGGACCACGAGAAGTAACCTTAAGGTGCCTCAAGTTTACCTCAGGGTACCTGTGATCTTAAAATAAGCTGAGCTTCAAGAGGTATAAATAATAATAATAATAATAATAATAATAATAATAATAATAATAAACAACTGCAACTCCCTGGATTCAGCTGGACTTACGTGTCAGGAATCATCCTTAATAATGGTGTGCATTAACAAAATTATTATCTGATAACAGCGATTTTCCATACACTTATTATATTAGGTAATCAGAAAAAACAGAAAGCTGAGGTTTTTAAGACCACCTGACAAACAGGAACACCTCACTCCTTATCTTTGTAATCACAGCTCCACAACCAGCTCTCTGGGACCGGCTTTTCAAAGAGGAGTACTGACCTCTGGAAAAAGAGAAGGACTTCCATCGGACTGATAGGCTGATGTTATTCCATGGGCTGAAATCCACCCATGGGTGCCACGAGTGTGTGTTGAGTGTAGAATTTGGACAAGAGCTTACAGTTTCTGTCCTGCTGTCTGAGAAGGGCATAAGCTAATGTTGCTTTCAATGACTTGTACATGTCTCTGAGCTTTCTGACTTTTGGTGGGCAGGTTGGCCAAGTGCTTCACAGGTTGCTTAGTAAACATGATTGATAAATCTTTCTGTAGCAAATGCCCAGGGACACAGCCTTCAGATTCGTTTGATTAGCTATTGCTGGCTTTTCTGTAAACGTGGGGCTGCTACCACATTTATCTTTTATATTTTTGCTACCATAACGCATGCAACCTGGCATGAATATGTCACTCTGACTCAAATACAGGAACGAAGTATTGAGGAATGTGGCGCGGCAGGTGAATTCTGCACAGCTCCCCTGTGGTTAGCTTTGTACCCCTTTCCCTCCTTCCTCTTCCCTTATGCCTTCCTCCCCACCACGGGGAGAGGCTTTTCTTCCGAGCTCTGGGTCCATGTCTCAGCCTCCATTCATCTCTCCGAAGAGAATAAACTGACTCCAAACTGCAGTGGGGCTGACTGCAACAGCAAAACCCATAAAGAGCAAAACCCTTCTCCTCCTCTTGTGAGGGCTTTCCTCGCTCAATCTGTCCCAGAGGGGTTGAACGCCTTCTGCCACCTTACTCTTGAGACATTAAGACCTTGAAATTTGAAAGAGGAGTGGCGTAGTCTGGAGAAAAATGGACCTGTGTTCTAACCCATGCAGCTTGCGATACGCACATTGTCGGGTGATAACAAAGGATTTACATAGGATTTACATTTTTCTTAGGGGACGTTTAGTGGAAAGGGAGCAATCAGTAGCAATGACAGATGAATCCATTTGGCGGCAAAGGCTGCCGCTTTCACACAAATAACAGGCTTTTTCTTAATCTACAATTTGTCACTGTTTATTCGGCAGTGCAAGCCTTTTAATTGCCCTACAGCATCCTGGGTTTGTGCTCCTTGGGAAGCAAGGGAGTAGTTTGAGGGAGTTAGAGGGCATTTCTGCCTCTCGCAGAAAGCTAGAAACCTGAACAGGGATTTCCAGAGTTCAATCAGTTTTTCTGGGTGAGAATATAGGTGTAATGTGAGTTGATCTGTCGTGACTCATTCGCAGGCACGGTGCAGGAGGAAACAGTCTGGCTCCCATCAGCAGTTGGCAGGTTGGCATCGGTCCCCTCGCTGCTCAGTGCTTGCTTTGCAGTGACTGATGCTGAAGTGGATTCACAGCTTTTTATTCATCTTCTCAGCTCCTATTTAGCTCCCGACATTAGAACTATGAAAATCATAGAATCATAGAATCATTGCCCAGGTGGCCAAGAAGGCTAACAGCATCCTGGCCTGCATCAGGAATAGTGTGGCCATCAGGACTAGGAGAGTGATTGTCCTGCTGTACTTGGCACTGGCGCGGCCACTGGTGAGCGGTGTTTTTGGCAATGTTAAGTTTATGGTTGGACTTGATGATCTTAAAGGTCCCTTCCAACATAGACAATTCTATGATTCTGTGATTCTGTGATTACGGTTGGAAGAGACCTTTAAGATCATCAACTCCAACCGTTAACCTAGCACTGCCAAGTTACTACTAAACCATGTCCCTCAGCACCACATCTACACATCTTTTAAATATGTCCAGGGATGGTGACTCCACCTGTAGCCTGTTCCAATACTTGAAAACCCTTTCGGCGAAGAAATTTTTCCCAATATCCGTCCTAAACCTCCCCTGGTGCAACTTGAGGCCGTTTCCTCTTGTCCTATCACCTGTTCCTTGGGAGAAGAGACCGACCCCCACCTCGCTACCCCCTCCTTTCAGGTAGTTGCAGAGAGCGACAAGGTCTCCCCTCAGCCTCCTTTTCTCCAGGCTGAACACCCCCAGCTCCCTCAGCCGCTCCTCACAATACTTGTGCTCCAGATCCCTCACCAGCTCCGGTGCCCTTCTGTGGACACACTCTAGCACCTCAGTGTCTTCCTTGTAGTGGGGCCCAAAACTGAACACAGTATTAGAGGTACAGCCTCACCAGTGCTGAGTACGGGGGGATGATCACTTCCCTAGTCCAAATCCATCTAGTTGCCCCTCCTTCTCCAGGAAGGCAGAGAGGACAGGAGAGGAACTTCAAGCAGACAGCTGCCCATCAACTTTACTCAGTCCTGCTTGACTTAATGCCATGTTTGCGTCTAGTTCACCCCTTGGTGATAGGGATACTTTTATCCTGGCTTCTGTTCCCTGCTCCAAATGTTATTTCTGCTCCTGTCATTTGTAGTCTCTATCATTATAGAGTACTGATTCAACCTCTAACTGTAGGGAGTGTTTGGGAATAGTGATTCCTGCCTTAGGGTTGTGGATAAACTGTGTGAAACCGCCAAGATCTTTCCAGAGCTGGGGGTTTCTGCTGAACGCAGACAATGGATCTAATGCTGTATAGCTCTGAGTGTCTGTGTCATTTGCCTCAGAGCCAAATCAACACACAGCACTCCTCTCCCCAAAATGTCTCCACTCAAGTAATGAAATGAGATCTGCGTCTCTTTTATTTTAATGACCACTGCTTGGTTTAGGCAATTGCCCACTCCCCTGTTAGCTTATTTATATAATTCTATTTTGGGGTGTCTCTGGAAGATGACAAATATTATTCAGGAGAGGGTGCCTAATAACCAAACACAGTTGTGAATCCACATGGCAGCTGATGTTTATTCTAAGCAAGTAACCAGCTTCAGCATGGTTCAGGCTGACCAAGCGCTCAGAAAGCAAGAAATGCAATATTAAGGTTGGAAAGTCATACAGAGGATAATCCATCTGGACCTTTAACCTCCTGTATATATGCCTGAAAGTGCCTTCTTATATGACTGCAGGTTCTTTGCCCCACAATGCAACTTCGACTATAATATGAATGTAAGCATAAGTAGACTATTATATGCAACCGTGTTTTCATGCTTGGTTGGGCTATTGAGTTTCAATCAGATTTATGTGTCAAGCTAAGTTTGGGGAAATGCTTGTTTCCTTTTTCTTTTGTTCCTATATATACATCTGTATGTAATTAGATAAACTTTCTTCCACTTTGTTCTGAATTAGAATTATTTCAGGAAATGTAGTGTATTTCAGAGAAATATGAACTGAAAATTCCCTTCAGAACAGAACTTAACACGACAAAACAAACCCCTTATTCAATGTATATGCAGAACGGTATCTCAGCTGCAACCTTCGTATTAACCCCAGTAGTGGTCAATGTCTGCAATGGGCTGCAGATCCTTCTCCTGTCTAATGCCTTGGCCAGAATCTTCATCAGTCGCTGTAGTGGATATAGCTCTTCCCTCGTGGAAGCAAGAAGGTGTATAGAGAATGAGAAGGGGATTTTCAGGAACAGAAAGGAGGGGCTTACAGTTAAGGAAGCTGAATGCTCATCTGGAGAGAGGAACTCTGCCCCTGTTGATGTTGCTAAGGTCCTTGGAGTGATGAATGAACTCCTGGAGTCCCTTTATTTCATGCGCTAGGATACTTGTTTAGGACTCTTTGGCTTCCTTTGCAAGTGTGATGAGCCATTATTGTGACAATTAGAGTTGATGGGATCTGTGTCTGAAACAGGAAAAACTTTTACAATGCTAAGGTCTTAGAAAAGTCATGCTCTAGAGGTCTCAAATGAGGCAACTAAAATCAGTGGTCATCCTTGACAATCTAGTTTGACTTCAGTCTATTATTCTCAAGTACACCGGGGGAACAGTAACACTCTTGTTTTTGATCCAGTCAGTTAAAATGGGAAGCGTTTCAGGTTTTCTTGTCTGAGCATATAACCTCTACCACAATTTGACTATAACCTTTTCTGCTACCTCTAAATGGTAGTGGAATGCAGATCCAATTATTGCTATTATTTCTACTGTTATTTTTACTCCTGCTTTTATTTAAAATATGATCATTACTATTATTATTTACAATTGTAATGTGATCTTTATTGATTAGTACCACCAATATTGCTATGAATAACAGTGGTTGTGGCTTTTCAGACCAGCTCGGGTAGGATTATTGCTGACGATCTCAGCTGAGAAGTAATGGACAGGGGCAAATGGTCTTTCCTTGAAGATGGAGTGAATAATCTCTTGGTCACAATCAGGGCCAACTGGCAGAGAACTGTGAGCAATGTTTGTTCTTGTCTTTCTTTATTCTTGCTTTTCTTCTCCTCTATTTCCTGCTATATTCAAATAAAGAAAATTCGCCTAGAGGTGGATGAAGACTGGGTGTTACATGAGCCAGTGATGTGCCCTTGCTACAAAGAAGACGAATGGTCTCCTTGGCTGCTCTAGCTAAAGTATTGCCAGCAGGTCGAGAGAGATAATCCTTCCCCTCTACTCTGCACTGCTGAGGCCACACCTGAAGTACTGTGTCCAGTTCTGGGCTCCCCAGTACAAGAGGGATATGAACATATTGGAGAGACCAATGAAGGGCCACGAGCATGATGGAGGGACTGTAACATCTCACATATGACAAAAGGCTGAGAGAGGCGGGACTGTTCAGCCTGGAGAAGAGAGGGCTCAGGGGAATCTCATCAGTTTATGTAAATGCCTGAAAGAAAGGTGAAAAAAGGACAGGCCAAGCTCCTTTCAATGGTGCCCATTGACAGGACATATGGGCATAAAAGGTTCCCTCTGAACACAAGGAAACGCTTTCTCGCTGTGAGGGTGGCTGAACACTGGCACAGGTTGCCTGAGGATGTTGTGGAATCCCCATTCTTGGAGGTGCTCAAAAGCCATCTGGCTATGGTCCTGGGCAGCTGGATCTAGGTGTCCTGCTTGAGCAGGAGGTCTGGACCAGGTGATGTCCGCAAGTCCCATCCAAACTCAAAAAATCTGTCATTCTTTGATCCTGTGATCACAGACAGGGTTAAAGTCCTGCTGCCTCTCCCTGTTCCCCACACTGGGAACCCTTGTCCTTTTTTGTTGGGGATCCACAGGGAGTTGAGGTCAGGCTAGGACATCTCACGTGTGCAGCTTTGCAGCTGCTCTTCCTCTGGCTTTGGGGATCTAAGGAGAAGCTATGGCACTGGGCAGGGCAGTTGCTGGGCCTTTGTGAATCACTGAGCGCCTGGGGGCAAAGGAGACACCTAACGGTGGCACCTGAAGCTTCCTCTGGCTCCTCCTTAAAACTGCACCTGGATAAGATGGACTTGGAAATGATGGACCATTTTTTTTATTATTACTTTTTGTTCATAGGCTAGGTTTGCTGTGAAATGCAGTTTCAGCTCTCATGAAATTACTTGCACTCTTCAGGTCAAATCTACTGGTAACTTCATCTAGGAGATTTATTTGCAGAGTAACTTCACCAAAAACTGAAGGTGACATAAGAAAAGGACACAACTGTTTCACCAGGTGTTGCTCAGCTGCTGGCATTTTTGTGCCAGAATAGGCAAAAGCAGCTTCAGTTTTTCTTCTTTCTTGGAGAGTGCCCATGCTGTTGGGTATGAAGGAGAGTGAATGTACTCAACCCCTCCTGTCTAAAATGCCATATTTCATGTGAATATGCAGTCACAGAGAACCCAAAGACAAAGTGCTAACCATCACCCTCAGGAATTAGTCCATTCACTTTCTATGTTGACTGGTATTTAAATATCTTTTTCGAGATTGGAACAGATCCAAGGGAAGGAATTAAGAGCAGTGTGCTCCCATAGCACTCCCCAAGGAAGTGAGTATTATATTTGGTGAGGAGTTAGCTGAATCAGGAAGAAAGTTGGATTTGAGCAGATGTTTCCCAACCAGCTGCTGAGTAGCCTAGCCTCTGGGCTGGAGGGTATCCGAGGGCAGCATGATCTCTACCTCTCTGGAACCATTCCACTTGGCAGGCAATAACTCAGAGCTCACACAGACAAAGGGCCAGGGTGAGTCACCAGTCTGCTGATTAGGCTGCTCTCCTGGGAGGGAGGCACCTGGATCCCAGATCCAGGTTAGGGCTGCAAAGTGGAACAGCATCAACTGGGAGGGATTGGAAATACATAATGCTGCCTGCTCAGGAGGCTCTTCTTGCGTGGGAGGCACAAGTTTGAATCCACTTGGAGAAGGGAGAGAGTTTAACTCAGGTCTCCTAAAACCTGAAGGAAAGCTCTTATCACTACCTTATAATTATGGGCATGGGATGGCTCTTTGGGCATGGAATAGCTCTTCAGCCACTGGGTGCTGAGGCATACATTTGAACTTGTTTTTCTTAAAAGCGATGGAAAATCACTACTTTTTTTTTTTTGATCCACTGGGACATTCTGCGGAGAACAGAACAAAATGTGACTTCTAGTCCTCCTTTCTGGGCAACTTTTTTTAAAAAAAAAAAAGAAAAAGAAAAAGAAAAAACCGCAAACAACTGCATTAGGGCTTTTTACCTGCAGAACAGACTATTATTCACACTCCTCTGCCTGGCAATGCCATACCCTGGAAAGTGATGAGAACATGCTTTCATGTGCAGCTGGGCACACTATCTTTGGGAATGGTCTGATGGACTGGGAGCCACTGGGATGGTCACAGAAAAGTTTAATGGGCCTGGAAGAACTTGTAACTATGGAAAGAGAATGGGAAAGCTGAGGATGATTCAAGTCGAACTCAGAGGGTTATTCTGAATTGACTCTTCTGTAAAAAAGATTTAAAAAAAATGGCCAAAATTATTTATTTTTGTCAATCCTATAAACTGCGTAAAGGGGAGTCTCCTTGCCTTTACCAGAAGTGATCTGAAAGATCCTATCTGGTCTACCTCTGTCAGCTTGGCATTTTTGCAGTAGTCAGTGGTTGCACAAAACTGGCCAATTTTTCCATATATAGTGTTGCTAAATTACCCTTTCTGGTTTTGTTTTATTACCCCCTCAGAGCAATGATCTCACCGATCAGTGTTGTGTTGCTCTTCGGGAGTGGCAGGGGTGGAGTGGGGTGGGACGAGCAAAGCCCTGAGCTTTTTCCAGAGTTCCCTGCATATGCAGAACATTTCATTGTCTTCTCTAACACGCCCTCACCTTTCACACAGACTGGAATTTGACACACCGGGTTAGAGAAAGAAAGTGAGGAAAAAAAAAAAAAAAAGAAAAAAAAAAAAGAAAAGCACAACAGAAGAAAAAACCCAGCAAACAAGATCTTATCACGGAAAATATCCATCCACCCTCCTGATAATAAAAAAGGCCTCAGGTAAGGAAAATAAAAAAATGACTCTAATGAACATTCAAAATTAACATGCAAATACATCCATGATTCCTGGCAGAGATGGAAAGATTGAACATAGCCCTCTTCCAAAAAGGCAATTTTTACACTTCTTGAAGAAGGGAAATTTTATCCCGATTATTGATGGTTTTGCATTGTCTTAAGAAGGTTTTCTTCTCTGTTGAGGAAAGCTCTGTATACTCCTTCTCCCTCACCCCACCCCATACCCCACATTCATTTCACCAGGTGGCATGACGAAACCCTCCAGATCAAGGCAGGTTTCATCAACAAGGCTTCATGCCATGCCACCCATAATTCATCCCAGCCTGCTGTGGCTTTCTCCCAGCAAGCAGTACCTCTTGCAAAACCAGCCCCAGTCTCATACTCCTTCCAAACTCGTGTTCCTGAGCACCAGCAATAGAAGTGCATGAATCACTAAGAGAGCGTACAGACCTTCGCTCCACTCCGGCCAGTTTGTGTCATTGCCTTAATGTTAATTACATGCCATAATATGTGCATTTAATTTCCGTGGTGTTTCAATTAAATTAATCAGGCAATTAAAATTAATTAAAATTACAGAAATCACCTGCAGAAGTGCTTGAAATGTGGGGGAGGGGAAGGGAGGGGTTGGGAGGGAGCTGGGAACGTAGATGGCTGTGTTTTCACAGACCTTCCTTCCCTTGATTAATTTTGGGGATAGACTTTTTCAGAGCAGGTTATTTAAGGATTTAAAGCCCGTTCCAAGGCCCATTGAAGCCAATGGAAATCTTTCTATTGGCACTGATAGGCTTGGGACCAGGCCACTAGCCCCGAGTGCTCAGGATAGAGATTTAAAGGGCAGGTGATGAAAGACATAATGCTCAGCAGAAATCCCTCAAGGCCTCTGAGGAGCAAGGCCAAGGGCCCTGAAGTACTAAATCAGGGTCAGATTTTGAAAGGCCACCGGTTAAAGACGAGGATGGTGTCTGTGGGAGTTGGGTGCGTCAGTACTTCCAAGGATCTGGGCTGGAGATGTACTCTAAGAAACTTAAATGTGTTTTAAGTGTCAACGGACTTTTAAAACATGACCAAACTCATCCCACCCTGAACTCCCACTGACTTCAGCAGCCAGTGAGAAGGGAGTCCTAATTTCACAGAGGTGATTCAGGCCTCCTGAAGTCTTGGGCAAGTTACTTATCCCCTCTTTAGCAGCTCCCTTCAATTAAGGAGGGATTAACACATTCAGTTGCTTCATGGGGGGACTGTACTCTGATCTGTGGAAGAGTTTGAAGACGTCACATCAACCTGAACAGTCCTCTTGTTGCTTATCCCCTTTTTACCAGGCAAGCAGAGTCACATACTCACCTTTTAACCAAGCTGTAAGTTTTTCCCCAGCATGAAAGGGAGGGCACTTTTAGCTGTTGAACAGCTACTTTCCCCACAACATCCTACCAGCCAACCCCAGCCCAACCAGTGCCCGTGTCTGGGAGACAAGTTAGTTCCTTCCACCCTTTCCTGGAAAGGCTTTGCCTGGCACACTTGAGTCTTAGCGGGTGAGTCACCCATTCTTCGCTCCCATTCTTCGACCCGCAGTTGGGGATGTTTATACCGCAGTCACTAAAGCTCATGCAGGTATCCCCGAGCTGCCTTTAAATTAATTTGCTGGAGTACTGTTGGTAGCATAGCTGTAGTTTCAGGGAACGCTGTGTGGGCTGAAAAACCAGGGTATGAAGCAAAGTAAATGCTCATAATTAGGCTGAGCTGCTCTGGCTATTGGAACCTGAGCTCGCTGTTTTAAAGACCTAACTGCTTTTTTGCACATTATAATTTCCCTCACACTGCCGGATAATCCCTCACGGTTCCATAGGCAATTACCCATGCTTCTTGGTGTCCAAGAGGGAGTAAAAACCTTATCACCTCTGCCCCGATGGCGCCCGCTTCTGCTCTGTGCTCATGAGACACCTTTTTCTCTCGAGTTGTTTAGATGATTAACATAATTAAGTTATGCACACAGCGAATGTTTAAGGCTTCTAGTTAGACTGAAGTTTACTGCCAGCTTCAGATCTGAAAGATTTAAGTGCGCCAGAACTTGCGTTATTTTTTTCCAACCGTATCAGTTGATATTTTCTCTTTCTGTAAACCTTGTGTGTTTTACACCCTCAGACGATCGGGCTACAATATTCCCATTATTATTAGTCACTTTAGCATATTTTTCTGCTACCCTTTCCATTTATTAAATCACAGAAAAACACCCATTGATGTAGAATATTTTTCCATCTTTTCTGTTTTTGGATCTGTATCTTTAATTTTTATCTTATATCTGTCTTTCTCCACTCCCTTTTAAGAAAAAAAAAATTAGAAAAGAAAAAACAGCAGAAAGAGGAAAGAGAAGATAGAACGACAGGGGAAAACCACCCAAGAACAGTAAAACATGATTTTCAAAATTAGAAGTTTTAAAAGGATGACAGTGTTTTGCTTCCGAAGAGCCCAGAATTTTAATTAAAAATCTGATGAACACTCTTTCTTCTCTCCAAAATTCTCTAAGTGATGAAACACCCCTCTCCCACTTTTCTAATCCTCCATCTGAATCCTTTGACACGACTTCTTGTGTGGCCTTTGGCACGTCACTTCACCTCAGTTTCCTCATCTATAAAATGGCTGTTAATCCCTATATAGTATCACCCACGCAAATTGCCAAGGCTTATGCCTGAGCAGGGCTTTGAAGATAAGTGAGCAAAGTTTCAAAAGGACCTAAGAGATTTAGGAGTGAAAGTTTCATTAGCTTTCCATCAGATTTGTACTCTTATATCTCCGAGAGCCTTTTGAAAGTCTGCAGAATTGCAAGACTTTACTCATCACAGTCATACTCCTTCTTTTCCTCAAGGAAAGGGATTGCTTCAGGCTAATTTTGGCAGAAGAGCTTGTTCCTCAAAAGAAGCCAGGTGAGACTTGGGGCTCTCCAGTTTCTTCCCCCTTTCTGGGTATAAGATATGAAACCTTGAATGCATGCTCCAACCATCTCAGGCAAAGTGGTATCTCTCAGGCACTCGGTATTTATATCGGTAGATCTTGGCTTATTTCGACTGAAAGAGGGGAGGGAAGGCGCATTCTCTTCAACTTTGCCGCTAGATTTGAGATAGTAACCTTCAGCTGGGAGGCAGTGGTGAGCTCCTTTGGATGGTGCGGAGGTAGTCAAGTCTTCAGCTAGCATGACTGCTTCTTGAAGAGAGAATAATGCTCTCTTTTCTGTAAGCGCAACTTGATGGAGAAGGCCTTCAAAGACGCTCTGTCTTGGGGTTTGCGGGTTGATTCAAGAAGAGTTACAAGGTTTCTCTAACTGCAAAAAGATGACCTTACTGCTCTATTTGTCCAGAGAATGGAAGTCCCAGGTTTTTGCTAAAAGAACAACAGCATTAATTAAAAAGTGAAGATCAAAATTGCTAAGGAGACATACTGAAAAAAAATCTGGAAAAAACTGGGCTTTTTGGTTTTCCCTTTTTTATTTTTGGGTTTGCCACCCTGAGTTCCACTTTCTAGCCTTTCCCAAAAACTATAAAAAGGGAAAGAAAAAGAAACAGGTCAAATAAAAAAAGCTGTATAGATAGCAGTGGCTTGGTGGCTTTGGTTTGTTCAGCTTCAGTGGCTAAACCACTATTCTGAAAGCACCTGGAAATAATGTTGCTTTTCTTTGCGGGACTTTCCTTATCAGAATGAAAATGAAAATGAACTTATGAAAAAAAAAACATTTTCTTTGGCCATAAATTAAATATTTTATTTTTATTTTATTGACATAATGCAGCTGAATTTGAAAACGAGACACGATTTGAAAACAGGAATCTGGAAGGTTTTGTTCCAAACATTTTGAGGAAAATTAACTTAAAAGCTTTTTTTTTCCCAAACTGCCGTATTTCACATAAAGTTGCTGATGATTTTGATCAACTAGACACTACGTTTTGCATAAAATAAGCCTTTCTACAAAAAAAATAAAAAATATCCCGAGCTTGGAAAATGGGTCCTTAAGAAAAAAACCAGTAAATATCATTATAATACTAAAAAAAAAGGCTAGTTTGTGGGATTGACAGCACAAGGCTCTGAATAGTTTAATGCAACTTTGAAACTACACATTTTTTTGAGGGGAGGAGGACCAGTTATTCACAATAGGTCCTTCCAGTCTGAATTATTCTGTCATTCTGTGATTATCTAAGTATCTGTTTTAGTACCTATTACCCCCAAACTGAATACCTTCCAGTTTAATACATTCAGCCCTTAACACTGTGGTTTTTTTCAATTTACAAGAGATGAAACAAACACAGAAGCAGGTCATAGTGAAATTTTCTGGCTGAGTAGGCAACTGAATCTACAAGATTCAGATCTCAAAATATCATTACACTGTAGGTTTCCCATTTTCTCTTCAGTTGTACAAAATTTAATAAATATCAAAAGCTCAAGAGACCTCTCTAAAATACTTGTTTGGGAAAGTCTGAAGAAAGATGTATCTCTTTTTTTTCATTTTTAAATTTCTTCACCTACAGTGGAATTGGCCTAAAAGCTATGTTTCTGCAAGGACATTTATAGTGTCCATGCCTGCTACCAACCACAACTGAGAAAGACAGGGGACCCAAAAAACCTCAGGAGAGTTTTGCTTGTGATGGAAGGTTCTTAGTATGCAGCAGAGTTTCTTTTCACCTGTGAAATTGCGCACTACATTCTAATTAGAGCTGTTAATTACATACATTTTTGTTAAAACATGTTGCATCAAAGCTGAAGCATTTTGCAGAGAAGTGTCTACTTTGTTGACATTTTTCTTGGAAAGATTTTTGATGGTATGGATTCTGCGCAGGGAGAGTATTCAAGGAGAAGCAGAGTCTCAGGTTTCTGTAACATGGATAGTACAAAAGCGTCATTAAAATTCCAGTGTCATTTAATCTGGCAAAATATTTGAAAAACTTTTTATTTTCCTCCTTCTCTTCATTGTGGAGGGAAAGCAAATTTAAAACCTTAAAAATTGTGGTAAAATGGAATTGCTGTCCTGTGGACAATTCCTGTAATAAAGCCAACTTGTCACGCTAAATCCAGTTTCTCCCTGTTGAAGCACAACAATTAATTTATGCAGCTTTACCAAGTGCCCAAAGTGTTTCATGCACTGATAATAGTTATAGGCACATCTTGGTGGTCACATTGAATTCAGTGGCAATTCTCCCACAGATTTTATCAGGAACAGAATTTATCCCCATATGCTTTAATTGTATAACTCAGTTTCTGTTATTGCTTAAGACTCCCCAGTCTGTGCCAGCATGTGAAATTGTGATGAAGTTTTATGTTAGCGGCTGCTGCTAACTGTTCTTAATTATTTGATAGTCATCTGAAGCCTGAATTTCATAGATGTGCAGCTCCTCTTATTCTAATTCTAATCAGTGGTAATTTGGATACTTTGTCCATCCGTAAATCATACCTTTAAAGGATATTCCTGATCCCATTGTCTCTAATGGATGAATGTCTGTACTTCCAGGGTGAAATCTTTTCTTTGGTTAACAAATGAGGTACAGCTGGTTAAGAAACATTTAAATTGTCCTTTTGGGGGAAACTACAAGATTTGTTTTTTTTCTTGGGGGGGGGACGCATCTCAAAAGGTAGTAAAATCATAGAATTTTTCATAAAGATACATATTCTAATACAGCAAGAATGAGCACAGCCTTGACACAAGTGTATGATGGGGAGTTGGGCGGACAGCAGAAGTTCTTGATGTTCCCCACTGCCAGGAGACACACATCTGGGATATCTACCCTTGAAATGTTCACAGTTGCTCATGACCATGCTGATATTACTTCTCTCATTTTGTTACCTTCCTATTAAGGAGACCACAGGGGAGCCTGTGCTCCAAACACTTGATTTAATTTAGGATTCAACCTAAGACACCTGAAAACATGTTTGTTAAGGCATTTCTGTGTTTGATCTCCATTTCTTTAGTGCCAGATTTCCAGATCCCCTATTTTCTTCTTCCCATTTGAGGAAAGGAGATTTTCCACCAGCACTGCAAAGACTATGAGCTGATACACACAGTATCACAAGCACACAGTGGATCTGCAAGGGTGAAATAGGCTGGAAGAGTGGGCTAACAAGAACCTTATGAAGTTCAACAAGGACATGGGTAAGGTCTTGCACCTGGAAAAACATAATCCAGAAAGGCAGCACAGACTGGGATCTACCTGGCTGGGGAGCAGCTCTGTGGAATGGGACCCAGGGGTCCTGGTGGACAACAAGGTCAATATGAGTGAATGGTGTGCTGTGGGGACAAAGGAAGCCAGCAGGATGCTGGGTTGCATCTAAAAGGGCATTACCAGCAGAGATAAAGAAGTCATTATTCCAGTCTACTCAGAGTTTGTCAGGGCACAGCTGGAATACTGTGTGCAGTTTTGGTTCCCACTATACAAAAAAGATGTGGACAGGCTGGAAAGGGTCCAGAGGAGGGCCACAAAGATGATCAAAGAACTGGGAAGCCTGCCATATGAGGAAAGGCTGAGACAACTGTGTTTCTTCAGCCTTGAGAAAAGAAGGCTTAGGGAAGACCTTATCACCATGTTCCAGTATTTAAAGGGCGGCTACAAAGATGATGGAGACTCCCCTTTTACAAAGGATCACATGGAAAAGACAAGGGGTAATGGGTACAAGTTGTTCCTGGGGAGATTCTGATTGGACACAAGAGGAAAATTTTTCACAATGAGAACATAGAATCGTAGAACCATAGAATAGTTTCGGTTGGAGGCGATGTTTAAAGGTCATGTAGTCCAACCTCCCCTGCAATGAGCAGGGACATCTTTAACTAGATCAGGTTGCTCAGAGCCCCATCCAACCTGACCTTGAATGTTTCCAGGAATAGGGCATTGACCACTTCTCTGGGCAACCTGTGCTAGTGCTTCACCGCCCTCATAGTAAAAAATTTCTTCCTTATATGTAGTCTAAATTTGCACTCTTTTCGTTTAAAACCATTACCCCTTGTCCTATCATAACAGGCCATGCTAAAACGTTTGTCCTCATCTTTCCTGTAGTCTCCCTTTAAGTACTGAAAGGTCTCCCTGAAGCCTTCTCTTCTCCGGGCTGAACAACTCCAGCTGTCTCAGCTTGTCCTCATAGGAGAGGTGCTCCAGCCCTCTGATCATTTTTGTGGCCGTTTTCTGGACCCATTCCAACAGGTCCATGTCTTTCCTGGGCTGAGGGCTCCAGAGCTGGACTCAGTACTTCAGGTGGGGTCTCCTGAGAGGAGTAGAGGGGCAGAATCACCTCCTTTTACTGGCTGGCCATGCTGCTGGGGATGCAGAGCAGGATACGGTTGGCTTTCTGGGCTGTGAGTGCACATTGTCAGCTCATGCCCAGCTTTTCATCCACCAACATCCCCAAGTCCTTCTCTGCAGGATTGCTCTCAATCCCTTCATCCCCCAGCCTGCATTGATACCAGAGGTTCATCTATCCAGGTGCAGGACCCTGCACTTGGCCTTGTTGAACCTTATGAGGTTCACACGAGCCCACTTCTCGAGCCTGTCCAGGTCCCTCTGGATGGCATCCCATCTATCAGGTGTGTCAACTGCACCACTCAGCTTGGTGTCATCTGCAAACTTGCTGATGATGCACTTGATCCCACTGGCTATGTTACTGATGAAGATATTGAACAGTACTGGTCCCATTTCAGACCCCTGAGGGACACAATTTGTCACCGATCTCCATCTGGACATTGAGCTGTTGATCACTACTCTCTGGATGCGAATGTCCAACCAGTTCCTCATCCACCACGCAGTCCACCCATCAAATCCGTACCTCTCCAATTTAGAGAGAAGGATGTTGTGGAAGACTGTGTGAAAGGCCTTACAGAAGTCCAGATAGGTGACATTCGTAGCTCTTCCCTTGTCCACTGATGTAGTCACTCCATCATACAAGTCCACTAGGTTGGTCAGGAAGGACTTGCTCTTGGTGAAGCCATGCTGGCTGTCTTGAATCACCTCTGTCTCCTCCATGTGCCTTAGCATAGCTTCAAGGAGGATCTGTTCCATGATCTTCCCAGGCACAGAGGTGTGGCTGACAGGTTGGTAGTTCCCAGGGTCCTTGTTTCTACCGTTTTTAAAAACAATCAGCCATTGGAATAATCTCCCCAGGGAAGTGGTGGATTCCCCAACATTGGACACTTTTAAGATTCAACTGGGCAGGGTGCTGGGCTGTCTTGTCTAGACTGTGCTTTTGCTAAGAAAGCAAAAGCACGGTCCAGATGATCTCTGGAGTCCCTTCCAACCTGGTATTCTATGATTCTATGATTGATTCTATGAGATAGTTGCTGCTGGCACATTACAGGAGATTTCAGCATCTCCCCTCCCTGCTGTCTTGTGGGAAGTGTGAATTAGGCAGTACTGCACATCTGGGGATATTTATAGCAGTGGGTTCAAAGGAAGCTAGTCCTCCCAGGGCTGTACATTCATGGTCAAGCATGGCGGGATAAGATACTTTCGCACCATAGGTTTTGTCAACACCTTCTTAGCTTTGCAAGTTCAAATAACGGGATTTTCTCTCAATGGGAGTAAAGAGTTCAAGCTGCCCTACTGAACAGGTACAGTGGCTGATCTAAGAAATTGGAAGAGAGGGTTTTAGTCTCTTTCTGCTCAAAAATCATTCGTGTAATCGGACCTCACATCTAGACTAACACCCTGTCTCGCTTCAGCTGTAATTGAAAAAGAAAAAAAAAAGAAAAATCTCTGTATGTTAAAGGCACAATTGTACCAAAAGTCTAGAGTGAAAAACAGGCATTTCTGTCTTTGGGCACCCAAACTGGAGCATCTAAAATGCCTGGTAATCAGTCAGTCGATACTCAGAAGTTTCTGAAAATCAGCCCTTGGAAATACCAGAGAAAAACTCCCAAATTTAAGAACCCTTCCGTCAAAAATCAGTTCTTACTGGGTAATTTTGGAACAACCTATATATCCTCCCCCAAATGCTTTTAGGAGATTTGAATGACCTTGAATGACCCTTTGTGTTTGGGATCAGACACAAAACTACTCCCAAGCTGACACCTTACCTACCACATTCCCAGCCCAGTGGGAATACTGGTTCTGAAATGGAAAGGTTTATGTCAAAAATGTTGACACAACCCTAAACTGGAGTGATGTGGGCATCAGGGAGGAGTGTGACGTGGGAGCCCTTTGAATCACTCTTTCTCCTAATCCTTGGAAGGGGCTATAGAAAGGATTAATTTTCTATATCAAGTTTCATTCATTGAAAGGATTCGGAAGATAAAACTCATAAACTATGCAAGCACAGACACAATTGTGGGCGAAGGGGTTAAAGGACTGAAGAAGACTCAGTAATTCTCACAAATGGGGACCAGATGTTTGTTGACATTTTCAAACCACACAGTCTCCTCCACCCCTGCTTACCTTTCTGATACTATGAATCTCTCAGTTGAGATCAATGAGACATTACTGAAGAGGTGGTTTCTTTTCCATGGTTTCTTCTGTTTGTATCATAAAAAAATGTGGGCAAAAGAATAAGGATGCATTAATAATAGCAGGAGCAGATCTCCGATGGTACAAATTGGCATAGATCCACCGAAGTCAATAGAAGAGCTCTGGTTTACAGCAGACGGGCTTTTGTGTATCAGCGTGATTGCCTATACCCAGTGATACCACAAAAAACTTCACAGAATATGTCATGTTGCTGAATATTATGTCCGTGCAAGGCTGTGCCAGGTCAAATGCAGCGGTGAAAGGTATGCCAAGACAGAGGCAGGCCTACTGTATACATGGGAGTTTTGAAACCCCAGGAGGAAAGAGCTTCACATCTAAGAATGAGAAGAGAGATGACAATAGCATCGGTCAGTAACTGTGAGGTGCAACAGAAGCGCTCAAGCTCCTGAGGAAAGGTCTTCAGCTGTATTCAACCCATAGGGAAATAAAGGAGAGATTATGTGGAACTGAATGACACCCAGGCAGAAGCAAAATCCATTTTATTTGTGTTTCATCTTGCATTAAAATCAGACAAAAATGAAGGATGTAGAGGAAAAGGGAGCTATGTTACAGTTTAGTTATAACAGATAGGTCACATCATGTCTGTTCAGTCCAGTCTGATTCCTTCTCTGCCATGACTCACTTGTGCATGCTCGTGAAGGGGTGCTGAATTTGGCAGGCAAAGCACAGAGACAGTCATATCACGTTTTGTAAATCCTGTTGGCTCAGTTTAATCTGCATCCAAAAATATTGCCTGCGTGATGAAAGGGATGGGCAGAGCAATGGAGAGACATTTCCATGCCCAAAGTGACTGCTCTCATCACCATTATCTTGAGCGCCTCAATTCATCCCTTTTGTCCACTACCCAGTGTGGACTGATGGCCTCTTTTCCTAGGGGCGGGAAATTATAACAGCAGCAAAGAGAGCCAAATTGAGGGAAGTTATGCCTCTTCTATTCAGACACTAAGCAAATTGGGAGCAGTGTGGCTGCTGGATGTTTCCCACCACTGTTAGTTAGAGCAGTGTGGCAACAAAGGTGTGGGGAAACTGGCCGAGCCAAACCCTCGTGTTGCATGGATTGAAACTGGCCCTCCGGCTAATGGCTGAGAAATCTGTTTTAAACACCGTGAGATAGTCCCAAAGTAATGATATGGAGGCAGGAGAGGGCAGAAGGAAACAATGTGATAGCAAACCCAGAGCATTATTCTGGTCTAGGATGGGATTTATTTTGGGATGCTGTAACTCAGTCCTGTGACACACAGCTTTTTCTATGGGACATCTTTTTCAGAGTATGTCCACCATTTGGCCAGCTTCTTGCTTCAAAGGCGTTAATAAGATGACTTCAGAAAGCAGGGACGTAAGCCAGAGTTGGTAGCTTCTGAAAATAATTATATCTTTATAATTTACTTAAATACTTATTATATTACACTTATTATTTATTATATTTTTATAATTTTCTGTCTACCTGGGTGACTTGATATCTGAGTATCTTTTATCTTCCTTTATTTCATTTGGCCCTGTTCACCCAAGTCTTTTTATTCTGTTTTGTTATCCCTTAGAAAGATATATCTGCCGCTGAATACATCTTTAACCGATGTATATTTAATATCCTTTTCCTAAACTCTTTTGATTTACTGTCTCTTTTTATCCCCTGTGATAATAACTAGTCAATGTATTACCTTGAGATTTTTCTTCCAAAGTTTTCTCTTTCCCTTTTCACGAACCTAAATATATGTTGGCCAACGGCCAAGTAATTTTCCATATCAGCAACCTCTCTGCTTGCGTGCAGTCAGGAGAGATGTGCCTCTTGTAAAGTCTGCTTTTCTCTAAAATGCAGAGTTCTTGTACTCTGAAAAATCCCCAAACTTTCTATTTAAAATTAGCTGGTCAACCACGTGCTAGTTTCCTGCTTTTGATTTCATTATTTTCATGAGCCTTTATTCAGATTTCCCTACTATTACTTGATACCACGTAATACTAAAGTAATGCTTTATATTAAAATTGTGCTCACTGAAATCAATGGTAATTTCATGATATCAGGTATTATGGTGATGAAGGGTGGTAAAATTTTATTCCAGTTGATATAAATTGGTCCACCACCTTTGACACTACTCTTGGAAGCTGTTGAATATGGATTGGTGAGCTAAAATTAATGGATGATTTTGTTGTAGTGGTCCATGATCCAGAGAACCAGGGGTGAAATCAGGAGCTAGCACCAGTGTGACATGAGGAAGATGAGAATTGGGTGGTAAGTTCACAGAATAAAAGTCCAAATGTAGCCCTGAATTATGCTTCTGTAACTACAAGATGGTTTGATGCATTTAGATTAAATTATTAGTGTGTATCAATGCAGAAAAAGAAAAGCAGAATTTGGCTTTATGTGGTAGATTGTTTTTTTAAAGTCTAAATCTCTGCTAGTACACAAAACAGAGCAAGGCACAGGGTTGAACACGGTCCACACTGTTTAATTACTAGCACAATCCTCGGTAGGTTTTGGCCCATGCTAAGTAGCACTTTCTCCAGGAAGGCCCAGTAAGGGGATACTCCCAATACGTAGCTTGCAAGGACATATCCATGTTTTTCGGGGAGAGAAGGCCATTCAGCCTTATGGACCTGTCCTGCAGCATTTGCTTTCAGGACCAGAGAAATGGATCATGACATAAACGTAGCTGACGTAGGTAGCTGGCAATATTGCTGTGCAATGCATCCTCTACCAACCTGGTAGAGCTGGTAGTGAACCAAATCCAGACATGTGAGTTTTCAGGACTGAGCTAAAGCCTCATTTACGGAAAGTGCACTTACAACAGAATCTTTTGTGATTCAGGCACTGAAAAAAAACCCTGAAATGAGCAGTAATTACCTGCATCACCTTATTTCATTCTTTACAAATTAAATGAGCCCCTCCCAAAAAGATGTGAGTAAATTTGAGGTAGGGGGAAGAGGATATGTAAAGGGTTAAAGCAAATCTATTAGGGTGACACGGTTGAAATGGTCCTGTGTGCTCTGTTGTAGGTAATTCTTGAGCATGCACAGCAATAAAAGGAGACAGAAGGCAGCAGTGGAAATCTAGTTGAAAACATGTGTAGTGGGAAGGGACTTTTGGCACGTAATAGACAGCACGAAAAGGTCACACAAGCTTGTGTGGGTGGTGGAAGACACCACAGAGACTAGCACCCTCACAGAGATATAGGGGTGATATTTATCACTAGACTCTGTAAGTACCAAAACAAAGACACAAAAGGAGACAAAGGGGATTGACTGTTTCAGAAGATAAAATCAAGTGCAGAACAGAGGGAGAAAAAGGGACCCGGCACTGAGGTGGGAGTTGCAAGGTGCCTTTAAAATAAACAGGGAACCCTCTTCAGTGAAGGGACATCAAGGACCTCTGGTGGCATAGACACAATGACAGATGAAGGATATGGTAGGTTTGGCATTTTGTCCCTTGGAGTCAAGGAAAAAAAATCTGTTTCCTTGGGAATATAGGATTGGACCTCACTGGATTATAATGCACCATTTAAAATACCTGTAAATTATGTGATGAAATGTTCCTTCACCTCATCTTACAGAAGATCCTTCAGTTTTAGTTAATCTACTATTAGAAGAGTCAGATACATTTTGATCACTGCTGACAGAGGGATACAGAGAATAATACTCAAAAATGAAAGGCACAATATAAACAGATTTCTGGCAGAGTTTTGTGTACAAATATTTTTGACAGGGTTAAACAGAAATCAGAATCTGATACAAATGGTGCTCAAATCCTCTGTTCATGTGTAGAGGTACAAGTCTTTCATGTGTTGTATGAATCTAGAAATGCCACAATATAGCACACAGCCTCTAGCCTTTGTCCGGTTCAGCTCCAGTCTTGGACTGTTCCATGGGCAAGGCAGTACCTGTGGCATGGGGACTGAGCTCATGGCCTGCATCTAGTGACCTTCCACCAGCCTTATGGGTCCTTTCTGCCAACCTAGAGAGTGCACTGAAGCCCAAGGGTGAAAACGACATGAACTTCTGCTTAAGTCTGAAATCCCATATTGTTGCATTAGGTAATCAGGCTCTTGGCTCCTCTGTTATAATCTGGAAGAAATCCCTTTTGAAGTCAGGGTAAGTCCTCACTGAACTTCAGTGAAGAAGAGCTCTCCAGTCATCTGAATGGCATGTCCCAGCAGGGAGTGATGAGCTCTGGGCACATGCCTGTCAGTGGGACACTGGCCCTGAAAATTTAGAAAGAATTGTTGAGACTCATGTTGCTGAGTGCTTTATTTGTGCTTACCTTCACTCTGAGGCAGCAGTTAGGCTTATGGGTCATAGGTTGACTATGAGCTCCCTGCTTCACAGCCTGTGTATCATTTTCATAATCCAACAAGTTATTAGGGTGGGTTGTTTTTTTTTTTTTAGTTGGTTGGTTGTCTTTTTGTTTTGTTTTGTTGGGTTTTTTTCGTGTTTTTTGTTTTTTCCCCTCTCAACTAATCCAAGTGTTTTCATTGGATCTTTTAATTCTAAATTACTGTCTTCCTCAAGGAATCATCAAGGGACATTTCCAGCAAAGACCAAGTTCCTTAACTAACATGTACAGGGAAAAATCTAATATTTATGGAGCTACCAGCCTTATAACACAGCAGGGACTGGCCCTAGAGGTTTCTGAGCCCAAAGCATTAATGGAGAAGCAAGTTCCGTGGCTATTGCAGAGGAAATGATACTAATAAAAGTATTTCAGAAAATTCTGGATTTCTTCCAGTCAGATGGATATTTTTATTATGTTTAAATACTCATGTCAGGGTCTCATTTACTGCAGAGTTTTAGGAGAGCAAGGGGCATTCCTGAATGTCACGTTCTGTATTTTTCCATTCTGTCTCAGACATATTTGATTTAATTTCATCAAAAGAGACACTGTTCTCCACAAAAATAGGTCTACTGTAACTTTTCTACAATACTGTGTTTCCTTTTTTCCCTTCTAAATAACAAGAGTATCTACCCCCTGTTTAGAGACTTCTATGAGGCAGTCTGAAGGACTACCTGGAGGAACAAGATGGTGACTACACTTGGCAGGTGGAGCACTGAGGCAGAGGGAAGTGATTTATTCAGAATCACCCAACAGCCAACCCCTAAAGCAGAGCTGGGGACAGGATCCAAACCTCCAAAATCTCAGGGTAATGAGTGAGAACATAAGTCCCACCTGAGCTCAAAGCCAAGGGGAGGCTAGTTTTCATGGATTTTAACTTGAACAGTGTGTTTTGGACATAAACTGCTTCTTCAGGTTATTAGTTCTCTCCAACAGTAGGAGAAACTATTAGAAGTTAGCATTCCCTTTATAGGTCAGTGTATAGAGTATAATGCCTATGTACATGTGCGTTTTAAGCTGGATGGGTCACTAGGGACTCCCAAATTTGGTTTCAGCAGCTGTTTCCTTCACTCCTCAGACTGAGGGAAGACGCTGTCCCGTGATGTGACCTGATGAATGGCTGGGTCTTTTTTAGGTCTGACCCCACGCAAAGACTGGGGACTCTCTTCCACTTCATATAACACAATGCAGAAACTCATCTTTTCAGCCATGCCATTCACACAGGATCTTTTGGGGATTGAGGGGCTGTCGTTTCCCCTCTTGGATTTCTGCATCAGAAAACTGTGGATAGAAACATTCTTCTTAAAACAATATGAACTCTACAGGTAAAAAGCCCTGCATATGAAAGATAAACATTTCAACTGTGTGGATTCCAGTACTCTTAAATACTATGTATTCCAATTTCAGGAGCATCTTTTTCTTATGTAGCAGAGCCAGACAGAAGAAATGACTCCCATTGTGTGGGGAATTCCAGCATTTTAAAATTTGTTTTGGTAATTAGAAGTTGTGATATTTCATGGAATGGAAAGTCTAAGCTGTTTTCAGAGAAACACAGAAACACACTTATCAAAAGGGAGGTCATTAGCCTGAACTACTTGGCACAGGTGGGGACTCAGCTGGCCTGAGGTATGTAGTCCTGACCACCACACTTTAAAAAAAGTAATAAACCATTTGGAAAGCATCCAGAGGAGAGTAACACGAAAGAGAAGAGGTTTAAGAAAACATGACCTATAATGAAAAGTTGAAGGAATTGAGTTTGTTTAGTCTAGAAAAGCAGCGAGGGAAAGGAGGCATGATAAGAGTCTTCAAACATATAATAGATTTTTTAAAAGAGGACAGTGATCCATTGTTCTCTGTGTCCATTGCTGGTAGGACAAGAAGAAATGGGCTTAATTTGCAATGAGAAGGGTTTTAGGTTAGTTATCACAAAATCCTTCTAACTCTTTGGATAGGAACAACACTACCTTGGTGGGCTGCAGAACCATTACCACTGGACATTTGTTAAAGCAAGTTAGACACAAAGCTGTAAAGGATGATTTAGAAATATTTGACGTCATATCAGAGCAAAGGGTCAGGTTGGAAGTCCTCTTGAAGTCCTTGCCACTTTACTCTCCCATCCTGCTGTAAAGTGCTTTATCTTGGTAGTGCCCACAAATTGTCATAGAAATCACAGAGTACGTAAAACATCCTATATAATTGTGTACTGTCATTCTAATTAGTGAAGAATATTTGCAAAATTTTAATACTAAAGGTCAAAACAACGAAAAAGAAATAAAGCAAAAAAGTTCAAACAAAATAAAGAGAGAAGGTCAAACTAAATATTCCATTTCATCTTGAAGTTTTTTTGAAACGTCGCCAACAAGAATATTATCACAGTTGACTGGCTCCTAAGAAACATCTTGCTTTTGATAAATCAGCTTTTTCTGATAGAAAGCTGTATAATCTAAAGAATATTAACCAACACCGTTGCATCAGGAGGGCTGATGGACCTTTAAAACCCTGATGGGTTTTGCTCTAGCTATGTATAAAGAATATATTTTTAGCAAAATTTCACTTCCCGCACAGTGGATTTGGGATGGGTAATGGTATTTATAGTACAGCCCTTTTTTTCAGAGCTTATGAAGGGCATTTCTTGCAGGGGAGTATCTGTGGACAGATGAGGAGACTTCTCACTCCTGTTGGAGTTTCAAAGCTGAAGATAATGAAAGCTTGGCAGCAGCTGAAGGAAGCTGAGCAGCTGAGGGGAACCAGAGAAGTTATCATCCCTCTAAGTGGGATTTAATGTGCGAGGGGTGATCCAGGCTCTGATAATTTCTGTATGCTTCGAAGTGGGGGAAAAAAAAAAAAAAGCCTAAAAAGTGCGGAGAATAAAGACCTAATTATCTCTGTCTTCTAAGCCTCGCTGCAAGTTGCATGGAAATTCCTTTTGGGTCAGAGAAGTGCAATTACTCAGTAATCTGTGGGGAGATGTCATCCTATAATCACCTGATATTTGTTTACCAACAGTTCTCATTAAATTTCCCTTAATTAAGAAGCAGTTACCTTGTATTTAGGGCCCTGTGATTGTCATTGACACTTTCTGGGAGTGAAAGTTGCTCTAGCTTGTAGAAGTGGATGTGCCCCTGGTAAAACCATGTACATTGACCTGGGGGTGAAAGATGGACCTGATGGACCAAGGCTTCCTATATGTCTTGGGATTCTCAGGCTTTTGATGAGACGAGGCTTTATTTTTCTGTCACTACAACCATTTCCTGGAAAAGACCTTACCCCATTGCAATTTCAGAGTCTCTGTGATGTGATAACATACTTTGAGGTTGTGTTTTTAAAGGGATTTGAGTTACATGAGACCATGCTTATCCTTGGAAATGGACAGCATGGGGATATTATGGCCCATCACCCAAGTGCTGATCCTTCGTTGTGGAGATATTTTTACTGACATCCATGGGGAATCCCTGAAAGGTGCATGAGCAGCTGGAGCAAATCCTTGAGGAAGGGACGCCAGACCTGTGCTGCACGGTCCCTGCTACCAGTGGCACCATTGCAGGCATCTGGGCTGTTACTATTGCACAGTGACACCCCATGGGCATTGCATATAGAGAAGAGAAGGTGCAAGACAAGCTGGTGAGAAAGAACTGACCAAGAGAGTGTATGGTGCAAAACTAATTTTTTTTGATCAAAACTTTGAAGAAAATGTTAGCTAAAACTTTGGGCTCCTGTCATGTGCCCGAGAACTGTAACAACTGCAACGGAGATGGGCACACACAACTTATGCAGAGACCCTTCTGGAGAAACTATTTTTCTTCTTTTGACTGCAGTAAAAAAAAAACAAGTGTGGCTGAATGTTGGATGTATAACCCCCAAAGCAAATAATTCATAATGAATGCCCTATCCCATTTTAATTCATTCTGTGTTGTCTCTGTATGGCAGGATGTCTAGAGGCCAAATACTGTTCCCCATAATGTTGGTGCAATCCCATTGATACATTGATTTCAGGAGGTCACACCAGATTATCATAATGGCTCCTTCAGGCCGTAAAAATCTATGAATACGAAAGCATGGGAGAGCAAGTTGAGGAGAATGCAGAAAACTTAACTTTGTATTTTTGTGTGGAGGAGACAGGGTAGTATGAGGGACTGTAATGTAATAGACACAGGGCCTTTTGATCGTGAATATGAATACTTTTCAGGTTGGTACCTGTTGAAAGCTGCTTCTATTTGATGGCTCTAGAGTAGTTTATGTGAATCCAGCTGGCAGTCTCTGTACAATTCCTCGGAGCTAAAAGTCTAGTGAAGTCAATGAAGAGGTTCATTGACTTCAGCAGGTCTCAAATCCGTCCCTCAATGGATAAATGTTCACAACAACATTAAACTGTCCACTATATGATGCCTCCTGCATCCAATTTAACCTTCACATCTTCTCCCCTCCAACACAGCCCAGCTTTATCTGAATATCTGCTTTGAAACACCAGAAGAAACAATGACACTCTTTTAAAAATTGGCTTTCAAATGGGTATCACTATCATAAAAGATTGACACTCTCTAAAAACAAATGTTGCAGTGAGAACCAATTCTATTTCCTCCATAAAAGTCTCTTAAATATCCACATCCCTTCCCCAGGGACAAGTTTTCCATAAACAGGCAACATTCTTTTGTTGTTGTTGTTGTACTTTTAACAGTCTTGTACAGTATCGTGTCAAGATGTCATCAATACAATTGCTTTGACATTTTTAGTGCAGCATTTGGAAAGCAGATTGGGTTTTTCAGTCTGGCAAGCCAATATAAGTCAGTCTCCGATACTTAATTTCTCTATGAGATCCTTCACTTCTATTATAAACAGATCCAGCAGTTGAGAGATAAATTTCTTGGTAACAGTTTGGACTTTTTTATGAACCACCTGCAAGTTTTCTGCAAACAACATGTTTTATGGGAGCTCAAGGCAATGTTCACCCATCAAGACCTGACAGTAAGAAGTGGATGAATGAGGCCTTATCTCAGCCACACATGTAACCTTCTGTGTCCCCTGGCTTGACCTCCCTCTGCACTCATTTATGAAAATGATTCATCTTTAAAGAGCTTCCTCGCTCTGCCTGGAGGCTGTAGATCTTTCTGCACTGGACTTGTGTAGGCTGAGGTTATAAACTTCAGCATGGAAGGCATACAGAGGGGCTTAATTTTGAACATTAGGGAAAAAAAAGAATGTGTACACTGTGTACACACTTAAAGAGGCAGGTTAAAATACAGACAGTTAGAAAAACCTTCTTTTTGTGAATACTGAGAATTTTAAAAAGGGGGTGGCTGAAAAAGAGGGTCTCATTGGTGTCATATGAGATTTTTGTTTAAGAATAAAATAATTTTTTGAAGGCTATTTGTTCTTATTATTTACGATTCTTGCTTTATGTGTGGTTTTTTTTCGGAGTGTAATGAATATAAAATAATGCATTTCTAATCAATATTACTTCCTGGCTCTTAGACATTCACACTAGGATGTACCCTAAATTCAACAACTGGGGAGGAGAAGCACAGTCCGTCATGACAAAATAATCTCTTGTAGTAGTGTAAATATTTTTAAAATTCAGCAAAAAAGCATTCTAGTGGATTTTTAGCAGTATTTAAATTTCTGCAATACTAAAGTTCAATGTGTTAGTGAAAAACTTCACCATGTCTCAAACTTCTTTTTTGCTACAGGAAGTAAACTTCTACTCTTCTCAGCAAACCTGAACATCCAAGACTTAGCAGTAAAAATAACCTTTAAAAAATAAAAGCTGGTGTCAGCTTCTGAGTTAAGCTATGTGTTTGGGTTTCTTAGGGCAGAATACTTTTGGTATTAGTTTAGGATTTGTCTTTTATATAAACAAGCTACCCAAACTGTAATCTGAAATGCTTGATCATCCATGCAGGGAAAAAATAACCCCTCACCTATACTGGGAGATCATTTAAGCCTGAATGCATTTATTGAGCTGGGCAGAAGCTGGGTTAGAGCCTGATTCCACTTCACTTGGAGGTGAAACTAGCTCTTCAGGGCATGCACGAGCAAAAAGTTCCTCCAATACAGTTGATCCTGGCACAGTGTCCTTTAAACAGTTTCTTTCTTGAGGTCCAGGCAAACCTTCCGACTACTAGCACAACAGAGAAACACAGAGTCCAAGAGAGTCTCAGCATGAAAGCCCTTGAGCTGTGTCTTCAGAATGACGTAGGTGATGACAGATGCTAACTGGTCATGCTCATACGAATGGAACTTCTCGGTGGAAATACTCATCTTCAGGTCAGGCAGACCCAGCAGTCAATAACTAGGATGTTGCTGAGTAAACCAAATCCCTGGAGGTCTTGCTGAGTTTGTTCTGAGAGACTGGACATGGGCCTGAGAGCAAAACACCAGCATGGAAAGCATCTGCCCTCATTGACTTCGTGTTCACAATAATCATTGTCCTCACCACAAGCATGTACTCCATGAAACAAGAAAATTGTGGTTAGCCTCATAGCCTAGCATCAAAGACCTTTTTGAGGAAAAATAAAAAGATCAGAGGAATATTATACTTATCTCCTATTACCTATAATCAGGTAATATAAATCCTAGAAATTCACAGTTTATGTTAAAAAAAAAGTTCCTGACATCCTTCAGTATGGAAAAGAAGTTCCCCTATACAACCTCTATTCTGAAGTGATGCAGTGAACTAAACATGCCATGCTGGTGGAGCGTTTACTGTTCTAGAATAAATATGACATGCAACACATCTGTGTGCACCTCAGCACTTTCTACTAAGCGTAGAAGCGTCACAGGCAGTCGTAACACTAATGGCTTTCACCATTTGATCGTCTCAAAACTCGTGCTGCTTTTTTGTTCCCCCTACGTGACTAAAGTTTTACAGATCTTGATTTAATTCTAATCGCAGCCATTAAATCCCATTGGTTCTGGTGAGAGCACTGGCCAGTAGCTCAGAGAGCTTGTCTTAGTCTCCCTTGATTATCTCTCAATGTATTTATACAGTGCACTTCTAACCCCTATAATCCTTTGTTGCTGAGCATTTTTAAGTCAACAAGCTGTGTTCAGACATGTTGTATGGATGTAGCACTAAAGACACCTGAAAAATAACTCATAGGCCTGTGTAGGATAGTGTGTTGGACTGCAGCGATATGATCTGAGGTCCTGCAAAAGCTATCACCACATTAATGTCAGCTCTATTCTGGTTCTCAGTACAGCTGGGTCAACTGGATGTGGACACTCTCTCCTTTGACCCTTAGGCAGCCCTTTTGTCTCCTATTTTGAAGTAGTCTCTGTATCTCTGATCATCCAAGTAGCTCTTCTCTATATGTCACTTAATGTATAGTCATGTTTCTAAACATAGGGTGGTTGTGGTTATACACATCCAGAATATCCAAGTGAAGTTGTCTTTAAATATACAATGCAAGCTATTTTTCCCACCCCCATAAATCACCAAGGACCTTTAACAGTTTTTGTTGAAATCCTGTGAAGCTGAAGATACTTTAGGGGGAGTTTGTTGCTGGGCTTTTTGTTTGGTTTGTGTTTTTGCAAAATCATTACTGAACTTAAATCTCAGCTTCTTCTTGATGAGTCTGCGAATACCACCAGTTGACCAGGGAAAGACTGTGCTTATGACACTGGATTGGGCACACTTAATATGCTTAAGAGAAAGGAACATTGAACAAGTTTGATTCAACCAGTCCCTGGGAAGAACTGAGTGCCAGCTGGGGGGAGGGAAGGACAGAGACAGACAGACAACAGAGCTCTCGTCTGTAAAAGATAATAAACAGCATGCCGGCGGAACAAGAAGGTTGCCAGCTTTAGCAGTTCAAATGTATCTGAGTTGTGTTAAATAAAATAAACTGATTCAGAGAGGCTGCAGATATTAAAGTTCATGGATACAAGTGAATAAGGATCAAAACTATTCTATTCTGTTATTTTCTATTCTAATCTATTCTAGCTCTTCTGTCACTAGTGTGGTATCAAAGATCCACATCTACCTAAGGACTTGCATAGCACAGCATTGAATTTAGTACCTTTAATTCCTTGGAGCTTTGTTGATATTGCCCATTTCAGGCAAGTAAGCTTCTTATGCAGTACATGGGGCACCAAGTACTTCCAAAAGGGTTTAGCATGTGGCAGCACAAGAAAAAAGCCCAGTTTGATAGCAAAAAAGCCAAGGATAGGTGTAAGGCTTTCTATTCTTTTCTTCATCAGAAGTCAGGTGCCCAGCTACAGACTGGAGGCAGATACTGTCTTTCATTCAGGCTTCATAGCCCACTTGTCAGTTCCTGCACTATGCCTGCAACAGCCAGTTGAAACACTCATTTGGTACCTTGGAGACTCTTTTTCAGATCTTCCTGGTCCTACTGGAAGAGATCTGTGTCTCCCACTTGAATGGATTAAAAGTTCAAATACAGTCATGCTGTCTCATTTGGACATTTTATCCAAAGGTGGAACACAGAAAATACTGATGACCAGAGGAATCTCTGCATTTATGGCTTTACTATTTTCTCAAGAGGTGAAAAACCTAGATTCAGTTCCTTCACTGCCCATTAGGAATACTGGTGTTTTGAACTGAGGTCATTCCTAGACCAGCTACACGTTTAATCACCAACTACTGAGATTACTTGCCCAGAGCACGTTTTGCTCTGAGGAACAGAAGATAACTGAATGATTTCTATATCTTCCTGCCTCTAGACGCTGATTTCCTCACAGGCATCGAGATCTAGGTTTGTGCCGAGAGCACTAGAGCGTCAATGAATTTGTGAGTGATTTGCAACACAGTAAGAAGTAGCTCTCTGTGTTCCAGAATTGGGATAGTGCTTCCCAGTGTCTATTTCAGTGCTTGCAAACATACAGGCAAAGAGGCTGTGATGCCTTTGAATCACCAAACACATCCTCTGAGTGGTGTTTGGCAGCAGGAATAGCATGACAGAAAGGACAACAGCCACGGGGCCTTTCTTTGGGCATATTTTCTGGCTGTTTCACATTTCACAGAATGCCAGACCTTAACGATGACAAGAACCTGGATGGCCACTGAATGAGTTTCCTATGCCTGATTGCCACACAGGCTGTGAGTTTTCACCCTATTTTGTTTAGATAGCTGCCTCTGATCATCTAAACTTTCTTATTTATTGGCATGCTGACAGCATGCCGGTGGCAAGACAACTCCCTCCAGGAGTTCCCATCATTTGGAGCACAGCTTCCTCCCTCTCCACCTACTGCAGCTATTAGGCACATTCAATATACACCCAGGCATGCATGCACTAAAATACCTAGGTGAACCCAAGGAGCAGCCAACTCTGAATACAAAACAGGCCTCCAAATAATAATACCCGTGGAGCCTGAAGAGTTGCCTTCCTTGCCCAAAAGGCTTTTTAGGGGTGCTGGGAAGGGAGGGGGAATGGCTTTTGAAACCCCAGGTTAAATCCTGCAGTGGAGATTTTAATTTCTGAGTGCCTCCACACTTTTGGGGTGGGATACCTGCAATGGGCCTGAAGCTAAGCTTCCTCTTCAGCTGTTAAATCCCACAGGAGGGGGGTGTACATCACTCAGCCAGACTTAATTTTGCAGTAGGTCTCTGACTCCCTACCACCAAAGTGTTAATTTAGCCCACAAAAATGGGTAAGCCTGCGGGACTGAGGGCTGGCTAACAAGGCTTTTAGCCTGCACAGATGCAGGAGTACTTCAGTGCAGGACAGGACTTGTTCCTTGCATTAACTCTCCTCAAACCCAGATGCTAGGAATTGGAAGGAGTGAGGGGGGATATTTTTCCCTCCAAGGCATGTTCAAATGGAGGGCTCTCAGGTAAAGCACCAGGCGGTGCTTTGCAGGATGGAGGCACTTTTCCCTAACTTTTCTTCTACTTTTCCTCATTACCAGGCAAACTTCTAGTCAGGGAGGGATGGTAGGCTTGCCAAGTGCCAGAAGTAACAGGAATAAAATACTTGGGGGATTTCCCAGCCAATTTTCACAGAGCCAAGCATCCCAAATGATGTGTGTTTCTACTTCTGAATCACGAAGTATTTAGGACCGCGTTGGTTATCTGGACAGCCCATTTGCCCAGAGAGGTAAAGAGCTGAGAGAGGCACCACACTTCTTTGCACAAGCCTGCCCATATCACCAACTGGAGCATAAGGAGGAGAGATGCCTCTGAAAGGCCACTGCAACCTCCTCTCTCACAGACAGCCAGCAAGCTTCAATTTTCTGTACCTTCCAGGCAGAAAATTGGGAAGCTAAACTGCCTCAAAATAAAAGTATTTAGCAATACACCCATTTTCAGATTACTGCTCTAAGTTGGAAAAAGAGAATTAAGAAGTGAATGGCATGTCTACCAGTGGCCATAACTTAGTCTGCTCCCTGAATAAGACAGCTGTATGAAATAAGGACACAAAAAGAATTGTGCCAGCTATACAAGGATCCATCTAACATATCTACCTCTTCCTGACAAGGGCCAACAATGAACACATGCTTGGGGAAAAGTAAAATAGCAAAGTGAGACTTCCTCAGAGCACTCTCCCAACATCTTGAGATTTGCATTTCAGCGTCTTCCGGAGCCAGAGGTAATGTCTTTGTGTTTAATAGCGCTTGAAGAATCCTTCTTTCATGAACTTGTCCAGTCCTTTTTGAACCCATGTAAATTTACAGCATCCACAACATCCTGTGGCAAGGAGTTCCACGGCTTAATTATACATTGTATGAAGAATCATTTCCCTTTGTTTGTTTTGAACTCGTCTCCTCCGTGTTTCATTTGATGTCCCCTTGCTCTTGTTTTGGAAGAGACAGAGAACAATTGCTCTTAACTTCCATGGCTCTTTGATTTCATAGACCTCTGTCATCTACCCCTCATTCACAATCTGGCCCTTAATGAGCAATCTAAGGTTATCACTCTGACTCTTCATTGCTTAAGATTTTTCTTCCCACCTAATGGGAATCCACATTGGGCAGAGAAAAGTGAAAGGGTTTTTAGAATGAGGAAGAGTAAAATGTCTGGGTGGATTTGTAATATCAGTAACCACCACCATTTACAGAGAACAATCTTTGATCTGCGGGTACTTGGGAAATTCCTCTCAACCATCTGTCTGAGGAATTATGAAGGAGTTCCCTGTCTTGCAAGTATGCTGCAAAAGCAATCAGAGGATAACACCACATCTAAATCTGCTTATCAAAACCACTATCAGGAAGAGATGACACAAATACACTATATGTTTACTGAAAGATCAGTTCTCTCTGTTAACTTTTGGTTCAAATTATATAGCCAGTAGACATTTAACATGTTATCTCATTGAGATATCAGTGATACTGTATTACAACATTACAGAGAGCTTTATAGACTAGTGACAAGAAGCTGAGAGTTTCTCAACTGACATATTATTATCTAATGTGCTTGATGTGCCAAAAATTGCTACTCTACATGGATGAACTGAAAGCACAGAAAGAGAAACAGAAAATACCTGAAGTATTTTGCAGGAAGGAGGAAAAGGTAATATTTATAGCAGAGGTAGTTTTTAGAAAAATATCTCTGGAAAATAATAAATCACTATCAGAACGTTGTTTTAATAATAAACTTGAATTTAATCTTTAAAAGTACTAATCAGCTTATATTAAGCATGTACTTAACTGCCTTGCTTGATAAAGGTCCGAGTGATTCACTTTCAGAAAACTAGTGTATTCATTCATTCTGAGGTTTACAATCCTATAAAGAATTTCTGACAGCAGAAGTTGAACCTGTGTCCAAACAGTTTCAGGCTCTGGGGTCTTTGGAGGAGCTCTAGACAGAGAAGCGAACACATAAAATGTTCAGCTTTGGTATCAGTCGTCTAAGCGGTTTAGCTAATTGCTCGTCTGTTTGTTTATACAGTTGTGTTTGCGTGTTCCTGTCTGGCTCATGTGATTTGCTCACAGGCTACCTCAGTCTGATTAATTGCTATTTTAAAATTTTAAAATTAAAAAATTTAACAAGATTTCAAGAAATAGTTGGAGATTTTTCCAGGTAGCTGGAGAAAGATGCACGTTATTTTACATGCCTAGAAACATGTTCATTTTACATGCCCAGAAACCTTGTAGAGATGCACGTTATCTTACATGCCTAGAAACATGTTCATCTGGCTGTGATTCTGTCCCTATCAACTGAATTTTCTCTCCAATTTTGATACAACACACTGTCCCTACTCCTCATTTAGCAAAATTTATTCCTGTAGTAGAAGCATATACAAGAACTTGACATGGCTTATGTGCTTTTCCTGTGAGACAACTGTCCGTTATCCTGGATTGCCCTGTTCTTTCCCTGTCTTGCCCTTTCTGTCTGTATCCAGAAGGAATGACTTCTTTTCCTTACCTCTTGTCTTCTGCTTTGATTGCAAGCTTTCTGGACCAGACATTTCCTTTTTTTTCCCTGTGTTTCTTTGTTTTTTTGTTCAGCACCCAGTGATCAGAGACCAGTTTTGTTTTTTGACATGCTAAAGTTTGGTAGGACTCCTAGACCTCTAAGTTTACAACTACTAAGCATTACACACATACAAATAGTAAATAATAACACCAATATGAACATTTGGGTCCGTGGAACTTGCTGATCCTTCCATGCTGTTGGAAAAAGAGCTTTATCTGCCCAATATCTCAAGATACAATCCTGCTTGTCCATGTCTGACTCCTCACACTGACACTCCAGTGGGAAAGTCCCCCTTTTTTTTGTGTGTGTTTTTTTTTTGTTTGTTTGTTGGTTTGGTTTTTTTCCTTCAGACACGCAAGGTTCTGGAAAATTGAGCTTAGTGTTTTTTCTCAGGTTTCTCCAGCTGAGTCTTTTACTCATTTTAGTAGAATTTGTGTGCTCAAATCAGTTGTGGGTAAAATGATACATTTTTACTTTGCAGATTGAAATGAATCAACTTGCTCTGCTTATTAGGCAAAAAAAAGGAGGGAAAACCAGATTGCATTTTGAACTGCAACTTTTCCCTTAATTACAACTTGAGAACGAAAATAAATTCAGCTGCTAGGCAAACAATTACCTTTCTGTGAAATTCCTTATCTTCATTAGTGTTAATGTACTTTCTGTATGTCAGACCACCAGCTTTTCAGAAGTTCCATAAAAGTATTTCTTAAGGGCCTAGCTCTACCCAGCCTGTAGCTGGGTGAGCTGGAGGGAGTAAGGTAGACCTACTACTTACATGATGCAATTACTAGGCAGAACTGCAGTTCTTAACCTTCAGGGCCAACATACCTTGTAGGAATCACAGAAAAGGCAAGTAGAAGCTTTGTTGCATAGTAGGCTGGAACAGAAGGAATCTAAAAGAGCTCCGATTCCTGTTTTGGCAGAGGGTCATCAAGAATTTTGGGCGGTCTATGGCTTACCGATATCTTTATTTCCCACAGCCTCCAATGTGTGATTTGCAGTGCCTCCTGGGGTTTAAGCTGAGTGTTGAAAATCAGTTCTATCACCCCAGCACAGAACTTTTACTCAAAGATGCAGAGAAACACGACCTTTTTGTTGGCTCATGAATGTCCTTTTCTGGACACCTAGCCAAATTTTCTGTGACAAAAGGGCCAACACAGATGTAGGGAAAATGCCTTATGCTAGGACCACGTTCCTGCCCATGAAGCTTTGATTTCCATGATAAGCTGGGGAGAAGGGAGTTCTGGCTGCAACAGGCCAGGCTGGTGGAGTCCCTCAGAGCTTCACTGCAGCCCTCTGCAAACCCGTTCCTTCTTGTTTACTCAGTAATTGCTTCTGCCCTTACTTTCCAGCAGGAAAGGTAATGTGACCTTTGGTATTTTGAAATAACATGATAACTATGCGCATCTTCAAAGGACAGGACTGTTGAAGAACAGCTGGGGATGGTGGTGGGAACAGCCTCCCCCTAACATTGAGGCCTGGTGGAGGAACCAGAAGAACCTGCAGAGCTCGTGAGAAGCAGTGGGGAAAACTAGGAGTGGCCAGAGCAAATTCATTGTCCCCTTTCATTATATCTAAGATTGACCTTTATTAGTTGCCTGTGGGTATGGAATGGGCTGAGCTGAAGCTCTTCAGAGGAGGCAGAACCCAAACGCCCATGCAAAGCACGGAAAAGGAGGAGATAGGGTGAATGGGAAAGCCAAAGGGAGATTGCACTGAGTGCTGATGGTTCTCCCTTTAGGGCCATGACTAACCACTATAGAAGCTGAGCACAGTTTTAAAAGGACTCAGCTTTCCAGCACCTGGATAGACCAGGAAAAGATTATTATTCCTGTTTGTGTGAAACAGGAATGGTGAGGCAGAAGGCATCTGAATGCCTCTGAGGATACTGGTCAGGGAAATTAAATTCTAATTATCCATCAGAATCATTGTTTAATGGAAATTGAAGGTTTCTGCAAACACTAGCTTTTCTGGAGGGGGAAAAAAAAGACCTTTCATCTGAAAATCAGACAATCCAAAAGAACTATTTTGATTCTTGAAATAAGAAAAGAATGTTATTACTCATTTCACACAAAATCATTTTTGGGCAGACTACTCAGAAAAGAAAAATCTTCAACAGAGATAGATAGAAAAAACCCGAAACCTGCCTACTTGACTTCAGGCTTCTGCTCTAACTTTGAAAGCACTTGACTGAAAACAACCATGAAGGAAAAAAAAGGATAAGTTGTTGCCTTCTGAAATGATTTTGTGAAACATCACTACTGACACTGATCAGTTCCCTCACCAGGGTGACCACGTAAAATCTTTGATTATCAAAAATAAGCTGATTCTTATGAGAAGATGACTTTCCTATGAAGGCTTTGGTCAAAGAAAGCATTCCCAAATGGATCTCTCTTGTTGTGGGCTAAGTAAAGTTTGTGTGCAGCACTCAGAGAGATTTTCTGATTATAGTCCAAGGGAATTCTTCATATGGTCCTTATATTAATGTCTGATCTCATACACAGTGCTCCGTGAACAAGAACTGAGACTTAAGGACAAGATAATATGTCTCATATTCTGAATTTATGACTTTTAGTCTTTCAGATTCAGTGGGGAGGTATTCTTGGTTTCACCTCTTTACAGAGCTAAGAAAGGCTGGGGGTTTATGGAGTGAGTCCACCAGTTCTTACTCAAGCATAGCAAAGGGGGCAGTGGAAGATGAAAGGAGCCTTGACTCCTTCCAACATGCTCTCCTGCTTCTTTTTCCCTGCCCTCCACACATCGATGGGCATTACTGAGTGCAGCTGGAACAGGGCAAGCAGATGACTGCCAATGTTTGCTGCTTAAAATCACCCAGCAACAGAAAGGTACTTTTTTCCAGCACCTATAGAGCTATGGTATAGCTCTGTAATCATGAGGAAGGAGAAGTGTTTGGAAACCAGAGTCTTCCACCCCTTCTTTTAAGGAAGATGTAAGCATGACCATTCTACTGTGAGGGGGGTGCCAAGGATGACCTGGAAATTGAGCCTAACTATGTACATTAAAAAAATCCCACCCAAACAAGTGAAGTTAATGTTTTAAAGCAATGCATTAAATATATAAAAGAGGAAAAAGGTATTTAAATAAGCATTTTGCTTTACTGTAAATAAGTACTTGCTGTAAGCAGGACTCATTTTCAACGTAAGAGGGATTTGGTAACTCAGAGTCCCCTCAGCACGGAGGTTGCAGACATAATGCACCTGCAGCTCTCTTCAGAGCAGCTGCCACGGCCTCCAGGCATGCTCAGGTCCTCGGAGATTAGAGATGGCCACTTTGAAGGTGGAGAAGCCTCACCTTGCTGTTCTTGCTAACGCCTCCAGCTCTGCCCTCCTTCCCTGAGGGGATGTGGTGACGTTTGCGGCACAAGCTGGACATCTTGCATGGCTATAAATATTTGCTAATAGTGATCATAAAAGAAGAGCATGCCCCGCTCTCCCCTCGCACTTTCGTGTTGGCCTCTTGACATGTTTTACAAACACAGGAATGAAGTTTCACAAGAGCCCTGGGAGGTAGGGAACAGACCCCTACAAAGGAGCCCTCATGCTACCAGACGCCAGCTAGGAAGGGTGTCAGGACGGAGGTTTGTTTCTGGGGAAAGGTAATCATTGTTTTGGGAAACCTGACAACTGTGCCGGAGGAAAGAGGCTGATGGTGCACGGACGTGTGTGGGCAAGCTCCCCGCTGACAGGGGAGAGCTTCCAGTGTCGGCACCCGAATCCAACCATCAATCACGCTGAGGCCATAGGTACGCAGCAAGCGCCCTGCGACCAGACAGAGGCGGCACATGATGCAATGGGCACAGGTGTGCGGCAGACACCAGGGAAAGGCAGCAGGGCTTTGCATACATAAAGCGTCTTCTCTCTGAAGTTCTCAAGGCGATTTGCAAGCATTAATTAATTCTTACAACGCCCAGGGATGGTAGGCAAGGCAGTGTCACTGGCAAATTAATTTCATAGGTAGTGTCTTTGATATCACACGCTCATGTGCTCACTGCATAGGATTTGATGTATTATATTATTTCTCCAACACACCTGCTGCCCTTCAGCTCTTCTATACAGTATCCTGGGTGAATTTATTATTATTTCTATTATTATTATTGCTGTTGTTACTAGCATTATTAGCATTATTATGGCGGGGCTGGTGCTACGAAGTGGATACATCCGAAGAGAAAGTCATTGCCCCAGAGAGCTCATAATCTAAACCGACAAGATCCGTATTTGTGCAAGTCCATGCTCGCACTCCAAGAATGCCTGCTGTAAAATACCTCAGTAAAGTTTGCGCTGGGATTGTCAAAGATTGGTTTGTCTGCATTTTTTTTTTTTCAGAGCTCTGCGTTTAGTCTATCTGTGTTATGGGGCTGACTGGACATGAAGGTGTTCTCACCTAAAGACCTCCTGAGCTGAGGGAGGATGGCGCAGCCACCTGAGAGCCCTGTGCATCGATACCAGGTTGACGTCAAGCAAATATGATGTCTACACAGAGAAACGAATACATACAGAGACTTTTGTCAATAAACAACATTCTCATAGAAAATTATCAAAATTACTTTTTTTCTTTTTCACTTTCAGAGTGATCTTAAGTGGAATAAGAGTGGAAAATGAAGGGGGTAAATTTTTCTTAATGATTGAAACCAGCAGGAAACGGAAATTTATCAACCAGATCTATCTGAAATTCACTGGGCTTGGGAACAGGCATATTACTGATTGGGTTTTACCAATGCAGTGACTTTGGGCATTTAATGGCATGCTTCAAGGCTTGTTTCTTCCTCCTTCTCTTTTCTTCCTGTTCATTTTGTTTTCTAGTTTGTTGTTTTGGGGTTTTTTTCCCCCTTTCTTTTTTTCATCACTTCCCCAGTCAAGTGATCCCAGCTAGGAGATACAGATTGCTTCCCTCCGCTGGCCTAAGGCATGCATAAAAATATCAGCCACTTTCATTCAACAGGATATCTGACCTCTTTATAGGTACTGATATATCAGTCCTCTCTTATGTGTGACATAAATATTTATCTACCGGATAACAGAATGCAAGTGCCAGGGTTTAGAGCATTACAGAGCTGACCTTCAGTTTGGAATTCACATGTTTCTTCAGTAATTTATACTGTAGGTTAACCTTACACTTTGTCTTTTCTATCTGTGCCCTGAGGAAAAACAAGTAGTCCAGTGTCAGTTCCAAGCAATCTGGATTCTGAGCCGCATCTCTTTTGAGATTATTCTGTTCTGTTTATTGGGCCTTGACCTTTAGAGAAGAAAGAGATTTGGTAGCATCATATCTGTAGGACTATTTCACTAATTCTTCATATGGTATTCTGAGATCTGGTAGAGGGCTGATGTTAACACAGCTTTCATTTAGACCAGGTCCTTGAATTGGAGAGTTGAATTTTGACAACCTTACTTTTTTTCTGTCATTACAGATGGGTAGATTGTTTGTGTAGATTGCAAATAATACAGGTGTGAGTATGCTCCCTTGTGGTAAGCCATTTTGTTGTCACATCATTTACTCCATTTCTTTCAAAGTTCATCATGAAATCATTTGTTTTCTAATAAAGATTGTATCAGTCACACTCTGTGATGATCTTTCAGTATGATAAGCATTTTGGCAGGGCATCCCATTAGCTCAGGCAAGAAAAGGAAGTGGAGATGTTACTTTTTTCTCACCAATAACATTGTGTTGAGAATACCCACCAAGCTCAGGTTCAATTCCCTCTTCTGCTTAAGGGGATTTGAACTTGTCTCTCCACTTCCCTGACTGCCCTAACCACTAGGCTAAAGAATATTCTAGGGCAGGGCTTTCTCAGTTCCTCCTATTGAAACCATCTCACTTTGCATAGGTTAATTACATATTCATGGGAACAGGAAGATGGCAAGCCTATGCAAATGACTATATATATCTTCATGGTATAGTCTTTCATTTGGGAGCAGAGGCCTGGCTTCCATTATCCACATCAATGAATACTTAAATGAAAAATACAGAAACATTAATAGAAGCAGGCACAGGAACCGAGGACTTCCCCTTCCAGGTGAATACACTAACCACTAAACTAGAGAGTCATTCTCCCCGTGACCCAGGAAATAGCGAAATATGGTATACAAATAAAACTACTCCAACAAGAGAACTTCAGACAGGTCTGTCTTGAAACCATGCACTGTGAATATTCACCCATAACTTGAGACTTGGGTTCAAGTTCCTTGAGAAGAAAGCTATGAGTTTTAATTACCAAGGTGTGTACTGTCCATCCCTGGTAAAAAGAAGGGCATTGACAGTATTTCTTGCTCTTGCTTGCCTGCTTAATTTTTTATGCCTCTTTAAGTGATCAAAGGGTTGCTGTGTTGATGAATGATGTATTTGTTCTGTACAATGTTTGTTCTGTACAATATTAGAATGTTGCCTTTTTTGGCTGAGTCAGATGGATGGTTTATTGCCTTCTGCACTTGCTTCACAATAGTAACTTTCTCACCACTGGTAGAATGTGCTACTGAAGGGAAACTTATGTGGTTGCAAACTTCATTGTATGTGGGCTTTGACAGGGAGGAGGAGGCAGATAAGATGTATTCTTGATCTTATATCTTTCTGGCCTCTAACCATGATGTACCTGTGTCTTACACCCACCAGAAAAGGGCAGGTACATAACGGTGTAGTTATCTCACTGTAAAGACCAGCATGTGAACTCAGTTCTTGCCTTTTTGGCCAATGACCTTCCGAGCAATTTCCAGGTAAACTTCCTCATTATCAATCCTAGTGAGACTGACTGGGCAGAGGAGTTTGGGAAAACCCACTAGCTAGACTTTGCAGATGAAGTAGGAAGAGGAACACTTAGCATGGATTTATTTGGCTTATATGTCAAGCTTTTGGTAGCAGGGAGACTGCAGGTTTGGCTTCCGTGACGACACCAGAAGCTGCCCTTGTGTTGGACAAAGCCAGTTCCAGCTGGATCCAGGACGGATCTGCCAGTGGCCAAGGCTAATCCAATCAGTGACATTGGTAGCACCTCTGTGTAACATATTTAAGAAAGGGTAAAAAATGCTGCACAGCAGCTGGGAGACAAAAAGTGAAAAAATGTGAGACATACAGCTCTGCAGACACCAAGGTCAGTGAGGAAGGAGTGGGAGATAGTGCTCCAGGTGCTGGAGCAGAGATTCCACTGCAGCCCATAGTAAAGACTACAGTGACACAAGTTGTCCCTTTGTAGCCCATGGAGGACCATGGTGGAGCAGAGATCCACATTGCAGCCCAAGAAGGACCCCACACAGGTGGAAGTGCCCTCAAGGAAGCTGCAGCTTGTGGAGAACCCATGCTGGAGCAGGTTTCTGGCAGGAACTGCAGCCCATGGAGAGAAGCCCATGCAGGACCAGGTTTTCTGGCAGGATATGTGAACCTTTGGGGGACCCATGCTGGAGCACTCTGTTCCTGGACTGTACCCCATGAAAAGGACGCATGCTGGAGCAGTTTGTGAAGAACTGCAGCCCATGAGAAGGAGACACATTGGAGACGTTAGTGAAGGACAGTATCTCATGGGAGGGATGCCATGCTGGAGCAGAGGAAGAATGTGAGGAGGAATGAGCAGCAGGGATGAAGAGCTATGAGCTGATCACAACTCCCATTCCTCATCCCTCTGTCCCACCTTGGGGGACGAGGTAGAAGAATTGTGTGAGTGAAGTTGAGCCTGGGAAGGAGGGGTAGTGGTGTTTTTAGTTTTGTTGTTTCTTATTATCCTACTCTGATTAATTGCCAATAAATTAAAATAATTTCCCTAAATCAAATCTGTTTTGCCCATGACTGTAATTGGTAAGTAGGTCCCTGTTCTTATCTTGACCCATGAGCTTTTCATCATATTTTCTTGCCCTGTCCTGTTGAGAAGGGAGAGTGGTAGAGCAGCTTGGTGGGCACCTGGCAGCCAGCCAAGGTTAACCCACCACAATAGATTTGTCTCATCTCATTTTAAATATCTACAACAGAGTTGACCTCATCTAAGCTAATCATCTGGGCTTGGCTGACAGTCAATGGAGAGATATGAGACTTTCTAGGAGGCAGTTCATCTCATCCTAATGTAGACATAAATACAAAGCAGATGAAACTTATTTTTACGTGCTTCTTGCTCTGTTGGCTCTTAAGGAAACCTAGAGTATCTAGCTCAGATGTAGGAATCTACACCATAGCTATTAAGAGCTAAGTAAGATGGCTCCTTCTCCTGCATTTTACTATCTCATCAAGATTTAGTTGTGGTCTGTGGTTCTGAAGACTTGAGATGGTTCTGTACATGCCCTGTGGCAGAAAAACTTTGTGAAGGGAAAATACCGGTTGTGTCCATAGGACAGAATTCAGAGCAACGCTGAGAGTTCCAACCTGGTAGCAGAGAGCAACACTGTGTGGTGATAATACCCCAGACGCAGATGCAGCACTGATGCATCAGCCAGGCACTGGAGTCATATTAGAAGCCCTCAGAAAACTAATTAACTCAAGTGCAGAATGGTACTGTCCAGAGTGAGCCGGTTCACACTCAGCTGAGGTCTCTCTTCCTCCCCACCTTTATATACAGCAGAAGTACCAGAGGCTTTAGGGCCCCTGGACCTCATCATCAGCTGGATCTCAAAGGCACCCAGGACATGAACATCCTTTCAAATAGCTGCAGTTAGTTTTCTGCATCCCTGTACATCTTTAGGGCTAAGCTGTTGCAGAAACCCATCAGTGTTCAAGACCAGACAAATTTAAAGGCAACAGGTGTCTTGTCCATTCTCTACATCTTTATATAATTCTTCTTCTCCATTTTAATTAATATCAGATTTATTTAATATGAAAAAACATACCTACATCTGGTTCAAATCCCTATTTTTTTCTCTGTCAGTAGGTCACACTCCTGCATTTTCATAAAGACATGTGAAGAATCAGGATGTACACGAGCACAGTGATAATGTTATTTCATCCAGCAACTTGAAGGTGCTTCCCAAAGGCATGAAGTATCATTTGAGATGTTGCAAAGCTGAGTCACTGACACTCTGATGTGACTAATCTTAACAATCTGCTTTGATTCCATAATATGTCACTGTAAAGTTTGACAAATTTGATACGTTCATTTCAACATTCCAGTGTACTTTCTTTTCCCACAGTGAATTTACTCATTGGGAAGACAAATAGTCTGTGGAAAAAAACCTAACCCAACACTTGAAAAAACTGCCTAATTTGCCTTTAAATTTGTCTATGGACCAAATTTTGCCCTCATCAATGGGATGCAACTTCCATTGACTTTACTATTCATATATCCAAAGGCAAAATTTGTTCCTATCTATCAATCTACCTACTATTTTATCTACTATCTGTCTGCTTAACTCTATTAATTAGTTAATGTTTGTAAAACACTCAAAAGATGTAAAGCCCTATAGAAATGCTAAGTGTTATAATTATTGTTATCTGACTGCTGTATCTCTTTACCTATCTAGCTATCTACCTTCTCTATCTATTATAATAACAATAATACTTAACACTTATATAGTGTTCTTAATCTTCAAAGTACTTTACAAACATTAACTAATTAATCTAATCTAGTCATCTCGCAAACAACTCCTTTAACAAACCAGTGGTTGTTTCTGTAAAATAAAATTCTTTGCAAAATAGAAGAATCATACTTTGGGGGGGTTATTTTGTTCAGGTTCGACTATGATAAGGTAATAAATATGTATAAAAGCAAAGAAGCAAGAAGATGGATGAGAAAAACTCCATCACTAGATAACATAGAGCTTGCAACAGACAATAACAGGCTGTAAGCACCTATAGAGCATGAAGAGGTCTCTCGCAGAGTTATTCCTGACTTATGTTCTGTCTTAGTTTTAATATAGAGACTTTCTGCTACAGAAATGTAACATTTTTCCTTGTTATTTATTTAGAGCCATGAAACGTTTCTACCATTTCTTGTTTTCCAGATTATTCTCTAACCAGAAGCAAGGCCAAGCTGAAGTTGGGCTCTCAAGTCCTAGATCTGCAGAGGTATTTAGGGGCCATTTTTTTTCCTTACAGAAACAGTGGCAGCTGCCCCCCAGAATTTTCAAAGCATTCAGAAGCTACAATGGGGCCAAGGGGTCCAAAAACATATAAGAAGAAGAAACCAGATTCCTCTAAAAACAAATGATCCCCTAAACACCTCTGTGGATCTTCATCTAGACTCGTATTGGGGGTTGGGTAAAGACAGTGATTGCTGTGTGTGTTCACAGCATCCTGGAGGTGTAAGGTAAGATCAAAAAAACATGTAGGTTTTTTTGGGGGCAGACATATAGGTTACCTTTGTGTTTCTAAACATATGAAGGTCACAGACTCAGATCAAGCACTGCTCACTGATTGTTCTTGCTGCTGAATTATCACCTAATTGCCTGACTTGGCTTTAAACCACATTCTTCAAGAAAAGTCTTGTACAGAGAGAGGTAAGAGACCTAGCCTGTGCCACTTGGCATTGGGACTGCCAATCAGTTCTGGGCCTGTTACACCAAATATGTGAGGCACAGCCATAATGAAAGACTATCCAGGCCTTACGCGGCTTACAATAGCACCAGAGAGCAGAAAATGGAACAAATAGAAAAACGATTCTGTTTTCCACTTGATGAAAGGGCAGGCTTTTTCTTCTTTTATTTTTTTTCCTTTTTCTTTTTCTTGTGGTATTTCTCTATCTGTCCTACTTATTTATCTACATAGGCAAAATATACTGGGACAGTTCTGGTAAGAGCTAACCTAAAAACGAGTTAGGATTCTCCACCGAACTCCCCTAAGACAGCCTGGCAAACACCAGAACTGTGACCACTATTGGGCAGAGACTTCTGACTTCATTGATTCTGCCAAAAAATATCCCTTGGCAATTTCACAACATCTCTTCCTCCAACAGCTAGGTTAACATAAAACATACTGTCCCCCTTCCCCAACTTAAAAATCAACAAACTTTTATATTGCTTTTGGAGACTATCTTGCAGACATGGGTGCGTTTTGCCAGGTATCAGCTTGAAGCACCAACATGCCCTTTTCACCACTGCAAGAGATTTCTGAAGGACGGCTGCCTTTTGTGTGACAGCCTGCATATAGCTGTCACCCTGCAACAGGTATGTTTGCAGATGAAAAATAAAACAAAATAAAACAAAACCAAAAAAAGTCACACAGAATCACACAGAATCACAGAATAGTTTGGGTTGGAGGGACCTTAAAGATCATCTAGTTCCAACCACCCTGACATGGGCAGGGACACCTCCCACTAGACCAGCTTGCTCAAAGCCCTATGCAACCCGGCCTTGAACACCTCCAGGGATGGAGCAGCCACAGCTTCTCTGGGCAACCTGTTTCAGTGCCTCACCACCCTTACAGTAAAAAATTTCTTACTGATATCCAATCTAAATCTACCCTTTTTCAGTTTGAAGCCGTTACCCCATGTCCTATCATTACACTCGCTGATAAAGACTCCCTCCCCATCCTTCCTGTAGGCCCCCTTTAGGTAATGGAAGGGACTTTAAGGTCTTTTTGGAGCCTTCTGTTCTCCAGACTGAACAGCCCCAACTCTCTCAGCCTGTCCTCACAGCAGAGGTGCTCCCATCCTCTGATCAACTTTGTGGCCCTCTGCTGGACCCGTTCCAACAGGTCCATGTCCTTCTTGTGTTGAGGACTCCAGAGCTGGATGCAGTACTCCAGGTGGGGTCTCACCAGAGCGGAGTAGAGGGGCAGAATCAGGAAGTGACATGGGGCTGAATTCAGAATGCACATCATTAATTTTGTCATTCAGACCAGAATGGCATACCGAGTTGGAGCAACTACAGGCAAATCGGGCTTCCAGTGCAATCAATGCAACAAGCAGCTGAGTTGTTTCTGTGACAAATTCACAGAAGAGGATCTGAATGTGGTTCTTGTCAGTCGAGCATGAGAGCCAGCTAGGCTGAAATTCAGGTGATATGGGCTCAGCCACAGCTCCCTGAGTAACCTTGTACACAAGACCTAGTCTAACCCCTGCCTTCATATCTTATTTTTTCCCTAGTGGTGCACTGCATAAATACAGTGCTTTGATCACCTTAAACATTATACCCAGCAGGGCTCAAAAAATGAAAAAGCTTAGTTAAAACTATGGCTGCAAATGAGAAACATGTATGCGGTTAGCATCTGTTAATAAAGGATGTGTTGAGATAGGGAGTGTACAGAAACATAAAATTAAGGATTAAAAAAATAAAGGTTGGGAAAAAAACCAAGTTGGGAATCTGGGAGACTTTGCCTAAAAAGGGTGAAGATACCACTGAGTGTTTGCCAAAGATTAAAGACTCCCATAACAGACTTGCAGAGCTGACACATCTCAAAGGTGAATATGTGAAGCTGATGCAGAAGGAGATCTTTGGATCCCGTTTAAAGCAGCAGTTAAGAAATTATAAATTCTTTGGTTTTGTATAGGTTAGATGGGGCTCCCCCTTCTCACCTTGACCCCTGTGTTCACTGCAGAGTGTCTAAATAGAAGGTCCTGTACAAATACAAATACAACTCCTCTTCCTCCCACCTCCTCCTCCTCTCTCCTCCCTGAAATGCTTCTTCGGGAAGGGAAAAAAAACCCCCTTTCTCTGGGTAAACAAAACCCCACATGTAGAAACCCAGACCTCATGGTTTGTTTGAATTCAAGGCACTTTGCAGAGCAACTGTTACTTATATGCTCTCCTCGGTGACGCAGAGGAAGACAGAACATGTTTTTAATTGCAAAGCCAAATGGTTATGCATGGGTCCTGTCATGCTTGTGAGAACTTGTTCTTCCCCAGCCCTCCCTCTCCTCCCCGCTGAGACAGCCTTGCCAAAACTCTGTTTGAGAGTGGTCACAGGGAAAACACGAAGCCTCGCAGGGATTTGGGGAGTAAACGTCAATCTGTCAGAGGTGTCACCAGAACTGGATATATCTGCTGATCTGTTACCACTTGCTAATTATGAATTCGGCAGCTAATTGTCATAAATCTCGGTAAGAGATGTGGAATGAGACAGAGTTTTCAAAACGGCATGGCCTGGATAGGTTTGCACTTGGTGATTTGCAAAGCAGAAACGATGATCCCCGTGCCAGGGTTCTGCTGCTGTGTGATGCCCCGCTGAATACCTGTATTGTTACAAGTGCCAGTTTGCTCCGAGAAGCATTTCTGACATTCCTTTGAAGGAATGGTGAGTGTCCAGGGCTGAAATAACCTGAATTATTAAAGGATTTCATTTAATAAACCCAGAGATGCTGGTAGTCACAGCCAGGCAGATGTTTTACAGGATGAAATCTTGTACCCCTCCTCAGGCTGACCTCCTGGTCCACCCTTCTGAAAACAAAGCAAAACTCTGCCAAGCAGCCATGAGGTCTCATGCCTTGACTGTGCCAACCCACAAATCAGGCACTATCTCAGTGGGGATCCAGCTGCTAAGGCTGGTCTTAAGGGTTAACACTCTTGTGATTCAGCCAGTCAAGAGTTTGGAGTTGGAAAGAAAGAGGCTTAGCAAGTTTCATGAAGCTTTAGATATCTTATCCAACATTTCAGTTTCCCACCATCATACAGTAGCTGGTTTAAACCTTTCCATGATTCTTGAAAGCTACAGTTCAGGGTGGAAAGGGTAAAGCCAAGTCTTCAAAATCTCAAAGGCATCTAATTTTCTTAAATGCTGAGCACCTTCTCAGGAAATCAAGTCCCTTCAGGGTGTCCGCAGTTGAGCATCCAAAAATAACTCCTTGAAAGTTTCAGTGGCTCTAAGGATTAGAAGCTCCATATTCATGTGAACCAGTCTCCAGGTGATCAGTAGCTCCTGCAAAAGATCAGCGGTAAATTTGTGTTATTGATTGATTGGCTCGTAATTGGGAGAGAGTAGAGCTAAGGTTGCACACGGAAGAGATGTCTCTCTTAACAAGTAACTCCTGATTTTCAGAAATTTTGTTCTGCTTTTTATTTCCTAGTCCTTTTCCTCTTTTCAGCCAGTTTTTGTAATGTTTTCATCTAGGCCAAGTTTTTATCTAGACCAAGATTACCAACTACTTTTGGAAATATAAACTAATATCTGTCACATATTCCACTAAAATCTGCCAAATTTTCCAGGTAGAAAGACACAACCATCTATTTTAAGGCTGGTTTTCACTAAAGCTGGCTAAAAACTCCACAGTGGAATGTTTGTTTATTTTCCCAGTTGAAAAAGCTGATTCATAGCAATTCAAACATTTTGCTGAGATGGATCAATTTTGATTCAGGTGTGACAAACTCCAAGGAAAGTACAATTAACCTCTAATGACTAGATTTCCACTGGAAACTAGACTTGCGAGACGCTGTGGCCTGGTGGGAACCAGCTCCTCTGAAGCACATCAGCACATCAGGATCAGTGCCGACAGGGAATCAGGAACCTGAAAACGTTAAAAGATTTTGGTCAAAAGTTTTGACGTTTCCTGCTGGGTGGAAAGAAAGAGGCCAGAACACCACTACTCACTTCTTTCCAGAGCTTCTATGTTTGCCTGTCTAGCTGTCCAAGAAGTCAGGATCAATTGCTTTGTCAGGATAAAATAAAAATTAAGTTTTTTTTCTAAATTAAAAAGAAAATTAACATTAAAATATTGAAACCTTCTCTATAGACAATGATTCCCCTTTACAAAGTTCTAGTGCTCATAGCAAGCCATGTCCATTAGTGTTCAATTCCATTAACTGTTTAGTTTAAAAAGTGTTAATCCCTCTATGGGAAATCTAAAATTACTTCTCAGGGATGAGGAGGGAGAAATTGCTCTGTATATTAATAAGTCCACATAGGTGAATGTCTTTCTGACTAAATTCTTCAAACCACGTCTTTATTTCTGAAGGCATAAGCTTTCGTGTACTGAAAGCAACCATTTTTCCTGCAGAAGGCAGAGATGCACGTCAACAGAAACCAAACAAACAAGCAAAGGAACCAACACAAAAATTATCCCCCCACAAATCCAAACTTAAAAAAAAAGGTAATTGAAAACAAAAATTGGTTCCAAAACATCTGTTTTGAAATTTCTGCCAGTGTGATTTTAGGAAAAAAAACTTGAAAAGGACCTGAAGTATTTTCTTTGCTTTAGAGTGAGATAATTTTTAGTTCTAGTTTCACCAGAAACCTCATAGGAAATGTTTTGGGGTTGACTTAAGGCAAGTCACCTATCCTCAGCCATACCTCCCCTTGTTTTTTGGTAGTGAATGCAGTCCGTGCCAGCCCTGGAATATCAGCTTCTCCAACAGAATTGATGCAACATGTCTAATAGACTGGGTCACCAGTAATTTTCCACAACAGAATGACTCTGTAAAAAGGTTATAAGTAGTCTCCAAATCTGGACGAAACTATCAGAAAAATTACTTTTATTGGAGAGTTAATCCTCCATTTAATGCCCAACTGCTGCCTGAGCTAGGAAAAGATCGGGAAACACAATGTGAGCTGAAGTCCTTAAATCTGTTCCTTTATTCTCCCTGTCGCTCTGGGGAGGCCAAGAAAACAGCACCAAACCATCACCTGATGCAGATGGTTTCCTTCCAGTACGGCCATGTCCCTTCTCCCACTGGAGGGACACTTCCTATGTGTGTTTTTTGTGAAAGCGCTTGCAGGTGGCTGCACACTCATGTAAATCACATCACCTACTTGCTGACACATTCTGGTCCTTCTGGAGTTGGCTGGGTCCCAGCGGTAATCCAACAAACACACACACATCCTAAAGACCAGCACTGGGTCTTGTAGGTTCCATCTCTGTCAGCCCTTCCCCTTCTTCTGCCCAAACCCAAACTCAGCCTCCGTCACTGACGACAAATGCAGCAGCCAGGGTGAGACTAGTGGTTAAATAATGATGTTTTAACACTTTGCAGACTGCTGTCCTGGGTGATTATATAGTCTTCCACATTTGTTTGGCTGGAAATATGGAAAATTAATTAGTAGCAGAAGGATATAACTTTGCCAGCCATTAACTGAATTATAAGTGAGTGTTCTCTTTGTCTGGCAATATCTTACCTTGTCCTTGTGCCAAAACTATCTCATAACTTGGTATTATATTCTTTGAAGACAACCTTTTCAATGACTTTATATGCAAAATAATGTAATACCAGTAGGAGAGGATTTTTTTTTTTCTTCTTTTATTGTTTTTTTGTGTTGATGAAAGGGGACATAGCTACATTTCTGAAGGTAAAGTGTTTGGAACTAAAAGCTGTCTGCTTATCCAATTATTGATTTTTAAATTGTTAATGAAAAATAAAAAAGATAGCAGCTAATGATGAAAAAAAAAGAAAAGAAGCAAGGGAGAACTTTTTAAAGTCTAAATGCTGTTGCTTGCTTACTTTCTGCAAGGAAGATTCTGTAGATGTTTGGGGAAGAAGAGAACCAGGTTTAGCATCTGTCTCCAGACTTTGTTTTATAGTGTGCTGTATTACAGCTGAGGTGTCTTACATCTGCATATTTGTTCTAGTACAAAGACTGATGTAGCCTGATATGTGTTGCAGTAAAAAAAAGAAAAAAAAAATAGAAAAAAAGGAAAAAAGAGGAAAAAATGAAAGAAAAAAGAAAAAGAACTCATCCGTTGCTCTAGGCATATTTTCAGAAGGTAGTTATAAAACAGACAACTCCTAATTTGTCTGATGTCCATTAATCAACATAGCTGCAATCAGGGGTAAAGCACACTACCGTTCCTCCACTTAGGCCCTCATGCTTTGTCAAAGCTTCTCCCTTTGCTTGTTTCTGGAGATTTATAAACCGTGTCTGCTCTGGGTGGTGGGTGGGAGCTGAGGATGTCTCCTGTTGACTAGCCTTTTTCTCCAGACCAGTTATCACCTGGCTGCTGGATGTTTAGCTGTTCACTCTTCTGGCCATAGGTATAAAATGAAACTCATGGGAACAGGAGGTGGATTTTCAGCACGGCAAACATGGGCCAGGCAGTGCATTTGGTGCACAATGGATGCCTTGTCCATTGGCTCATATAACAAGGGAATGGTCTGAGAGGACGGCCTGAACGTTTCTTATTCCCCTTGCGTGTAGAGGCACACACTGTTCAGAAGGCTTTCTGCTGCAAATCGCCCACGAGTACCTGCCTGTTTTCAAAATTAATCAGTGTTGACTTGGAAGCGCTTTCATCTGCATAAACTCTCTTTCTTTTCCCCACCCCCTTTCTCTTCCTCATGCTGAGACAAGCTACCATGGATGCTACAAGCACAGTGGAGGTGTTGTCTAGACACCCAGAGCATCTCAGCTGTTGCTGTGAGCATGAGATTTGCCGTGCAAAAAAAGGCGTCCACACATGAGGCTGTTGACAGGCTCATCTCCTACTCTCTTGGCCAAGTCTCCAGCCACAAAAGCCACGTCTAGGCAGTTGGATGTGCTTTCAAATGTCAATGGTTGGACTGATTAGCAAATACAAGAAATGTTCTTGACTGTGGTAAAACCCAAAATTGTCCAAGAGAGAATTTGCAAGGGCTTAAACAAGTTGGTCTGTGTAGAGTTTGCCTAGTTTTCTTGCCTAGCAAGACAAAGTGATCTGAATTTGTCTCTGCTAATGGGGCTTTATGGCTTCCATTCAGGGATCACAGAAATGATGGTTGGAGGAGGTGTCTGGATGTCTGCAGTCCAACCTCCATCCTGAAGAAGGCCTATTTCCAATATCAAAGCAGACCAACCATGGACTTACCCGGATGAGTCTTGAAAACCCCCAAGGACGGAGATTTCACAGCCTCTCTGGGTGACCTTGTATAGCGTGGAGCTGCCTTCCTAGAGAAGAAGCTCTTCCTGATGACCAGCCTTCCAAGCCACAAACTGTGGCCATGGCTCCCTGCTGTAACACCCGCCACTGACAAGAAGAGATTGTTTCTTTGTAACTCTCCATCACATATTTGTAGGCTGATCAACAAATAGATCAACTCTTAACTTCCATTTTGCCAGGCTAGATGAACCTATCTCCTTCAGCCTCTCCTCGTGGGTTACGTGATACAGGCCCCTAAACATCTTGTTAGCTTTCTAATGAGCCCCATTCAGTTTTTCAACATCTTTCTTGAACTATGGGACCCAAAACTGGACACTATATTTCAAGTGCAGCATCTGCACTGCTGCATAGAGGGGGATAGTAATTTCCGTAACCTGCTGGTCACGCTCCTAATGTAACCCAGAAACAAGTTAGTTATATTAATTGTTCTCTCACATTCAGTTTGGTACCCTCTTAGAAGCTGGGCTGTTATTCAGCCTGTCCCTTGTCTTTACTGGCTCATGGGGTTATTCCACCCCAATTCCAAATTTAGGCTATCTTTTCTGTACTTCATGAGGTCTCTGCTGCCTCAATCTTTAAGTTTCTAAAAACCTGCCTGGCTTGAAGCTCTACTGTTCAGATTATCAGCTAGTTGTAATATGCTTGTTACCAGCTGCTAAATGGACGTTGAGACACTTATGACAAATGTTTGAGCCCAGGCCAATTTTCAACTTGTCTAGAAGTTTATTCCTTCTTCAGCTTCCTAATGATAATGCTGTGGGTGACAAAATCCTTATTGTATTAAAGATATGTAATATATACTGCTCTTCCCTTGTCCTTACAGCCAGTCATTTAATTACAGTAGGCTGTCAGGCTGGTTAACCATTATTTGCCTTAGAGAAATCTGTGCAGACTGTTCCTGATTGCTTCTTATCTTTCAGTAGATTGGAAGCGGACACCAAGCGGATGTGCTCCCAGACCTTTCCAGGGCCTGATGTGAGATTGACCAGCATATAGGTCCCTGGTCTTCCCATTCGTAAAGATAGGCGTAATACTAACATTTTCCATCATCAAGGATTTGCTGTCCCTAATTGCCACGGTAGACAGTGACCTTGTAAATCAGATCAGCCAGCGTTTGCAGCACCTTCAGGTGAGTCATCAAACCCTGGGGTTTGAACACATACAGTTTATCTGAGTTTTCCCTCATTTCCTGCTCTCTCACTATCCCTCTCCTTCCGAAACCATTCTGGTGGAAGTCAGAGGTCTGGGACGAGGCTCAGCCTGTCAAGACTGAGGCCAAAAAGTGGCCTCATGAAGTAATTCAACCCTTTCCATACCATCCATACCACTAGCTTGTCTCCCATATTCATCAATAAATGCACAGTTCTTCTGAGTCACTAATTGCAGGCTTGTGGAATCATTTCTTGTTACTTTTTATGCCCTTAGATGGTTTTAGGTCCAGCTGAGCTTTGGCCTTCCTGACGTCGTCCAGGCTCTGAAGCATTGACTCCACTCTGCTTCAAGAAAGAACACAGGAAGACGTAGGATTTCCTGAGACTGTTGCATATGGACCAGCGTGTGTGTTCTTGCTGCTCATCCTGAAGATGCAGGAAGACCCACTGGGTCCTGTGCACCTTAAAACTTTACACAGAAGTTTTTCAAGAGGTTTGATTTATGGTTGATGTGTGAAGCCATAGAGTTCCTTCCCCTGTCTGTGTTCTGCGTGTTGGAAAGCCACCTCCTGTCGGTATGGTACTCGCAGAAAATGTCTGTCTGGTTGAGGGGGAAGTGGGCTTGCAAACCTTCTTTTGTGCAAGGCACAAAGGAAAAGGGGTGGCTTGTAGTCAGCAGCAAAATGAGAGGAGGCTCTCTCCTCTCTTCAAAGGGCTTCCTCTTCCCCTTCTCTCTCTATTGTGAATTCTTTAAAAAGACCACCCTTCCCTTCTGCAGAGTGAAAACATCAAAGGGGATGGTGTGGTGGGGTATTTCCTTGTGAACACTGACTTACCTTACAAAGGTGAGGAGTTCACAGGAGGTTCTCTCTTGTGAAGCATGTTCTGGCTGCCTGGCTTTGAATGCTGAGCTCACTGGGAAAATGTTCTTACATCTTCAGGCAAGCAGCTTTGCCGCAAAGCCAAATCTCTTCCTCTCCCTCCCACTTTCTGCTTATCCAGTCACACATTTTATTTTATTGTACTGTATTTTACTTTATTTTATTTTTATCTTTATTTTTTAAAATTTTATTTTATTTTATCTTATTTTATTATTTTGTTTTGTGCAAAGCTAAAATATTTTAAGCCTTGAAGGCTTTGTGAGGTTTTCTTTTTTTTTTTTTTTTTTTTTTTTTTTATGAGGGGTAGTTATAAAAACTGAACTGCCACAGAAAAGTAACATTTCCTACAAAAAATTCTTTATAAAAGCTTCAGTCTTCTGTATATTAAGATATATTTAGTCAGGATAATGTGAATCTATCCCATCTCAGGATATAGGGAAGATATAAGTTTGCTCACGCTTGTTGCAGCATGAGCATTTGATTGTTTTATTGGCTGATAAGCTTAGAAAGAACAGTCAGCAATCAACCAACTGTATCAAATTCTTCCTCAGTGAAATGGAGTTTGAGTTTAATGTCATTAGAATAGCTCCAAACTCCTCAATTTCCTCCTGGTTTAGAGCAAACTTAGTGGCAAGTAAACCAAAACTAAGCTGTAGTCCAAGAACCTTGGACTCCATATTTTTTTTTCCCTGATTTTTTTTTTCCTTACGTGTAGAGCTGTTGTCCACAAAATCACAGAATCGTAGGGTTGGAAGGGACCTCTGGAGATCATCTAGTTTAAGCCCCCTGCCAGAGTGGGGTCACCCAGAGCAGGTGGCACAGGAACGCGTCCAGGCGGGTTTGGAATGTCTCCAGAGACGGAGACTCCACCACCTCTCTGGGCAGCCTGTTCCAGGGCTCTGCCACCCTCACAGCAAAGAAGTTCCTTCTCATGTTTAGGTGGAACTTCCTATGTTCAAATTTGTGCCCATTGCCTCTTGTCCTGTCACTGGGCACCACTGAAAAGAGCCTGTCCCCATCCTCCTGACCCCCATCCTTTAAGTATTTATAAGCATTGAAAAGATCCCCCCTCAGTCATCTTTTTTCCAGACTAAAAAGACCCAAGTGCCTCAGCCTTTCTTCATAAGAGAGGTGTTCCAGTCCCCTCATCATCTTGGTAGCCCTTTGCTACACCCTCTCCAGCAGTTCCCCATCCTTCTTGAACCGGGGAGCTCAGAACTGGACACAGTAATGTAGTCAAGGATAATGCATGAAGACACTCTTCAGCCTGTCACTCCACAACATCTTTTAACGCTTGCTCTGTGGAATAAGAAGTGTATGTGTGTATATATATATATACACATAAAAACAGAAGTAAGGTTTTGATTTACTGTAAAGACAGACAATGAATAAAAATTCATTTTACCCATGAAACCCTGGAGGATGTGTCCCAATGGCTTACCTTGGAGCACATGTCTTTTTTGGAGGGTCCTAGCTCTGCTGCGAGGATGGTTCAGCTCCTCATGAAGCTGCTGCCTCCTCCCTGCAGTGTGTTGGAGGGCAAACTTGGGCTGACTGTGACTGTAGGAAAAATTTTGAGGAAGGGAAGATGAGGGTGGGAACCACAGTGAATTGCTAATCAGAATTACGAGAGATTTACCAAAAACACCTGGGTTATCAGCTCAAGCATTTACATATTAGCCCAGAGCAGCCAAGTGGGGCTGTTAGCCTCAAACCCACATGCCCTTAAGTCTCAGTGCTACACTCACATTTGGAATTCAAGCACCTAGACATAAAAAAGTGAACGTTTTCCCCTTCATCTCCCCTCCTAGAAATGACAGTATCTTTCTTATTCACAACCATGATCTCCATCCAGAATGCCTCTGCCCAGAGCTCGGAGATTTGTTTCAAGCTAAATCTCAGATGTGACTCAGTCTTATAGCAGAGTGCACATAAATGCGCTTGATCATGCTGGAAGCCAGTTATGCAATAGCAGGGGGAAAAAAGCTACGAACAAATCCTCTCTGTTCAGGTGGCAGGGATGAGCCTTACCAGCCCACCAATGAAAAGAGCAGAGGAAATCCTTAATCAGGAGCCAAGTGCAAAAGAACTGATGTATATTTTTTAACCCACGTAGTGGAGGTTGGCCAGAGCTCGTGTGCATTTCTGGAAGTCGGAGGTGCTGAATGGAGAAGCAGATTTTTGCTCTCGTCAGCATTTTGGTCTGTGTGTGGTTTCCCCATCGCTGTTGGCTCCAGGCGCTTTGGAAATTTTATTCCTCCTGCAAGGCAGAGTGGGAAGGGCTGACAAGGTGGGTTAAAATATTGAGTAATGAGGATAATTAATCAAGGGTCTTCTGCAGAATTTCTACTACTTTTTTTTTTTTTTTTTTTTTTTTTTTTGTCCCAGGGCAATGAGCAGCCGAGGAACAACCTCCAGCGGGCCTCCGGTTGCAGAGTGGGTGCTCACTGGTTTTCAGGTCAGAGTACTTGACCTCGAAGACTGCTGTCTCTTCAGGTTGGATTGCTTCAGACTGAGAGGGTTATTAATTGGGAGGTAATCTGAAGGTCACCTTGTCCTGAGGGTATTGTCAATGAGGAGTGGGAGATGCTCCCTGACTCAACAGATGTGTAGCCTGAGAGGGTGAGTAGCAGGAGGTGAGAAGTAAAGGTTAGACAGCCTTTTAGTCCCAAACACTTCTGAGTCCCTAATGGCAGCAGACTCAAGGCTTCTTAGGAAAAAGGCTAAAACCTGTTTTTACAGCCATCCAGTAACAAGCCATCCTGAAGCCATCCAGCTCAGCCTGAGCCACCGGTCTTCACTAGTGGCTTCATCCTGTACCTCCCGCAAAATGCTGAGCAGTCCTTGTACATTCAGGGGGCTGCAGATACTGACTTTTTCCTCCAGTCCACACAGACTAAGAATACTGAACTGCACACTTTTAATTTTAAGGAAAAAGTCATCAGAATGGAGAGGACAAATAAAACACTTTGGGGAGCAGAATGTGGCCTTCCTCTTCCCCTGGCATTGTTTGGTATCTGGAGGTTACATTTTGGGCTGCTGTTCAGGAAATTCAACTAATCCTGGTAGGAAAACACTGAAGCGTAACTGCAAGATAAATACATTATTCAAGGACCAGCCACTCCTTTAGGCATTTCACCCCTTGGGCCTGAAAACACTTGAACAAGTCTCATGTCACTTGCATATGATATTATGGCCTTTCCCAAAACACAACTTTTCCTTCCTCGGAGAAAACAATTTTAATTAATTCTCCGAACAACATTTCTGCCAAGTCTAACCGGCCTAGTGTATTCATCAAATTATGGCAGCGCTCAGCCTGTGTCTTATAAAACTTGTCATGACTGATTTTCACCCTTTTTGTACTGGTTGTAAAGAGATGAATTCAAAGGCATTCCTTCTCATGCAGGGCCAGATTGAAGCATATGTTTAACATAAAGACTGCAGTGATGTATTTTGCTGAATTGGGGCCTTTTACAGGAAAGGCGAATCTAGCCCTTTTTGTCATTCTGTTTTTGAGTAAACATTTCTGCAGTGTAACATTAATTATGGATTCTCCACCTTGATTCGGTATCGCGTTTAGGCTGCTATTCCCTGTTAAATCATCTTCCTTGACATGCGAAATTCAGGCTGCCTTTGTTAGATTAAAGTCTTTTTATCTGACCTGCCTTTAAGCTTCATCTACTTAGTCATATCACTGGGTAGGTAACAGAAAATTGCCAATATGTCACCCAGTGGGTAAATCAATTCATGAAAGGAGGCCTAGTGCTTTTAGATTGACTGCAGAATGGCTCTTTTCTTTTTTTCCAAGCATATCTTCCTCAGCACACCTGGGTATTCCTCCTGAGGGCTCAGGAAAAAAGTTTGAATTGCCTTGCTCTTTATTAGCTACATCCCGTCTCCTTTATATTACAGGTGAACGTGATTTGCTCCACAGTGTGTATTCCTGAGAGAGGTACTGAAAGGAAAAGGGCAAATTATCGTCCCAGTGATGTGGAAAGCAGGAAAAGAGCTGGCAGGAATATTATCGCTAGTAACAATCTCGGACGTTTTCTGCATACGTTTGAGAGGCGGCATCCTCCCGGGTGGGGTGTGCATGAGACATAGATGACCTGTTGTTTGAGGATAAGGCCAACAGTCTCTTAAATGACAAGTTTTCTTGGGTGCCTGATTCCAGAAGTTTTCAGAAAAAAAAGCTTCAGTTTTCAGAAAGCCCACAAAATAAACAGTCTGTCTGGGGATGTGAATTGAGTAGTGAAGCATTGGAAAAAAGAGGAGAATTTCTTAACTGTCCATTGCAAAGTCTACCAAACATCTGAGGGCTCCCTGGTAAGAGACATGGGAGAGGGGGTGGAGATGGATGTTTTCCTTGGGCAACAACAGGTTTTGCAAGAGAGTATTTGGGGAAACTGAGGCAAGAAAGTGCCTCCGATGTCTTGCTCTTTTCTTTCAACCTACTTACATCATTTATGCCTTACAAAGCAGAGCGATTGTTTGAGACTCCTTCCTGTGAAGGCTGTCGTTATCGATGAACTCCTGTCCCCCAAGCAAGGGGTCAAAGGTTGGTGTGCTGAGAAAACTTGGCTTGATCTTCTTGAGAGTGACAGAAGTCACAGGGCAAGAACTGAAGGGTTTTGGTTTTCAATACCATGGCTGCAAACTGCAAAACCACGGTACTTACAACAGGAGGCATCAATCCAAAGGAGTCCAAAGTGCAAGATGCACAACAAATCCTCCTGGAGAGTTTTACAATGGACAAAGATTTACCAGAACCACGTACTTCTATTTTAATGTGATGTGAGAAGTAGAAGGAAGAATCTACCACAATACAGCGTATGAAATGAAACACGGGGAAGCTCAGTTCTCCCAGGTTACATCTGGCCTCTGGAAACAGATATCCAATGGAGATGTTTCTGCCAAAACTGTGTAGCAGTAGCAAACTGAATTCTCAGTTTCATAAGACTTTATTTTTTTTTTTACACAATTTTTTAAATGTTACCTCTCTGTGTACTTTTTTAAATAATTTTTAATTTTTATGGAAAAGAAGCGGTCTTCCCCTCCCTTAGAATTGTAAAATTTGCCAGAAAGCAGAAAGAGCACCTTTTTGGCTAAAAACTCAGTTTTTGAATAATTACCTCTGACTCTGTACTAATGCTTCTGTAAATGCTTTGGAAATGCAAAATGGTATGTGCTTGATGCTATGAGATATATGTCTGTCATAGACAACCGATATAAAATTTTTGAGATTCTTCTTCAGAAAGGTATTAGCACACCGTGACCCTTCCTGTTCTTTCACTTAAACTGGAAATCAGGAATAACTCATTAAAATCTATGTCTTTTCTTCAGTGTAAGTGAAAGGAAAATGAAAATGCATGTATCTGATATACATTAACTTGAAGTCTGCTATTAAGCCACAAGTCGTGAAAGACTATGGGAAATCTGAACCCCTGCTGATTTTTGCTAATTCTATAAAGAGTCTATTTAATTTCCTCAGGAAAACAAGGCAAACCTTCCCTTGAGGGCGTATACATTTTTGAATGGGCTACAAGTAAGTCCCTAAGGGCTCAGTTATCACTGATCACAGTTTGGTCTGTTGGATATTGCTAAGGGAAATTTAGTGTGATTGTCTGTGATCACTGGCATGTGCTCATACCCATTAGGAGACCTATTCAGCCCACTGACATTTGGTTCCTAGGAGAATAGGGTAGCTGCTCTCAAAACATTTTGAGTTTGCAGTATTTTTTTCCTTCCCATTCCTTCTCCCCACACCCCCACCCCCACCCCTGGCCCTGTGTGGGGTTTTTTTTTTCAAGCAGAGGAGCAGATGTTCAAGATCAGAAAAGAGCTCGTACAGAGAGCTGCCATAGTGGGAAGAGGGTGCTGTATTACTATGAAAATGTCATATAACAAAACCACTCATCTTCCAGTTTTGTTAATTTTCTCTCTTACTCTGTTCTGGGCAATTGTAGGGGTGATGTAGAAAAGCAATAATATAATCTGCAGCTACATCGATTGTGCAGAAGACGTGAGCTTTAGATATTTCCCTCTAAACCACAGGTGCTTTTAGAGAGTCACAAGTCTGGCATCAAACTCACCAGTGGCTTCAGGACTGGGAATAGTGCAATGTGGTTGCCCCTCGTAGCTCTAGCTTGCCTTTAGAGAATACAGGACAGTCCCCAAAATTTCTAGCTCTCTCTTGGAGCTGACGTTTGCAGTCTTGAGAACTGCTCTCACTGACATCAAAGATTAGAGTCAATGTAGATTTGTGGTGCAAACTAGTAGTAGCACTTGTATAGTTGGTGACGGGGAAATAAAGAACAAGTTATAGCCCTGTGAAGAACAGATCTGTCAGTGTCAGGGCATACAGCCCACTGGATGCAAGTAGGAATCACGAGGTGATGTTCTGCAGTTTCCTGAATGACAGCCTAGATGCTCACAGGGGTCTCTGCTGGGTATAAAATACCAGATTTGCTTTCCTTTCTGCAGAATTTGGATATAATTCTCACTGCAACGTCCTTTTCTCTGGGGTTTAATGGAACCCAGGTGTCTTTTGCCAAGATGAGTGGAACTACAGGATAGGATTGGGGAAAACGACCTCTAATAAACCCAACATAAAGTTCTGAAGTTTATAGAGCAAGAAGAAAAAAATAACAAACAAACAATTTATCAATTTAAGTTTTGGTTAAACCACCAAAACCATCAACCAACCTCTCTTCATTCTTCATATAACATTCTTGTTCTTGTTTAGTGTTAGACCCAAACAGACCCATTTTTCTTTTCCACTCCTACCTCACCAGTTTTAATGATTTAGCCATTTCTTCCTGTGAAAGAGAGTAAGTAGTGGAGGCCAAAACCAACGTGGCTAATCCCTACTCGTGCGTTTTCTTCTTGCAGGCCTGCCAGATCTCAGTGCTTTGCCTAGAGACTTTCGCCGTTAGGCCAGATTGCAAACCAGCTTGTTTTCTTCTCCTATGTGCGTCAGTGAGATGTTTATGGCTAGTCCCCAGAAAGGGTGGGGAAACAATCCAGGTGTGAAAACGCATGCATGTATATGCTTGCAATTAAACTGTAACGATAGTTGTAGACAGCTTTTTTTTTAAGCCTTAGCTTTGCCACTAGCTGGTTCCAGTTCTGAATCTGAGTGCTGCTGAATTTCCAGCATTTATTTCGGTGCCGTTTTGCTGAATCTTTGGTCCAGTAAGCAAAGAAACACAACTGTTTCTCACTCGTATGCGGGTGGACATTTGCGTTAGTCCTTGCTCCTCATGGAGGCCACATCAGCCTGACACTGCCCATCCGTCCACTGTTATTTGGCATGACTTAATTTCCTTATGAAAAAAATGTAAACCAGGTTTGATGCTAAGGTTTTTTCTTGTTCTCATGTGCTTTCTTTTGTCTCCTTTTGTCTTAAATGCTGTGCTTGACAAAGATTGGGTAAGATAGTTGAAATGAAAGAATAAGCTGGGAAAAAACAGCTTTAACCATTAAGTGCTTTGGTGGATAAAAGAAGAATCAGCTATTACCTGAATGAAATGGCTAAAGACATGCAACTGTCAGTAAAATCTAACTCAGTTAAGTGTCTTAGGTCTTTAGTAATGCCCAAAAACAATAGACCAAGAGAAAAAAAATCAAATGGGGAACTGTTCTGCAGTTGTTTGATCTGCTTACCATTTTGGCAAAATTTATCTGGACCTTTGGGGATTGTAGGAAAACACAGAGCTACCCTCTTGCAGGTGAGATATCTTGGCCTATCGTGGTTTAATGCATACCCAGGACAGATGGTAAAAGATGACTACGCCATTAAAGTCCAGATATAAAGTGCTGTGGAGGAGAACTAGGAGCAACAGCTGGAGGAGAGCCCAGGATACCTTCACAGAGGTTTTCTCTTTATCTTAAACTCAGTAACCTGAACCAGGACATCCAGTTAGCAATCAAGAGAAAAATGTGATCACAGTTTCTGCATGATATATTATGAAACACTCTGAAGTTTACGTTGTAAGAGCTTACGATGTCTCTGGAGGTCATTGGAAGAAAGGTCCTATCTGCAAATAGTGAGTATTATCAATCTGGAAGAAAACACCACTGCAACAACGGAGAGAAATTCCTTAAACATAATGTGGTTTTCCAGAGGAATTGCTTCTCGTCTTCAGAGTATCACCTGTTGCATAAATACATTGCTACAAAGGTAGAAACTAGGAATAATCTTTAAAAAAAAAAAATTCCTTGTGTTCCCAAAGGCAAAATAGTTCTGTGGTGTGAAGATACGACTCTCACCTGACACAGTGCCATTAGTTCAGCTGAAGAGAATTGCCTATGGGCAAACATCAAACCATGATGGATTAGGTTATGTTTTTTTCCACACAGGTGTCTCTGAGTAACTTTTCGTAAATCTTTGGAGATGAAAAATCAGGGAATAACTTAATCATGTTGTGTTATTAAAAAGATTTACTGAGCAGCACCCAGTGGATTAATTGGGTGGTCCTTAAAAAGCCTAAAATTTGGGAGTTTGCCGTGGTTGTGAAATTTCTCTTTGCATGGAGGTGGGCTTTTTCCCCCTCTATTCTACCAGCGTTTTGGGTAATAACTCTGAAAAGAAGAACATGTGGTTGGTGACTTATCATAATTTTTTAAATTACTAGTAACTGTCACATACTACATGCTACAACAAACGAAACTGATCTGTGCAGTGTGTTGGGTAATGGAATAGTGCTAATTAGAAGACAGTGAGAACTGTATCAACCCCGTATGATTGTCACAAGCGAAACCATGGAGCAGCCTCGGCAATGGTTATAAAGAGAGTATCATGGTCTGAACACTGCCTAAAGGGGAAGTCTCATAAAGCTTCACTATAAAATTTATCTGACAGATTTCCAGGCAGTAATTATAACTCTGATTTATATGTGTTTAATATCACTTCTGCTGTCTTTTTTTTTTTTTCCTCAAAAGAGTCTTGGAATCTTCTTGTTGTACTGTCATTCTTTCTTTCATGAAAATGGAGCCAGGTAGCTGTGATGTCACAGCACTTTCTCAGCATTTGCATTAGACAAGTTTTGGGGTTTGCTGTAGGTTTTTGTTTTTTTTTTTTTTAAATTTTCAAAGCATATTACAAACCATCTTCAACCCACAATTCTTCACAGTTGGACAATGTCCAATGCATAGGGTCATGCCTATGCAAAACAGTTAAACATTTTTTTACTGTAGTGAGACGTACGAAGAGTCACGAATGTAGCAGCACTCAAGAAGATACCTGTGAAAAAATCACCACGTGCATTTAGCACAGATCTCTTGAGCTTCGAATGTCAGGTCATGTGGAGCACTGAGATTGACAGGCCATAAAAGAGGGGAGGGATGTGCAGTTCAGTGGTCCACCTTCCAACGAGGCTTCTTTGTGGATCCCAGTCTTCTTCCAGGTATGGGTTAGCATTGTGGTGTCCCTGCAAGCCCCTGGGCATGTGAATGGGGCCACTCGGCTTTCTCAGGCATGCAAAGCTGTAGAGCAGGAGAGGAGATGCAATTTGAGGATGCAAATGAGTGACACATCAACGCAGGGAATGAGGTGGAAACACCTCAGTGAGTCTCACTTTCAGCGGCACAGTCTTAGAAATGTCACCCCCAAGGGTAAGAGGAGGGCTGTAGAGGAAGGCAGGCACTGTGAGACTGCATCTTTCTGTGGCTTATTAAGCAGCAGCACAAAAATGCCATTGGCAAACCCACGCTGAAAGATCACAGAGTCCTAAATACTCCACTAGCACGTCTCCAGGGCCTAAAACAGGAGAGGAAATGCTGTATTCAGCAAGTGAGTCAAAGCAATCCAGCTTTGGTGACTTTAAAGTCAGGGTACTACCAAGCTGAAGCTGCAGCTTCCCTCCCTGTTCCATGAGAAAACCAGCTTCCAGTACCCAGGCTGTACAAAATCATTAATAAAGGAGTCAGGACCAGACCAAAGAAAGCACTGAGGTGGGTGTTAGAAATATAATCCAAACTGTCATCATGGTCTTTCCCTGTTTTCCTCCCTCTCCCCGGATGCCCTCACTCAGCACGCATGTTCAGAGCATCCTGGAGCCTCACTGACAACAAGACTCTTACCGATACAACTGATCTCATATAAAAGCGGCATTGTGATGGTGGGTCTTCATGGAAAAAAAACCCCGACTTTTCAGCAAGAAAATATAAACTGTGCTAAGCCTGAATTTTGTATTACTACCAAGTGGCTAGATATTTATTTCCATTCCCTTTTTAATAGTAATTAGCTATTTTTGCAGGGGAAATGCAGCAATCAGACTCTTTCTTTTCTCATGTTCCTCAAAGTATCACCTGGAACATGAACACAATTATCACGTCCAGTTGACACTTGGCTTTTTATGAATACAGGGACAAAACCCAGAAGCTAACTAACTTTCTCTCTCTCTATATATATATATGCCTTGGTGATATAATGTCAGAGTGGTTCAGATGTTGTGCAGCTAACTTGCATTTCCAGTGCCTCAAAGGCAATGCCAGAAGAAGAGAATGCCCATCCTGTGGAATTGATTGCATGCCCTGTTTTCACAGTGGAGCATTAAGACTAATTCATATATGCCTTCAGATCAAATCCAGGGGGAATCACACTGAAAAACACCCCATGCTTAACTTCACGGAGGCAGTCTTTCTCTCTAAGCCACAGCCGATTAGCAATCTCTACCTGGGCTTTGCAGAAGGACAGCACAAGGGAAAACATTACTGCCTTCAGCTCTGCGTCACTGCTCTCTCTCTCTCCTTCTGTGACATGACCAAGGCGTCCTTGAATTGAGCCACAAATTTCTCCTGGGAACCCTGAAATCTGATTACAACACCAGGGCACTTCATTTATTTGTTTTTATTAGAATAATGCATGGGAATGAGTAATCCCTGTTTTGCTTTCCTACCTGTAGCCTACAGGGAGCCACCAGTCTCCTCTCAAGGAATGGGGAATGTGAATAGGGAACCTTATTACGTCAGTCGAGGAAGCTGCTGTATTGTTTTGCCAGGAGGGCGGCAGAGTCCTTCAGGCCTCTGTGGTCCTGTTGGTGACCTGTGGAGTGGATCTGGATGATGGGCTCTTCCTGTCAGCTGCCATCTGTTGCTTGCAGACAAGAGAAAAGGCTGGTTGGACAGCAGATGAGACCCAGACCAAGTGTCTACACACAGCTAAGTCCAAGAGGCAGCTACAGTGGCTTATTTAAGAGCAGAGGAGGTAGCAAAACTGGGGCTTTACCTACAGCTGGCCACAATGAACATGACACCCAACAGAAGAACACGTCCACACACAACATAATGTTGACCTTTGTGTTATTGTCATGCGAGTCCATACAGCAGGGAAGGGAGTAAGCTTATTATGGAATCTTGCAATATTTAAAGGAAACTGTTCTGTCCTACACTGTGCTGAATAAGCCACCTCCTTATACATGGTCCAGTATGTGTCTTCCCATGGTCACACTGACAATGACTCTTCAGAACAGTGACTCCTAAGAAATATAGATGGCTAATTACCAGGGATCAAAGCGCTGTAGTCACCAGATTTGGCATTCAGGTTTGAAGAGTTTAGACACACAAGAGAAGAACCAAGGCCTCCCACGTTGCAGTCAGCTCTGTTTGCTACCTGACATTTGGCTCCACATCTGGACTTCTGGATTCCTGATTCATATTTTTGTTTGATTCGTTGGGGTTTTTTTTGTTTGGTTTTGGGTTGGTTTTTTTTTTTTTTGTGAGAACCAGAGTTTATGATAGTGATATGGAGTTTCCTGGCCTTTGGACTTCCAGGGAAAGGTTCTCAGATCACTGCTCTCATTCCATGAGAATATTGGCAATGTTTTGGCAAACTGAGAAAATTTTCATGTGTGGACCAACGAACAAAGCTGTGTAAGGTTGCTATGATTTGTGAGTATGATTAATTTTGATGGAGGTAACCCTTATTACCAAATCCCTGACACCACTTTAAGGCTTTTGAAGTAGTCTTTGAAGCAGAAGTGCTCCTTGGAGAGTATTATTAATCTCAGTTAAAGGTGAGACTTTATTAGGTTGCTGCTATGATTTTGATGATTTTTAGCCTACAACCCTCCAAATCAAAACAGGAAGGTGCAATTGTCCCCATCAACAAATGGTGACATGAAAAAAGACAGAATGACTTTTCCAGGCCAAAGAACATCGTGTTAGACCAAATTTAATCACATTGCTGTCCATGCAATAGGAAATTTCATGATAAAGGTGGATAGAATTTGTACATTAAAAGTCCCCTCGGAAACTCCAGCTCATGCTAAATAAACTGACCAGTAACTCCTGTTGCTACCGTCTTTTGAAGAAGCCAGTCTGGTATATGGAAGGATGTTCAAACGTCTCTGCTGTGTTTATTATTCTCACTTGTACTGAGGACAGGCTCCATGGACTGTAACAGGGATATAGCTCTCACCCACACATGGCAGCTGCTTGAAACTGTATAGCTGAGGTCAATATTGTTTTTGTATCCCCCTCCCCCCCCATTTTATTGATTTACCAGGCAGATGACTAAATAGTTTGTGAAGCAGCTCCTGAATTAGTACACTTTTTGACCCAATAGAATCTGAAATAAAAATTGGTTAATCAGCCTCATATATTAAAATAAACTCAAATTGTGTGTCACTGTTGACATGCAAACTGCAGTTGTTCATACTCTGCTTCAAAAACTTTTGCCGAGAAGCAGCAATCTTGGAAGAGGGACAGTAGGGAGAGAGGGGAATTTCACAAGTTCGCCACCTAATTTTAATCCACTGCTGCAGGAGAGTCAGAGCTCATGTAACTTTGGGGCTACGCTCTTGCAGCTGAGCTGAGCCTCTGTCTCAATGGTTTTGCGTTCTTGTTGCCAACAGACTTTATTTTGCACTGGCGAAACACCAGGTCTTTCCCTAGTAAAACCACCCCGTGACATTGCTTCTGGAAGACAACCACAAAACCTAATCCCTTAATCCCACTTGAGAAAGCTGTTTTAAATGGAAAGCAGAGTTGTGTTCACTTCCATACTCACATGACTGATTCTGATCTCAGTTATGCCAGTGCAAATTGAAACACATACTATAACATGGCAAAATTTGCTCTTGGTCTGGCCCAGATACTGTAATTCCCATCTGTGTGTAAGGAGGTTCTACACTACACTGATAGATGCATCAAAGACTCAAGAGACACCATGTATCACATTACTGGCAAAAGCATGAACTGAATTAGGAGTTATAATTTCAAAAAGCCTTTTTTCCCCCCCCACTAATAGAAAGGGCCTGGGCCACCTATCTGCAGTATTAAAGATTCATATTCAGGTTCATCTCTGCTTGCTTTCGAACAAATTCTCAGATTTTTAGCACATGCCCTAATTTGTAAGCCATTCTCACCTGGATATTCCCTTACTTTTGTTTCCTAACCTTTAAACTATAAAATGAACTCCATCTCACTCCACAGCATCGATGTGGAGATGCAGAATCACAACTTTTCTCCAAGTTATGCAAAGTAGTGGTTGCAGACTGCATGCCCGGCATCTTGAATGAGGATTTTTTGTGATGGAGGGCATCACCTGTTCATGAAAAAGCCTTAGAAGGTCTGTATCACACGCCAGGGTTGTACAGGAAAAAGTTTAATTAGTTTTAAAAATAAACGGGGAAAAAGAGAAAATCTCACTTTCTTGGTTTTAGAAATGAGCAGGAGCAAAACCTCAGTCTTCCATCTCACCGCTTTGGCATAGGTGTTGTTCACAAAGCGGGTTTCTCTTCTACTCCCTGTGCTTTTTTCATTTTGTATACAGAGCTCCCGTTGCTCGCTATGTGTGTTGTGTATGGTGGAAATGCAGAGAAATCTAGGTCTCCAGAGAGCATAAGGAAATGTCTGCTGTCGTTCGTAATGGCTTGACCAAAACAGCGATGACATTTAAATAGTGTTTATAAAGCGTATTTAAGTCCTTGGCTGAAGCGAAAAGTCATTATCATTAATATCCTGTGGTTTCTTAGGAGGCTATATTTTTTAATCCTAAATATAGGTGCTTTTATAATAGTTTTTACAGAAATGATACCTTTTTTTTTTTTCCCCCGTGGAACTGGCCCTTTTTGCTAAGCAGCTTCCAGCTGAGGCAGCAGGCAATACACGCTGCCCTCGTCGCAACTTGGTGCTGAAACTGCCAGTGACGTAGCAGGACTCCATGTAGGCGAGTTCTTGACCTCAGAAGAACCTGAGAGCTCATACCTTGCTCCCAGTAATATAGGTTCATTTTTATTATATTTATCGCTTTAACTCCATGGATTAATTTCACCTTATTCTGTCCATCAAAATCGATGAAATACATATCTCCTGACAACGACTGGAAATTATTTTCACTTATTTTAATGCCATATCTCAGACTACGAGGAATCCCTTCCTTTCAAAGTCTTTTTTAAGGCAAACGGATTCCAACCTAAGAGTTTTAAATTAGGTTATTATTTGGATTTGTAATGCAAGATGGTTTCATAACTGATTTCCACAAGGCAAAACACACAATGTCATGGAAAATAGCACTTATTAATACTACAGGCCAGATCTGATCAAACAAAAGGCAGAGGAATGCTGTGACTAAACTGGAAGCAATCCCAACGCTCTGTGATGCAACCTCTCATGGAATCAGATTGTTAGAAATGGGATAAAACTTACTGGTTCACTCTGTCTCCTTGCAACTGCTAAGACATTTCCTTGTGAAATGTTAAGTCTTTTCTCATTTATATGTGCTAAAATATAGGTCTTTCACTACTGCTTTTGTTACATTCTTTAGAAATGAAGTGATTTCAGTGTGAGGAAGGATTAGTAATACAGGTCTGGTCTAGAAGCGCAAATGTCTAACTTTTCCACCAAAGCAATGACTCATTTTATCAAGAGGTCCTTGCGACGTGAAATGATATTGCACAAATTTGTGTTTGCACTGGTTAGTCCTGATGACAGTAGTATCAGTGCAGAATCAGAGACTCGTAGAATCACTTCTAAATTTTACTGTCCACAGATGGCCATTTTAGTTCCACTAATTATCCAAAATCCAGACTCAGACTATTGTGTTCTGTCCTGTCCTGTCCTATCCTATCCCACTTCCCATGCAATAAGGAACTCCTGAAAGTGCATTACTAGTCTGTTCTTTATCTCTAGCAGATAACCAAGACTTCTTAGTCTGATTTTGTAATGAAATGACACAGTGAAATTTGGGAATGGTCAAAATTAACCATTTGCAATAATTTTCCTTGCTAACAATAATTTTCAAGTAATGTCAAATGTAAACTTGAAAATCACCTGACCGGACCATGGCAGATTTGTGAAAATGAAAAAAAAAAAAAAGGAAGAAAATAATCTGTGGGCAAAAATTCTGGCTTTTTTTTTTTTTCCATTGAAAAATGATTTTATAAAATCAAGGAATATATTAGCAAAAAACATCAGTACTCGTACTTTTTATTTGCATAATTTTTCATTATTTTATCGCTTTTGTTTAACTATTATTTTGTACTTGTTTTCTTGAAACCTGATTCTGTATGAAATGAAAAACTGTTTTCAGTAAGTTAATTATCAGTAAATGTTTAAGAATTACATTTTATTAGAAGTTCTATAAAATATTGATTAAAATATCCAAGCAAGGTGCAATAACTGAGGTTAGATCCTCTCTTAATTCTGCAAAAGGATATATATGCTATCTCCTCTAAAAAATATACTTTGCTTCCTATTTTCATGATTTTATTTTTACAGTTTATTAATCAGCTCAGTAAAGTACAATGAAACCAAACAAACCATCTCTCAATATTGCATAGTAAGTAGAAAAACCTGATGTGTTTATGCTGTGTGTACAAACCTGTCATTTGTTGTCACATTAAATACAGAAAATTTGATTTTTTGTTAGGAGGATAAATATATTAATACAGATATGCATCCATAAGCAGCTCAGTAATTTCCCAAGATTCTGAAGAGTGAGAACTTCAAATGTAGATTAATAAATGTGTATTTAAATATTTAAACACAGGAATGTTTTTCAAAAGTGCTGAGAATATTACATTTCCCAGGTATGACAGTTCTCCTAACTTTGGGAAACGAAGTCCCTCATTAAGATAATTAAAGTATGTAAGACCAGCTTTTAGTCTCATTGTTTTTAAGTTCTTTGTCCATAAGTCAGTGTTATAGCTCATTTCAACACTTTGAATGACCATCTCCTTCAAACAAAATTAAAGTAATGGACTCAGAACCTGACTATTGTCACGGGAAAACCATATGAAACCCTTCTTCATGCTTTTATCACCACTGTCATTAACGATTGGCATGTGTAAGAGCACATAATGCACACTAAGCACTGACTTCTATCTATTGCAGACGAGGTTATAACCACCTCAAGAGGAAAACCCCAAGAGCTGCTTCTACCTCTACCTTGCTCTAAATACATGGGCTGCTCAATGGTGGTGTTCAGGAAGACAATGCATCAGTTTCCCTGCTGAAGAAAGACGCCGTTTAAAGAAATCAGCCTTATTATGTCCCAATGACAAGCATAATTAAGAATGTCTGTCTCTGAAAGGCATAAGAATAGAGGGAAAGCTTTTGTTCACCTGAGCACACTACCATCCTTGACCCATCCAAGTAATTTAAGCCCTGGCTGAATTGGACAAGGACAGGTGTAATTGGGCCCCAGTCTCGGCTGCTTCCAGCCTTGCAATTACCCTAATAAGGTTGTCTGTGGAGGGGTCAGTAGCTAGCGGCCAGTTTGGCTGGAGCCTTCTCCAGCTGTCAACAGAAGGAGAACAAGGAGTCCATTGGGTCACAGCGCGAGACAAAATGAATGCTGGTAATTGATCTAGTGACAGCAGCGTCTGTCCTGAGACGAGAGAAATGGGCAGCTGCAATGAAAGACTTGATGCCAAAAAAAAACGCAAACAAAAAAAAAAAAGTCCACAAATAACTCGTATATTTCTGAAGAAGTGGCAAGGGGGGATGTTACAGGGGTCTTAAAGGGCATGCAGTCATGTGGACATTAAACATGGACATTTCATTCAGCTCTGCACAGCAAAGTTGCCATCTCTGTTCATTTATGTGAAGTGAATAAAACAGGCCTTTCCATAAGCTTTTTAATTCTGCCCTCTCAGCACACTCCCTCCCAAAATACCCAAAGGCGTTTGCAGCCCATAGGTAAGGATCCATAGGTAATGTTGACAGATGGGCAATTATGTTCCCTTGGATCTTTCCAGGAAGGTTCTGGATCTACTCTTGAAAATACTTTCCCAATTAGTGGTGTGATTCAGCGTGTGTATTCTGAGCTTCATTATTTCAGGTGGGCTGAAATGTAATTTTAACTTGTTCTTCCATCGCTCTTTTTTTGTGACAGTTTTTAATTAAACATAGTCTTTAATCAATTAAGTGGCAGCTGCAAGTAATGTGTTAGTGCTCTGAAGGTGTCTTTAGAAATACCCAAACTTGCAGAAAATGCAAGTTCAAATACCAGCAGGGAAGAGACTGTCTTTCATCCTTCCTTTGAATTCCATGAAATTTCCTGTCTGGGTCTACACATCAATATCTTGCCTAGACATAAGAGACAGACTTTCAAAAACAATTCATCCCTCCTCCCTTTTCTATCTGCATGGTAATTCAGGATAATAGAAATAATAGTAATGATAAATATTGAAGCCGGATTTAAGGACTGCAGCTCTGGAGCTTGAAAATCCGTTTATTGCCGGCAGAACCTACCTGTTTGGAAAGGGTGTTGATGGTGTTGATAAAGACCATTGCTTATCAACACTTTGACTTCAGGGCTAGCGTAAAACATACATGTCCCTGTGCATAGTTAAGCTTATGCTTACTTCTAATAATGGTAACAATAACAATAATTGTTATTACTCTTTACAGGTGAGGTCAGAGACTATTTTCTGCCACTTTTTACAAAGATATAGCAAATGATGTACCGTTACCTTAGTTAGGCATCTAAGATCTAGTGTCTCTCTATGAGTTAATCAACCTAGAATCTCCTTACATATATTTTTTTACAAATTAAATAAATACGACTGGGAAAGCATGAGAATAGAGCTACCATTATACCATTGCACATGTGAACAATGAGAACAGAGACACCAGTAGGTTATGGGTGGGACTGCCAGAAGTAAGAAGGTGGAGGTGCTTACCTTAGCTGTATTATTTAATCGCTAAAGAGAAGTAGGTGACAGTAACAGGCAAGTGTTTCAGCCTTTAGGGGGATGGCTAAGAATAAAATGAATTAAGATTAATTCTGCCTGGAGGAACCTCCTATTTTCCATCCTATCAAGGGACTCTGGGGTGGCTAGCTCAGTTGTAGATGTTGAATCTTGAAGGACTAAGATAGGTTGGCAGAACCCTGCCTGGGACTTGTGCATGTTCAAACTTGGAGTCTGTGACATGGTCAGAAAAAAGATTGCCTTTTTTAATGCTCAGTTATGAATGAACCTAAAGAAGCTAAGTGTCTTTGCAAGGGCACATAAGAACTTATCGGCAGGTAATGAGTTCATGCTCACTCTCAGTTCATGTATTTTGCCATTACGTTCTGCATGGAGGTCCACAACCCCCAAAATGTTGAGATCTTAACCTCTTCTCCCATATGCACTTCCAGCAGGATGGCAAACTGCAATGACCTGGAGTGTGAGCTTCCATTTTATAATCACATGATTATAATAACCATACAGAGTCTCTGTGAGCTTAGTGCCATTGGTGCCGACATCCTGTAAGTGGTGATATGCCTAGCAGGGAGGCCGCATGTAAGACATCAACTTGGGGAACTGGTCAGGCTTGCTTTGAGAGCACGTCATGTCTCCATGGACCCTATAGCTCCCTACCAAAGGGAGTGCATGATAATAATAATAATAAAAAAAAATGTTGGCTTGCAATATTTTTCTTTTTCTCATCCTTATGCCATGATGCCAAGGAAGTCTAACGCTGGCTGCCCGAATGATGGATGTATGACTACAGCTGATGCCTTTTTTCCTTTTGTGAATCAGAAGTTTTAAAAAACAGGCGTGTGTCTCCTGCACAAATAGCCTGTATTAACTGAGTGCATCAGGATCCAATGCACATGTCAAGGCCCATGCTGAGTTCAGTTCAGAAACCAAGTGCTTGTCCACTAACACAAAACCTCACGCACCGTTCAGACATCCGAATGCCTTGGGTGCATTAAACCCACTGAATGCAGTCTCTTTTCCCTATCAAACACATCTGGAAGTTGGAAAAGAAAGTAATTTTGGGGACTTAATCTCTTACGATGTTGTGTTTTCATTTTTTTGCAGGTTCTACTCAAAGACATTCCACTCAGGTGCTCTTTTTTCTCCTAAAGCTTATTTTATTTCAGGGTATAGACCAGATTTGGAGGGCAATCATATTTTGAGGTGACATATTTGACTTACTCTCTGTGGTACGGTAAATTAATTGAATCAACTTTTCTGGACATAAAGACTATATTTGCTGGTGCAACCAGGTAGTAAGAGCTTTGCTTAGACTGAGATGTGCAAACTCGTCTATGGAATTGGGTACCCATAGAAAACTCTCCCCAAGTTATGATTTTTTTATTAATGTTATTCAGAAATGAAATTAATTTACACGTAAGGTTTTCTGTCCATATGTTCTGAGGGACTTCAAAAATTTAAGGCAATGTCATGAAACTCACCCTTGAGTGAGGAAAAATGTTTGCAAAGAAGATCCAAGAATGGGAAAAGCTATTTACCATGCTGAAGATGCCACCTTAACAATTAAAAAACCGCATAGCAAAAAACAAAGAGAACAGTGGATAATTTAACGTTTTGCCAAAAGTATCATGAAATAGGAAAACCAAAAAAGGCATTAACAGAAACTGAAGAATGCAGAAACAAAAACAATTCAAATTTAGAAAGAGCCATTGAAGCCAAACCATATGAGCATTGAAATGGATTGTCTTTCACTCCTCAGGAATATGCAGGCTATATCCCAAAGCAGCCACGGTGTGTAATGAACACCACTCCGGCACACTGCAGCTTCTGGGGACCCAAACCGTGGACAATGGCAGTTAGGCACTGGGTCCAGTTTTAACTTTTTGTTTTCTCTGCATTTCACTTTTCCCACTGGAAATCAGACTGTTTTCTTCCACTTTTTGTGAACTTTTCTCATTAGGTTAGAAGCTTTCTGACAAAGAGATCATCTGTTACGTGCTTCTGCTGTGCCTCAGGCAAAAGGACCCCATATCTTGGTCAAAGCTTTTACAGTTGCTGTAAGAACAATATAGCTGAATCCCACAAGGAATTTAGTTAGTCCACCTATTGATCTTACAGATGTGATATATTTGACTGCCACTGTATATACAATGATAAGAAAAGTCCATGGTGTCTCTCACTTTTCCCTTGGCCTGTGTTCAGATTTTTCCAAAGCAACTAAAACTAGTCTATTAAACAGCTAATGAATTAATAAGGAATGATTTAACAGAGGGACATCTAAACTGCTATTCCTCACTTAATTTTGTAGTGGAAGACATATGATGGAGGTATTGAATAGGCATGAAATAATCAGATTGATTATCCTTACACTTACAAAAACTCGACAGTACCAGTCTTACTTTGTACCCACTATTAATTCAAGCTAAATATACTTAATGCGCATGGGGAAACATTATTTTGTTCTTTGGGGAAACCTAAAAATAGAAACTCAAGCAAAGTGACTATAATAACTAATACTGCATGACAGAAGACTTGAGATAGGAATTTCTTTTCCTTTATACTGTCCTCAGAGAAATTAGTGTAATTTGGATTAACGAGCAGTGAAATGACATCATTTAATCAGTAAAGCTACAATTTAACACAGATTTCATTTACTCTTCAATTATTTAAGAAGTTAGAACATTATTGAAGTCACTGGAAAATTTCACCTTAAAATCAACAGGTTAAGTGTTGCGCACTGTGCCTACCATGAAAACACAACCCTCTCTCGACCCTTCACATTAGGTTAATTCTGCTATCGTTGGTGTCTCTTGTAACTCCCTCAATGATTGCACTGAAGGTAGAGGTAGTCCAGGCTTCAGGACTTAAAAATTCTGATCTTATTTATGATTCCACCTAAAACTCTCATTAAAAAAACAGTTCTAACACCTTCAGCAAAGGAAAAAAACCAACCTGGTAGTATAAAGGAGAGGTTACACACAGACCCAGACTTGCTCTGTCCATACAAGCCAGCCAGAAAGAAGCCAGACCTGGCTCTGAATCTGTACACCTACACCATCATGCTGCTGACCACAGCATAGTCATCCTACTGTGTGCACCAGTTCTGGTTATCCTGGAGAGGTACCAGTGGAGCTTTGGTCGCCTACATGTATCCACATAAAACTCTTCACGGCTTTCATACCCCTGTTTGTACATATATTACAATAAAAAAGTCTTTTTCCCTCATTCAGATTGCAGATTGGCTGGTTCTCGCTCCCTGAGCAGCTACTCAAAATTATGTTTTATCTTCATTGTTCGGTGGGTGGTCCTCTCCACCATTATTTATTACCTGCTGATGACAGAATGATTGGTTTCCTCCTGGGCTTTTCCATGGTTCTCCTTGCTAAATGTTATTGGAAATATTCCAGCAAAATATTTTTTTCTTTCTTGGAATCTGCTGATTTTTCAACATTTAGATGGTTTGGAGAGTTGAGGTAGGATTCTTCTCACCTACTTTTGGGAGGGCATTTCACAGATTAAGACGTCTATTTTTAGGTTTTGGCATGCAGGTGTCTCTCCAGGCAAGCTAGGCATCTAAGCAGTGGATATCCAGACTGCACAATTGGTGGAGCCTACAGGGCGATAGGCACACAGAAGTGTCTCCTCCTTGCTCTTTCTAATCTCACAGAGGACATTGCAGGGATAAGAAGGAGCCTACGAGCCCCACAATGGCAGCCTGAAACCACCTACGTCCCTGCCATTTCAGTTCAGCTCAGACCGAGCCATAAGAATGACTCTTGCTCATTTGAGTGTACTGGATTAAAATAAACAATATCTCCACCAACCTAAAGCGTGCAACTGCTTAATAACGCCTTAGTAACTCCTTCTGGCCTCCTCGGTTGAAATTTGAAAATTACAGGTAATTACGAGCGGTAGAAAGGGAGTCTTATAACAGGAAGCACTGGACAGTGTTAATAACAGGTTTTATTAACAGATACACCTATACTATGTACGACAGCTGCGTGAGGAAAAAAAAAGCAACCTGGAAAATTAGACACTCAGCATAATAGGTATTAGGTAAATAAGTAAGCAAATTGTCCACAAAACCATATAAGAATCTTTCGGCTTTTTAAAATCCACATTTTAGGCTGTAAATAGCGGACTCATGGGAAATTCACATGCATTCTAATAGTTATTAGAGTAGTTTGTCACAAAAACCTCCAAATAAAAAAAAGTAAGCTAAGATCCTGAGTGTGCAAAGTATGGTAGAGCTCTACCCAATTCAAATTTTCTTGCTGTGCAATGGCTGTGAAAGTACCCAATAGACTTCAGTACAGACTGGGCACCTGCGTAAACATCATAGTGAGTGGTGTCCTTGCTTTAAAAAGAATAAGCTGTCTGATCAGACCAAATCCACCAAAACCATAGTTTGATCTATTCTTTGGAAGTGCAAAATCCACCAAACTGGGGTTTCTCCGGTTCTCTCTTCGCCTGTTAAAAGTAGTGGCTGTACCTATTGCTCTTGGATAGGCAACACACAAGGTCCATGCGTTTGTCAGTGCCCGGTGTGGAGCACCAAGCAATGACCTGGTGTGCTTTTTGCAAATAATTCCCCAAGACTCAGCATCCCACTGTCACAAATGCTTTAGCTCCTCAGCACCTTCCGCCTCCATTGTAGAAATTAATCATGGGAAGAAAAGGCTTTGGGACATGGGTTGCCTTATTTGATAAATGTACAGCTGCTAGCAGGCTGGAGCCTTCATCTCGTACACACCACCACTTTTATTCTGAAATGTTCTCCTTTACATCCCTGTGGTTGCATGGGTCAGAGAAAAGGTGGAGGTGCCCCATGTTTTCACTTTGCTGAAAGAAACTGCGGTGGAGAAGTCTGTGTCAGCCGTATGTGGTGGATACAGCGTGAACGGAGAACACTTGTTGAGAGCATTATGTACATGTTTGATTTTGCTGTGTGTGTGGCTTATAACTCACTTGAGGTTCTGCATCTCATTAGTTCTGGGTGGATCTCTCCCACCAGGATAAGCAGCCTTCATTTCATGATGGTTTTGGTCTACCTGATTTAATACTAAGTGGATGCAACAAGACTGATGACCCACGAAAGTAGATAGGGAAACCTGGACAGGATTATTCGGATAGTACAGGAGGACTGGCAGGGTGCTCCCTTACTCCTCATTAGTTTTAGAGACAAATTGGTGAAATTTGTATTCTCTTAACAGTGTTTGGCTGATCAGCTGTGTTCTAGGAAGCAGAACAGAACACCTACTTGGGCCAGGACTCAAAAAAACATAGCGAGGGAGAAAGGAGCCATAAATCCTACATTGCTTTTGAGTGTCTGGGGTGCATCAAGGGCTAAGAGGTTTATAACAGATGGGTGTGTATCCTTTATGGGTATGATTTTCCCTTCAGGCATGAGCCCTTTGTTCACACCTTGGTCAGTCAGGGGAATGATGAAATACTGAAGTGTGGACTTGCATTGGCATGACAGACGCAACAAACTCAATCTGTATTTTTATCAAAGAGAAGGCTGAGCGGTGATTTGATTTCAGTTTGCATACACCTACATGACAAAGATAATTAAAAATAAAGACTGAAGATTTTTCCCCTGAACAGCATGCTTACCTTCAAACTGGACTTAAGAATGTGTTATGGCCTGGGCTATGTGGCAAGTCACGCATCCTTCTTCAACTACACCAAAAAACCTTCAGCAGCTTTCTGATCTGAGGGGATGTCTCTTAATCTAGAGTGGTACAAGAGGCAGCAAGTTTTGTAGTTTTCCATTTTCTTTCTCTTTCCCTGTTTCTATAAGAAGCAGAGATAGCAAATAGTACCAAGCACGTCTGAATCCTGTCCTCCATCCTCCCTGATTATGCCTTTTGCCAAGGGCTGTAATGAAGTGGTCAGATCAGGGAGAAAAGTTTGAGTAAACTTCTTCAGGCAGTGTACCTTCTCTCTCACACGCAATTATTCCTGAAAGCCATAATCTTGATCTGTGTCGTCTGAAAACCAGACTATGCAGATGTAAATGCACGAACAAAATTGTCTACAGCTATCTTAGGGAAGACAGGGCCTCTTTTTACATTTGTATATGCAAAAATACATATATATATATATATATTACATTTTCATTGCCCAGTGCTTGCTGTCAGATGGACTGTTGTCAGATGCTTGTTGTGAATGCACACGTTAGACCGACCCTTTCACCTGGATGTGCTGGCACACGGGTGTTTGTGGGCACACCTGGGGGAGGGATATGCAGAGGGCTGGAGGTGGCAGAGGAGCCCTGCCTGCAACCTGGCTGGGTAAATACCCACTGAGCCATCCTCTGCAGCCTGTTTGGTTTGCCTTGGGTCTCTGCCACGGACCTGCTGTATGACCATGAGGGCACTAATCTCTCTGCGTCTCACACCCCCAAGCGTCCCATGGAGATGAAAATATTTACTTGCATTTCCTTAGTCCATGGATGATCTTCCATGTGAGCGTATACAACCCCTGGCTCAAAAGATAACGGTAATGGGGCTAATATTCTGACTTTATGAAAAGGCACGTGCGGGTGTCTCAGAAACATAACAACTTGAAGACTGCTTTCTCCTCAAAACGATGCAGTCTGGAATCCCTTCAAGGCTCTTCATGCTAACAACATAACAGCGCAAACGGCTTAGGAGTGAGCACGCACGGAATTACAACCTCCTCCTACAGGAACTCTGAGTTCCCTTTAAAAGAAGCTGTTCGTTTTGCTGCTGAGCTAACATGATTAAACAAGACAGGTCTGGCAGGGCTCTTCCACATTGTCAAATCTTGAACAAAAGGCGTAATTTTCCCATTTCTTACAACTCCAAACAGCCTGCTTATAGAGATGGCAATTACTCACAGGCAGCGTAACTCAAGATCTTTCCAGTGTTTATATCTCCACATGAAGCATACATTTACATGGCAACAGCATGGGACAAGACATGTCTTTTAATTTTCCCATCATAATTCATAGCATGGCCCTGCCAAAAAAACATTGGAGCTGATTACCAAGTGTGACTACGATCGGATCATTTAGCAATTTGAGTTTCCACACCTTTTGTGTGAGGCTGGGCTTTGTTTTACTTAAAGCAATAATTGCATTCTAATTTCATAATATAGGTCGTGGTTGCTTCATCTCTCTGTGCCTTCAAGGAAAAGAAAAGGTGCACAGAACACAACAAACATTTTTTTTTAATTAATTTTTTTAAATGAGCTAATAAATGTTTACCTGCTTCACAGGTGTGCTTGCTCCAAAGTGACTTAATTATCATTCCCACAGTCCCCATAAGAAGGATCACAAAGGGATTATACACTGATGTCATCCCTACTAATAATGAATTACACTTTTATGAAGAACGGAGTTAACAAATCATTTTTAGGAATAAAAGGATGGCAACAGTTTTCAAGAAAATGTGTTAAAGGAGTTAAGATTTAATAGCTTTTAATTCAGGCAGAATTTCAAAACAAACTGAGCAGAAATGGGTTATTACAAACATACTTGGACTCCATCCTGCACAATACTCAAATTTGCTTTCAAAGCTCCCCCAATGAACAACGGAGAAGATGAAGGCATCTCTCACATCCCAGTAGGACAGACCCAGAGCTTGTTGGAGACCTTTTATCTTTCTTCTCATCCAGAGCATGAAACTCCATGCTTTAGCTGGAGTGGTAGGGTCATGTCAGTTTATCAGGTCACATAACACGTGACAGGTCATGGCGTATCCCAGCCAGGTTTCATTGGATTACTCATCCTCATCTCCGTCACAGCAGCATGGGTTCTCACAAGTCTTCAGGCCCAGGTACATCATGACAGATCTTGTCAAACAGCTCCTACTTTCATACCTAAGCACAACATGGAGGTGCTGACAAGGGGGAAATGGGCAGTAGGGGCCCTACTGCGTGTCTAATATGTGTGATCTTTCCATTTCCATGGGCTTCAGACTAAGTTTAGTACGGAGTCCTTTCCTAGAGAGCATAGGAAATCAAACTGTCTGAAAATAAAGCCCAGATTACTCTTATTTAAAAAATAAAGGAAAAACTTTATAATGTGCATATTAAAAGATGTCGACTCTTTTCTATCCTTTAGGGAACTATGGTTCTGATCTCATTTTTGCCATAAATTTCTCACTTTATCTCAAACACTTGCCACTTTTATAGCTTCTGCAATCTCTGAAGGTACCAATGAGCAGTGTTTTTTTTCTGTACTGGTCTCTGTCCCAGACCTCATCTGAGGTGGTCTATGTGTGTTTTCCCCAAACAGACATAGTCACACTTCTCTCTGGGGTATACGCCTAACATCCAGAATGGCTAGAAATCAGGTAAAACCACCTCTTATGCTGGATCCATCCTTCGTGTTCTCAACTGATCTCCCTTTTTTTCAATTGTGAATGCTTGCAGAAGGATTTAGATCCTGAAGGCTCCTATTGAGGTTTTGGAGTTGCAGCCGTCCTTGACCGCATTCAGAGATGTAAGTCAGATGTCTGCCACGTCAACTGGACAGATGTGCCATAAATTTCCTCTAACGTGCTGTGCTTTTGCTCCTGCAGGACACTGTGGACTGACATTTCTGTATGTATTAGCTTCCTGCAGCCATTTCTGTGTACACATATAAGTAGAAATCATGCATAGGGGCTTGCTTCACTCAGGGCAGTACAACTCACATGATTTATACACAAAGTGTGTTGGTATGACTTAAGACGTCGTAGCTCTTCTTACAAGGTGTTCTATAACCACTTTCATTAACAATATACCTTAGCCCTTTTATGACATTTTTTAGTTATGCTTCAAATGGCTTTTAAGTTACTGTATCCTTAACCCTTCCCAGAACTCAGCAGGGAAGGCAGCTATGCATAGTCACCTTTTCTTACAAATCAGCAATAGGTGCTTATGTGAGTTTCCCACAGTACAGGACGAGCAGTGTCAAATTTAGGATTATGATTTCAAAACATCTAGGACCTTCTCTCTTGCGTAGGTCTGTAAACATCTGTGAAGAATTTGATGTTGTAAAGAGTCAGTTTTCCAGACCAGAGAAGGGCCAGTATTTACAGTCTGACCGTAGCCATCCATCTCAGAATTTATTTGATGTAAAGGGTCTGCCTGTGCCCCTTTCTAGCCAACAAGGAAAGAAGGGGTTGTCCAGAGCATCATTTAAAACATGTAACAGACCTCTCCTTTGAGTCAGGCCCTTTTTCTTCTCTTGTCTATACTGACGGTTCACAGTGTTAAGCTTCCTAGTGTAGCTATATAAAGACAGGTAGTACAAATACCCTTCTCTAATGCTGCAGGACTAAAAGCAACCCTTTGCCTTCATTCATTGCACAATGCTCATGACAGCTGCATATGTAGAAAAGGTTTTAATTCCAAACAATTGCTGGCTTTTGGTTTTGACATACTGAGTACGATTCATTTGCCTAAACATGGGCATTTTGGGCATATGTATGAGATATTGCACTATCACCAGCTGCTGCAACTGCAGGGGTAACACAGGTCTCCCACAAATTCTGCATCACATCACGGAGATGTCTTAGCTTCTCCAGGATACTCAAATAGCCCAGGCACCTGTGTTTAAGCAACCATGATCCATCTATTTGTAACCAAGCTCTTTGATGTCATCAGAATGCATGAACTATTCTTCTTGGAAATTTGATAATTCTATTTCTTCATCAGTTTTCCATGTGTCAGTAATTCAAAGAACTAGAATGAGCCTGGTTCTCATTTGCCAAATCCTCCAAGCAACTTCATGTAGCTTTACGGTCTGTCAATAATTACACTGTGAAAACTTACAAAATAACAGAAATTTGTTCCTGGTTTTAAATACACCATGGAATTGAACACAATTTTCCTTCCATTTGATAGTTTGAATAATATTTTTGTCATTGTTTTTCCCTTGTTTTGGGCCTTGACCTTCTTGGGGTCTGAAAAATAACTAAATGAAAACATGGGTTTGTGTATGCACCATAACTCTGTCAAGCATAATATTTTATGATTTGAAGAGAGTTAGCACCAAATTAGCACTGATTAGTACTGGAAGAGAGATCTCTATGGATATTTCAGTGGCATTTTTCTTTCAAAAGGCTAAAACTCCCACAGAATTACCCCTTTTTTTTGGGCAAATACCCTGTCTGAGAGCAGTTACTTTCCTGTTTCTAACTGTAGCTCAGCATTTTCTCACTTGTCAGCTACGCCCTGAGAAACAGGAGAAAAGGCGGCAGACTGAATGGAGCATGGCCATATTGTGTACTTGCTATGATGGGAATGTCCTTCAGCTCTGACTTTGCACGTGGCATCCAGGTCTTTACCTCCCCATGTGTCACAAGACAAGCAAACAAATGAAAGACAAAGAAAGGGGAAAGGTAATATCATCACTTTATTTCCTTTAAATGTCTAAATAGTCATTCCATGTCACCTATGCTAAGCCAAACTTCTTCAAGAGATCCTTGAGTGAGAGAAGCACTTCCAAAAGACTGATTCTGCCCTCTTGTCTAGGCAACTATTCAGTGACCTGTGTGGTTGAGATGACTACCTATGGATGGCTATAAAATAAGAAAGATGAATCCCACCCTTAGAGACTTGCCAAGGTCATTCAGGAAACCGGCAGCAGAACAGGAACGCAACTGGGACCTGCGGAGTCCTAATCCAGAGCCTGACCGTCTGCTCTCCAAGCAGAGCCAGCAGAAGTATCACAAAAAATAAATTCCACATCCATATTATTGTCACTGTCATCCAGACAAGATCACAGTTGTTAGATGAATAAATCAAGGTAGACAGTGAATCCGCCTGTTAACATATGGCGAATAAGTGATGAGCTGGCAAGAAATACAATTTCTTTTCTCTTTCTTGTTCCATACTTCTGTCCATTGCCACAACTTGTTTCTCCATACCTCAGCTTAGTTTTAACTTGGAAGTATGATGGGTAGTCTTCTCCCATTGTAATTGTGGGTACTCAGTTTAGTTGCTTTCCAACTAAAATGCTATAGGGCACCTGAAACCTCTACACAGGACTAGTACAAATGATACAAAATCCAGGGGAGACCCCACCTTTCTGGAGAAGCAGCGAAAAGACAGGCAGGACATCCCAAGGCATTTCAGTTGGGAACAGATGTGATTAGGCAATGAAAAGGGTGGGCTACAGCTCACAGTTTAAGACATGTTCATGTTGGTGATTTAAATTATCCAAGCTCCCATTATAATTAATCGAGACCTAGTGCTTAATTCAGATGTCTAAGCATAGCTGCTATTCCAGCACTAGTTCAATTCTATTTAGCTCAGTTTGAAAAACCTTTAAATTTCCACGTTGCAAGAGGTTAAAACCATTCTGATATTACAATACCTTTTCCTATGGCATGATAGACCAGTGATAAACCATCTGTTTTGATGTCGTTTTCCAGCTGAAGCAAGAATCTGTTCAGGGAAGGTCCATGTCTATGTGATTTGCAAGTGTCTCATGCAAGATGATCACAATGACCCTTTCTGGCCCCTATGTGTATCTATTCCATCACTGGGTTACACATTTTACTCTGCAGAAAGACAGAGAGACAGGAAAAAAAGAAGAAAAATTTACATGGCAACTACATTGCATAACTAGCAATCATCGTAATAGAATTACTGACATTATGGGCTGCTAAAGGAACAGTTAGTAGCTTGTCTCACTTGTCTGTAATTTACTCTGTGTCTATTTAGCCTTGATGTACAACCTAGGTCAATTGCTGTGCCACTTTCCTATCTCCCTACTTCTGAGTTATAGAGAGAAATGTGTGCTTCATGAATGACTATCTCTCCTGGTCAAGCTTGTCTCTCATGCTGTTCGGCAGTGCCATGTGTTAATAGATAGTGCTGAACAGTTAATATCACCAGCTAATTGGCAAAGCACATGTGAAGCAAATGTATTTAAATATAGAATGTGGAGGCAGAAGGAGTAACTGAAATTCATAAGAGATAAGGATTTATTATTAGAACAGATTAATGAGCCCACCTTTTTTTTTTTTTTTTTTTTTTTTTCCCTCCTTCATCTCTTCCCTGCCCAAGTGTATTTTTAGTTCTTCTCTTTCAGGAAGATTTTATTCCACTGTTGAGAAAATGGTGATGGATAATTTTGTGTTGGCTGTACGGCAGCACCTGGAAGGCCAAACCATTTAAGCAATGTTCTGAACACGTGGTATTGTGGAGACTCAGGCCTGTAGTAAAACAGTAACAACTGACTTATAAATTGTAGATGAAGAAGGGATATGTGAAGAAGGGAGAGAGGTAGAGATGTGTATTTATTCTAATGCAGATGGTTTGTCTCAATGACCTACAATATCAAACCAGAATATCCTATTCCCTGTAAAAGACCATTGGCTCAAGTCTCAGCCCTCTGCTCAGCTTTTCACTGCCTTTGCTGTGAGGCCTCTCAGTTCTGCAGGCCAGTCTTCTCCTTGAGTCTAGCCTGCAATGGAAACAGAGGTGTTTTCAGTTGTACCCTCACTCCCACATTTAGTGCCCGTGGAAACTTCCAAGCCAACTAAGATAGTGGCTCCAGAATTCGGAACTGGACTTTTGTCAAGATGCACATCCTTCACTTCACCCTCAGATGGGGAGGTTTGGGTCTTACATCTTTTCCATGGAGATTGCCTTCTACTCTAAGATACCTGGACTACTTTGTAAGCATCTGTTATGCTTACTGAAGTCACTGTGTGTATATTTGTTTTCTCCATTTTGCAGGTGGAGGTACTGTGATACAGAGAGTCTAAGATCAGCATTTTCTGAAGATGAGTCTAAGTTAGAACTTAAATACTGATCTCAAATGAAAAGCAAACAGAAGAATCCATAAGGAAAGATGAATTTTCCCTGACGTTGTTCTACTTAGCCTACCATTGCTCTCACCACTCTTTTATCAAATGGCTGGTAGCTGGGCTATAGGCATGACAAGGCAATTAATTGTGAAAAATTAGTCATGTGCTTAAAGAAACATGCTCATGCTTTCCCTTGTTCGTGGCTTAACGCTTACTGTCAAGAGGTTGTGGTCCAACAGCTTTTGGATTGAGTGGCAAAACATCTTTCCTTGAATTCAGCCTACAGACAGGTAAATGGCATTTACTCACTCTTGAACTGGACAATTTAGAGTTAACTCACTTCTCATTATCAGGCTTTCAATTCCAAATAGATGAGGTTACTAAATGGATTGATTTTACCATATTTTAAATGGTAGCATGTCCCTGCAAGACGTCCAAGCTATGTCTAATCTAGAAGGTCTGGGGACGCTTTAGCCATGACGCTGAAGAGGCATGAGTCCCAAGTAGACACAGATCTCTTCATCCCAACAATTTCCATGTGAAGGAAATCCGTGTACGTGGATTAATTACGGGGGGTGTAACACATCCCTTCCTACCTCTGATCAGGACAGGAGGGGACTTGGACACCTTGGTACAACACAGAGTGTCTGTATCCATATCCATATCCGTATCCATATCCATATCCGTATCCATATCCATATCCATTGCCTGATTTACACACAAATTCAGTAGGCTTCGCCAGGCTTGTGAAATAAGGACCATATTAAAATAATTTCAAAGAGACCTGCAAAATCTTCTCCAAATAAAATAAAAAATAATGTAGATTATTTTCATCTTTAAGATAAACTAATATATCTATGTGGGAAACCACATAAGGATCTAAATCATCCTCAGTTATGCCCATGAGACCACATGAAAATTAAATAAGGGCAGGATTTTCCAGCAAACAGAAGTTTCTTCGGGTTTATCCCATACTTTGCAACTTCCCGTGGTTCAGTGACATGATGTGGAGTGTTATTCATTGCAGGGTTTGCTTAACTGAGCTTGGTTTTCAGCACACCAAAGCTCCCATAAGCTGCAGGTTTTGTTTTTATTGTTTGGGTTCTGTTGGAAAGATATTTACAGTTATTCTAACAGTACACTTCATAAACAGATTACCATTGCAAATTGCACTATGGGGAAGTGGCAAAAAAATTTTGGGCAGGATTAAGGTAATCCTAAAACAAGCTAATAAGAAACACATATAAGTGTTCTATTTTTAAACAGAGACAAGACGAGACACATAATTTCTTTCAATAAGTTTTCTTTAAACCCAACATACAATACATATGCGTTTGTGTGTGTGTGCCTGTTTATATGGGTATTTTCTTAAACTTTCCTTTGCCAAGATGCAAAGCCCAGCTTGTCAGAGTTACATCATGTTTGTAAATCTCCTCTTCACTGAAATTTGTCTGACATCAACCTCCAGCTCATGTAAGCATAAGTCTTCTTTGGCAGATGAATGCTTGGGGTTTTCTTTTTTTTTTTTTTTTTCAGCATCTGTTTCTCGTAAGGTGTTTTTTTTTTTTAATTATTATTATTTTATCAACTTTTTTTTGAGTTATTAAAAGGGACAGGCCAGAGATAATTTAATGTTTATAATAACTTTAAACCTTGCCCTCTTGCTGTCTTTAACTACACCACCAGTAAATAAACGGCAGATTATTTCTCAAAGCTGATACTATGGCTTGAATTTTTTTTTCTCTTTTGAAACACGTGGTTTCATATAGGTGTTTTTCTCCCATTATTTGATTAAGGGTTGCGTTTTATCCCTGCTGATGTGAGTGACAAAAGCCCTGCTGGCTTCAATCAAATGGAAAGAAGTGTTTAATACATATGATTGCAAGCTCCACCTGGGTTTCTAAAACAAGGGGCAGATCTTATGCAGATAAAAAAATGCCATTGCTATATGGGGCAATTTATCCTGCCCCTAAGGCAGAGTTGTCATAACTCCATGGTGCAAATTGTTGCAGCTTGAAAGTGGAATTGCTACAGCCCTATCTTGTAATGAAGGTAATTTATATTGGCTGAAAACCTACTCCAGTGATTTAGATCCTGATCTTGTTTACACCAGGGTTGATGGCAAAATTGCTGATGGATTCAAATGAAAACCAAAGTCAAATGCCACTGAAGCCTCCAGGAGTATTACAATTGACTTGAAAGGCAACCAAGAGAATGGGTGCACTTATAAATTCACTGTCATGGAAATTACTTGAAGGAGGCAGTTCTGCCTGGGTTACCACCATATGACTTCACGTGGTCACACAGTTTTGCCTGTAGGATCCAGCTGGATTTAAGACAAACTCGGATTCTTTGCTCTTTTCACCTCCCTTCTTCTTTGCGTCTGGGCAGCACACTAATTTGTGTCACGAGTGAGGAGTTCCACCACAAATACTCTTAAATCTTTAAGTCTTTTTCTTTTTAATTATGGCTTCCTATTTTTTACTGCCACCTCTTTAATCCTGAAAAGATAATACACTGATCTCAAATCCTGCTTCAGGGTGGCAGCTAATTGCATATTTGGCCAAGCATTGGACTTCCTTCCTTATAAAGTTTGTCTAAAGTGCTACACGAAAGCAATTTGTGGTGCATTTTACTAGCCAAATGTATATAATATTACAAATTATTAGAATGTTATTAAAGCAAAGACTTTTGTTGTTCTCCAGCCAAACACAAAGGACTCTCTTCCCTTGTATAAAGAAATTTCAAAGTTAAAACTTCCTGCCTCTTCAAGCTTCCAGCGGTGTCCTGACCTTAATGAACTGGGAAAGGCTATTTTTCTCATTCCAGGAAGAAGCTGTAGATGTTTTCCATGACAAGGTGTGACTACACCGCGTCTGGATACCTCTGAGCTAATTCCAACTGCCTTGTTTGGGTAGTGCATGCAGGAGAGTGCAGAGAAAAGCCCAAATTGCAAAGCCTACCGAAGGAGTAAAATTATAACTCTGCTAAACTCCCTGCTGTCAGCAATGCCTGAGGAAGCTACTTTCAAGCTATATGTGCTGCAGTCACATCTTAACCTTGTCTGAGCTGATCATCTGCTTTTCACATCCTTTAAGCTCACCTTCTAGGTGTAGTCTCTGATTCTTGCATTTCCTGACCCAAACCATGCAAGAATCTTGCCTGTTCCTGGTGTCAAACCTGTAATGGCAGAAGCAGGCATTCATTCAGGATCCAGAAATAGCTTAGAAGGTGTGTTCACTTTCCCGATCAATAAACTGAAGCAGAAAAATGTTCTTACTCAGAAGCTGGTCTCAGGTGGAGCAGAACAGGAGGGGCTGCAGGCAGGCAGAATGACCTTCACATGCACAGGGACTTGGGAATGGGACACAGCCGTGGCTGCAACTGCAAAATTATTTGCAGCCCAACCTGTCACATCCCCCATACTGGGGGATTCTTTGCATTTCCAGCCTGGCCTTGTCCCTTCACCCTCTGTACCTATTAGGACCAGGTCTCATCGCCTGACTCCATCCCATTTCCTATCCCAGCCTTTCCTTCAAACTAGCCCTGTAGCAAGCACTTCCTACCATTCCTCTGTTCTGGAGGCATTATAATGAGGTCTATTTGAAACAGGTAGGAAAGGTGGACTGGAATGGAACACCTCAGAGGAAAGGAACACCTCTCTAATGAAGACAGGCTGAGAGAGTTGGGGTTGTTCAGCCTGGAGCAGAGAAGGCTCTGGGGAGACCTTATAGGGGCCTTTCAGTACTTAAAGGGGGCTTCTAAGAAAGATGAGAACAATCTTTTTAGCAGGGCCTGTAGCGATAGGACAAGGGCTGATGGTTTTAAACTAAAAGGGCGTAGATTCAGACTAGATATAAGGAAGAAATTTTTTACGATGAGGGTGGTGAAACACTGGCCCAGGTTGCCCAGAGACGTGGTAGATGCCCCATGCTTGGAAACATTCAAAGTCAAGTTGAATGAGCCATCTGATCTAGTTGAAGATGTCCCTGCATCTTCAGGGGGGCGGCTGGACTAGATGGTCCCTTCCAACCCAAACGGTTCTGTGATTCTATTCTATGATTCTATGGAAAGTATTCCTGCTTCAAATTAAATCCACACACATGTGCCAGAAATCTTGTAGCAGAAACTTCACGTCTGTGATCTACTGAGGAGATACCAATGGCCTCAAGTTTGTACCAGTGGAGTACTCTGTAGAATTACTCTGTTACTTACCCTATATTTAGTGTAGAAAATGGATTTAGGAACTCCCACGGGAGAATCACTGGAGCCAGTAACTCAGTCTGTGGTAGGATGAAAAGGGCAAAGAGGTTGTTGAAGGCACCAAGAGAGGTGGAATACACACCAAAATTATGACCAAACTCAGTTGGTCTCCATATGTGGGAGTTGTGGCAACCTGCTTGATCCTTTACTTGAACAGCACCCATGTGCCAAACCAACATGTATCTCCTCAAGACCACATCCTCAGAGAAAGGCAGCCTTGCACACTGGAGCAGCAACATGGGGCTGGTGTAGGAGAGACTCAGACATTGACCCTGTCACTGCCAGCACCCACAAAGTGAAGGTCGCCCACTCCACAGAGCCATCCCTGTGCCAGGATGACGGTTACAGCGAGGGCTCTGTCCACACTGCTCAAATTAGTCTTCTCCCAGATGGACTACCTACATCCATGTTAGACTGCACATGGCCCACTTCTCCTTTGACTCCCCTCAGGAACCTTGGTAGCCCACAGATGTAATTATTTTTGCATTTGTGGAAGTTTTGAACTCACATTTCTTAAAATAATGTGAAGACGCAGCACACTAAAGAGACGGACAGGGTGTTGCAGCCACCCAAGGATAGAGCCATGGTGTGGGGGCATGAGGACATGAGGTGATGTCAGCAGGTTGAAAACCTGCTGAAATTATGTTGGAGAGGAGGCATCCAAAGCCGGTGTGGTCATAGCCATGCTTTTTATAAAGAGCGGTCCTTGGAGTGAGCTGTCCCAGAGCTTTGCCCAGGGGAGCAGCGAGTTTGACGATGCAGACGTATCCCCTGTGTCCACAGAATGCTTTTCGACAGCACTAATGGGTCTGTGTCACTTCCAGCTTAAGGCTGGCTCCTCTCCAAGTTGGGAAATGCCTGGACAGAGTGAGCCTGGGTTCAGAGAGAAAGGCAATCTCTGTTTGTTCACCTCCCACAACAGGGCTCCCTCAAACACCAAGAGATACGTGTTGCTGAGTCCTATTTTGTTTTGGATTTTGTTTTAGGTAAGTAACATGAGAAAGGCTCACAAACCCATCTTGCAGTTCTGATGGCACAAGGCTTGAGTGGAAATATGATGTATTTCGCTCATCACTCAGGCTTTTAACCTAGTGTAAAATGACGATTTTGAAACATGAGCTTTTTTTTTTTCTTCCCACTTTGCCTTGAACTGAATTTAGGGAACCGACAGATTCTTTCCACCTTCCCTGTCCCCTGTAAGGAAAAATAAAGTTTTGGATTTCAGCAGTTTTGATGTTATTGTACTTAAAATATCCAGTTGGAAATGCAATGAATATCTTGTTGATGACATCCCAGTGACAACTGAAGTTAATAAGGGTTGTAAAAAGTCATTTACTTCAATTGACTTATTGAAAATGCACAAGGGCTGTCAGTTTCATTAATGCAAAAAATGCAGGAAAAACCCTGCTCTCTTTCCTTTCTTCCTTTCTTTTTGAAGTTGCAAATATGTTACGAATAAACTGCTAAATAGATTTAATATTTGACATGAAAAAACCTCTGTCCCAGATGTCTGACATAATTTATAAATTACTATGCTTACAGAAAGTGTGTTATTGCTATGTGACTTTACCTTATTTTGTTGTAATAACTGGATGTTATTCTTTGAGCAACAGGGAATAAAATAAATCACCAATAAATAGGTAATGTCCTGTAAAACACAGATATCAGCACAAATTCTATTCATATCTGAGCAGTGCAGGCCAAGGTTCAGTTACATAATGAAAAATTTAGCATGCTGCTTTTAAGGGTCTGTCTTGAAATATTTTTAAGCCATTCCTTAATTTTGTTAATGCTTTGGAATAGTGTTTTCTAGGGAAGACAACTCATCAGAAGCCACCCTGTCCCCTCTTCTGCAAAGTGAGCGAACTTTATTGTTGCACTAAGTCACTCACAAGGATGAGAAACAATGTCTTTAATGCTGAAGATTTCATCCATGACAATTAGGATTCCTTTTTCCAGTGACTGCATTTTCACCTTCAAATCCCAAAGGTCACAGAGAGGTAATGTTTTCATTAAAACATACCTGCTAAGGTGACCTAAGCCTTAACATAAACAAAGTCTTTTAAATGCAGACACCTGAAATACCTTGGTTTTCAATCCTGGCTCCAGTGTTTGAATCTCAAAGGTGAAGAAGGCATACCAAATTCCTTTGAAGCCCAGTTTTCTAACCCTAAACTACTTACTAGAGGTAGATTTCCACTTGAAAACAATTAATCATGCATGTGGAAACTAGGTTTTTAGCAAATTTTAAATATGCAGCGTTACATGTGTTTATGTGTATTTCCAATTTGTAAAGACAGGCGTTTTTTAAGTAAAAATGTCCCAGCTTTTATTTTATACATAGAGCTTATGCTTTTATATTAACAGGTAATATAGACTTTTTATTAATTAAGGTAAGGGAGGGTAAACCCAAGAGGGAAACTTTCAATAGATCATAAACTCATAGCCTATTACTGGGCATCAACGGATGAAGAAGAACTTGTGCCGGATTTTCATGGGTGTAAATCATCATCAGACTATGAGAACAATTTGCGTAGATTAAGAAACTGAACGCCAGGTCTCACTAGTTTCTGTAAGGTTGAAGCAGTAGCTTTTCCATTTGAATATCATCAAAACCCACACAGTTCAGCAGAGGTATCATCTCTGCTTCTGGATGACCCACAGCCTATATCATGCTTCCTCCAAGCTCCTCTGGGAGGCAGCTGTCAGATTTATGTTCCTTCTGTTTGTACAAGGAAGCAGGATAAGTGTAACCTTAAGGATTTTCTGTCCCCACATCCTCACTGACCTTCTCTCCATCAACTTCTATTTTTCCTTTAATTATTCTGGTCTTGCACTATAAAGTATAAATTCTCTGTGTGCATGTTCCTGTCTTCTTGTCAGTGGATGGGAAGTGCAAAGCATTCAAAGTCTGTGGTTGTTGGTAAATGGTGAATACAGGCGGCAGGAGGGAGTAGGATTCGATATTCCTTCTGAGACATCTCACCAAATATGTTAAAAATTGTGAAAAAACATGGTTTATAAGGGAAATGTTTACAACTGCAGCAGGACTTATTCACACTTTGCTAATAAATGAAGAATTATTTAGGAGTTTTTCTGCAGGTCACATCTAATCTGTTGGATGGTTTCACCTTTTCATTAGTAGAAATCTATGTAGTGGCCTATCTGAAATGACCCTGATGCTTATAACTGCTGTAAATTTCCACATTAAACTTCAATAAAACATGTAAAACATCTGGAAAGGTTGCTGTTGGAAGGAAAAAGGCACCGTGCTTAAGTAGATAGGGGTGATGCTCAATCCCGGCTTTTCGTTTCTGCATCCTCAGAGTGTGAGAGAAGAAGAGGGCAAATAAGGTGAGCAATCTTAATCACTCCACTTAATCCCCCACTACATGATGCTTAGATAGGTCAGTGACGTAGGAATATGATTACACCAGAGCAGACTTAAATGCGCAGCTACACAAGGAGGTGATGAGCTGGGAGTCCCTTGAGAAGGTCCTTGTGAACGGCTATGAGTAAACTCAGGTTTGAAAACTGAGGGTCACATATACCCCACAGAAACTGTTTGCTTTAAAGAAGAACCCTCGTTCATGAAATGGTTTCTCATATTTATTTTGATTCGATTTTCTTATAGCTTTTCATGTTCTGAGGGGGGGACAGGACTCTTTGCTAGGGTCTTTTCTTATATGTTTCCTACATTTCACGCTTGCAGTCTCAAAGGCTCTGAAAACAGATGTCTGATTTTCAAAGCAGGTTTTATTTTTTTGGCAATGCCAGACATTTTACAGTAGAAAATACAAAACAAAAACAAAGCCAGTGACTTCTGATGTCTTCTGTTTCCTTATCACCCTTTGTTATGCTTGTTAATCAGGGTGACTGGGAGTATTTTAAACATTTATAATGTATACATTTCTCCCCCCACCAAACATCTGTTTATTTTACAACAACATGAACCTAGGGAAAAAAAAAAAAAAAAAAGTAGCTGCTATTATATATTTTTTTCAAAGTGAAGAAGTAAACATGCAGCTTTCACATTTGCTACATCAAACGGATGCTATTTATTTAGTCGCTTGAGGCAGGAGGCCTGATCAGAAGAGAATTTCTTTTATGGCCTAAGGTGGTGAACTATTTTTAATAAGAACAATGCTTAAGGAAAAGAAAATTCCTAAAAACCCTCTTCAATCAGTTGGAGAGGAGAGAAGGGAAATCCCCTCTTGTGGTAAGGAAAGGTAATGAGCTACTGCCCCATAACACATCCAGCCTGGGCTGCCTTACCCTACCTGCGTTGGAGGAGGGAGAAGGTGTGTCACCAGGCACCATCTCATCTGAAAATAAACGTAAAAACACATCACAAGAATCACATGCTGAAAAGTTCCTGTTTCTCCCATGCGTACGAGCGGAGGTGAAGGCAGCTAGATCAGCCGTCGATGTCTGTGCTGGGGACATCATCAAGGAGGTGATGTCCCACCTCTCGTCCTCTTCCACAGCTTCATGTTTGTTTTGCTCAATAATGCATGCTCAAGCATTCAGATACTCAAGAGAAAATAAGAAATGCTAAAAATAACCAATGTGGAATTTTATTTATTGGCCTTCCACAAGCAAGTGAAATGGCCCACGGCAGGGGTAGTTGTCTGGGTGAAAATCATCCAGGAACCAGCTCAAGCCTTGTTCCATAGCCTTATTCAGTTTACGAGTATAGACATAGCCCAAGGTCTTCTTTTTTTAAACTACTTGCCAACAACATGCACGCAAGAAATTAGAATCAGAAGAATGAAAGCTGGTGTAAACAATTTCATAAACCAAGACTATTTAACCCGTCATCAAGAATCGTAAGACCCACAATAAAAACACGACATAAAGGCTTTGGTTTTATGTTTTCAGAGTTAAGCCTTAACTTGAGACAACAATATATTTGTCACTTGGTTTCTGTCTTCAATGTGAGCAATTAGGTATGAGTGTAAAACCGGGAAAGATGACTGACTGTGCACAGCCAAACTGAAATGCACAATTTGAATTTGCAACAATCCAAATATTGTAAGAATATGAGAGAATTTGAAACTTCAAAATTTCTTTTAGACTGTCATTACTGTGTTTGGATAATAGAAAAGATTCCAGAAAAGATAAACTGAATTTTTAAGTAATAAAACCGGTGGAATTTTACTCTTTAGCCCTCAGATTTCATAGTATTTCAAATGTTTTTTTAACCACAATGAAAACTTTGTCTTAAAACCACATTTCCCAGAAAGTGTTTTGGTTTGCTTCTGCATACAAAACTCTCCAAATAAACAGATACAGTCTGCTTTGCAACCCGTCCCTTTGGTGAGAAAATGCACTCTTGCTGTCTTGACTAACAAATAATAACCGTCATGTTAATGTGAAAAGATAAAACAAGACACTGAAATGCTCATTTGGGTCAAAATGAGTTTATTTCCCAGGGCATAGGGAATCCCAGCTGAATTGGTTGCTGCAGTGACACAAGAAACATGCAAACTGTACCCTCGATTAGAATCTGGGAGAGAGAGATAAAAGGTTTATCTGTGTGACAAGAGCTGTTTGATGGACAATTAGATGACACTTTTTTTTACGTTTGCTTAACTATCACAGCTTCTGTTCCTGCTTTTTCACTAAAAAAAACCCAAACCACACAAATTAATAATCTTGCCTTTCAAAGAAGGCCCTCTGGCAAACAAAAGTGATGGGAGCAAGTATGTAAACATCATTAATTTTTTGCATCAAAAACACACGCAAAGACATGCGTGTGCGTGTGTAAATGTTTAGGCACCGTCACACTCTGTAACACGTAGATCTGTCCCTGTGTGCTTGTTTATGTGTGTTTGTGTTTCACGCGCGCTTTAGCAGATCAAGATTTTCAAGCACACGTGTTTGTGAGTTGGCTAAAGCACGGACAAGCAGATACTACTGCACGAACCTATGGCCATAATTGGAGATACAGATACATATATGCCATACCTATATGTACCCAAACGTAAATATGCGCATGTATATATTCACTCATATCTCTATGCGTACATACACATATAACCAGACTGTCAGAACGTAATATACTCATGCATATTTACATTTATATATATATATCAATACAAATGTATTTTCATTTGTATAATATATGTATGTGCATAAGCATGTATATTAAATAATACACATATTGTGTGCATATGCCAAAAAAATACGCGAAAACCTAAGTTTAAGTAGGGTTTAATGTATTTTAATCTCCATTTAAAGCTTTCTCTTGGACAAGAGGCTCCAGTGAGACACTGTGATGATCGGATGTAATTCTGATGTGTTCTTGGTGTGACTTCAGGGTGGTCACAGTCACACTGGTGGGCTGAATGATTCGGGTAGATGGCAGTAAGGGAGAGACAAGATGGTAGAGGAGCACACCTTGCAAATTGTGATGGGGGTAAGGAGTATAGTCATCTCCTTAATCAGATTTCCCAGATTACTGTATTGTGTTTGTTTATGGGTTTAGTCTGGATAAAAGCTGCTGCCTCTTCTCCTGACGTTCCTTCAACTATTTCCTATAGCACACGGCTATAACTCACTCCCACTCACTCCATAGTTAGATGTGGAAAGGCCTACAGGGAAAGCCCTTGGCTTCAGAGGGTTTCATAAATTCTGTCAAAGGACAATAATCCTCGCAAAGATTAATTTAGCCTTTGTTTTCCTTTAAAAAGACAAAACCAGGGGAATTTCCCACACAGAGGTGTGTTGTCAGTGTTGCAGTTGCATATGGTCATACCCTGTGTACTGCATCACTAAGCACTTATCAAAGCAGAATTAACACTGCCAGCAGCTTTGAGGCATGTGCCTTTTGCAAAATATCATAACCAAATATACCGACAGACGTCTTCCCTCCACCCATTCTTCCCTAAGCTGGAGTTCACGGCCTGCTCTTCAAGATCATGTTCAAGTACATAATTCATAATTAAACTAAGCTCTTTTCACTGCTGATTTTCTTGAGTTTTAGTGGTTTCATCACGCTGGGCCCAGAACATGACAAATGATCAGATAGGTGGTCTAAGATGACTTTCCACTTATCTGATTTTTCAGCTAGCTGGAAATGATAGTGGCTTCCCAGTAAAGCTTGCAGCAACCCAAAAGCTACTCTAGATCACATCAAGAAGAGTTTTACTTCCTAAATGGTGTTATGACTCACAGTCTTTAGGGATTTTGATAAGACTGGTGACATTGCCTTTGCCATCGCTCCCTCTCCTCGGCCTCACCTGCCTGGCAGACATCTGTCGCAGAGATGACCAGGTGGCCTGTTCGTTCTGCTGTTTCATAGCCTCAAGTCAGTGTGGTTTAACTTCCCAGATAGGGCTACCAGGCTGTGGCATGCAAAGATCTAATCCTTATTTGCTTCTGCTATCTCGGGGAGCTAATCATCAGCTAAGGGGCTTGAGGGACAAGTCACAGTGCGGCTTCAGCTGTTGCAGCTACATGGGAACCAGATGGGCGGTACTGAGAACATATCTATGTTCTGCATACCCATCAGTAGCCATCATCTGCATCTGAGTTACATTTCCTTGGTAGTTGGTGGAGGAAATGGTCACTTTTAGAGAAACGTTCACCTTGTAAAATAAACATATAGAATAGGTTGTATTAATCATATATCCTGACTACCAGAGGACCTCAGGAAGATTAGGTGGGATGTAGACACCTAAAAATAAGTGAACTCACTCCCCAGTAAGTTGGAATCTTAGGACTTTTACTCGATCACAGCAGTAGAGAGCTGATGAGCAGAAATGGATTAATTTACAATAACTCAGTGGGGTTAGACTGTAAATTTGTGTCCCAGGTGCTCTGAAATTTTCCAAGCAACATTTTACACTACTTAGTTTCTAGAGGCATAAAGGGAAAATATTTCTATAGTGTGTGTGTATATGTATACATATATGAATATGTATATACATATGTGTGTGAGCCAAAGTTTACTAAAATGAAAATGCACCAGAAATGAATTAACAGAAGTTACTCTACATAGAGCAAATCTGTTCTCCCTGTCTACCTTAATCCATACATTGCAATTAAATCCACTTCCCTGCACCTGAGCCTATTCACTACATCAAAGCCAACCCACTAAAAGTATTTATTTCACAGTAATTCAGCTATTAGTTGGCATTTTCCTCCCCTGTTCCCCTCACCCCAGCCCTCTTACTGTCTTCCTGGAATGATTTATCACGAACGGTGAAAATTCCTGCGTCACCTTGTAGTATAGAATAACTGGAAAGTGTGAATGGTGTTTGGAAGGACTCATTGTCTGATTTATGTTATGCCAAAAATAAGCACTTCTGCTCAGGCTCAGCCTTGTTAACAAATTTCTTCATCCGCGGGCAAAGCAGTCACCGCAGCCAAATTATGCAGTCATGCAGACTCAGCAGGACTAGTTCTTCAAATCATAATGCCACTGATTTTATTTTATTTTTCACTTAGTCTTGATTTACATATGTTTAAGGGTGGGTGAATGAGGTCTAATGACCACCAGAAATGTTGCTTTTGATTTATACTGCTGAGTGAGCATCAAGCTTACCATTCCAGGGAAAATCCACCTGAGCCATATTAGATCTTAAAATATGCTGGATATTAAAATGAAAAACTTTTATTTCCTTTTTCTTTCAACTGGAGCACAAGCTGATATAAAAATGGGTTTAAAATATTTTTTTTAATGTGTCCTCATAGAACATAGAAGAAAATAATTGCAATGCTAAGGAAATGCATTATATAGTCAAGAATGAAAAAACATGAAAAAAGTTTTTCTTTTTATTTTGTAAGCTACCTATCCCTCTCCACCAAAATATGAAGAGAGTCACTGTGGAAAGAGACTGCAGACTCACTGGGGATGCTCAGAGCAGGTGGATATTGCAGACTGTGGAGACACATGGCAACGAAAATGGGAAGGAGCGCTGCAATACCAGTTGCAGCGGCAGTGAGTGAGAAAGCTGTGATTAGAGCTAGCCTGTGCTCGCACTTTCCACTCTCGGGGGAATTACAGCATTTGGAAATTAGTCCTTGTTCTGAATCGCAACAAAGCGGTTTTTCTCTGAGAATTTTCCAGGAACTGAAATGAAATAATGATAAAAGAGTCAGGTCAATCATGCATTTAATTTCAGTTTTAAAGGTTTTTTTCTTGAAAAAAAAATATTGTGCAAAATAAATGCAATTTGAAGTTATTTTGAAACAAAGATAAAAATATTACAGTACAATACAATTGAATTTTTTTTTCTTCTCATAGAAATAGTTACAACTTCAAATAATTTCATTCAAAGCTTTTATTTTGTTTAAAGCATTTTGTGATAGGGGAGGATGGAGAGTGGAGGAATTTTAAGCTAATTTCTACTGGGGGAAAACAGAGACTCATGGGTCTCTGCAGAAGGTAGTTTCTAAGGTGTGTTTTTAACCTGGACTTATTCCCTACCAAACTTTATAAAAAGATGCAACAGGTTTACCTTTTTAAAAATACTCAGAAGCAATCACTCCTTTTGAGTAACTGCTGCATCGCTTTTGTCAAGGATCCACTTTCTAACCATGTATCTCTGGCTTCCTTATGTAACATATTAATGATTTTAGAGCTTTTATTTATTTCTTGGCAGAAGAGAGAGTTGTTTGCACAATTTCACCCGTAGAAACCAAAAGAGAGAGCTGATTCCTGCACAGAATAGTGCTATCAGCACCAACAAGGTAAATGCAGAGCAACTACCATGTAAGAGCAGAGTCATCCCAGTGTAAAAGGAAAGCCAGCAGAAAGGTTTGTCAAGCATTGGTAGAGGCTGCCCAGGGAAGTGGTGGAATCGCCATCCCTGGAGATATTTAAAAGATGGGTAGATGTGGTGCTGAGGGACATGGTTTAGTGGTGGTTTTGGCAGTGGTAGGCTAATGGTTGGACTCGATGAGCTGAAAGGTCCCTTCCAACCTAGACCATTCTACATTTCTGTGATTCTGTCCTCTGAAGCATAGAATCTGCCTGTCCTTATCACGTGGGTGAAGAGCAAAGCCAAGCCAACCGACCCAAATGCCTCTCAGTGAGACACTGAGACACAAGGGATGATAAATGTTTCTGGGGTTTCTTGATTTCTTTTACTTTAAAGAAAAGAACATAGGTACTTTTGGAAATTGTGTCTAGGATGTAGCTGGAGCTGGTTGTTTATCCATTGATTGGGATTTTAATTAGTGGGGGTATTTTTGCTGGATTTCCCAATAAAAAGGTCATAATATGTGCTGCTTGGATGGAGAGAAAATGGAACTCTGTCCAAAAGTTCACAATCAAAAACTTCAGGTCTGGGCTGGAAAGCAAAAGCTTTCCAGGGAGCTGATTTTGTGGAAGTCAGATATTCTGAAAGAATAAAAAAAACACCAATATATTTCAACCCAAAATGTATTTGGAAACCTTCTGCCCAACCGCTGACACTGACAACAGAGGCAGGAGTAGGTCCCGTCTATGGTAAGCGCTATTCAAGTGCCCAAAAAAGAATCACTTCCGTCCCCAAAGCTCTCACTACCCTAAGCAGGTGGTTTGTCTTTTATTGCCTACTATTTGCTGAAAGAAGAGAAATGCACACAGGAAATCTGTGGCAGAGGCACAGCTAGAATTAAATCTCCTGAACGCCATGTTAGTATCAAAATGGAAAGGTCTCTTTGCCTTCTGTTTAAGCTTAGTAGAAGTTTTGCTGATTTGAGAGCCAAGACCTCTCCTCCGGGGATGTTGACTTGTCCCGTGCCTCAGTTTCCCTGTCTGCAGGGAGAGTATATAATGTTATTTACATCAGATTGTTATTTACATCTGATTATAATTTACATCAGGTTAGTCATTAAAATGTTATAGAATTCTATAGCATTCATTAAAACGCTATAAAACAACAAGATTCATCTACGATTCATTACTCATTTTGTAGGATTACTCATCGGGTAGTTTTTTTCCTGATCAGGAAAATGCTCACCATCCTTTTAAGCAAAATAATCACGTGACTAACAGAAATTACTGTAACATTGATAGTGAGTGACAAATACTTTTATTCTGTGAATTCTTCATACATTTAAAAAAACAACCAAATGAAAAACAGCCTTTCTGCAAATGTTCCTACGAACCAAAGTGGCTTGTTGCAAATAGGCACGAGCAGCGAATTAAAAACACACACCAGATTTTGATCTCAGTTCAACAAGTTTTGCTTGGGCACAAGTCCATTGGCTTCTTCACCCAACCAAGCGAGACACAAATCAGACTGACATACGTATGCGTGTCAGATAAAAGTGCGCAGGGTTATGTCCATATTAGTCATGCGATAACAGGACAGATACATGTTAGGGTGGAACAGTGTTAGCAAATTATCTCACAAAAGGCTATTTGTCTTCCTTGGGACGTGTGCCACTGTTTTAACAAGTCTGAATAAATCTACATTCCTGACTTCCCGTCATGGAGACTTAATCCAGCTCGGTCAGCGAAGGGATGCAGGCTACAATAAATTGGTTGGAGAAGGAAAAGCTTTTAGAAGGTCTTGCATTCGCTCTCTCATGGGTCCAGATTTCTGTTCTCCAACTCACCAAGGTGCCCAGCAGAGAGTGGGGAGAGACTGAAGGAAGGGACTCATCAGAGACACCCACAATGCAGCTACGATGTGCCTGGCTGGACTGCCTTCATAATCACTGGCCAGATGTTGAAACATCACTGATGTCTTTCTTCTTATCAAGAAATAAAGATGCCAAAGAAATCAGCTATTTCTGTATTAACTACAAAGGGAGCTGTGGGGAACTAGATTGGGTAGGGCGTATTTGTCTTGTTGGATGCAGATAAATTTGAGTCAAATCATGAGGTCAGGTTGGATGGGGCTTTTAGTAACCTGGTCTAATAGAAGGTGTCCCTCTCCATGGCAGGGAGGTTGGAAGTACATGATCTTTAAGGTCCCTTCCAACTCCAGCCATTCTATGATTCTATGAGTTAGAGCTCCCCACGCCTGGAAACCTTCAGCAAAAGCAAAGTGTAAAGCCACTTTCTTTTACCTGTTCCTGTATTAAACAGCAGCGATGTGATGACATGCCCGAGCCCTCTGCACCACAGGTCCCCTCTCTGTGAGAGTAAGAGAAGCAGAAACAGCTGGAATTCAAGCTCCAGTTGGCTTTGCTTGAACCACCACTAATTTGCCCTGCAGTGCACCAGGCGCGCTCACTTATTCGCTTTGAGCAGCAGTCACAGCAGCCTGTAGCTAGAAGCTGTAGCAAACAGTAACTCCTTAAACTTCTTTAGCTAAATATACAAAGCTGGCCTGCCTACACCTCAAATAAATCAAGCACCGATTCAGAGGGAGGGGTGAGCAGAGAAAGAGAGAGCGTCAGACCTGTTTTCCTCCCCCCAAAACCCAGCAGAGTAGAACGGATGACCTGGATTTCGTCTGCCCATGCTCACAACCTCTGCCCGCCTGCTGCTTTTAGGTTACGAGCTCTTTTGTAACCAGCCTCTGACATACAGGTATTTGCAAAACAAATTTCTGATCACGGGATCTTGTTGTCAGCTACCGAATATTATTTGCTGTACTGACTCTAGGGCAGGCATAGACTGAGGAAAACAGCTGTGGTCAACCCCTAACCCTGTTTATTGGAGCAGGACCTAAATTGTGAAGTTTACATATTGTTTAACACCATGACCTCTGCGCACTTGCTAATCCCTCATCCACCGCTCTGCAGCTTCTTTCTTCTCCGCAGCCTCCAGACTAATACCCAGAAAGATGCTTGGATTTCCGAAACTGCAAACCACGCAGCCGGCAAATTCGCAGGGGACGTTCTGTTGAGTCAGCACACCACCCCGGTGCGACCACAGCTACAGCATCTCTCCTTCCTATGGGTAATCACATTTTCACATGCATCGAGCACCTTCCAGCTGCAGCAGGATTTTGATACGAGCAGCAAGATTGCTCCTGGCTCTCAGGGCAAGGTGAAATACAACCAGAGAAAAGGCTTTGGAGGCTCTTATCCAGATGAACAGTGTTTCAAAAATCAATGTTTATATCCTTTGAATCACTAAATTTTGATGATTTAAAAAATACGATCAGATTTTACTGTTGGTCATTATGTATTCTGGAATATTTAATTTGTTCTCAACTCAGGAATATTGCCTTTTAGCCAGGAATACCCAGAGCTTCGTAGGTGCTAACTCAGAGAAGGGCTCACAGAGAAGCAGAGAGGACATAAACCCGCAGTGTATCACTCCTTTACAGTATCTGCATGCTGATGTGTACGCATCTTACTGCACACACAAGGTATCTCATCCCTTTTTTATGGAGAGTTTAGCTTCTTCACATTTTTTTCTGCAGGCATCGCAGGCAGTGCTGAGGATGCAGCCGATGGGTTGAAAGTTCACACCTTAGCTATAGCTTAGTCATTACTTGTATAACTGTACACTAAAAATCACTGTGATGAAGATGATGGACCTGCACTAGTATATAGTGTTAGGAAGAAGTTCTTTACAATGTGGGTGGTGAGACAGTGGAACCGGTTACCCAGAGAGGTGGTGGAGGCCCCATCCCTGGAGACATTCAAGGCCAGGCTTGGTGAGTCTCTGAGCAACCTGATCTAGTTGAAGATGTCCCTGCTCACTGCAGGGGGGTTGGACTAGATGGCCTTTAAAGGTCCCTTCCAACCTGACACATTCTATGATTCCATGATAGGTATAGCGAATAAGGGGCCAGAATAAGACACCAGCGGTTTTCTTCCCCATAAAGATTCTGTTTCAGCTGGAAAGAAAAGGGGAGGACACTTGGTGCATCACTTCACCAAATCTAAACTGAAATTTCAGACCGCTCATGGTGAGTCAAGAGGAACATCTTTCCTGCAGGATATTCGCTGAGAGAGAAATAAAAGCAGATAGATAGGCACATAGATTCCACGTCAACGTGGTTGTATGTAGAACCCAGATGTATGTGCCCAAAATAGCAGTGCCTGCCACGCAGAGTTTCATTAGCAAACACTCATTCAGCAGTTCTGTACCATGTGTAAGAAAAAACCCATGTCACTGTTTCTATGGCTAAGCTTGTTGGAATATCTTATTATTAAGAAATACTGAAAAAAAAATTAAATTGTAGTCCCTCTAGAAAAGAGTCTGTTCCCTCCAAGAAAATATCTTTTTTGGCCTTCCATCTTGGAAAAGCTTTCTTTTCTTCTAGGAAACAGCAGCTTTCCTCCAGGAAATTCTGCTATTTAAACCTCAGTTTTCCTGAAATGTGGCAAAACAAAAATGACATTAATTGGAATGCTTTGAAATAGCAGTTCAAAAGGAAATGTTTCATTTGGAAATATCTTATTAAAAATCAAGCAATTCTCAAAATAAACACTTTCCAGGGTAAAAAAAAAAAAAAAAAAAAAGACTCAGCCTCATACCTTTCCTGAAAAAGAAAATAACCTTATTTAGGTAAATAATTGCCCCTGTGAAGGTTTTGGATTTGTTTTTTTGTTTGTTTTTTGTTTATTTTAATAGTGTGTACAGTGCTAAATAGGTGTGCAGGCCATGAATAAATTTGATAGAAAATAACTGAGGGCAAATAACACAGAAAAGGAGGGTGAGGCTTTGAAATTAGATTGTGTAAGATGTTATTAGGAAATATTAAGCAAAGGCCTTCTCTGAAACACAACCATGTTAATATTGAAATTAAATACCTTTTAAATATAAGGTGCACGCTTCACAATATAGATTCTCCCAGGGCTTTGATTATGAGGCAGCAGCAACAACCCTATAATTAATATTATATGGTGATTTCTGTTTAAAGCAGGTTGTTCCAAGAGCTGCAATCGCTACTACATAAGCAAGTTGTCCTTCAATAGCTAAGAAGGAATTAGGACCCAGAGCAAAGGTAAACACATAAATGTATTTAATTGTTGGCAATTTCTTTGCAATAGTCTAATTGGACCTGGAATTTGGATATTTCTGAATAGTTTTAGCAGTTGCAGGCTAGATCCTGTCTTGAATCCAGGTCTTTTACGTGTATCAGGTCAACATTCATTCTGTATAATGGAACAGAATTGTCTTGAGGGAAATAATGCTTTCAAAAATGTCTGCTCTGTACCTTTGGCCTAAGGCATCATCCTTGGAGACCAAACCATTTGAAGCAAAGAAATATCCTCTAAAAAGAGCTGTAAAAATCGCAATAACATCTGGCACGGTGAAACAGAAATTAGTAATTATCATCTCCCAGCAGAGCAATGGGAACCAGCTATTCTCTGTCCATCAAGAAGAAAATAATTAACACTTCAAAAAAAAAAAGACATCTTAAACAACCAAATTAAGTTTACCTAACCAAATGCTCAAATTTGTCTGGATCACCATTTAACTAAGTGGTTATTCAAATGGGTGTGTAGTATTTAACATGAATCCGAGATATTTGCTCCCTTTACATCCTATGGCAACACATTCCATAAGTTAATTATATGCTTTGTTAAAAGAAAAAAAAAAAGAAAAGCTTTTAATCCGTTTCACAGGGGCTGTGTTGCTCGCTAAATGCCTAGAACAGTTAGCATCTTGGTAAGGGTAAGAGATAAGTGATTTTTAAGCCAAAAGGGCTTATTTTGTCATCTTTTTTGACCTACTAAATGATAAAGGCCAAGGGACTTCTCCAAAGTTATTCCTGCTTTAACTGCACTAGACGCTGACTTCACAGCAGAGATCACTCTAGACTTGAAAGTGGCTGGTGGTAAAAGGAGTGCTTCCGATATTCCACTCTTACTTGTCCCAGCCTGTGTTTCATTAGCTTCCACTTCTACCTTTTGGACCTTGCTATATCCTCATTTGACAGAATAACTATCCCCCTCCTTGTCCATCGTTTATTTTTTGTTGAAGGTACCACAATCTGTTTGCTCAGGTCCACGTTAGACAATTCAGATCGTAATTGGCCCTTTTCCATGATTCACCTCTCCTGTGTTCTTTGTATCACCGTTATATTTTTATCAGCACTGACTTAAAGGTTGCTTGCAGGTGCGATATCAAATAATCATTTCAGGCCCACAGTGCTTAAAAGCAATGCTTTTTCTTCAATGACCTGCTCCAGTCATGTCTGCATAACACGCCAAGAGCTTCTGCACCGTCCCCCATTAGAATTCTCCTCTCCAAAGCTAAGATGTGGTATGTTCTAGATACTACATCTCCTTTCCCAGGCAAATTAGTCCTGAGGCATAACCCAGATTTCTAAAATTTATAATCCCTTCCTAACAGCGTTCTGTTAACCTCTGATGAACCTTTCCCTCCTCTTTGGACTGCTGAATCTCCTTTGAAAGAGAAATGCTACTGCTGTCTGGAGACAGCGAGTCCATTAACGCTAGCAGAGGTATTTCCTGGAGATCAGCTGTCTGATCCTAGTGGGGGTATTGCATGACTGAATTCATCTCAAGCAAGCCAGAAGAATCCTTTTAGTCTGGAAACTTTGACCTCCCACGTGAACTGGATCCTGAATGGCTTCCTGTTCAAGCTAGGGAATGTCCATTCCACCAGAAAAGGGACCTACGGTGGTACTCGTTAGTGCAAGAAAGGGGACATTTATCTGAGTTGCAATACTCTGAGGACATAATTTGGATTTCAAGTGGCCAGAGCTTTTGCAACAAAGCCTGACAATGTGTTCCTCAGTATGTCAGGAGCAGTATCTCCAAGATGCTGCATGGCCCAAGACGTGGGACACCACTGGCAGAAAGATGCTGGAAGAGGTTTGCAGGGAGTGGACGGGACCAGTTTTAGGTCACCTGGGATTATGAGACCTTGTCCTTGATGGCTCTTCACAGAGAGGTGCAGGCCTGAGCTCCAAAATTTGATGCCCTCCCATCATAGAAAAGTTCACATCTGAACATTAAATTTTTTTCCAAAAGGAATAAGAAATATAGCACCAGAGACAAAGAGAAGTTATGAAAAGACAAAACACTTTTCACGTTCATGCCCATGGTTTCTTTTTTTAATTCTTTTTGCTAGCTTTTTTCATTCTGACCCCTCTATATTATAAGGAAATTCAAAACAACTTTAAAATATGCTTTTAAGAGTACCAACAAAGTATTAATTGATCCTTTAAAAGAAGGCATGCCACATTAGAAACCTCTGTGCATCATTGATATCGTAACTTAGATTATTTTAGAATATCCTGGGGCAAAAACCCACTGTGTTTTTTCTGAGCTGGCAGCGCAGATGGAAAGATAACAGTTGTGACCAGACTTTTTGGGTATGAAAACACATAAGAGAGCTGTTTTCATTCCTCCATCATGTGACAGAGAAGCGGTCAAGTAAACTTTAGCAGTTCAGTCTGCCTACATTTTTTAAGAATCACTTGTGATCTCCAACGCAGCTGAAATACAAAAACACTAGACCTTCAGCTCCTGCTAGTTAACACAGCCGCCTTGCCAGCTTGTGGCCATCAGTGCTCCAGATTTCTAGTTTCTCCTCTATTCTTAAAGATAGTAAAAACCCGTCCAGCATTTTCCTACCTTTATGTGCTTGTGTCAGAGATCCCACATCAGAAGCCAAAAGGAGCTTGCTCGATGGGTTGAACACTGAATGCAGAAAATCATGTTTCGTTTCCGCCAGAGTGATCCAGAGGTGGTTGTCCCAACTAGAAGTAGAGGCACGACAAGGCTGGGTGTTCACAGCGCATTCATCCTCCTCCAAGTGGGATAAAAGACATCTTGAACCTTCTACTGCCTGGTCTGGCAGGTGGATACCCATGTGCTGGTGTGTGTGTGCCAGATGAGAGTGTGCTCCACACTGTCCTGCTGCAGCCTTGGCCTCGGGAAAGCCCACTCATCTCTCCCCGGCTCTGTTTCGTCTCTGCCTCCTGTGAGGTGGCCACACTGGGCAGAAGGCTTGATGCAAATACGAGGTTTTTCCCACTGAAATTATACAAGTCGGTTGACTGGAATGTTTTGTGAATTCATGCTGATCAAAGAGATTTGTTTCAATTGAGGGGGAAAAAAAAAAAAGGCAGTAGGAAAATGGGAAAGGGGATTTGGAAAAAATGTAAATGTTTTTTATTTGGACCCTTTCAAAGTAATTTGAGGTGATGTTTCATTTTAAAATATACTTCAGTTTTATTTAGAGTAGAATAAACATCCTTTCCAAAGGCTCAGAACCGCAACATTTCATTTCAGCCTGGAAAAAATAGACTTAAAGTAAAACTCCTTCTTTTGCTGCTGTTCTTCCTTTCACCTCTAATTTTTATGTCATTTAAAAAATATGATAATTCAGAAACAGTATGAAAAAAGTTACTGTGAAACCCAGAAACTGTGGGGCCCAGAAAAAGTTTTTCTGTCTTTGACATCTCTTTCCATATCTCATGTATTTATATAGAAAACTGTTGGATTTAGCATTTTCCGTTTGTCTATGCAACGGTGCATGATCTTACAGGAATTACCTGCTAAAATGAGAGTGATACTGTCAGGTAAGGGGAAGACAATTTGCAATTTCTGCTACTGGTGGTACTACGTGATCAATGGAAATCTGAAAACCAGCACAGGCTCCTCTGAGAAGGGGCCACCACCACCTGTGCATGGATCTTGCATTTTTTTTACAGAGATCCATGAAACTCATTTTCAGTAGCTTTCCTCTTTTCTTTTCCCTGCCTGACTTCCAAACGGGAGGTCAGGTCAAACTTCTGGCTGGTATAATAGCTAATTACATCCCCTATTTGGCCTAGGATGCGGGGTGAGGCATAAATTAGGACCTGATAGTTTAGTTGGTGCCACGGCAGGTTATTAGATGTGTGTCAGTGAGCAAAGTTCTGATCAAAGCTCGCAGCGAGGCAGCCAGAGGTCGTGAAGCATGGCTGGGGACTAATTGCTGGGTTGTTCGCTAAAAGGAAGTTTGCAATGAAAGGCCATTAAGCTACAGCCTTTCCAATCGGTGGAGCAAAGCTATGGAGAAGTGCCGATTGCTGAGCGGGCAGGGAAACGAGGGGCTCTGGTGTGGATCCTGCTCTGGGTGATGATGGTGATGGCTCACTTCGTTTCTAAAGAGCTTTCCTAAGGAAGGGGAGAATCCGCCTCTAAATGTCAGTCCTCGGAAGGGCTTATTAACCTGTTCTCCTAATTTAAATGGGTTGGTCAAACGAAGCAAGCCTCTTTTTAAGAGCTGGCACTTACAGAGAAATTTGGCTGGTTGTAAAATAAGGTGGCAGCAACAAAACGTTGCTTGTAGGGCAGAGGATGGTAAGGGCAGAGGGTTTAGTCAGGCACTTGAAAAGCATACCAAGGTGTTTGAATGACAGCACCTACCGCCACAGAGGGAAAAAGTTAAAACTGCTTTTTACTCTCAAAAGTTTTTTCATACACTCAGTATATCTGCACACGCACCGCATCAGCCATATTTTGCCCACTTTACAAACAGGGAAACTGAGGCAAAATGAAATAAGCTTCACTATTTTTCTCTTTTTTTTTTTCTTTTTTTTTTCTTATTTTTTTTAACACTCAGATTCCCACGTGTCAGACTTCCTGCAGTACAAATGACATAGTTAAGCTGATTTGAAGAAGAATGAATTTCCCTATTTTTTTCCCCTTCTGTGGCAGAAGTTAATCACTTGTGACCTACCACTCATACCTTCAGTTTTGTTTCCTTTCAGGTCTTTTTCAGAGCTCTGAGAAATTTTTCCCAGTTAAACCTTTCTTGAGAATGGTATCCATCTCAGTTTCTCTCTCATCTTCCTCAGAAAATTTTAAATAAAATACAATAAATCATGGCTTTCTGTATGTTCAGTGAAGATGAGGACAAACACTTCTATTTTCTAAACATAGGTGTAATCTTTATGTATGTGAACAGTTGAAAGGAACTAACTATTTAAGTTATAACATTACACAAGACCTAAATAGCAGAGACCAAATATTTTCATGTCTGTTTGGAAAGGGCATCTTGAACATAAACAACGATAAATAGCTAAGAAATGTCTGGTGGCTCTGGCCAAATATGGATGATCAGAACCAAAGTTGGAATTTCCACACAGAGAAATTTCCACTCCGTCAACATTTATTTTCAGTCTGGTTTGGGACAAAAAAGTCACATTTTTGGGGAAAGGAAAAGAATCTCATGAATGCTTCAGTCAGAAATGCTGAAATATATTTGTGTGACTTTGGCTTTCGGTTGCTCCCAGCTATGCTCTTGTGAAGTCAGAGAAATTGTAGCTTAGGTGAGTCACGTCCAGCATTTCAGCAAGAGGTTTTTTTGCCGTAACTACGTTTCTCATGAAGCCATGTGTCCCAGCTCAAGGAATGGTTTCTTCATTCGTGAATCAAGTTCCAGCTTGTTGGGCCATGTCACTTAATCTAAAATAAGAACTGCAGGAGGGACAAGTACTGTTGCAGCTTTATCTTAGAAAAAGCTCTTACACAAACTCCCACCTCGCTGGGAATCACTTTTCACCCCTCTTTCCTCCTTTCCTTTGCACCTGGCTCACATTTTCCTTTTTCTCGTCCCTACCTGTCCTTGGGGTAGGACATGAAAGTGTCATTGGCACAGGTAATTGTTGACTGGTACAATGCAATTACCAAGGCGTATCACCAGCCCGTCAATGAAGTCATACCTTTTAAACGCACAGTGTATTATTTAAAGGCATATAATGAACCTAAAAAAAAAAAGTAAGCTGTGGCTGTAGTTTTCTTTCTTTGGATCAAAGGAATTTTAGTTCCATGTAAATGAATGAATTTAGGGAAAAACCACTGAAAAAAAAGATTAAAATCTCTGTTTGGTGTTTCACAGGTGACACAGAAAACAAGAGCAACATTTAATATCTTTTCTAGCTGCTTACAACCTATTTTCTTTTAAAGAAAATCACTCAGTGTGTTAAAGAAAGAAGGGAAACAAAAATTTTGTTGCTGTTGGATTTGACTTTTTCTTTCTCTTGGTGTTGAAGAAAATGAGAAGAGAAATCTGTTTCATGTCTCTTTCTGTGATTTTCATACAACTTAACTAGATTATTAGAAATGTTCAGTAATAATCTGTAGATGAAAGGAGCGTTAACTCTTGAGTCTTTATTATGATTAAGGCTTGAAGTCATTTGAAAATTGTATGTGGAACATGATCTATTACATCTTATGGCAAATAGGACCTCATATATTTAGGCTACAGCTAAAGAGTACCATCTGCCTATGTATTGAAGAACTAATTGCTAGCAAAACAGAAACGAATATGTTTGTGACTTTGTATGGTAAACTCTGCAGTAAAGAGAATAAGGTCCTGATGTGGAAAATTCGAAAGTCACTTGTTCTGCAGAAACAAACCATTCTTCTGTGAGGAGTAACAGTAGAGATTTTTTCTTTTTATATCCTGAGACAGAAGGCAACCCCAAGACTATATGATTTTAAGGTGAATTTCCATACCCGTTACTGATAAGTTGTTTTCAATAGATGTTGTCGGTAATACTGCCAACAGCAAAGATGCTCTGGCAACAAACCTGCTCCTGTTGAAGTCAAAGGCAAAATTCCTTAACCTGTAGTATCCATCTTGGTATTTATATATTGTAGAAATGAGCCAAACCCCCAGATTTAAAAGTGGTATTTGAACTTCCCTAAATTCAGGCTTAACTTGTTACTGGGCTTTAGGTTCTGCTTGCAGGGAAGCCAGACTGATGCCATTTGAAAACTTCAGATCTGGATCCAGTTTTTAATTTAATGTACTCTCGACACTTCAAGTTGTTCAGCTCCAAGATTTTAGTTCAGGTCTTTCTATTCTCAGTTTTATAACTTCATACGTGCAATTATTTGAAGTCTCTAAAATGATTAATGTGCATGCAACCCTGTGAAAACATTCTTTGGTGTTTCTCCAATTCGTGGTTTCATACATGAAAATAAGAAGCAAAGAAGAATATTATACTTTGCTTGCACTACAGCAAGTAACACTAGACATGTAAATATAGCCCCAAACACTGCAAAAATTATTCAGCTGTATTTGAAACACTATTTGTGGATCTCGGCTTCGTTTTACTAAAGCAGCTGTTGGAATTCTGTGACTTTAAACAAATAATTCACCTCTCTGAGGAAAGAAACCTGGGTGAATTCTTCAAGTGATGTAAGCTGCTATCGTGAGAGTTACAGGAGTTATTACCCACAGCCTTTTCACAAAGCTTTGGTAAGACAATTACTTAGTCATGTTTAAACATCTCATAAAAGGGTCCTTAGGTACAAGAAAAAATCATGGTTAACAGACAAGTAGATAAAGCGAATATATCTGGAACTGAGGAACCATAGGCACGAGGTTCAATAGATGTATGTGTACACACAGCGCTCACAAACACGCATAAACACAACCCATAGACATTCTGGAAAAGAGCAATTTAGAAAAGACCTTTAAACAATACGAAGGTTATTTTGTATATAAGACCATTTTCTGTATAAGTTGCTAAAGTGCAGGATACAGTTCTGGCATGTAGAATCTGTAGATTATTAAATTTGAGGAGAAGCTAATGTTATTCAGATACATGACATCACTAAGACTGATACTGAAATAATATGTGCAATTCTGGTATGCATATCTAAACCAGGATGTGGAGAAATTGGAAAGTGTTGACAACTGCAGAATAATTTGAGTTCAGGATCCAAACCAAAAATGTCCAGTCTCCAGTGAAGTTCTTTAACCTCTGCTGCAGACACTCATGCAAGATGATTGTAGCAGCTTCTCCAGTGTTTAAGATTTTTAAAATATGACTATTGTTGATCACCTTGGTCTGCCATTTGCTCTTCTAGTGTAGATGTATGTGGATAGTCTTTCCAGTTGCTTCTCCTACAATCTGCAAGAATTTTTCCCACCCTCCTGTTCTGAACCTCAGCCCAGAAAGCCATCATGTAATCCCTGATCTCGGTTAGATGGAGGCAAAAATGTTGTTTGACAAGTTAGAAACACATACCTTTGGCCTATCAACTCACTGACAGCTCCCAGGTCCATGGCATTTCTTTGCTAACCCTGACAACATACCCCGTAGATTATGACTATGTGTATAGGGCAAACAGGGTCTATTGGCAGTGGAGAAGTATCATGATAACCAGAGTTTCCAGGTGGCAGCTGGATCTTGGATGTCTAGCCTAGAATAAAAAATTTACTGGACCCTACTGTATGGGCATACGTTGAGTAGGAGGCGAACTGTGTGGATGCATAATTTCCCAGTCTTCACAAAAAGTGGTGTAACACCCACATGGAGAACATGGAGCAGTTGCAAACTTATAAGCAGATCCTCCTAGTCAAATGGTACTCAAAATTATAGATGAATCTGCAAAAAAAAACCAAAATCAGTTTCGACTGCCATCTTCATCCACAGCCAATGCAAATCCTGGACCATACCCAGCTATAAGGTAAGACTGCCTGGAGCCAAAGATATCTCAAAACTCCCAATACAGTCAGCACTTCCTGACCCCACTCTGCTCAAACTCCTTTTCCACAAAAGGAAGAGCAGATCAATACCTAGTTAGTTTATGCATTTATGCACAACTCTCTACTGTCAGTCTGGAGATACATTTGTGGCAATGCATTAATATTGACATGGACTCCACTAAAATATTAGTGAAGTACTTGAGGTATTGAAGACACTGAAATCACACAAATGTGACTATGCAAAAGATAAATAATGTCGAGCCCGTTTAGTGGACTCCAAATATTAACACAGTATCGCAAGCCATGTAAGCCTTCATACTCTTCAACACATCTGCTCTTCTGTGTAAGTTATGGATAGCTTTTTGTTCTGTGTGCTCTGGGTGTTCTGGGTTTAACTCACTATTGACAGGTTATTAGTTGAGCTACTTAGTTGGAAACTGTCATTTTAAGTCCCCATTCAATGTGCGTCATGTCTCTTTTTTAAGAGAAGTTATAAATCTTGATTAAAATATTGTTGAATGCACCATTAGGGTGCCATTCTGTATTTACATTACTGGAAAGGAGAGCAATATTTGATCCTAAGAGACCGAGGTGAGGATAGATCATCATTTGATGTGAGCACAGTTCCAGCAAAATATGTGAGTGTACCCTGTATTATGGGTCCCCTCTACATTTCATCCCTCCCCTCCCACCCAGAAAGTCAGCTTCCTTGTTGGAAATTTCCGTTCTCCCAAAGCATCTCCCCTGCAGGTTTGCACTGGTTTGAAGCATATCTAACATGGCAATTGAGAGGTTTGTTGGGTTCACACGCAGCGCTGAAAGCAATTTTACTTTCATACTTGATGTTCTTGTGCACATCTGACCAGAGTAGCCGAATGCACAAGTTGTAATCTTTCCAAAAGCAGTAGGTTGATATCAAAGACTTTGCAGTGAAGCAAGGAATTGTTGCAATACTTCAAGGAACAGGTTTGCAATTAACTGTTAAATACAGATTGAAGGAATGCCCCGCTTGGTTGCTGCAGGCTTTCCTTGCGCGCCAGTGATGACTGAATCTAAAGCACAGAGCATGGCAAGATGATAACCTGTTAGCAGGGGGAAAAAAAATGGGGGAGAATTATTGAGTAGTTGATAACATGCAGGCTGCTTAATGGTTTCAGAATACTGCACAAAATAACAAATCAGACTGTCTCAATTAAAATTCTGTCAACAAAAAAAAATGAAAAGGGAAGGAAAATAACCAACTCACATTGTGTACATGTGAGGTTTCTTTAAAAAATGGAAGTGAGCAAGAAATTGCTCAGCCCTACAATCTCATTCAGCCATTGAAGGAGAGTACAGATGGCTGTGTATATGATTTGGAAGACAAACCAAAACAAAACACTTTGCTGAAAATAATAATAAAAAAAAAGAGTAAATTGAGATTGCTTTTATAGTTCGTGATGTAATCTGGGGTCTTGTGCGCTCAATGGTTCTAGTTTTAGGACAAGGCATATGGAACAGAATATTTTGATTCTGTTTTCTGTCCCATTCTTTAATTATTAGACTTGCCTGTTCGCACTGTAAGCTCCTATTTGGATGACAAGCTCCTTTGTGCAAGGGATATCTGTGGTGTAGAGCACTTTGTAGCACAATCAGACACCGATTTCAGCTTGATGTGGCTATTGTATAGGAGGCCATGACTTAAGATATAGACCAGGTGTAACTGGGCTTCCAAGGATTCACTTCTCTAGCAAAAAGAGAGAAAAAGCCTCAAGGCAGTTTCTAACTTCATGCTCATGGTGATAGTTTTGTTTACATCAAAACCTCTGACCTTGTTACTTGTTGTTAGTCCTCGTTACAGGGTGTCCTGTGCTACTGTGAACTTTTAGTATTTACTGATTTTTTTTTTTATTATTTTATATTTTTACAAAAAGAGTATCTTCCTCTTTTTGGTAGTATGTCCCAGTGAATGAGCATGCCTATAATGAGAGTGACCATCAGCATTTATGAAGGGCTTTTAAATTTTTGTAGTGCCACTCTTCCATGTATCTGAAGATGTAAAACAGGAACTTTGATACCTAAAGAATTTTTAAATTTTAGACACTCTTGGATTTCTGTGACTAGCCACTCCTGAGGGTCGCAGAGCCTCACTATATGAGCAACTATTACATTTGAGTGGAAAGGAAACCTCTGAACATGCATTAAGAATCACAGAGAAATAGGACCTGAAATAAGAATTTGTTCTTGTAGATGTTGCTCTCCAGACTAAAGCAAACTTTTCAGAGGGCTGAGAATTTGTGAAGGATCTTCAAAACCAATTAGCATCAGCAAAATTTGCAGAGAGTTGCTCAACATGTGTCAGGTTTTGGCACCAAGTTGTTAATTTTATTTGCTTAAGCAAATATTGTTCCTGGGCAGTGCATGATTTGGCATGAATCTGAAGATCAGCACTGAAAAAATGGAGAAGCTTGTAGTGAAAAGTTATGGTGATTTCTCTACTTTCAGAACTTGGAAATAGCACAGGCAAAGAAGGGTCATAGCTGGCCCTGCTTCAACCAGGATGTTGGACTGGACGATTTCCAGTTGAGTTATCCTATGACCATACAAAAGGTTGCCTATAGACTGCCTGTTGTGCCACTGGCTGAGCTAACGGTCAGCCTCACCTGAAGAGTGGAGTCAACTTTGAATCATGTCCTTCAAAGAGCAAACCTCACTGCTTTGGCATTCACATTCCAGGAAGCTAACTGATTTTCTACCTTTTGTTCAAGAAAGTCTCTTCTAAGACAGGACCCTCCTGAAGGTATATCTGAATGACAGGTTTCTTGTCGTTGTTACTATAGGCCACCTGCCAGTGCAGTGTTCTGTAAAGATCAGGATTTGATCTCTTCCTCTCATCCCATTTTTATGTGTCTATGCTATCCCCGAGTTCTTAACCCAAGGGGTGTGTGCCAATATCAATAAGTAGCACCCAAATTCACCATATGTACTCAAAACTGGGCATTTCCTGCATAACTAAATGTCAATTGTTGCTGATATTTGGAATCAGAGCCCATGCAAAGAAAGTCATTGAATGAATGACTCAGTTTAGATTGTACCTTGCACTCTTGCTTTCTGTGGAAACACTTACTCATAATTATGTTGAAAACATGAGTTTTTAATAAGTTTTGCTTGGAACTTTGGCTTTTAAGTGTTTTTATTGTCATCGGAATCAATGTTGATGGTACATTTACCATTTAGCTCAATATAAAATATTCTTCTAACTTTAGAGAACTTTATTTTGTTTAATCAGAGAAGTCAGACACTCAAGCGACTGGAAATTGCTAACAGCTAAATTCAAGTTGAATTCAGGGGTTCTTGTGCTTCAGCTCCGCTGCCTATCAGAACAGATATTCAACTGCTCCTAAAGGTCCATACTTCAAAAATATTTTACATTCTTGAGTGGAAAATACAAATATCCCCAGTGGGGCTATGGTCTGGTCATGAAGGAAATGACTAACACAAAGCTTTCACTTTAATTTTTTATGTGGGATCTTTACAGGATTTACTCCTCTCCTGTGCAAGTAGGAGTAGAAGCCTGGTACTAGTTAGAACAGCTCTTGAGCTATTCTGCCAAAACATGGGAAACTGGAAGAAGGAAGAAGGTGGAGAAAGAAAACCCAGGGATGGTATGGAGAGAGATCATATGGGTCAAAAAAAAGTGAAGAGAGCAAGAGAGCAGTTTAATATGTGATTATTATCCTTCTGCAGTTGATTGAAGTGACTGTCTTGGGACCTGTGCCAAAATAATTTTGCTAGATTTGCTGCGTGCAAATATACATGTGGAAGAAGCTTTATGATCCAGAATTAGTTTTAAGTTTTATTTCCTGACCTCTCTTTTTTTTCTTTTTTCTTTTTTTTCTTCTTTTTTTTTTTAATTTATTTGCTGATATTACCGTCAAAAGAAAGTCTTGGTAGATTTCTTGGTAGATTTCTCAGAATGAAAGATACGATGGTAAATGAACTTATGTTTTCTGGTTAGAAAGGACAGGTCTGCAGCATTTTCCCTTTCAAAATAAGATCTTTCCCTCCATATTTAACCTAGAGGTAGGGATTCTTCACTCACTTTTACATGGGGAGTAAGACAAGGCAGAGACCAACCTTTTTAAATGCTGGGTGAGCTACAGGTATGAAGCAGTCTTAAAAACATAGCCCCAGCTCTGAGCCTGAAAAATCTGACCTTGAGCACTGCTGAAAATGCAGTTTGTCAAGTAGTGACTTGCCTAAATGCCAGTAAACCAGAAGATCAACAAGTGGTTTGGCTGCAGGATCCCATGGTCTAACCTTCCACTCAGCTGCAGCCTCAGCATGAGTGTGCCGGGAGGCGCGTGACGTACAGCGAGCCCTTCATGGGGAATGCTTTGCGGCACTTGACCTTCTCCTTCTTCAGGCCAGCAGTTTCACCTTTGCTTATCAGATCACCAATACCCTGAGATGCTTTACCAAAGGAGAGTTAAGTTTTCTGGAGAACCTTTTGACAACCCATCATGGCCATGAAACCATTGTTGTTAGCAGGGTAGCCTTGGGTGAAAGGCAACATCGTTAGAAACTCCAAACTGTAGTATATGTAGCTAAAGTGACATAAAGATTAAAAAAAAATAAATCTTTTTCTCTATATATACACACACACACACGGCCAAAAATAATGAATGCTATTTGTTTCTCTGACCAGCTTTTTTTAACTATTTAACTACAAGGTTGTCCAGGGGCTAAAACCAAGAAATTCCTGCCTAAATGCCTATGCAACCTGCCAGCATTTCATAAAGTCTGAAAACTGTTTTGTCAACAGTTAGCCTGAGATAAATGGGAGGCTGGAGTTTTAGATCATGTTCCCAATCACTTGCTAACTGCAGCCAGTCACTGAATTGTCATGTTCCGGAGATTGCTTTCACATTCTTGTGAATTAGTGTAGCGTGTGTCAGCATTCCTTAAGAGGTATCGTTCAGCTCAGAAGCTTTCAGCCTGCTATGAGCTCCATCCTCCTCTGAGCAGGAGTTCAGTAGATGCAATACCACTTCTTTGGGGAAGAGAGTGATCAATCATAATCATGCTTTAGTGTCTCACTTGCAGAAACAGCGAGAGTGGTATCTATTGACTAGGCTTTCTGGAAGAAAATGAGAAAATATATTTAAAGACTAGAATTTACACCGGAGTACAGAGTTTGCTCTCTTCTTGAATCTAATTTTTTCTCAGTTCAGAGGTACCTGGATTGATTGTGTTGGGTCATCTCAAATAGTACTATAAAATAAGGTCCCACAAAGGGTGAAGGAAGAGATGCAGAGTTCCTAGCTTTGAATATCAGTAGTGCTTGCACCCACAGCTGAGCTAGTCTCCCTTAACTGAGGGAGACTGAGTTGAAAAAATAAAGGTGATATTGGGGCATATTTTTTTACATCCTAAAGTAGCTGCAAAAATAAACCAGTTGGCTCCATTGCTTACCGATGGAGTCTAACGAAACTAGCTCAGATGCAGAAGTCTACATTAAAGATCCCCAAGATAGCGATACTTCCCATTTCATTCAAGGAAAAGTGTCCCTTCTCTTCCTGATGTCATTCACATTACCATGTGCATTACTTCTTGAGAAGGGCCCTAACTACAGGCAGTAGTGAGAAAGTAACTCCTATCTTCTGGAAGCAGCACGGTTAGACTGTGCAGAGAGATGGAGAGGGAAAAAAATTGAAACGTTGTAGAGAGAAACAGAAACGAAGAACAAGCCAGGCAGAACCTAATTCTGCAGCATCATAATTACCGCACTCTGAAAAAAAAAGGTAGGACTCATCACAGCTGCTCCACACATGCTAGAACATTTCTGTCCTCAAGTAAATTATCATCAGTGCATAGGTGACATTAGAAAGAGACCCAGCGTGACCCTTCCAAGTGAATGTCACGAGCCCTGCACTAAGATCATGATTTTTCTTGCAGTTTAACCTTGCTGTTGCAGATGTTGCCCAATGTCAGGAGACATTGTGCCAAATATCTTCTGGCCTGGAGACTACAGACAAATTTCCTAGGAGATTGAAGTAGCAACAAGCTAAATTAGGAAATGAACACTTAGTTTTCCAGTGCTTAGGCAAGTGATCTAGCCTAAAGGTTATGATATAAATGCCAGGGTGACTCTGCCAGTCACAAAGTAGTAGTCATCCATGCTTCTTCCAGGGCTTTTAGGCCTGTTGATTCATGTCAGGAATGCTCTGATGATGCCTGACAGTCAGGCCTTTTCATGAGACCTAGGCAGAAGTGCAACTCATTGTAGACTGTGAAGCTGTCTAGACACAAGCCAGTGTGGTTCTATGCTGTCTTGCCAGGAGAAAAGCAGTTCTGGGCACATGTAGTCTCAAGCACCTGGACGGCTTAAACCAAAGCAAGTGAGGTGAGGCTGAGTGACCCCTAGTGTTAGGAAGAAGATTTTAGGATGACAGTTTGGGATTTGGGAACGCAAATTCCTTTCAGTCTTTCTGCCAGATTAATTACACAAAGATGGACACCAGTCTCCACACTGCTGTATGCAATTGGACTGTTACTGACACCAATGGGAACATACTTATCTCAACACTGAGTGATTTAAAAACACCCAAGCCCTTGTGATTAGGCAAAGCAGATATAGGGACTGTTTTGCCCACCCTTGCAGTAGAACCGAAGATACATGAGATAATCTAGCAGGAAACAGCAAGATGCTCCATGTGTGTTTTGAAACTTGCAGATGGCCAGGAGATTGCACAGGAGGAACCAGAATGGACTTCAGTCCAAAGACTAGAAAGAGACATGACGACCATACATGCACGTGAAATCTCAGTGTCCTCTACAACTACATATGGGCAAGGTGCAGAGAATTTCACGTGGTGAACCACCAGCTTTAGTTTGCAACTGCCCTTGGAGCAGTAACAATCCTGTCTGTGCCATTTTTTAGAGAGTGGGCCCTGCTGCTGTTTGAAATGTGCGTGGATTTTTTGGGAGGCAGAAAGGGAGGAACATCTACAGAGGGGTATTGCAGGGGTTAGAGCGGGTGCTGGCTGTCAATAAAGCCATTTAAGGGCATGTTGGCCTCTTAAAGAAGATATGTTTCACCTTCACCTTAGAACAATCTCAACCCACCTTCCCAATGAAGAAGAGAAATCTTTAGTCCAACATCATAGTGCCATAAAGGAGTAAATGCAGGGTAAGTGGAATTTGTCAACCTCTGGGTTGAAAGTTCAGTTTTATTTCTTGCACACGTTACGTTGCCTGAGTTTTTTATTTCCCACATGTTTCTAGTTGTAGTGGAAGGGACTGTGACTGAGATCCAGACCTGATGGACTGTGAACCAGAGCATGAGTGTGAGGAGAGAGAAGAAAAACTCACAGCAGCTGCAAGCAGAGACCTGGGGTCTGAGACCTGTCGGGATTAGATAGAAAGGTAAGAGCCATGGTTTCTGTGCTGAATCAATTTATTCCAATAGAGAGAAAAAGTTCAGCTCTAAAGAAATGAGACTGACATTTTTATGCTTTGGAAAGGGCTTTTTAATGCACTGCTGGATAAGCTGGGCCCTTTGACATGCCTGGTTGGCAACTGGGAAATGTGGCTGTGCCTAGACACAAGGGACATTAGAATTTGTTCTTCTCTCCACACCGGGGCTTCAGCATCTTTCACAGAAGGATACGAGCTTTTAAAGAGCGGTAGTTAAGGGTAGAAGCAAGGAAGAAAAAAAATAGATAACAGAGTTAAGATCACCTCGCAAGAAGTAACCATGGTCACAGTCACTTTGGTGAAAGTTTATGAAGCTGAAAGTGCCTGTTCCCTCAAACTGACGTCCTTCAAAAATGTGCTGGTGTGGGAAAGAGGTGGGGGAAGAGTTGTGATCTCAGTGTTGCAATAAATCATATAACAGGCCTGTTCAACCCGGTCCTTCAATATTTGCATATTAGGCTTAAAAGAAAAGTAGCCTAAATTATGTAAGAAATTTGAAATATCTATCTTGTATCACACCTACCAAAACAGACAGTTGTTGATTCCTCTGAAATACCATGAAAAAGGCACATATATGACACAATGTTCTCTATCCAATATGCTTAGCATTCCCTAATAGGAAGCATCATATTTTCTAATGGAGGTTTGACATTTGGGGTACTATAATTTTCAAGCTTTTTTCATGGTTTTAAGTAGTTGAAGGAAGAAGAACAGAAAAGAAAGAAAAAAAAAGAAAAGACAGACAGGAAAGAAACCTGAGATTATGATGAAATCACATGGTTCAAGTAATGTATATTTTGAAGATGCCAAAATTGTAATTAAAAAAATTAAAAATCTCAGAAGATGGCAGCTCTTACCATGAAATTTATGTTCTTTTTGTTGACCAAATGGAGTTCTTTCATAGAGAAAGATGAAGTTTCAAATAAGCAAAATAAAATTTTAAACAAGTTTAATATTTAATACACAGTAACAGTTCCTATGTCAAACACAGGGAAATACAGACCTGTTAATATAATACCTATTTTTTTTTAGAGCAAGAGATTTTCTTAGTTCTCTTTCAGCTTTTTCCTGACGGAATACAGTCCAAACTTTCACCATAAGGCGTTCTAATGTTTGCAAAGAATTTGAGAGGGACCTTCCCTCCTCCATTTCAAATGTTAATGTACGAGGTGACGAGGGGAAAAAAGCTGACCTCACATTTGGTATGTCTCAGCATATCAAGACGAATCCAACTTCTGCAGCAGAGAGATTACCACCACCTACTTTAGGGAGCTAAGCACAGAGTAACCCAGTTAAACACAAAGACACCGCCTTCTGCCAAATCGGTTCCTGGATTCGGCTTGCTGGATGGCCAACAGAGTGTTAACAGAAAAAGTGACTGTGAAGAGGGAGGGGGCCGTTACAAGGGGATGATGATTTTCTGCATCAGTATGGATTTTGATGGTTTAAAGCCACATTGCAACTACCTAATTTACCCACGCACTTTCAGTTGGCACCTATCAAGATGCTTGAATTAGACGTTCTAAAGATCTACCTGAACTGGGGCACCCAGCAGTACCTCCCTCTTCCCAGAACATGGTATGAGGCCACATTGCATCCTGACCCAGCAGTGCACCACCTTTGTCCTCCACATGCCTGGTTTCCAGGAGAAGAAAACTCTTCTGTAGTGTGCACAACCAGCATCTGTGGCCAGGACACTGTTTTGAGCCATCTGAAGTTGTTATCCCAAAGCATGCCATGACAACATTCCTGTTGCCATGAAGCTGTCATGAATCACCTCCTGGAGGAGCCCACCCTCTGAAGCCATGCATCCCTGTTTGCAAATTTACTCGACTGTTGTCCACATTACCACATCAACTGTTTAAGGACTGTTGCAATGCAGTCAAAAGGCAGTTTATTTTGATGTAGGAAAACTGATGTAAGCCTGGTTGTCCACCTCCCCACCAAGGATTTATCTCTTTCACTCTCTTCAACCCAAACAGATAAACCACCTCATCCCCTTCCAAGCTGGATTGCCTAAATCTCAAGAGAACAGCAAGAGTATCAGGCTGATACTCTTGCTACTCAGGAGAGAGAGTGCTGGCTCCGCTTCTCCGTCAGCACTGAACCGTGCTTGAAGCGAAACATCTAGTCCCAAATTGTCATTTCCCTAAAGGCCACAATGCATGTGTGGAATTAACTATATAATTAGATTATCTACCATCATGGCCCTGGCAGGATGAAATATTTTGAGCATAAGTAAAACAGCTGTATTATGAGTTAGGAGTAAGGTAACATTTTGCAGACTTTTACGCTACAACAAAGAAAGTTAAGTGTGACATGAAAGTAAAAGTCTTTTATCTGTGTATGTGTTCGAAAATTCAGTCTACACAGACTCAAAGCATCTGTTAATCAGATTATGGGCCATATCCTGCTCCCAAAACAGTTAATAGCAAAGCTCTCATTGATTTCCTCAGGACAGAAACATGCCCTTAAGGAGCACTCTACTTCTTCATAGACCTGCTTGTTGGAGAAACATTTGTACTATTCACAAAGGCAAAGCAATTTCCTGGAAGCAGAAACTCCTACCTGCACTCTTAACAACTCAGGCTATTTTAGGAACTGAAGAATTCCATCCAGCATTAGGATTACGTTTTCAAAAACACTTCGTTCATGTTTCTCATGCTGCTTCTATGCCACCCATGAAGGAAAGGGAGGTGTTTTTTGATTCACAGGAGTCATGCTTTCTGTGGATCTTTCCATCCCCCTCAGAACTTCTCTTCCTCATCCTCTCTCATTAATTGCTGGTTCTGAGCCCCTGGTAAGATGCAAGCTGGCAGGTGAAACATTTGTACCAATCTCCATAGAGGTGATGAGCACTGGGAGCACCTGTCCACATCAGACTGCAAGATCACAGCCAACGTTAATATTGTTATATCATTCTGACAGCGTTACATGCTCTTTACTGTTTTTGTGCCCACAACTATTTCTTCAAGGCCATCCTTTATTTTAGCACTTCTGCCTTAGTTCTATTTTCATGGCCTTGTATTGTATTCAAATCTTAGCCTTTCTTATATAACAATCAAAAAGGGGCAATTGCTGCCCACATGTAAGTTAAGTAGTTAAAGTTACTTGTAGGGTTTTGGTCAATGAGTAACAGTAACCTGCATCTCCTTAGCCAAAAAAACCCCTCAACATAGAGATTTGGATATTTCCCTGCAGAATATGTGATTCTGGGGCTCTTTTATTACTTAACATGTCTGCTAAACCATTGCAAAATGGGAATGATTTATTTGTATTTTAGTCCCCAGAGTCTGATAGTTGGATGCTTTTGAGATACCTCACTGTGGACACTGAAAATCAGGAATGATGTTGGGAAATCTTGGTCACGGTGACTGGAAATCCGTGGCCTATCCATTTTGGAGGTTAAGGATATGATGATGCAAAGAGCGCTTTGCCATCTTGGAATATAGATCACCTTCCAGCCTATGCAAAATGCAGCCTTGTTAACGGTTGCTTGCAATGCTGCCAGTCCTCCAGCCCACTGTGACACAGAGGGACACTTCTCCATTCCACTTGGACTAGAATTTTTGCTGTTATGCTTTGGGCTGCCTCAAAAATATGTCAGAAGTTAATATTAATTCCCACAGCTCGACAGCGACAAACAAGTTTTCAAGGGCTTCCTGAGTACAAAATCTGGACCAAAATCTCTAGCTATATAATTTCATCAGCAGGAAGTACCTTTTGCAGACCTCACTGCTAGTCAGATAGAAACCACAGATTCTGCTTCTGTTGATAAACCCCCTACATTAAAGACTTCAACCTTCAACAATTTTCAATTCCAAGCAAAAACCCCTGACAATTTTATTTCCCATGTGCTTCTCATTTTCCAAGAGAAATGCAATGTCCTCTCCCACTGCATATCAGTTTAACTCAGTCCACAACAGCAGCAAAAACTTTCGGAAGGTCAAATTCCAGAAAGCTTGTTGCTTTACATTGGCTAGAAACAGCTTCTTCCCCTGCATCTGTCCTGAAACTGCACGTACATTTAGTCCTTTACAGAGTTAATTCACAATCATGCAAAAGCTTTAAACAAATTGCCTTCAGGCTGCTCTGTTTCCACACCAGCAGCCTCTTTCTATTTCCAGTTGTGTTATAGAGTCTCTGCATTAACATAAATGGGAACCAGGACAGGCTCTATTGAAATGGAACTAATTTCTCTTACTGTCTCATACAGATCCCAGCCTTACTCACGTTTATTATATTTATATAGTGTCTGTATTCCCCTAGTACTTAAATATCTGAGGACTTTTTGGGACTGCATTAACCCACATGACTAATGTACATCATGTAAAAATCCTATCTACACTTTATGCAGTGCTGCCATGGAAGGGGATCTGGTAAGCACAAATGACTGGGCAGTAGCCTTCAAGAAAACTTCATGAAAATCTGAATTTTTGCCTTGAATCCTACCATTCCTAAACCCAGTGGTGATGTAGTAGGAGATGAATAAGGATAAACAGGGTTTACCTAGGATTTAGGCAAAATAGAGTTTATTCACTTCTCACTGCCTGGCCTACAGTCCCAGCTGGATGGGTATGTTCCCTTTCATCAACTAAGCAGACAAGTCTACCTTCAGCGTGCAGTGCTCAGAGCACTTCTGAGGAGCATAGTAAATGTATGTTCAGTTCCTGCTGGAGCACAATCTAAGCTTCCATTTCCCTGAGAAAGGTATTAACCTTTATTTCTTTAGAGACTTTGAGGTGCGCTGTACTCCCCTCGTAAAGATGTCTAAAAAATGATTCACCATTCTCTTGGCAAAAAAGCCTAAAAGAAAACCTTGCTCTTTAGTGATTAAGGGCTCATTTGGATGGGAAGAGTCCTGTATGTCAAGCCCTGTGTTGGAGACTGATTTTTGCATATTGTCTGATGACTGTTACATATGAAATGACCAGAAATCACCCTTGGAATATGAACTAGCATCTAGGCTGCTTTCTGATCACAGACAAGCTATGTAATTATTAGGCTCTTAAAGCATGTCCTTTTGTTGTTGCTCAATGAATCTTGTGTTTGTTTGGTTGGTTGGTTTTTTTTTTTTTTGCTTTTTAGGGATTTTTAGTGGCTTTTTTTCCTCCTTTTTTCTTCAGGGACATTTTCTAACGACATTTTCTATATCAGCATACCCCCCATCACTCAGTCTACCATCAGTTATCCCATAGGTTTCCAAGTAGAGCCCTTTCTTAAATGATGTGTGTGTATGGGTACACAGAGGGGAACAGTGAATCGTCCAGGACATAGGAGACCACATTCACTGTTCCCCTCTGTTTTGTGGAGGGCACAGAAGGGGTGTCTTTCCTTTTCTGTTTTAAATACTCTTTCTTACTTTCCATTTAAAGCATCCAAGTTGGGAATCTTGAAAGCATGAGAGTATCTCTTCATGAACATAAAAAAAAGGTCCATGCCCCATTCTAGCAGTAATGGTCTGAAATGCTCCAGGGTCAGTGTCTCAGTACTTTTATGTATCTATATCTTGCAAAACATTTTGAATAATGATTGGACTTGTAGAATTGGTGTAAAACTGCCTTCTTAAAACAGTCTGGCTTTTGAAACCTTAAAGTTCTTCTTAGCTCCCATGGTGGCAAATTTGATCTGGTTTTCAATAGTTCATTTGTTAAACTTAACAAAAGGAATGTAATTTTTGCGTCTTTTCTGTGTGTACCAAAAGGTTTAAATTCCTTTCATGGATGCATGAACGTACCTATAAACAATCAGAAATGTTCAAGGAGGTGGCAGAGAAGGTGATTTATTGGAGGGAGCAGGCTTCTTTGTTTGAGTGTCTTTTTTATTATTGATGTATTTTAAGAAATCTACCCTTCTTAGACACCTTCCATTGTCGGTCAAGCAAGACATTTTGTGAGGGTGTTTCTGAGAGGCCATTTGCTTTTCATATTTCAAGGCACACTTTGACAGTGGCAGCTTTCATTTCCCAGGGGCTGTAAGGAGGCCTAAAGGGGCTACGTTGCCACCTGTAGGCATCTGACACCCTGAGGAAGGTGACTTCTCTTATTTTCTCATGCGACTCACTGAGCAGAGAGGATGGCAATGTGGGTTTTCTTTTCATCTTTCTGCTGTTTGCTCAGACATACATGTTTTTCCCTGTTTCTGCAAATAAAGTGGTTAAGTTAAAGAACAGCCCCAGAGAGGAGGCAGGGATGTAATTTTGATGACTTTTGTGGTCAGTTGTGCACTGGCATTGAAAGGGAGTGGGCTGTGGAGCTGCGTTTTTTTGGGTGTTCTGACATTTGAGTTGTGATATGGGTTGAGGTAGATGCGGATGTTAATGTCAGTATATCTGGTGATAATCTTAGTTTTGAGTGATTTTGTTGATAAGAGATGGATGCCTTTGAGTAACCTTAGAACAAGCTTCAGGTTAGGTTCGTGTAATGTTATATATGCTGATATCTCTGGTGCAGTTTTGTGAGAGAAATCCGGAATTGTGTGTTCTGAACAGTAAATTCACAAATACTGATTACAAGATGGGATTTGCACTGATCGGTCTCTGGCTTGACTGGATGCTGGTTGGCAAATACGGTCCAAAAGTTTCTCTTCTGGCCTGGTGCAGAAAAATATTAATATCAACAAAAGCTGGAAGGATGTATTTGGCCTGGAAGGTTTAATAGCTTTCAACCTATTGTTGTTGTGTTGGTGAGTTTATATTGCTTTCATTATTTGCATTGTTGTAAAAGCAAAGAAATCTACTTTGGGGTCACGGACTTCTTGCTTTATATATTGTGTGTGGGATTTATCTTCTATCATTTTAGCCGTCTAGAGGTTAGGCATCAAAGCTCACTCTCTAGTCTATGAAGACAGGTACACAGCTTCAGAAGACAATTATTGCTGCCTGTTTTAGGATAAGATAAATGGTCCTGCTGACACCCCACGTCTCTCCTCTATTTACAGCGATGGTAGACCAGGTGATTCATGTAAACTGAAATTCAAACCATCTCAGTGAGAAGACTGCAGCTGAACTAACCCTTCTCAATTTCCTTTGCACGAGTGTTTTAGGCATGACTCATCCCACCTATTTGAGACATCTATTTCAGAATAAAAAATCTGAATGAGATTTGGTCACGGGGATGACCTCGGATAGAGGTACTGAATTTAGACTTTGAGACTTACTTAGAGGAATCTTTTCCTAAATAACTAACTTTTTTTCTAATTAAAGACAGGAGAATTCAACTTGATCTTCTATGTAAATATAAACAAAGATCACAAAGACACACCTAATCTGAGAACTAAGACAATGCAATGTCAGCCCAAGTGTGGATTATCTGCCAGAGCAGCTTGAGCACACATTGAAAAATGTATTTCAATTGATAAATCATTAAGGATCAGCTAGGCTGTTACTTTTTTATCACATCAAAACCTCTCTGGAAAAAAACCCAACTGTTTGTTTTTGCAAATAAATATTGCAATAACAAAAGAATTGGTTATTTCCATACGAAAATTATTTTTATGGCAAGTACAGGTAGTAAACACATATCTTCAGTGCCACATCACCCTTTAATCAAAAGTCCAGTTTCCTTCTAAACTACCTGGTAATATTAGGAAGATATTTCTTTGTGGTAAGATAGGCTGGCAAAGCATGGAGGTAGTATCAGTGGTCAAAATTAAATATATCTGTTTGTCTTGGTTGAAGAATATGAATTTTAATGTTTGGTATTTTTTTGGTTTGGGTTTTTTTTGTGTTTTTTTTTTTTTTTTCCAATTTTTGCAATTAAAAACCAACGTGTTATCAATATTTTTCATCTAATGTTTTGGTTTTATTATTGATATTTTTTTGGTGCGAACACTCTTAACTGCAAAAACAAAATTCCTCCAAACTAATCTTTTCTTATATAGAAAACACTGCACGAGCTCGTTTGCTGCTCTCTAACCATGATACATCTGTTCATAACTGTACTGGATACTCAGATACTCTTTGTATCAAAAGTTAATATTTCAAGAACACTGATAGACTTCTGCACCATCAGACTCTTTCTCTGATCAAGGGATTCATTTTGACAGTTTTATGGAGGCATATCAGCTCCAGTAATGGTGCCGGATTTTTGGAACAAATCCAATACTTTTCTCAAAGTACTTGAACACACATTCACTTTTCTTTTTGTTTCCTGTAATTCTGCTTGCAGATGAGGCCTCTCCCTCCCTTTCCAACACAGGAATGAAAGGGCTTCTCCCGTATGCAAACAAACAGGAAAACTTCCTTCATGGTAAATTTTGTAAATATTACTGCTCCGTTTGCATGTGTACAGACATAGTACTAATCACCATTATTTCTTTTTTTTTTTTAAACCATAATGTGATGACAAAAATAGCTTTCTATTTGATTTTCCAAGTAGTTGTAATTTACCTCCTTCAGCTGTATCGACTATTTCTGTTGTAGTTTGGGATTTAAGAGGGAACAGTATGGGGCAGAGTCTAGAGCTTTATTTTGTTCTTTCTTTGTTTTGAAGAAGGGATGTTTGCTTGGGGTAGTTTGTTTCTGTTTTTTTAATCCTTATAAATAAAATCTTGCTTTACCTACACGCTCCTGGTACCTTTAAAACAACCAATACCCTTTACATTTTTGATAGAAAAGGGAGTTTTTTTGGTTATGTACAACTAAGGAACTGATGCCTTAAAAATGCATATAGAAGCAAAAACTGTAATCTTCCTTCCCACACTCTCATCCTTTCACCTGGATCAGTAAACACAAGTCAAGGATTTATTTTCACAACAAGGAAATCATATGTTTACAATGGTCAGTTGAGGTTAGACCCTTTATAGTCTTCTCTTATTTTCATATCTCTGCATTGTTTCTCTGGACATATGTCCGTCAGATGCTTTAGTAAAGCTTTGCATTGGCAGAAGTCCCCAGAATAATCTGTCAATAGAAGAACTAGTTTCATTTTGCCCTCAAAAAGATAAGAATGTTACCTCACTTCAGAATTGGAGATATCAAAGTATGGAAAAGTCAAGTGACTTATCAGATCACCTAAGAGGTATTTTGCAGATTTACAGAAGATTTTGGAAGACTAGACTTTTATGTCAGCTCTTTGGCCTGGGAGATTTGAGCTGATCTTTTGGGTTACTAGGCTGTTATTTGAATGGCATGGTTCTCTACATCGATTTAAAATCTGTCGAACACAAAGCCTGACATAAAGCATGACCTTGGCTGAACTTACAACCTAAAATTATGAAAAGAACAAAACAAAGCAGAGTGACATGTAAGAATTAATATCCAATATCATGTGTACACTATTATGCAATATCACTGTAGATATAACTGTGATGGGAATGAGACAGTGATACCTAAACAACAATATTGTTTGATTTTGGATGGGGAAACGGCACAGGGGAACCGCAGCATCCTGACCACAGGAAATCCATGAATGTTAATGTTGGCGAAATTTGCAGAGCAGAAACCTTCACAGAATGGTTTAACCATAGTAAGAAATTATGAAGCACAAAGTGAAACCAATTTTCATTGACACTAACTTGGCCCTCTTCCATTCAACAGGTATTTTACTGTAGGGAACTTCCCTACTGTTTCACTGTAGGGAAGAAGTTCACCTCCAGGATGTCATGGAAAATATGGAGGGGCATGATGGGTTGGAGGAAAGAACTCGAAGAAAGAATATGGAAATGGGATGCAGACAAGCCAAGTGGGAAGATAAGTGGAGATCTGTAGGGGAGTACCTCATCCTTGTTTTAAACAATAAAGTAATTTCTCATATTCATAGTTGGAAAGGGGAGCATTTAGAGTGCCAGTGGTACCGTAATTCCTTAAACCACGAGACAAATTATAAAAGGACTTCAAATTTTTTATTTCTTATATTTTCATTATTTGTAAGGGGGTGAAACAGGGATTTATTTATGACTCTAATGTTTGGATCTGGCAATCATGCTGCAGGGCTTGGGTACAGAATTTGCATTGCAGATGTCTATTCCCATGGGAAACCTGCTGAGTACTGAACTCATTTCAGAGGTCCTTGTAGCTTTTGATAATTCATCCAGCTCGGCCAGAACCACCACTCAACATGCTGGATTCTTTATAAACCTTCCCTAAATTTGTGTGTCTTTCAGGATCCTTGATTCATATATTTTTTTTATTCTCTATTTTTAACTGGACAACTTCAACACCTAATATCACAGGTCTGGCAAGAACACATAAAGCCTAAGGTCATCTCATGTGATACTTTTTCTGAATCACTGGTCAAATGCTAATCCAGAGAAAGGTAGATGAATCCTACAGTATCAGATATGAAAGGCAAATTGTCGTCTTCTCATTATGCCTCCTCCTGATTTCTAACAGTTGATGTGGGCACCCTCTGAAGCATGAAGTTCCCTGTCTCTCCCTATCACCACTCTGGGTCATACAAAACACCCTGTCCCTTAATCATGGTATAATTTTGTCTGGTTTTGTGTTTTGTTTTGTTTTGTTTTGTTTTGTTTTTTAATTATTATTTTATTTTTACTTTCTCCTTTTTATTTTCATTGGATGTCCTTTTCATTTGTTGCAGAAGTAACCAGATTATCTGTTCTTTTCAGCTTGTAGGGTCTACTCCAAAGCCCATTTAAGTCAATAGTTTCTTTCCGCTGACATCAATGAGCTCTGGATGAGGCCCAAAATGAACATGAGTTAACTCAGTTTGATAGGATGGGTATTAACTATACTGATTGCTACTGGAAACAAATTTATGAGCTTCTCACTCTAGGAGCCAACCACAATAATTTTAATTATACAAAAGGAAGTATTTCTTGTGTAAAAACATTCCAACTACTTCCATTTCTTTTAAGCTACTTCAAAAGTGGGCAGAACTACAAAGTAGTATTGAAAACTCAGGATGGGGTGGAGGGGTATTTCCCTTCCTCTGAAATTCCTCCCCCATATATGCATACTGCTAAACCATCCCTAGCAGGGATTACTTTTATCTCCAGCTCATGAAGAAACTTCTGAAGAGCTTTTTACTTTTGTCCTTGGAATACGCCACGTTGTGCAAAATGGCATGTGAAACTCTTTCTTGAAGAAGGAGCTCGAACGGCTCCTGCCATGTGCTTTCCCTCTCCTTTCTTTGCCAGTATCAAAGTTCCCGTTGCGCAGGATATAATATAGGATACCTGAGTCTGTGTTGAAGCATTTCAAAGTGAGCACCCTGCTGAAGATCATCAAGCTACTGAAGATGTACACAAACCTGCTAAATTGCATATCCTGCCTATCAGGTGAGTAGATACGGCAAATTTATCCTTCATCTGTATGTAGCTATGCCAGTACTTTTCATTGAAAGTTTGTATCTTCTGGGAATCCGAACAGCTTAGCGTCAATAACCGTACTGGTTTGATCTAAAGGGCTGCATTACAACACATAAGAGAAATGAAGAGTGATAATTTTCCCCTATCAGCCAAACTGTAACTCTTTCTGTCAGTACTAATAGCAGTCCTGGTCCTGTGTTTTAGGCGTTTGAGCAGAGGTTGAAGTTACTCAAATTCAATTTTGGTTATGACTGATGTACTCTCCAACAGATCACGCAGCGTGTAATACTGCAAATCTCTGCCTCAGTTCCCTTCCTGCACGATGGCGCTCCTGTTTTAGGCTGTAAGTTTCATTAGGGATTGCTTTGTTGTTCAGGAACTACTTCTATACTTCCAGCTTCAGTTGGACCTCTGAAGGTTTCTCTTCCTTTTTCTCTCATTTGGTACTCTCATGGCAATACATGTGAAGAGGAAAGGAGGAAGGAGTAGATTTTTTCTCCTCTTGCATCTACCTGCCTTTGTTCATGTTTATTTGGATGTATAACAAAAATAGCAATGTATTGAGGAGTACTCTCCCAAGATGTTTGGTTCAACATCTCTCAGCAGACTATCAAAACATTTTCTACTCTGTTGAGTGCAGAAATTCCCATTAAATGGGAAAAAAATATCAACAAACCTACTCAGCATCTGTGAAGAGACTCCTACTTTGTACTCATGCAAACCTAGAACAGTGCTATCGCCTTATCTTTCATCTGACGATTCCAAAGGTTTTGACAGAATTTAAGCCCTGTCCTGGATCCAGGCAAGTCTGGGGATGGGGCATTGTCCCAGTCTCTCCCCCTTAACCTTGTACCGTGGGACTGCCTCACCTCTTCTCACTGGCAGAAGGAAAAACCCCTTTACCAGGTAAGCACAGCACCTTCTCAATTGTTCTCCTTCACTTCTGAATGAAGCCCAGATCCGTGGGCAGAAAGAGAAGGGACAGAGGCAGCCATGTGATGTAAAAGGCAGCTGTAAGACATTAAAGTGTTGGTAGGAAAGCTGGAAGAAGGAGCTAAGAGTTTGAGATAAAATGGCTGCACCTTGAGGCTGGTAAAACTCCCTCTGTCTTTTCTCCTGCGAAACTAGAGGAGAGGCATCAAAATGGGCTTGTACAGAGGAAAACAGGCTTCTATGAGTGAGTGCAGGAGCATCCCGCTGCAGCTCTGGAGGTAGATATTTAACATACATAAGCACAGAAGAGCCCCGTGGCTTCCTAAGGGAACGCAGGAAGAGGGGAAAACACAACCCGAGCGTCTTGACTCTTACGATACTGCTAGATGTGGCTAGTCATCCTGAAGCCTCTCCCCTGCCAAAACAAACGGAGTGAACTGGCCTCTTAAATATATTCTGCTGTAAAGATAATATTTTCCACAGATAAGAGTGCCATATGCATTATATATGAAACTAGAACAGTCAATAGTCTATTCATGCTTTCCTTCCTCTTCGCTATGTGAGACAACTCTAAGAAAACAATCTTGATGTAAATGAAAATTAAAAGAGATATAAGGAGAAGAACCACATAATACAAGTACAGAGGTACTGGTTCAGGGAAAGGTTTTACCCTCGAGAAGCAGCTGGTGCCTCACTTTCCATCAGAAAAAATGCTCCTACTTACAGGCTTTTCAGTTTTAGTCTTTGGGTTGTAACAAAGCTCCCTGCTGTTATCTTGTTTTGCCAAATACCTGCACTGTAATAGAAGGAGAGGTCCACACCGATGGGGATGGAATGCAAGTATGGACTGAGTGGGGATGTTTTGTATAAGGAAAATAAACATAAACATTCTCAGAAGGGAAATATAGATAAGGGAATACATATTTTATGGAGGCCGAGCAGGTGAGCTTAGCTAGACTCAGGAGAGGGACTTTGCTCTTTCCTGTCTCATGCTCAGTGCCTGCACGTGGGATGCCAAGAGGAGGAGGATACAGCCATAACTTTCCCTGGAAATCTACTTGGAGCCGGAATGACCAAGCTCAGGGGGGATTTTCATTTCCGACCAGATGTTTGGGTATCAGGCCCGAATATAAACCTACATATAAACAGTATCTTATCTGACCTAAGAAACTCTACCGTCTCCGATGAACTCTGGGGTCTCTATTGCACCCAGCGCCCGTATTAACAGGGACTCCAGATACCAGAAATATACAGAACTTTTAAGTGGTATAATGGAATTTTTTAGTGATGTTCCCTGAAAGAAATTAGGCAACTAGTTTCTGTTAGACATTTAGCTTTATTCTCAAACTATCAAAACCTGATTTATTTTCCCATTAGGGAAATAGTTACAGTCCCAAACTCTCAGTTAGAGACTAAGGGTTGAAAATAAATAATGTGGGATTTTGGAACCTAGATCCAAAATTGTAATCCCAGTAAATCTCACTTAGCTGACCTTCAACTATACGATGCATAGGTCAGAGCTGTAGGAACGTGTGTTACAGGATCTTTCTTTGGCACAGAGGGTAACGAACATGGCACGGCTCACATCCACGTTATATGAATTATCACCCTTCCAAACAAGCTAGTTGCATCTAAATTGCTTATTGAGACCAGTCCCTGGCTTGTGCTAAGTCCCAGACTGTGCTTGGTAATTGTTGAGGAAAATCCTAGCTTGCCCCAGGCTTAAGCAGTGACCTTCTAACAGCATAGTGGTGTGCACTGCACTCTTGATACCATCTTGTAGGACTCAACCATAACTAAGGTAAACCGAAATATAGGATTGGGATTCAGTCTGGGATGGAGACGCTTGCGTTTAAGTGTTTTGATGAAGATAACTGGATATTGATGATGTAGATATTAGTAACTGGATAACTGAATGGAGTCTGGAGAGCAAGTCAATTCACCAAATCTTGGTGTCTATTTTAGGGGTAAGTGACTGCCTCTCTAAGCTCCTCTGACCACACTAAGGGTCTGATTCAGTTGGCTACACAGAGGTGTCTAGTGCCAATTGGAGTTACATTGAGGCATCCCACCTGATCTCCAGCTATTACTACAGAAAGGAACTTGTCTTCCATGTCCTTCTCACATCTATCAAGTCAGTACCATTAGGAATGAGTCATCCTCAGCAGGACATAAGGCATACTCAGGACTCTTGGTTTATCTCTCAGTACACTAAAGCTTCTCAAATGCAGTAAATGTCAGCGTGGCGGCAGCTGAGCCCTACATATCTCTTGACTATAATGACAGCCTAGAATCCCTGCACACACGTAAACACCTCCTATTGAAACTTCCCTGTGTATGTCTTACACTTCAACTGAAGCCTACCTTACAGGCTGCTCTTCTTTGAAAGCTTCGATCCTGAGAGTGCTTCCAGGTCATGCATGACACACTGGCTTCATTCTAAATGGAAGGGCATCTGCTTTCTGTTCATGATGGCAGTAACGCAGTAACTTGGTAGAGTTAGTGTCAGTCAGGATTTGGAAGACCCCCTTTCAGTCTCCATCCATTCCCGGGAATGTCCTGTCCTATTTCCATTCCCTCTGTGGTCCTCTCCCACCTAAAAGGGGAAGCAGAGTGCCTGCTGCTCAGGCTACACACTCTTGGGCAAGCAGACCAAGGACTCCGCACCTTCTTGTGAAGACCTTCCACTTAATGGGGAAAAAAAAACAATCGCAAAGCCAAAAAAAAATAAGGTGCCTTGAATCAGGACAGCGCGCTTACTATTTAGGGACAGAACTGTAGAAAATGTCATTCCTTGCAGCTCTAAGTCAGCCTGCTCATTTGTCCTGCTTTCCAGTGAGTATGGCAAGGAGAGGGAAGTTGAGGAGAAGAGAAGCTGTGGAGGTGTAAAAAGCAGAGAGACAGCTCTGGGATGGCTTGGTTTCTTGTCTGTTCAGGTTGCGTACTGTGGCATCCCATGGGACTCTCACCCTTAAAATGACACTGGGGCAAGAACAGTTTTCGTAGTATCCTCACTCTGTCTCTAATGGGGGACTCACAGAACTGGAAGGGAGGAGGACAGTTTCAGCAACTCTTTGTTGCTGTGGGTATGTTTTAACCCAACGACCGCTTGGATAAAATATTCTCATTTCATGCCTTTCATGAATTCTCATTTCATAACAGCTTTTAATGTGTGCCAGTCCCTGCTTCTGGAGACTATGCCCCAGCATCTCCTTACAGCCTGAGTTAAAGTTAGTTTAAGTCCATATCTGAGTTTCTCAGGTCAGTAGGCAAACAGAACTGGTAGTGATGTTAAACAATTTAACACCTTCGCTTCCCCTGGCTCAGAGGAAGTAAGGGGCCAGAAACTACCATAGAGAAAACAAAAAATGGCTCAATCTGATGGCTTCCCCCTTCCCACTGGGAGCTGCAGTGCTGCACTGCCAACAGGAGATATTGCTTGGTCAGGCTACAAACAGAGGGGCATCCTCCAGAGATCTGAAATACACTGCACTGCCAGCATCCCCCAAGTTTGTCCAAAGAAAAGTAAGAGATTCTCTGCTAGTTTACTGTCAGTATAGCCAGTAAAATAACAGGATTTGCACAGAATTTTTGCAATGTATTTGCTCATTTTGTAGTAAACCAGGCGTTATTTGACATGGCTGGTGGAGTTTTTAGCTTCATGCATAAGAAGAACCAATTTCTCCTGTTTATCTATAATGCCTCGTATGGGATTTCAGCAAAGCGATTTCCCAGGCTTTGTCTGTTTAAGGGTTTTGGAGAAAGTGTCTTGATGTTAACTCTGACATAGGTGCTCCCTGTTGGGTTCTTCTGTTGTTTGGGATATTGAATTCTTCCGCTAGAGAAGCACATAGGTTAACATTTTTTGGGATATTGAATTCTTCTGCTAGAGAAGCACATAGGTTAACATTTATACTCAGAGCTGATGGTAAAAATAAGGGGAGGCATATTTCCTTTTTTATTTTTCATTTTGTATTTTTCACTTTGTACACATGTGTGTGGGTGTGTGTTGTGGAGAAAGTGAGGAAAAGGGTTTAATTCAGAATTGCACGTATCTCGGGGACTGGAAGTTTTATTTAATGATAAATAAATTTAAATGTGTTTTGTTTTTGGTTTTTTTGGGGGGGTGGAAAGTCGTAGAAATGATATCAAAATTCTTTATTTCAAATGTTTCCATCTAGTTCATATGTGGCTGGAGAGTGATATCTCTTCTCTAATTGCTAGTGCAATGACTGTCAGTAACGTGGGCTAATGGGGGAACATCCTACAAGTGGTAGTACCGGGGATAAATAAGAGCATTGCTAGGAAAGATAACCTCCAAACAAATCTGCCCCATACCCCACACAACAGATTTTTCCCAACTCCCTTCCCCCTTTAAACGTAAACCATACATTCATCCTTAGTGCAAGTAATAGTGAGGCTTCGCAGTTTGCCCCGAAGGTCAACAGACCTGGGCTAGCTCAGGGAAAGAGATCAGACAACATTAAAAGCAAAAAAGTTGGCTTTACTTGCAACAATGCTTTACTACTTAACTAACATAACCCTGATCTTGCAGGGAGACCCTTGCAGGCAGATTGCAGAATTCAAGACCTAAATTAATATTTCAAAATGAGCCAGACCCTTTCATTTTAATCAGAACCTCACTTTAATGAACTTATTTTGCCAAGAATAAACAATTCCTGAATAGTATTGTAACTTTCCCCCCTCCACACATACTTCAAAACTGTCAAGGTACACAGGGAAAATATTCATTAGACTTTTCAGGAAGTTACCATATAGCTTTTACGCTATGGCCTTATTCCAATTTCTTCCCTCTCTTTCCTTTGGTGTTTGAAAATTTTAAATCCCAGTGACAGTCAATTCCAGGTGTTCATTTCTGACGGGAGTGACAGCTTTGAACTCTGTGGAGGAAACCAAACCAGAGAGGGAAAGATGAAAAAAAAAAAGCGGAAAAAAAAAAAAGAAGAGAAAGAAAACCTTTTGCTTAGATTAGGTCGGGAACCTCTTGGCACTGTCCACATTTTTCTCCAGCACCTTGGCATCTTGCTTCATGTCTGAAAGGGAACAGAAGGAGCAGATAATCAACCAACCCCGGTGCACTTTCACAATTTCTGTATAAAATTTCACTTAATGCAATTGTGGCGCCAGGGCTGGGCGTATGATGGTACCATTCAGAATATGTTTATATAACATGACTGCATGCCACTGCGATCCTTTAAATTCTTTTCTAAGAGCTTTGCTCACTCCAGGTTCACTCATCCAAAACCCTTTATAAGCTCAAATATCTCTGTTACTTTCTCCTTTGAGCAGCAGGGCTGGAGACAGGGGGGAAGGGGAAGGGCGGAAAGAAGAGGGGAAATATGTAACTGATGTGGACACTGGGAAGACTTTGCTCTTTTTTCCCATTCCTGGGGGATAAAGAACTTTTCTGCTTTAATGCAAATTCACTAGGATACAACCACCTTTGCGGTGGTTCTGAAAGATTATAAAGAGAGGATTTGAGCTGCCCTGAGAAATCCTTAAAAGCGGTTGCTGCGTTTGTACCATTAGTGCTTGGTGCAAACGCATCTCCTCCAGCCTCTCCTTGTTTCTCTGTGCCCGTGTCTGTGCTTGGGGGAAACACCCTGGAATCATATTATCACATATTTTTCTTCTGAACCCTTCATGATAATATCCTTTTTCCTCATGCAATGAGAATACAAGCACCCCTCGTGGCAGGGAAGCTGGTCTGATGAATTCCTGATGTGTCAGACACAGGGACGCAACACGGTTGCTTCTTTATTTCCTCTTCTTTTCCCCATTCTTACTCTGTTCTTTGTTCGTCTGGCATCCCGCAACACATTTATCGGTGCTATCAGAAGGGCTATAATGGTGTACTACAGCTTGGACAGTAAATAAAGACATGTGAAGCAGACTTTGCTTAGGCAAAACAGTTCCTTGTAAAGCAAATTTTTTTAATATGCATGCTCTTCCAAGCCTATTAATAGGATGTTTAAATGCATATTCCAGCTTTTGACTCAGCTTGCATAATTTCTTCACAGTTTGCTTTAAAACAATATTATTGCCAGACGTGAAAATAAGTGTGTCTCTTTCCAGCAAGAACAATGGCAGTCTTTCATTTGGATGGTGCATTGCTCAGTCATTTTAACCCAGGCTTGGGGATTAGGGCTTGCAGTTTCTCATCATATGTCAAAAAGTACATTAGGCAAGTGAAAGATATTACACTGTGGGGTATGTTACTTATTTGTATAAACAGTTCTTATAGCAACTGCAGTGCTGGATAAATAGGAGTTTTGTAGGGTATGTTGCTGTTGTACATTATCCAAAAATTCATTTCTGAATGAGAAAATACTTCCAACAGGCAGGTAGAAATGTGCTATTGTGTAATCATGGCAAAGTAAAACAGTAAACTCCATAAGGATGTAAAATATTGTTCTTTTAGAGTAGTACTGATCATGTGCATGGAGTGACTGGCTAAGGAAAAAGGCAAGGAAACCAATCCAGTTACCCACTTTGCAAGACTTTCCTCGTGTTAATTCAGCCCGTTGGGACTCAGTTTACCCATCAAAACTATCGAGCTTCTCTGGAGGACTGAAAATTACAAGTACCAAGAGCAAGATAGTTGCTTTGTCAAAGGGAAGGGGAGCAGGAGTGCGGGTTATTGTGGGGGCCAAGATTTTACCCCTTGCGCAAAGGAGGGATCCCATGGTGTGACCCATAGCGTACAGCAGCTGGCTGTGCTTGTGAGCACAAGAAGCTTTTCACAACCAGCTGACACCAGTATTTTCTGGGCAAGACACCAACATTTGAAGATCATTTATTTTTTTCTATTATCAGGCAAAAAGCTCCAGGCACTAACGTTTGCTCAGTCTACCCTAAGGGTAGATTAACTGCATCCCGGTGCCTTTCCTCAGTCCCCTCCCAATTCTGCAGTCACTGGGCACCATGTGCTGGTCCAGCACACGCTTCATGTTAGAGCAACATTTTGGGTGGATTTATGGCACAATAGCTCTTTTCTTTCTGCTGGTCTAGTAGACACTTATTTCACACTGAGGCATGGATGCCTCCCACGGAGGCAACACACAGAGATATTTCCGTTAGGAGGACAGTTGCTATCCACTGCCTACAGAAAATGTAGCATATTCAATCCCCTTAAAATCTGCAATATCTCTTGATTAAAAACATGGTATGGAGCTATGTAACCACTATCGGCTGTTACAGGAGACTTCTCGTTTTGTGTTTGTCACTAGCATTGATCAGGACTTTGTGAAGAAAATAAAACCTGTACTCAGAGAGAATAAATTTCCATATGTTTTCAACTCATAATTTGATTTTTTTTTCCCCCTCAAACTGTCAATATGCACTCTGGAATGCTGAAAAGAAAAAAAATCCCCTGCTTTTCTGGGTCAACATGACGTTTTTGTTTTAAACTCTTGTTAATAAAAATTTAGAAAAATAGAAAAAAAATATGGACAACTTTGATTTGTAAAACCTTAAATTAACCAGACGGTATTTGTTTGATATTTGTTGTTCCTTTGGTTTGTTGTTTTGGAGTGGAGCAGATTTTCTGAAATCTCAAAAACCATTGTGGGATATGGAACTACCATTTACGCAACTCAATTTACCATGAGTCGTGGCATATTGGAATTGACTGGGGATCCTCCTTTGAATATCTGATTATCTGGATGTGCTGTGAACACACTGAAAATAATATGAACTTTAAATGCATGCCTTAATTCTTATCATAGTAGTGCAGGAAAAGAAAATTTATTTCCATGCTGTTTCCTTCATGGGTTTTTTACTAGCAAGTAAACACATCCAGTGATCATTCTGTGGATGTGTATGTTTTAATAGGCATTTTAATAAAGTAATGTAGAATATGTTTACTGCCATTCATTAAGAGTTTGATATCAAAATGTCTTACAACCTGTCTAAATTCATAATAACTGCATACTTGTGAATATTTTAGCTTTGCCTACAACCACCTTGGAGGTTTATCACATTATGCATAGAAAAATATTGTGGGAAAGCACAATAAATATAATCTCAGCAGCTATTCCCTTCAAAGACTTTCAGTTTTATGCATCTTGAATTCTAAATAGGTTTATTGCCAATTATACATGATGATGAAGCAGTAACACGGAGTATATGCCATATTTAAGAGACTCACACCAGCAGATGCTCTTGTAAATATATTTTGCTTCAAACCAAGAAATCAGTATTGTGAAATCGCCCCAAAAGCTTGCCGCTGCACTTTCTCAACTCCAAACTTGTAAGCGTTCCTGCTCTTTGATGGATGGCTTCTTATAAACTCTGGCCAAAAGCAACCACAACACAAAGATGCTTGTTTATGCCCAGTTTTTCCATATTGCAGTAGCACTGGAGGTGTGTAAGAAGCTCAGGACCCGCTGTGATAACATCCTGTATCCAAACAAAATTTGCAGTCCTGGAAATCAGAGAAAATGCTGGGAGAGTCATCCAGTGTAACTCATCCCTTCTTTTTCTGCTGACATTTACATCAAGGAGCAGATTACCTTTTTCAGATACCTTTTTTTACATAGCAGATGACTGATATCATATGTCTTCCCTTCTAAATCTTAAGGAAGCCCCAGTTTTGCCATCTTTTCTCCAGTGGCTTTTTTTCCCCCACCTTCCTCTGGATGCTTACCTGTCTTACCTCTTTTTTAAGCCATCTTCCTCAATACTGAACACTGCATTTCAAACAAAGGCGAGCAGAACCACAGTGCTGTTTCACAGGCTTTATTCAAATATACAGCACAAATAGAGACAGAAAAAGAAGGCAGTATTTTATACTTAAATGTACACGTTTGGAAGGGAGACAGAGAAATTAAGGTCTTGGTCCTGCAGATGTAGATACTCTCAAATAAGTTCACTAACTGGGATGACCTATGGGATATTTGGTTTGGTTACCTCCAGGCGTGCACCTAATTATTGCTGCAGGACTGAAAAGCAAAAGACTTTCCCAGCCTCACGCCAAAGTGAAGCACTGCCTAGTCTTAATTCAGTGCCTTAACCACAAAACCACAGTTGTTTTGTTTTGTTTTGTTTTGTTTTGTTTTTCCCTGTGAAAGAAAAGGTTTCAGGCTTTTCAGAAACAGAAAATAATACCCACCTATCCATTACATAAAGTTCAGCTTGTTTTATGATAGTGATTTCATGTTTTGTTTTCACTGTTGTTCTCAAATCTGGCAAAACAGAAACCAGCTCCCCAAAGTCTGTGATAATTTCAAATTCCATTAATGTTTCCTTTTGTTTGTGACCTGGCCCAAGGATCTCAATGTCCATATTTCCAGGCACTCCAAAGGGTTACATGATTTTGAGGATATTGGCTATGGGTAAATTTTTCACTTGACTCCTCACTATCTGTGGTTGAGCAGCCAACTCACACAGTGCAGGCCCTACACTTCTGCTTGTTTTTCTTCATTGATCAAGATTTCCTTACAAAAAAGTCTCACTGCTTTTCACAAGACATGGAAAAATTAGTCTAGACCTGTGAGAGCACATGGCTGTATTCCACCTAGTGAATTTTGGAGAAATTTTGATTCTGAAAAATATGCGCAGTCCTACCTAAACCTCTGCTGAATATAGGCAATAATAAGACAAAATGTGCCAGAATCCAGAGTAACAACTATGCGTTGTTCACATTTGAAATGTAAGCAAAATTTTATATGGAAATTTCAACCCAATGGTATGATTTTTTCTTCACCCATTATTCAACTCTTTTGCCCCTGCATTGCACCCTATGAACTTTACTTAACAGGGTCTATCTCCATTTATGCCTATTAGCACATGTAATGTTAATATTCTTAACATCAAATAAACAATAATGAAAATTCATTGCACATCTGAGAATGTGTTTCCCATTCAGGAAAATACATGGAAATGCCTTTAAGCCTATCCATATTAAGGACAGCATGTAAGCAAATAACTTTAATCTTGTACTAAGTATGTGCTTAAATAAATGAAGATGCCTTTCCAACCTATATTTTTCACATTGCTTATAAGCGCATCAGAACTTCTCTAAGCTTCACTTATTGGCAATAGGGAAGGATCTTATTGTTACGAGCCCGAAGTAGGAGGTCTAATAAAATTTCCTAATCTGATGAACCACATAAAAAGAACCAGGACAAATATAATTTTATATCTCTACTGGGGGGGAAAACAGATGATGTGGCCTGAAGTTTGCTCCCCTATCTTTTATTAGGCTGTAACTTATACAAATTATGTCAGGCATTGCAATAAAACGAAGCTGGATTTATTTGTAGGCACAGATCTTCTTAAAAAGATGTAATTTTTTAAATCCTGTAGGAAATAGAAGCTGTACATAAAATTACATTGGATTTAGAAGAAAAGCAAATAAAATAGAGATGATGGTATTATAATGTTTTAAAATATGTATTTATCATGTGTCGTCCTTTCCCTTTCTGAAAGCACATTGTTTCAGGTCTTTCAACAAAAATAGCAATTTGTGCACAGTCTAACAGTAACAAACTACATAAGTGAAACCACTGACAAAATATCCTCAAAATGAGGCAATATGAGATAAAGCAGTATGCAGAAGAATAAAAAAAAAATCTAAACAACAAGGAAAACGAAGATTTTGGAAACGATCCAAGCTTTATATTTCAGGCGTCAGACATTCTCTCACTGATGAATGGGTAGGAGGAAGTTTACCTAGCAGTAATCACTCGGCTCTGATTCATCTTGTTAAAGTTTAGGTGTCTAGGTATCTAAAAATTAGGTGTCTAGTCATGGCTAATTATCTATGTTCCTTCTGTAGTCAATAAAGAGAGATAGGTACCTCTGGAAAGTGATTCAGTCTACCTATCGCAGGACATTTATCTTGGGATAAAACGAGTCTCCTGGTGCTTATTTCTGTCTGTTCATTACAAAGGGAGCCTAGGTGGTTAGCTTAGATTAGATGCCTGACTTGTAGATAACTAAATTTAGGAGAGGTGATTCTCTCCATAAGTAATTACTCTTATTGTTGATACTGAGGATAATTTCCACTGATATCAGGACGCGATGTTTATCTGTACACCCTGTGGGATTTAACCAGCAAAGTTTTCCAAATGGTAATAATGCTTTCCAGAAACAGAAGTTCACGCCTGAATTTGTACTTGCCCAGGTCATCCCTTCCATTGGCTGTGAATAGTAGCCTGTGCCTCCTGTCTTAACCCTGTATACCAGTGAAATGAGCAACTCCTGCAACCCACCCCAGAAACAGACGCATTTCAGTGAGAATGGAAAAAAATGATTTATGCATCTGCAAAAACAGCAGCACTTAAGTTCTGCTCATTGTTCAAGATGGAGCTAACAGTCTTCTGGATTGTTACAAACCCCAATTTTCTGCTAAACTTCTTAGTAGCCTCAGAAGAAAAAAGATGCAGTACTCAAAGTGTAACACAGACCTGGGTTCAGTTCTGCAGATGAATCCCTCCCTGGGCTTCTTCTCATATGCTGTATAGAATCATCTAGGTTGGAAAGGACCTTTAAGATCATTGAGTCCAACCATCAGCTTAACACTGCTAAAACCACCACTAAAACATGTCCCTCAGCACCACGTCTATCCGTCTTTTAAATACCTCCAGGGATGGTGATTCCACCGATTCCTTGGGCAGCCTGTTCCAATGTTTGATAACTCTTTCGGTGATTAAATTTTTCCTCTTATCCAATCTAAATGTCCCCTGGTGTAACTTGACGCTACTTCCTCTTGTCCTGTAGCTTGTTAGTTGGGAGAAGAGACCAACCCCCACCTCTCTACAGTCTCCTTTCTGGGAGTTGTAGAGAGTGAGAAGGTCTCCCCTCAACTCCCTTTTCTCCAGGCTGAACACCCCCAGCTCCCTCAGCCGCTCCTCATCAGACTTGTGCTCCAGACTTCTCACCAGCTTCATTGCTCTTCTCTGGACACACTCCAGAACCTCAATGTCTTTCTTGTAGTAAAGGGCCCAAAACTGAACGCAGTATTCAAGGTGGGGCCTCACCAGTGCCAAGTACAGGGGAACAATTGTAAGGTGGTATGCTGTAAGGTGGAGGAGGAGGTGGCCACATGAAGACAAGGTCTCTCTCCAGCTCCCCAGTTATTTACCAGAGAAGACCCTATGCTCTGAAGCACTACCAACAATCCCTATGACACACTCCAAGGCACCCAACCTCAACACCATGCTGTTAAGAAAGTCCTCTTGGAAAAATAGTAAATAAAAAAAACCCAACCAACTGTGACACAGTTTTCTCATTATTTCAGTTACCATGAACTGAAAAAAAACAAATAAAAAAAAAAATTGGTGATAGAGGCAGAGGTACTACAGGAGACAGGAGGAGACATAGGCTGCATGCTAACACAGATGCAGCCAGTCCAATGTAGTGTCAACTAATTCTGACCACAGTAGGCATAAGCCAAGCAGCAAAGGCTGACCAGAAATAATTAATTTTAGGAATATAAACAGAATTTTTGTTAGTAGGCTTTCTTTTAATCATTAAAGTCCATAAAGAATTCAACAAAATTTTATTTGTTTCACTCAGTAGAATAATTTAGCAAAACTGGAACTGGCTCTGGGATATGGTTGGTTACTACATATCACGACTCAAAATATGAAGAAAAAAATGTTCAAATATTTTAATATCCTCTAAGACATTTCAATAAAAAAAATTGTCCAGATTGGATAAGAAGTTCCTTTGGCCTCCTCAGCTGTCACAGCACACAGAACTCAAACCTTAGGGCTCCATATTTAATGTCTTTAGCTACAAGGTGAATCGCAAGGCAAGAGTAGGACAAGAGTAGGGCAGGTAATCCAAGAATTTCTAAACTCACTTCTAGTGTCCACAGTCCAGAGCCTAACTCCTGGGCCCAAGGAGGCACCACTGTTCAAAAGGATGATTCAGTCTTGAGTTGTGTTCAGAGGCTGGGCATCTTATAGACCATAACATCACTGACTGATATTATAAGGATGTAAGGCAAGTTTTGAAGAAAGAGGTGGTGAAAATAACTGAAGAAAAAAGGAATAAATACATCTCTTATCTTTCTGATACACAAGCCCTTTGGCTGGTTGAAGCTCTATTGTGCCTCAGAACTTGGGGTTTTTATTTTTTTCACCCTCCCCAGCCATACGGGTTAGTCTAATAAAGGCTGTATCCTCTCTCTGCAGAGCTTATCTTTCTGTATAAAACTGTAGACGTGCTAGAGAGGTCTGTCTGAAAACAATTTGTTTTTGTAGTGGCTTATGAGAAATTAGTTGTTAAGTTTTCAGCCCACTTCTTCCTGAGTAATGTTTGGGTATTGGTTCTGCAATGGACGCTACTTTGGTTTCTGCAGAATGACAAAGAACTTGGTAGCTCATGGAAGGTTCTAGTCTTGGCCATGGTTCTTAAAGAACATAGTTAAATATTCCATTGAAGAGAGTTTGGGTGTGTGAGCAAATGTCTTTCACTCAGAAGGAGATTAAATTATACAGAGTTAAACAACCTTTTACTGCAAATTCTTTGGGGCAGGGATCATCTTTCTGCTCCAAGTTTAATGGCTTAGAGCAATAAGCTTAGGGCTCTTAGCAACTGGTGAAACACAAAAGGTAAATAAGGGTGTTTAGAGCTCAGCCATAGGCCTTTGCTCTACTTGGTAATTGTTTATTTGGGTGACACCCATGTACTTCAGTGTTACTGCAGGCCATATTGTCACCAAGGTACACATTGCAGAACTGGCCCAGAAAAAAACACACAGTGATACTTCTCATTGCTTTCTGTGAACCAAAAGAAAAGAAAAAAATCAACCTACAGGGCTATTATTCTGGCCTTTCTTTGATCACTGACTTCACTTAATTTAAAATTAAAGAAAGATCAGAAAGAATAAATGCATATTAAATTAATAGCACCTATTCAAAAGGCTTGCATATTGCAGATAACAAAGTAATGTTCACAGAAAAGATAGAGATACAGAATAGGATGGAATTTCCCCTACTTGTTATCATTTTCAGATGTCCGTATTCACGCTCATTTAATCATTACCATAATCTGTATAGAAAAATGGCCTTGACAATCTGTATCTCACTATACGCACATACACATGTATATTAGTTGGAAAGGAAACACAAGACCTGGTTCTTTTCTCCCTTATCTAGGCATTATGTATACAGGATCATTTCTCCAGGATGTGAATGTCCCAAATGTCATTCTTTCTTTATCCATAGGGTCTTCAAACTTCCATCATTTTTTGTCCAAAGTCATTGCTTAATCACCAGATAGTAGGTTGTATCAGAACTGAAACAAAGCAATTTTTTTTTTTTTTTTTTGTTGTGGAGGCCAGAGCTGGGGGTTCGTGCCATGGGGACGCTATAATTGTATGTGTCTGTAAACTGACTGTCATGATGTTCAAAAAAAAGGAAACAATCTTGAGTTTTGGTCCCCACATTAGTTTCATTTATTGTTTTACAACTTATGGGGTAAGCTGTGGGACGAGCAAACCCTGGGGCGCTAGAACTAGAATCCAGTTTCCCCTCTTTTGAGTGCTGTAACTACTGGGTCCCAGGGTGTCACTGAAGCCTTCTTTGTCATGATCCCTGAATAGACCTGTGTAATTAGTACACAGTCAGATTGATATCATTCTCGTGTTCTCTTCCCATGCAGTTTTTATATGTCCCAGGAAACAAAGGTAAATGACACAAGAAGAAAAACAAGTTCTACTTGTGTCTGCTTTATTGCACTATTCTTTATTGGACATTTTACTGGTTTTGTGAAGAGATGTAGCACCTTGATCCCCTTGGTAAGTGGTCACCTCTCTTAGATCTCTCCAAGTCTCTCATCTGCCTGGGTATGAGCTCCAGCATTGGCTTTCATAGTGAAGGATTAAGCTCAGACAATCGAGGAAAGTTATGGCATTGGCTGCGTCAGGGAAGCAATCCTTCTATCCCATCTCCATTGATTATAAAGCCCGAGGAGATGTCACACACTTCACAGCACCGCAGTCTCTTCCATTGTGACCCTTCTTGCCCCAGACTGAGCCAGTGGCTACTCACAGACGGGGCTGGTGCAGAGCAGGCTCTGTCCCAGGGTGGGAAAAAAACAATGCACAGGATTGAAGACTGGTGGGGCCAGGGGGTGAACTTGATGTCAATGGTGTGACCAACTCAACGTGCAACCTGGTGTGCCTTGGCATCCCCATAGACCAAATTCACACTTTGGATTCAAAGTGACTTGAGCATTTTTGGTATTCCCAGCCCAAAACCATGCATTAAAAAAGTGACTTTCACCCCCTTGAAGTAATGATATTTTGCGGTGTCAGAGATCTTCATGGAGGCTCTGCTCTTCAAATAGATGAGACTGGGTTCAGGCTGTTGTTTTGCCAGGAGATTTTGAAGGAGGGTGTTTTTCAAAGGTAAAAGGAGGTTCTGCACAGTTTCATACTGTATAAGCCCCCTTGATTAAGCTCTTTTCATTTTCAAATTACTTAATTACCATTCCTCTTGCTTTCAAATCAAAATGTGCAACAGCTTATCTCATTCATATAAGAAGGCTAGTAAAGGCGGCGATATCACCAGGAAATTAAAAAATAAAATAATGATAATGCCAGTCGGCCACAAGAAGAGAATGAAAATTGACTCTTACTAATGTTATGTATTAATTACACTTACCCTTATTTAAGTCCCCATTATATTATACAGAGCGGTGCTCGGTAACCGTAGTGTAAATGACAGTCCTGTGCATGGTGTCAGTTAAAGGTACCCTTCTACACTCTGCTGTCTTAAGAAAATTATTTATACTTTTTGTGATGTTTCTGTTCCCTGAAAAGAATATTTCTTTTTCAAGCAACATCAAAAGTCATCTCTATGGCGCAGTTCAGGTCAGATTTTAGGCAGACAAAAGTTTCAGATCAATCGAGAATATGCACATGCCAGAGTGGGAAACCAATAATAAACTAAAGGGAGATTGATTCCAGTTTCACTGATTTTTAAAAAAATAAATAATAAATCTAGATTTTTCAGATGCATATTGAGAAGTCACGTTGCTCCAAAGGCTGTTAAAAGTTTCTCAGCAGGTGTTGGTACATTTTTACATTGATTGTATTTTTACATTGAAAAAGTAGTCAGTGGTACCGAAATGTTTAGTGGTGCCACCTACAGTTTACCCAATTGTTCATTGAATTAAAAAAAAATGAATTGTGGTTGGTATTATAGCACTACAATTCAATATTCTCTATGGAAATGTTGTTTCCAGAGTTCATTTTTTTTCTGTACATTTTCTGCATATTTATTAGAAAGCATTTGTAAGAAACCTTATGACACTTGAAATAAATCTAGAATATGTTATATCAGAATGAGAGGAAAGTTTTGTGCAGTTTATGATGATTATTTTAAACATTTTCCATTCATTTAAAAAAAAACAAAATTAATTTTGCTTTAACACCCCCAACCCCCCCAAAAAATTAAAATAATTTTTAACATTTTGCAGAAAATTAGTCTATTATGCAGGTACCCCAACTGACAAGAAACTCTGTACCTAAACTTATAATAAAGAATACATGTTATATAGAATGGCTGAGGTTTCCCATTATTCTCACGAACACTGCTGTGGTGGGGACCCACTGTGCTCTGTGAACACAGCTCTTATCTACTTCAGTAACATCAGTTCAACCTCATTCAGTTCAGAAACTCAAGCAATTTGGTCGCTTACTTGATAAAAGCTCTTTCTTTCTTAGATTTTTTTCTCTAGTGAAAATGGACTGTAGAGTTTAAAAAAAAAACTGATCAGTTCTTCTGTTACATGATTGTCCAGGATTGAATCTTTGCTGTAGAATTAATGGTTCAAAATGTAAATAGTTAAGGGCTATAGACAAAATCCAAATCTTCCTGGTACTCAGTAATGTTGATTTTGGTTGTTAAGCTATTCAAATTTTTAAAAACTATTTTAAACGTTTTCCTCCAGTCTCTAGGGCTTTTCCCTAATTACTTATTTCCATAAATACACTCTTTTTCCAGGGCAGTTATGCAGATTTATGTTGAAAGAGCACTAGAGATCAGAATCTGGCCCACGAACATCACAAATCAATGTTAGTCTCTTGAGCACGGTGCACTTTGTGTACATATAGAAAAGTTACAAGTCCCGTGTAAACCTATATCCTGTTCGGGCTAGCCTCAAAAATCAATAGAGTTGGTGAAGTTTCTCTGTCTGTGACCTCCTAATACTGTAATTACGAAGTCACAATGGATGTAATTGCTCTATAAAACTTCTACATACCATGGAAGTACATAATCACTGAGAATAAGACTGACAAGGTATACTTTGTACGTTATGTTTTTTTCTTTTCTCGGGACAGCAAGGCTCCATTAAGGGTGTGTTGTGGCAGCAGCACTGGGTATTTTTTTCTTCCTGGAATGATGAAGTGCAAACAGTTCTCTCTTTCAGTCCTGGAGGTTACAGGTGTGCCACCACGTTATCCATATCACTCTGCAGCATTCTTCTCAGCTATCATCATGCCCGTAAAATAAACTAGGCTCTTGCTGCCGCCTGATTTTATACACCGTTAAAAATTTACTGTCGCCTCCTGATTTATGAACTTGCTTTGCAAAATTCTGAGCTTAGCGGTGGGTGACGTGTCTCTCTCTCTGAGTATTTTCATCCCTCTTCTCCCACACCACGATAAAATGATTCTAAGCGTGTTATTTTGAGATCCTAGGCTCGTATGTCCAAGGACTGGCGATTAGGGCAGAGCCACCTCTAAGTTCAGTGAGCAATGAACCTCAGATGGCTCAGATGAGGAAAAGCCTTCAAGATTCATGAGGGTTTTTTTAAATATTCAAAGCTTCTGGTTATTCAAAGCCCATCTTGACATCTTTCTAGAACTACCCCATTTATCTCATAGTTGTTTTTAAAAATATCTTTCTGTCTCCAGCTGCATGAAGAAAGGGCAAATTTTTCAGCAAGTTTTTTAATATTTACAGAGGTTAGCTATATAAAAACTGTTTTTCCCTGAGTTTGCTTCAAACACTTCCTATTTTACTTTATTGCTTTTGTGGACAGGTTTATTTCTTGGTGATGTTGAATCACAGATGGGCTGCTTTTGAAATGTACGGGAGTTTTCTCAGAGACAAAATCTGGTTTAAAACAGACATGAGGCAAATAGTCTGCAGCAAATGTACAAAGTGCTGAGAGAAGCTTCTGTTGGTCTTTTGACAGATCAGATCACCGTCAAAGCCAACTTTCTGGTGATGCATAGAAATCAGTCTTTCTGACTCAAGAAGTCTTGAACTTCTTCATGATGCAGATACTGTCTTCATATGAGGGGAATCTCACAAATACTTTAAATATCCAGAAGTTACTCTCTGTACTTGTTTTAATCACATCAGGCTCTCACAGTGGAAAGAAAAAGGTACTCTCAGAGGGGAAATTATCTGGCCCATCTCAGATGGATGTTTTTCAATAAGCTGAATCACCTTCTTCACATGTTTCTCCCTCTGTTGATGCTAAAGAAACCTTGAAGTGATCAGCTCAGACTTAGATGCGTAACTTTTATATGTCTATGTCTGCACACTCCTCCAGAGACACATACTTCCCCTATAGTGACACGAGTTACAGTAGTGGAGAGTGATTTTGTGTTTGTATATTGTACTTTCTCATGATCTGGTCGTGGGGAATGAGGAAAAGGATTAGCTTATCAGCTAATCACTGTGCTACCAATGACTTTGGAGTACTAGAGTTACTCCTTTGTCTTTGAACTTCTCTGAACAACTTCACACTGACCATGTTTTGTTCATTTATTTAAAGAGCATAGCATGAAATTCTGGTGACTCAGCCAGGACAGGACAGGTCATCTTCTGAGAAGAAGAGCAGTAGTATAGGAATTACTCTGATTTACACAAGCTAATTAGGCTTCTAAAGTGAACTTGTCAGTCTCACAAAATGTCTCCTTATCCAAAACTTGCGTACAAGTGATTGTTTTCCCTCTTTGTGAGACAACTTTCAGCCTGATTAGTAGCCTGGTAATGAGCTCTGCTTAGCTCTTGGCTGCAAGAATGGGTGCAACAGCACACAGTAGGATCTTGCATTGGGAAGATCCCCATTAGAAAAGGCACTCCCCGAGTGCAGCATGATGGAAGTTCTTTTGGCCTGTATCACAGGACCAGTCCACCACAAGCAGGTCACACAAGCCTCTAATGTGATGTGATGTGTTGGCTATGCGTTTCCATCTTGTAGCTTTACACATGGGTTCTTGCACAATTGAGGAGGAAGGAGAGGCTTGGTAGGACCATCTTCCACTGCCTAAACGTGGATTATGGACAGATGAGCCCAGACTCTGACAAACAGTGTGCTAAAAAAGGAAAAAAAAAAGGTAATACCAACACTGCAAGAAGGGATATTTCAACATAGGGGCTATGTTTACTACGGAAGCAGTTAAGCACTGGAAAACAGTTTGCCTGGAGAGGCTGTGGGATCTCCATTCTTAGAGATTTTAAAGATTTTATTGGGCAAGGATCTGAGCAACCTGGCCTACCTTGGAAGCAGGAGATTGAATCAGGGATCTCCTGAGGTCACTTGCAGCTTGGCTGATGCTGAGATGCTGTGATTTTAGGCTGAGGAGAGTGACAGAGATGATAGCATCCATGTAATACAGCATCATGTTCTTAGCGCTCTGATTTGGGGAAAAAAAAACAGTATCCAGTACTGCCAGAGACAGGAAAAAGGGATGGGCAGATCCAAATAGTAAAGAGACAAACAGCTGTGCAGTCGTGTCCACATCTCCTACTGCAGGCTCAAAAGCTGGAGCTACCAACTGGGTCACGAAACTCTGCTAGATCCACTTTGGAGTCAGCTCTGCAGAAAGATTTACAAATGTGACGCTTTTAAGACTGATTTTGTAAGGATATGAGGACTTTGTGAGCCTTTACTGTGTATCTGCAAGATGCCCACAGTAACCTTTGGCAAATTTCAGCTCATTGGACAAAGTTTGAGAATGAGTGGAACTCCCAAAGGAAATGAGTTCCTAGCCATTTTTCCCCATCCCTGAAGACAGATACCTGAATAGATAGAACTAAATAATGCACCTAATTGAGGAGTTCTGCAAATGAGAATCCACTTTTTATCTGTTTGTGTATCTATGTATCTATCTATCTCATACTTGTATACTCCCTTTATTATGAATATGCTTATGCACAGCACATAACTGGAATAGCAATTCATGCTATTGCACCTGTTTCCCTTCTCTGGTTGCATTCCGCATTTAAGGAATAGAATCTCAAATGAATATATAGGAAAGTGTGAGTCAATGACTGTGTTAAAACCATAGTTACAGAGAAGATAAAATGTGTTCTCTTTCTATCAAACACTTACAGCTTCTAGCTCTGGTGTACATATTTTCATATCTGAATCAGTTTCAGTAAAGTATTCCAGCTTCAGATTTGTCGACATTGCAGTGACTGTAACAAAATTCATTTTATTCCACATTTCTGGTTTTTTTTTTTAAGACCCTGGCTCAGTTATAATTATTCTCTGCTAACTGGTGTGGAAACATTAGAAACAAGGGTAATATTAATGTACAGTTATAAAGACATTAATAATATTATAACTTTAATAAAACAAACTGTGTGGTAAAGAAAGTGGGAGCGTAATTTATCTGTCAATACTTAGTGTTGATTGTATAAAACCGTAGTCACACAACTCAGAGCTTAAACTCTATGTCATCAAAAAAATGGTGCCTTTGAGAAGGAATTTAAAAATGAGATAAAACCTGGATTCTGCAACAGAAAAATTTAAAATAACCCACAAATATTTCTTAGGATTCAGTGAGTTCCGTTGGAATGACCTCAGATGAGATTCTGACCTCCAAAATTCCTCCAGTAAGCCATGTGAGGGTGTATATAGAGATTTATTTTTTTTAAGTGTGAGTAATTAATCATTTTTGCAGCTTATCAAGAGGAGTAGAGTCTCAGCCATTTGCACTTAAAAAATATGGACTAAACATCGTTGTAAAAAATACCCTCAAGTTTCAGTACAACTTGGGGGGGCATGGTGGGTCAGTAAACTTAATCAGCATTGAAATTCCATAGACAGCACCAGGCAGGAGCTCAGATGAAGTGATGATAATAGCCCTTGTGGGTGTTAATGTCTTCAGGTGAAATCTTCATTACCCTTTTGACTCGTTTGTACCATTAAGGAGTCTTAGAAACACCAATACAGCTATGTAGATGGAGTTGAGGAGAAGGGGGGACAAGGCGAGACTTCCTTCATATGGTTCACAGTCAAAAAGCAGATGTGGTAACTGAAAATACTCTTTTTTGCAAGGAGGAATAAGGCTGGTGGGATGGAATGGGACAGTCGGGCAGGAGGGGAAATTCAGAGCTTCAGCAGGAGCCATCTGAGGAGCTCTGCAACTGTCCAAGCCAAGGTTGACCAGGAAGAGGGGATCAGCCACAGGGAGGGAGGGTGGGAAGTCTCTTTAACCTTAGTGGAGTAACACATTTCCCATGTTTTTGCTGGCATTTGGCCCTCAGCAACTTTCCTGCCTGGTTGTCTGAGTCACAGCAGTTCAGCCTCTGCCCGGAACAACTCCAGCCAGTTCTGTCCTGATTGACCAAATGTCAATGATTTCCTCTTTTTTTTTTTTTTTTTTGGTGTGTTTGTTTTGGTAACCTCTATTCATGGAGGAAGTCTGGATCTGATAGCTTTCCTGTTTCATTTCCTACCTGTGTTTTATGAGTGATCATCTTTCCTTGTTCTCAAGCAGCAAGTCTCCATGCGGTTTCCCTTATGAAATTATTTTTGCCATCCATGGGAATTCCCAGCAGAGGTACTGAACAGTGAAGGAAAGACTTTTCTGGCAGGTATGAAACACAGTTATGTCTGAATGCACAGGCCCTGTTAAAAAAAAAAAAATCAAGAAAGATAGTATGTTGGATATTAGCGTAGTTTAGTCCTTGAATGAATAGAATATATTTTGATAATACTTATCTTACTCTTGCTCACACACATTGTATCTTTTCCTTGCAGTAAGTATTATGCCTACAAAACAGAAAAGATTTGTACTATTTTTTAGAGAAACAATGAAGAAGAACTATTTGGGAACAACTATTTCACGTTTGGGTTTAAGATTATATTGGAGTTATGGTTTGGATTCAGATGAAATTTTAATAAAGTTTCCCCATTGGTTCTTGAAACAACTGGGATTATCTGAAGCTTCTTGGGGCTTTTTTTGGTTTGTTTTTTTTTTGTTGTTGTTGATTGTCTGTTTTTTAAACTGTCTTCTGAAACTTCAAAATAACCTGAACTTGAATTAGAAAAAAAGTTTGAAGTTTATTTTTTAGTTTTAGCTAACATATCCTTTTTATTAACTGGAGAGCAGAGAGATAGTTATTTTGTAGTCATCAGATGGAGGGAAGTCAGACAGCTCATTTGAGGAGGATGGATCCAGTTGCATCCTTACCCCAATATAAATCCATTGATTTTAGAAGTCTTACCCTTGTTTTACATTACTACGCGTGAGATGAAAATTAGATTCTTAATGCACTGAGGAATATTTGTAATAATGAACCATGTGATGAAAACTTTCTCCTGTGTGTTGAACAAGTAACTGTTTGTGGAGCTCACTCTGCGCCTGCTTTATTGAATCACTGTTTCCTTACGCTAGTTTTTAATATATGGCTACTTCTCAGTGTTAGCTTAATGTAGAATTTGGAATGCTAATTTCATATTTGTGGCCACTAATGAACATAATAAATTATATGTCACTTCAAAATATATTTTTAGCAACAGTTGTGGTACACGAAGAAGAACTGATGAACCCCATGCAAAGAGATATCTCCCAGTGTACTTTTCCTTAGAAACACACATTTCAGGTACTCTACTAAATCAAGTCATTAGTAATCACTCAGGAAATTTTACTTTGAATCTACTAAGTTATTTTTGAGCTAATGATATCAGAAAGAGACATGTTTTCCATGTATTTATTCCTGTTGCGTGGATTCGGAGGGGCCATTTCATATTTCATAGCTGGAATAACCATAGATTTCCTTCTGGCATGAATTTATCACCAATGGGAGTCATATATTCACATTAAGTTAGGAACAGGCCCTGATTCATGTCCATTTTCCTTCAAGTATAACTGTAATATCAGAAATATACCAGATGCTTTTTATTTTCTTTTTCAAGATATATTTCATTGGAAATTCTTCACAAACTTAATTACTGTTCTTCAGAGCTGCTTGAAAAACTCTCCAGGGACCTTTTCCATTATATTTTTCATAACATGATACAACCCCTTTTTGGCTAGCTAGACTCTTTCTTAGCTTCTAACCTTTCCATTTTGTCAGTTCTTTTCTTGAACACCAAAAATTTTGCCTGAGCAATACTTCATCCTATATTCACACCTGACCATTTAAGTCTTTGTCCAACAACCAGGAAAAGCAATTGGAAAGGTCCCACTTACCCCAGCTGACTATGGATCAGCCTTACAATAGACCTCACGTCAAAATTCAAAGAATTTTGTGTTAGCACGGATGTTCCGTCTTTTCTGAGAATGAAGCAAACGGAAACCCTACATCTAGATATTTATTTATTTTTGTCTCTCTTGTTGATTTTGTTAGTTGTTGAGTCAGCTTTTCCATTGCTACAGTTTCCCCACACTTCATTAAATTCAGTCAAATTCGGCAATGCATTTGAAACTGTTTCGTATATTCCCACTACAAACCATATTGGAAATGTTAGGCTACAACTAGCAAAATACAAATGTATGAGCATAATTTACTACAGTCTTTGACCAAGACCACTAAGATCATGACTAATTTCCAGGTCATTATTTATTTACTTACAATTTATAGCATTAGACTGGTTTTAGTTCACTATTTTCTGTTCCAGTTCCGTTACATTTTTTTTCTATTGTGGTTTAAATCTCTTCAGCTTACCGGTGTGATAATTAGACTTGCTTAGTAATATACTGCAGTAGATGTCAAAAGAAATCTTATCTTTTTTACATGCTTGTCCGGGGCACGGATGATAATCTGAAGTTTGGGAGATGCAGGGTATAAGGGAGGAAGGAGGCCTTTTTTGCTTCCCCCATTTCAGTACAGCACTATTTGCATTAAGGCAATATCCAGAGGCCCCATATAATAGTCCACTAAAGTTGAATTCTGCTTTATGGGCCCAGACAGACCAAAAAGTTTAATTAGAGAGTGTGTATAAAGTTTGCCATGGAAAGTGGAGATGGTGATGTTTGAAGAGGCTGCTCCATGGTCACAGAGGGATAGAGTTGGGGATACAGTGCGGTTCTTCAAGGTACTGGTCCAGGTCTCTGCCACTGTCTGATCGTGCAACACCAAGAGAAAGGAAAATGTTCAGTCCATATTTGAACTTATAAAGTGCCACAACGTTGTCTCAAAAGGAAACCTCAGCAAAGGCTGGATATCAGCACACATCTCTAGATGTCCCCACTTTGTTTCATAAAGAATTGTAATTAAACAAATGTTTATATATGTATGTGTGTGTATATATATTTATTTTTTTCCAACTAACCTGATAAATGTGCATTTTCTCCGTTTCTTATTTCGATACTTCTACCGACATCTTTTCTGATTCTGCTCCATTGATTTTAACTGGTTCTTTTCACATTTACATTTCCATTATTGCTCTTCAGAGAAAGAGGCTGGTAGGTTACAAATGTGGAAACATTCTGTAAATGAACTATAAAACCTGTGAATAAATTGCAGTTTCTTCAGAAACACTAAATGAATCATCTAGAAAGACATACAAGAGAGTTCCTATTTTCATAACCTGTATTTTTTTTAAACTCATAAATGTTTCAGCCAGCAGACAAGGATGTAAAAATGGAATTGCAACATTTTGCTAAATCATTTTACGTCTATTTTGTTTTTCTCTTAATTATAGGAATAAAAGCTTATGGTGATTATTATCCTTATGAAAGAACCCCTTTCTCTCCTGTCCGTTTTTCTTCCTCAGTACAAATTCTTACATATTTTTCCCAGTTTATCAATATGCTTTCCACAAAAGTACATGGCAAGTAGCAAAATGCATTAGAGCTATTACTTTCCTCAATCACTTAAATTCCCAAACACTGAACTTTTAAGAGTTTCATGTCCTTCGGGTTATGCAAAGCTTGGTCTGTATCAGAATACAGTGAAGACAAGCTAATAGCACTGTGTTTACCTACTTCTATATCTCCGATTAATCACCCAAAGAGCCCAAGCGATAGTCAGCTATAAACATTACTAAAAGCTACTGGTTGGCACCATTTGTTTTGGTTGGGGGGCACCAAAGGAAACGAAGATTTGCTTTTGTTATTTGTTAAAACATACAGCAGAATTAGTTCAACTTCTTCCAATCACTGATGATCTATGAGGATGTATTAAATAATTTATTTTACAGGTGAGCTCTTCTGTTTCCACATACAGTTCTTCAGCATCGTGGCAGCAAGTGGTCCAAACAGTTTTTAAGCTATCACTTTACCCACGTGTTTTCAGAATAGTACAGGGTGTGTCTCGAAAATATATTGGAGATGACAGGTTTATTTGTAAATACACACACACTAAGAAAAATGCCATTTGGTCATACAAAAGTCTTCTTGCCTATTGATTTTAAGAAGATCTGTGCTGTGCATGTCTCCACTCAGCTCTCATTTTGGTCCCGTGTCTCTGCTCATGTGAGAGGGCACAAGTTGGGTGAAAGCAATGGCACATCCTGCATGAATATGACCATTAATGTCTAACAAAAGTAAAAGTGATTGAGGGTTGTAGCTTTAGGACCTGAAAAAAACATTTCAGGCTCTGCTCCTCTGATTCCAACAATTGACCCAATGCAGTTGAACCCCTTCTGAAGCTAATGAGTGTCCTGTCTTTGGGAAGGATATGTGATTGTAAATGTGCCTCAGTCTTTTTTTTGCATGCGTAGGTTCTCCATACTTGATCAGTAATGGGTTTTGGGGAACCCTGGGACAGCACTTCAGATGTTTTTATAATGAGAGTGAAATCATGAGTCCGGTGAAGGGAACAACAAAACCAGCACAGGGAAGTCTTATATTTCATCCAGCATAACTTGACTTTTTTCTTCCTTTCAAAAACATATAAACCAACTTTCTTTCCATTCCCAATAGCCCTGACCAGGTAAAGTATTATTTCTATCATCAGTGGGCTGGAAACTTTGGGAAGTTATTCGCTAATGAATTACAGACTGTGCAGCATCTATATATGAGTCCCTTGAAAGCTAATTATATATATATATAGACATGCACACACTCACAAACACTGTTTCTCTATATGTTCAAGAAGTTTGGACTTATAAAGAGCACTCACTTACTCAGGTAGTATTTGAAAACATCAACTGGAATTTCCATTTTGATCCTGTCCAGGATTTAGCCACCTGTACATGCCTAAGCACAGAGACCACCTATGAAGCTCACACAGGGAGATTTATAATGGGGATCACTTATATTTTTTTAGCTAAATTATGGTAGGTGGCATTTCTGCTAGAAACAGGTGCATTTATTCTATCTGCAATCAAATGACTACCCCCATATTCATCCAAAGAATGCCTCTGAGAAACAAAACGCTTTTTACGAAACCCAAATAAATGATTTCTAAGAAAAAAGAGACAAGAGAGCAGATCTTCCTCCATGGCTGGTCACGCTCCTTGGCTTCTCAGCTGATGCTGCTGATAAATTCGCTGATAAAATCAGGAGGGACTTTCACAGGGGAAATTTACTTTTAAAGTAGCTATGTAAGACTCAAACCTCCTTACATTGCAGATCTGCTGATCCCTGTTGTCTAAGTGTGGTTACATGTGCTGACTCCAGTTTCAAAAATAATTTCTTAATCACTTTTGGCTCATCTTGGTTTTTCGCATTGCAAAGCCAGTGCAGCTGTGGAAGGATGGACCAGATTCCATTCTCCCTCACACCTCATCAACATCAATGTTAATTAAGTTCTAGGTTTGGCGCCAAGTTACACCCTGAGACACAAATGGCCTCCAGACTGGGGCAAGGGCTTTTCTCTTTGTGCACTGCCTGGCATGGTGTGGTTCATGGATCATGTCTGAGATTCCTGGGAATTACTGCAGTAGAGATAATAAATCGCGATAGTATAGCAGGTAAGAAAATTATGGTAATTCCTTTACGCACAGCAGCAGGATTGGTGTCAGCAAGTCAACTTTGTGTCTGTATGGTACGGTGCCCTGCGGTCCTGGTCTTCTGACTGTTCAAGCTGGAGAACATGGTGGAGCTCACCATGATTTTCTCCTGTCTTCATGCAAAGAAAAGCAGAGGAAGCAGAGAAGTGGTTCATGTACACGTGTCATCCCGGGATCAGGGAAGCGCTGCCAGGTCTCACAGCACATTTTGTGACTGCTGAACCTCTTTGCTAACAAGCTAATTCTTCCCTTTAACGCGCTGTGCTGCAAGCTGCTTCTCTCACTCTGCAAGGCTTCCTTCTTCAGCAAAACAAACGAGCTGCTCCATTAAATTCTTCGGACCTGTGATACCTTTCAGGGTTTTGTTTAGCTCCAGTAGACAAGTCCTCGTCCCAGTACAAACCTGGCTCTCCCTCTCTCTCTGTCTTTCCCTGCAGTGTTACTTGAGTCCCCATTTTGAAATGCCGTAATAGCACGGAATAACTATTTAGTTGAATACAATCACACAATTGTGCGACAAGACAAATGTAATGTAGAGCACGGGGGAAATGTGATCCTAAACTCAGGGCATCCATTCTGCACCAGAACAGTTGAGAGCTATGTAGTTTTTGAAAGCCAGTCTCCTCTTGACAATTACCTTCAATTAATGGTACAGTGCACTAAGCAGAAAATAAAAACTGTGCCATTAAATCCTTCGGTGCAGGCTGGAAGGGTTCCAGGTTGGCTCTAAACTACCCTAAAGAGCCTGTGTTCGTATTACATAGTTATAACTTTACAGGCCTAAAAGAATATGAATCAACAGTCATTTATGCTGTCCCCTGCACTTGACAAAGCTTATGTCTGAGACTTTTAATCCTGATGTAGCCAGGATATATGGCGGCTGTTTTGCATTGAAAATATGAGCCTGTCCACAAACATCCGCTGCTCCTTTGAAAGCAAATAGCTACTATACAGGTAGTCCTTTCACTGATATATATTTCATAGAAGTCTATTGAAAGAGTTTGCCTTGGAAAGTCTTTGCTATGAGCTTTACATTGGAATCCATGCACTTGGTACCACGCCCTTTATCTTTATGTTCTCCGATGCATGGGCTTTGGGTAAACTACGCGAACAAAGCCGTGATCAGCCAGAATTGCTGAGTGTAAGGTGTCCCAGGATCCACCAACCCACCTGTCCCAGCCCCACCACACAGTGGAAGGAGAGGTGGGATCCTTGGGAGCATCTGTCACCTCCCCGCTGTCCCTCCCTGACCTACCTCAGGTGGCCTTTGGCCATGTGACTATTTTGACGTAATGAAAGGTCAAGAAGAGCAGCCGTTCAGGCTAGAGCTCATCCAAAAGTTGTGATGAAAGTGTTGAGAGGTGAGAGACCATGCTTGGAAAAAAATCAGGCCTTCTGATTTTAATTGTCTCTTTATTTTCTAAGTTGCAACTTGGGTAAAATTTTTCTGTCAAAAAAGTTCAGATATGAAAACATGCTTACAATTACACAATATCTTTAAAAGGAAACACCTCTTATTAAAAAAATAAAACAAAACAAAACACACCAAAAAACCCAACACACTAAGAAAAAAAAGAAAAAGCTAAGTATTTTTTCCCTAAAGAAAAGATATTTTCTTCATGTTTGGCTTTCAAAGGCAGACCAGCTTTTGTATTGATTTGCATTTGCGAGTTTTTAGTTAGACTTTTCAGTATATTAAATAAATTTAAATATTTTCTACTGGTGTGTTTAGAACGACTCTAAATATCCTCTTTAATACTTTAAGCACCAAACTGAGGAGGTTGTACCCGCTTGTTGTTTGTGCTCAGTCTGATTTTGGAGGTAGCCTTGACCCTCAGAGATGCCTGTCTGGTGCTCAGCACCTTCCCTTGTCGCAGTCTTCAGCGTCAGATAAGCTGGAACAGCCTTTGGGCTACAGCTTTTTGTGTGTTTTTTTTCTGTTGTTGTTTGGTTGGTTGGTTTTGGTTTTGGGTTTTTTTTCCCCCTTATTTTATTATAGCTGCAGTAAATATCTGTGGGAAAGAAGGAAGACAAGATATGAACCTCTCTGAGGCGTTGCTGATTTCTAGATGCCTGATCCCCCTCCCTTAAAAGAAAAGACCCAGGAAAAATGTCTCTATAGTCATTGGGAGCGACTTGGACCTTGAGAAGACACCACATCCTCTCCAAGCCATGGTTTAACATCTAGAGAGCACAGGGTTGTTACCACAGCCCAACTGGATGATCTGGTGCCAGTCCTCCCTCTGAAAAGCATGTCTGAGATGTCCCCAGGGAAATGAAGTACATTTCATTTGAGTATTTCTCGTGTGGGACCACAAAATCCTTTAGAGTTTCCTAATGAGCAGTGTGAAATGCTCATAACAGGTTATTGTGACGTTCGTCTTTTCCAGTTTAATTACTAATAAGCTCCTGATGCATGTTTTCACTTTTCCTTGCTTTACCAAGGCAACTTTTTAGCTTTCCTTCCTTCTTTTTACCCACCTGTATAACAGCTACAATGATTTCTTCTCACAGTGTTTCCTGTCTGTGACACCCAACCAGTATTTTTGGCAGCTTTGAAGAGAGGCCAGTACACTTATTTCCTTGGGGCACTGCAAGGCTTTACCAACATCCCTCATAATTTTGAGATATTTGGAAATTAACTGTTGTAACATGAAGTGCAACAGTGAAATCTTATCAATCCTCTCTAGAATGACAGTAGTTTCACTGTATAATGCAATAGAGTTTAACTGCCTTTTTTCCCTAAAACTCTTCAGGCAAACTCTACTTCAACTTCGACCTTTAAATCATTAATAACTTCTACCTTTAATCATTAATACAACTTCATTTGGCCCCAAAATATCTCCACTGTTTAGAGCTTTGCTTCTGAAACACGTGATTATTCAGACCCAAAAAAGAGAAAGATGTGCTCAATGCACAAGATGTCAAACTGAGATTAAACCCACCAAAGTCTACAAAGCCTGCTGCAAAAATGATAAGTATCTTTGTCAAAATCCCAAGCAAAAACATGTACGTCAAGTGAGATCGTCGATAAAATATGAATATCAGGGTAAGACTAAGTTGTGGGTTAGTTTCAAAGAATTTTTTTTTCCTCTGAGATGCAAAAATTATCTCATATCTTACAACCCATTTCTGAACACTGCATTTATAAATTCTGATAACGTGTAGTTTCCTTCTATGGCAACACATAACTACAAAAGACCTGTTTATTAAAAAGTATCTGTGCGTTTCTGTGGTTCACTGAGAGATTTGGGGTACTAATTTTATATTTCTCTAATTTGTCTGCCATTCATTACATGCATACCCACAAACCTACAGCTTTCTCACACTGGACATGTTCATTATGAAAGATGAAACCCTGAAGATGGGGCGTTTGTTTCCCACAGAGACATCATCTGCCACAGCATAATTAAAAGGGTTTTGTCTAAATGATATGATGGGGATTTCTCTGCTTGGGAGGGCTGTTCCGAGCTGCAGCTAACCCTATTGTCTCAGGGGTCCTCACGTTAATTCCAGTCCAAATTCTTCCCCGTTCTCCACTGTAACTATTTATCTGGGATGTGGTAAGGTTTAACTTAAGCATTTCTTACAGGTTTATTTGTTAGACGTTGCTTGTGAACTCAGAGTTGTACAACAGAAAATGCAGAAACAGCATCAGTTTTTGTTTGATAGATGATGCCGCTGGAGTCATTGGACCTTAGTCTTTATTTATGGGAACAGACCGTATTCCTATATCACAAAGTGTGAAAAAACACCCGCTGATGACTACCTGATTTTACCCCTGGCATAGCATGAGCTGGAGAATTCACCCTGTAACTGTGTCAAAGTGACATTTGTTTTAGATCGTTTTAGATCTTGATTCATAGACTTTGGGCAATAGAGACACTACAACATTATGGGATTAGATACACCAAGATGTGATGTTCCAGCCTTAGGGGAGGTTAATCAGGGTTAAATCAAGGTTAAAATCAGGGTTAAAAAAAATGGGGCAGCTTTGGCTTTTAGCTATTTATTCTGGTTCAGTAACTATAAAAGCTACTGGCATCAGGATGGTCGTGCCCACACCAGGTCACTTCGTTCTGCCGTTTAGTGTGAGGGGAGGTGAGGGCACTGAGGTTCTCCCCATGTGCTGAGAAAAGATGTAATAAGACCACCGAGTCTTTCCTGTGTGTAGTCAAATGTGTCTCTGCAGAGCCATATTTTGGAACCAACACATTTCCCTTATCAGACTCCTTCCAGGTTCTCAAAATCTTGCAGTACCTCTTATCCCACAGAGGTCCTTCTATTGACAAGCTTCCTTCCCTTCCCCCTGCCATTCCCCTAGTTTTTCAGTCCTCCGGATTCATTAGGGTCCTTCTCTCTGCTTCCTGGTCACTCTGAATTTGTCTCCTCTATGTCTGGGTAATCAGCCGCAACAATTAATGAAACTGAGGTATGTCTGATGCTCAGGCAAATATGGACACTTACATTGCCTCTCCTCTAAGAAAGGCTGTGATTTGGATTCTCACCATACCTTCGGATTAATGCTGAATAATTAATCAGTAGTAAGAATTCTTGTATGAAGGCAGATGAATTAGGTAGTTGTAGGAATCTGGTTTGTTTTGGACTTGCGTATCCATTCCGAGTGGCCCGTTTTTGGTTCCTTGAACAGGCTTAGACCTCTTTTGAACTGTATAGAACTTTTTACCTGAATAAAACGCCAAACCAAACTGAATGATAATTCCAACATTTGTCTTACGTGACAGAAAGGAAAGATAGCTGTAGCTCAACTATTTTGATGATTCATCTATGAACTGTACAAGTGTTAACACATCCTATCATTACGATTTCCCCACTCCCACCTGCTTCTTTACTTCACCCACCTGTTGCATCTTGCCTTCTAGATTGCAAGCTGTTTGGGGCAGATACGTTGTTTACTCTGCGTACATTGTACGACCCAGTTCAGGCTTCTAGCCTCTTTTGTAAAATAAAAGTAAAAAGTGTAATGAACATCACAGATAAGCAGAGGTAATAGTAAGATACTGATTAGTTTTAGGATAGGAACCTTTAAAGTGTATTTTATTTTTTAATAATGATATAATTAATGTGTGATAGTGATCTTAGTGTAAAATCTGATTGGAAAGTAGACACCTGTTGTTTTTTCTGCAAAGTAGTTAAATGAGGTCAGCACTTTAAGCTTTCTCCCCTCCCTTCCCTGCAGCCAACGGTTGACCTCGCCTTGGTTAACATGAGATAAAATTACAATGCCTGGTCCCACCAGCGTCTTGTGGTGGGAAATTAACATGTGTTAGCTCTTCATTGGTGACAATGCTGGAGTGTTTCAAGGAGGGAAGAGAAGGCTATCAGCCGTTTCCTTGGTCTGGTATGCCATGGACTTCACCAAACAGGCTGACTTTCAAGATGAGCTCTTTTATAGTTGTCTTTCCTGCTTATTGTGAGAAATTTGTAGTGCTTTCCACAGGTACCACCAAAGATACATCTGCTGAGAGGCAAAGATCCTACCATGAGCTGGATTCAAGCCCTTGCTCAAGAAGAGCTGGGCTCATCTGCTTGTTGTGCTGTTCCCCTCCACCATGTATCTGTTTGAACAAGAGTGTTGCTCCCTGTTTGGCAATAGAGTATTTAGCAGGCACTAGTCATCAATCAAAGCATTATCATTAATAATCAAAGTGAGACATTGGACAGAAAGGGAAATTAATCACAAGTGACAGGTGAAGCACCTCACTGCAAGATGAACTTTTCTGCATACTGAGAAGGAGAATTTTTCTGCTAGCCTTCACAGAGGGAAACACTGGGTTTCATTCTGAGTTACACCATAACCCCCCCCACCACCACCTTCCCAGCGCTGTGTAAAGGGAAATGGCATATGATCTGTCTATTGCCAAATGGTGTAAACTTCAGAGTGGTATCAAGTCCTCGTACCATCCTACAACAGTGAAACAGGGCCACTATTTCTTGAAGAACTGGGAATTCGAGTTTCCAGTGCTCGGCAACATGATTGGGATAATTTCAGGACTCATTGTGTCTGAAAAAAATTTATTGTAATTATTACCTCTCTCCTTCCTGCATGGGCCCCTCAACAGGTACGAAGAGAACTGCAGTGATTAAAAAGGCAGAGTAATAACTTTGATTTAGTCTGATTAATAAAGTAATAAAGCTGATTGAAACCCAAACAATTCAAATGAAAGTCCTTCTCAATATATCAACAAGTTGAACTTACGTCACCAATTATAGCCACTTTTTGTTACCCTTTCTCCTGAAATGGAAAATGATTCATTCTTTCATTATGACAGTTATGACCTGAATATCATGCTGAGCTAATTGAAGCTTGCCTTTTACGTTAGAAAAATCTACAAGGCACAGAGATAGCGTGCATGTCTTTCAATTGCTGCTGTCCCAACGCTTTTTTTTTAACCAAAGCCTATTTTACTCCTGTAATTGAGTGACATAAATTCATACAGAATGAAACTAAATCAACGTATATTCACATTAAGTCACAGAATGCACATTTAACCAAGAAACGTCCAGTATAGTTTTCAGCTTTCCAGTGCATAAGCAATGATGAATCTGTTCCTCGTAAAATACTGGTACAAGAATCCTTATTGCTTCAGTTTTTAGTTCGGGGGAGTATAGGGGTCTCTGGTAGATGTTGTAGGATGTTTATGAGGATGGCAGCTGCAGATGTAAAAGCATGACAAAAAGACACACTTGATATAAGATTTCTTTTTCACAGTAAAAGCCATTTCATTCCATGCTCACATCTCTTTTTTAAATGCAAACCAAATACTGATGGGCACTAAAATGGAAGGGTGCTTGTAATCTTTTTGAGGTGCACTGCCCCTTGAAGGAGAATCCTGATCTAGCTTGTTCTCCAGTATTTAGGACCCCTCACTTTTTGCTGGCATCTTCTCAGATGATGGTAGTGATCTGAAGCACAGGAACCTGAGCACAACATCCAGGGTCAGGGCAAAACTAATATTTCCCAGAATCCTGCTTTCATCAGTGAATGGTAGAAGATACTGAAGAAAAAAGGGTAAGAATAATTCATTCTTTGATAATCAGTGATTTACATCACCTTCAGATGAAATTATCTGGACCATCATGTGTGACAGCTTTGATAGAATGTTCTGTTAATTATTTGATTAATTTCTTTCTTTGCCCTTCACAAAATCCTGTGGCAATAAGTTCTACAGCAGCATGGAAAAAATGTATTTTCCTTATGTTAAAGGAACATACAGTTCATAAATATATAGATCACAATCATCCTCAGCAGACTCTTTTCCAAGGTAGAATCCTACTTGGTTTAGTACTTCCTTAGATTTTCCAGCCTCAGCTGGTGAAAGTGTTACCTTTTTTTATAACTGTAAGGAAGAGGATGCTTCAGCCACAAAGACCTACCTTGTTATCACTTCTGGGCTACATTGTATCTAATGATAGCCAGAGAGAAGTTTAATTTGTTAGAGCAATCAACATCCAGCCTAATAAACACTAAGACCATATTATACCAAGCCTTCATGCTTATTGTCCTATGACAACAGCATTGACAGGACTGTTTATTGTTCCTGGATTACAAAAGCACAGTGTTTCTCTGAGTAGCTCCTCCAAACTTTGAAGCAGAAAAAGTTGGATATTTCAAGACTCTTCAGGAGGTACTGTAGGGTTCTTCTGTTTTGCATTTCGCAGGAGATGGGGAAAAACTTTAGAGATCACAGTTACAAGCTGGCTTTCCAGCAAAAGTTCAGCTAAGTCTGAGTGGGTACAAACCTCTTTCAACAGCTACCTGTGTAGTGAGACGTATGGAGAATTTCTTAAGGAGCCCACCTCTCCTCCTTATAATCTGCTCCTATTGATAAATTGTCACTAGAAGCCAGAGAAGACCTTAGTTTCCATTAGAAAGCATGATACACATTAGAAACACATTAGAAACAGGTAAGTGGATCCAGGTCTTAAGGGGATGAGTGCTTAGAAAATGTGCGCAATAATGCATTTTAACAGTTACATTTAATAATAATTATAATAATAACAACGGTAATTAATAACTGACCCAGGCAGATCTTTTTTTGAGATGTTGAATTGTTTTAAAGCACTCAATTGTGTTTCAATGACACAGAATTGGGGGGCTCATGAAAACACTCAAAAGTGAGGCACATTCCTTAACAGAGGTAAGACTACCCTTGGGGTCGCTGAGACTGGCAAGAGTGCCTGTTGAAATACAAAATGCCTTTAAGTCAATTGGGAATACCCTGCTGAAAAAGAAAATCAAAGGTTAGGGCAGGGGAAATGTACTGTCATTTTCTGTTAAGGAGCTCATTTTTTGCCTCCTTTTAGAATCATTAGAAATTACTTCAGGCACAATTTAATAATCTACATCAGTATCCCAGGAGTTAAGATAGCAAATGATATTATGGCAAAAATGCCTTAAATACAGTAAACCTCAGTAAAACCAGAAATGTTGCTTTTTCATCAGATTCCTGAATAATTCAAGAGCTGTAACATTCAATTTTTAATTTTACTTAAATGGGGATATTCTTCCTCCTAAATGACAACAGTAGCTCAGTATAAGGCATACGCAGTGGAGCAGAATTAGGTTAAGATTAGGTGTTATGTAAGAGATTGTGTAATATAACTCTTTCACATGTGATTGTGCAATTGTCAGTATTAATTGTAAGCAATTATCCATGTTCTTTGGATACTGTTGTTCCCATCCTACCTCCCTGATTCTGTGGGTCGCATTCCAAAATCTTCATATGGGGGAGAGAGGTAGGGAGCACGAGGTGGCAGCGATGGAGGGAACTCTTGCCATGTTTCACAGCCGAGAGAGCCACAGCTCTTGACAAATTCGTGCTGTTTCCCAATGGATGTGGGCTGGGTGATCCTGCCTCTAGCAGCCCTGCCTAAATTCCTCCCATATCCAAGAATTTGGCTTAGCTTGGAAACTCCTGTCCTATGCGCAGGCTGTCCCTCAGCCACGACAGTGTCCTGGCACAAGGTGAGAGCTGTCATAGATGAGCCACTTGTGACTCAAGAGCCACGGCTTGGACATCCTTTGTCTGCTGCTTCATGCACACCATAGACTAAATGCGTAACAATGAGATAGGCTGATTCCGACAGAGATTAAACGCGTTTAGAGGAGGGATCTGAGATGACCTGAAGTTGTTTTTACAATCTTTTTGCCCTCAACTTTTAACACAAGGACTCTGAGAATGGGCTCTGCTGGTCTGTTAAGCATTGAACTGAATGGTATAGCCCCCTTACTGGTTAAGTAGTAAATAATACAAGTTTACAGGCCAGCATGCATCTATTTTCTTAGCACCCCTGCTGAGGGCCATAAGATAGGCAGGACAGCTGGGGATTAAGGCTGGGAGGTATGGAGGGACATTTGACAAAGCCTGCTTTTCAGGTTTCTGACAGGTGGTCAGGATACTGACCAAGGGGAAACGCTGTTCCATAGCGGACTTCCTGAATTGTCTCTCAAAATGGATAAGATTCATTTGACCAAGTACAGATGTTGACAATAAAGGCATCTATGTCTGTGCAAGTCATTCCAGTTCCTTTACAGTCAGGGGAAATCTGGCTGATATATCCCGTGAAGCCCAGACCACTATTCATCACATTCTCAAATATTCTTCTCAATTAGGTCAGAAGACTCATGCCTCTAAGTGCCTGCTTTTCTCCCTTAACTGTATTTGGAGAGCCAGAGAAGAAAAGCTCAGTTACAGATGTCAAAAATGCATATATATATATGCCTGAAATCTGCTGAAATGAATTGTGTTCTGGTTTTCTATTCCCATGTCTCGTGTGGACATAAGACATACCAATATAGCCTTACCACTGTAAGGTTCACTACTCAGAAAATCCTACATTTTTTTTTTTCTTACAAAAGCCCAGTTTATGCTATAGCCTATGTATTTTACAAATCAAATAGCAAGTAAAATTATGTGCTACTAGGGAAACAAAAAACCCTCTTAAGCTTATTGACACAAACTTTCCTCCCAATTGATGTTATCTCTTTTCAAATTATATTAGATCATATCTTGCCAGGATAGCGGGCTGGTTAAGTGTAGAACTGAGTCTGATGATATACACCAGTTTTACTGCACTTAGCTCCAAAAATTTGAATGGAGATTCTGCTGTCGTGATATTACACGTAACTAAAGCTAGATGCACATTCATGTCCTTGTTCTTTCTCCAGAGAAATCATGAAGCCTACTTGTGAGCTTGCTTAATATTGTCCAGTTTGGATGAACAGAAGGAAACAAAGAAAGAGAGAAAATGAAATAATTAACTTTAGACCTGTAAATGTAAAATTGCTGGTATTGAGACTAAGCAAGCAATTTCAAAACCACATTCAATAGTCTCCTTCTGTCCTACATAACCCTACAACACAAGTCCAACAAAACTTGCACCCCCAAATTCCTTCACATACCTTTATAGTGCTCTCCAAAGCATTCAAAACATACCTTAATGAAAAAATACCACTCTCAGGGGTTGTGCAGTAGTCGTTGCACTATTTTTAACCCTTTGAACTAAACCGCAAGACAGTAATAGCAGTTGTGCTAGATGTTTGTTGTAGGTCCATTCCAACTGAACTATTCTATTCTATTCTATTCTATTCTATTCTATTCTATTCTATTCTATTCTATTCTATTCTATTCTATTCTATTCTATTCCACTCCATTCCATTCTACTCCATTCCATTCCACTCCATTCTATTCCAAAATATTCTATTCTAGTAGTTAATATTCTGTCTTAAGACCAGTGATGCCGTATTAAGCTCAATAAAGACCTGAGTTGAGCTGGAAGTGGCTGTTTTACCCAAGCGGGGACAAACTCCAAGCAGTGGAAAAGTGAAAGCAAAGTGTATTCAGAGGTCCAAAAATAGTTAATTCTTCTCACAGCACCTCTTCAGAAGGTGAAAGGAGGCTAATAAAAAAAAAAAAAAAAAAAAAAAAAGAAAAAGAAAAAAGGAAAAACCTGCTTTATAGGAGATTGTATCATTCAGCTCCTCTGATTTGTGTGCCACTTCCATAGCATTAACAAGGACCCACTTCCAGGAGACCAGTGCACTGAAAACTGTGCAAAATTCAAGGAGAATCAGGTTTTATAGCTGTACTGACACTCAGGTTATCAATGCATTGAGCTATTGATGTGCACTTTAACTCCAGGAACATAAAGCGTGCCAAAGCAATATTACACGTGAGAGTTATTCAATAACATGTGGGACGTAAATCTATCCCATATCTCTTTGCATCAAGAACATTAATTAATCGTGTGATGAGAATGCCATTTTCAGCTTACAGTGCAAGCTGGGAGAAACTGTTAGTGATCCTCCTCGCATTAATAACTGTGCATTTAGTTCAAGGAAGGAAAAATGAATTTAGTTATTAAATTGGAGGATTTTCTTGATCATTATGAGATTGAGCTGTAGGTAGAACTTACAGTCTTTATATTAGAAGTGGATCTATTAGAATGTGGAAGCCTCTTTCAGGATAGTATTTTGTCTTGTTTTGTTTTAGAAGACTATGCAAATTCAGGTTCAGATCGTTGCAGGGAGGGGAACAAGACACTGCATGTGCTCTGTGACACATAGTATAGGGAATAACGATACAGGTTCTCCCCATATCCAATTAAATCCATCCCTAATACATCAATTTACAGACATATGAACCAGAATGGGCCTGATCCTGCAGCTTTTACTTAAAACTCTTCTTCCCCAATGCCATTTTCTTTGGTTTGTGAAAACCCAGGGTCAGAAAATCCTGCGTTTGCTACTGCAGACCGTGATGATGAAAAAGGTAAAGATTATATCGATCTCAAAAAATATTGAGCCTGTGAGATCCTGTAATACAGTGTGACCTAGAGATATTGTCTGCTAGAAACAGAACAAGAGCGCACACGCTTAAATCTTATGAAAATGGCTCCTCATGACTTATGCAACAATTCCAAATGTAATATACAATAACTAAAAAATCCAGGGTCATTTATTAGCTGGCAAAACCCCAGCTACATATCTTTCTTAGAACAGCACCTTTAATGAACTCTCAACGCTGCAACCTAATTTCATCATGTGCTAGCGTGTCTCATTGAAGAGAAATCCTGTTGATGTCTGGCTGATCTTTGAAAGCTAGAGATAAGAAATTCTTTGACAATGTCAATAATGGTACAATGAAATAAACCGTATACATGCACCGATAACACTTGCATCTATAGGGGGAGCTGCTTAGGAATTTTTTTCAATGGGATGCTTTTTTGTCAAAAAGTGCAAACTCATGCAAGTGCCTTTTTTTTTTTTCTTTTCAGATAAGTTATTTTTGTCTAAGGAATTATTAGTCTAAGAGAGGATGGTGTAGGGCAAAGAGAATGCCGATCACATGCTATTCACGACAATAAACTGGGAAGAGGCTTGTTTGAGTCCCTTCTCTGAATCACACAGTGATGTAGTTTTCTAAAACCAAAATAGATTCACTAAGCACAAGCCTTTCAATAGCTTTTTTAGAAAAGAGAGAGAAACTGAAGATTTCTGCTGTGGAAGAAAACACAAAAAATAGTTTCCTGATATTTTTCACATGACATTAGGGACACGAGCTTTCTATATATACACACTGCTATGAGCATGTACAGGTAAAAGCACCCTACAGGATAAATGGTTATACTCCACAATTAATATAGACCCAGGCATAGTTTTCCTGGGGAGCTAGAAGATGACCAAAGTCCTCATAAAATCCACCTCTTCTGCCCTGCGACAGCCTCTCCTGTTCCCACTGGAATATTCCCCATACCCCATCCGGGTGTAAGTCCCCCACGACAGCCCTTCCCAGGGTCTCAAGGACATTCACACACTTTTATTGTCTTTTAGGTCCACTCTTTGTGGAGGGAGACAGGACACTGGAAGAACAACATCCATCTTGAGAAGGCTGTTGGGCGTTGTGTGCTTAGCGGATGTGTCAGTGCAGTAGAGGACTATGTGGCAAGGTGGAAACATATATTGCTGGTAGCTTTTAGCCTTTGAATTTATAGACTTCATAGAATCATAGCATGTGTTGGGTTGGAAGGGACTTTTAAAGGTCATCTAGTCCAACCCCCCTGCAGTAAGCAGGAAATCTTTAACTAGATCAGGTTGCTCAGAGCCTCATCCAGCCTGGCCTTGAATGTCTCCAGGGATGGGGCCTCCACGACCTCTCTGGGCAACCTGTTCCAGAGTCTCACCACTCTCATTGTAAAGATCTTCTCCCTAAAGTCTAATCTAAACCTACCCTGCTCTAGTTTAAAACCATTGCCCCTGGTCCTATCGCTACGTGCCCTTGCAAACAGCCCCTCCCCAGCTTTCTTGTAGGCCCCCTTCAGGTACTGGAAGGGGCTCTAAGGTCTCCCCGGAGCCTTCTCTTCTCCGGGCTGAACAACCCCAACTCTCTCAGCCTGTCTTCATAGGGGAGGTGCTCCAGACTTCTCAATCTTTGTGTTAAATCTGCGATTTACTGCACAGGAGTAAGAAACCAAGACCACACAACTTTCAGACCACACTGATGTGCTACATTTTATTGCACAAATTGTACCAATCCTGTAGTATCTGTGAAAAAAGTCATGAGTGGAAAAAGTGAATTTTTGAGTTGCCACTCTCCAGTCATAAATCATACCTAATTAACTTAAAGTTAGTGCCTAGGAACTTGTGTTTCCCAAAATTTTCTACTGAGATCTACAAGGGAGCAATGCCATGTCTCATGAATGAAGGGTCTTTTGTCAGAGCCTGGTTGTTTCGTTGACTTTGCCCTCAGTCCAACCATATGGGTAAAGTCAAGGTGCTTTTATATTTGGAAAAAAATGCAAACCCAATCTAATTGTAGAGGTGCTGGAGGTACTACGCAAGTCGCACACACACAGGCAGGCTTTCCAGCACACTCACCCAACCTTTTCTTCCTGTGATCTGGGTGATTTCATTCCAGTTACGCAGGTCACCACAACATTTGGCAAGGATGCGAAAGCGCAGGCTCCTCGATGCATTTGTGCCACTACTTCAATGCCTGGCTGTTTTACTCAGAGGCACAGTCCTGTAAAAAAACAGATAATGGATAAAGACCCTGTCCTATCCCTTGAAAATTCCTAAAAAGAATCTAAACCTATTTTTTATGCCCTTAAAGATCAGTGCAGGAAAAGAACAAAAGACAGGTTTTAAAAAAAAATATAAAAATCTTTTCAATCTTTACAAAACATTTCTCTGTACTGTGCTGGAGAAAATTGTCAAAGTCTTTTTCCTTTGTTTGAGAAGTTTCATATTCACATATCCCTAGAAACACTGTTTCCTTGTTGCATATTAAGAGAATATTCCCATATTCCAGGAAGGAAAACTAATTCTGGTATTTGAAAAAGAAATAATTTTCTGCTGTTGGTGGCTTTTAAAACTGGTGGAGATTTAAAAGTCATGATATTACATGTACAAACATTTTTGAAGGCCAATATCCAACTGATTAGATCTCTGAAAAACTAATTAACTAATTTTCTTAAAACTCGACAGTAAATTGAAGTATTATCCAAGGCTTAGAGCTGAAAATTTGGGGAAGGTTTCATTTATTTTAAAAAAAGGCCAAATTATTAACACTCAACAGAGCTTGTTAATTATTTCAGTACAGCAGAGATGTCATACCCTTTAATGAATTATATAAAGCAGTCAATATGTTAAAGTTAGTCAAAATTAACTTAGATTATCCCATTATTCTTATCCCATATTTGAAAATAGTGTAACAGTGCTGTTTCACCTGAGTTAATTGTGCTTCACAATTATAAAAATAATAAAAGGATTGGAGCTAAGGGTGCTAATACAGTTTCTTAAGTCTGAGTTTGATAGTGCAAGTAGAGCAGTTAATGACATTTGCAGTGTATGTCTTGAAACCAAGCACAGCCTGCTTTGAAATTAAAAGGATCATAAGTGAAATGTCTGAATTTGGCTCTGTATGTCCAGGGACTGGTGGTTTCTATTGCTGTTGTTTTTTAGATGTAAGTTACCCTGATAGAGAGGAAAAGGAGAAAATCTGATTTCCTGTATTTCAGCACTGCAATGTGTGCAGTCATCAGTTGGAATCAGTTGGTTCATCCTAGGAAAAAATAATAGTGAAAAGCAACATTGCAGGGGGCAGGGAAGTTTTGTTCACCATTTGTTCACCAAAATGTTCAAGTTCACATGCAAGATTTGAATAGAGAAAAATGTTTGTCCTGTAGTTGGCCACAAATAACGACGACTAAATTTGCACAATAATTTGCATTAGCCTCTTTTTTAGTTTCCCTCATCAGGAATTCAGACTCATTAGACTCAGGAGGTGTCAAACTCCTTGGATTAGTTAATTCTTTTTACATGAATTATTCTGATTTTTGCTTTTATTGTCTCAGAATCTACTCCCATTTGTGATATAGTTCCCTTTTAACAATACTTCTTTTAAAGGGATTTTTGTAAGGTTCTCTTTCTGGGAGGATTTATCAATGCTTTTTAAACCATGCTCAACAGTGTTTTTTTTCTAGATGCAGGTAAGAAAAACTACTGTTAAATGATATACTAAAACCTATGAAAAACTACTGTTAAATGTTACACTAAAACCTAACAAAAACAGAAACCCCACCTTGCCCACCATAAAAATAGCAATGGCATATTTAAGGAAACATTTGTCAGGGGAAGTAGAATGAAATACCTTCCTTATAAAATGTCATTTTGCTCGTACAAGGGCCAATCTGTTTCATTTGTTGATGTTCACGTTAGGATCAATTTGATTTAACCATATCTTCACTTTGGAGGAAAAAATGCGATGCATTATTAATGCCTCATAGTATATGAGAAATGAGTATATGAGTCAATATTGCTCCAGTGCTGTGCATTATTAAGAATAAGTTAAAGTAGGTCAGCACAGCACATGAAGCTAAATAGACTAATAATGCATTCTACGGGTAGACATTCATCTACCAAGGAGTCATGCGTTATGTGCTGGCACCAACACAAGATAAGCATTTTGATTTGTGGATTTTCAAGATCACATTTGTACTGAAAAAAGAAACAGCATCTTCAGTTCCTCCAAAATTCACCCTCACTTTTATTAAAGGAGAATAGCTGGGTCTACTTTTGCTCAACATTCAGGGGTTTGCTGGGGAGTCTTTTGGTTTGATTTTTCAAAAGCAAAATCTAGTTAAGATATATAAAAAAGGAGATGAGATGATAAAAGAAGCTCACAATTAAATATTCCCCTCAAGTGTTTGCAAGTTAATCACAGAAATTTTGTAGTAGCTCACGAATGCTGGGACATAAAACTGACTAGAAACTAAAATGAAAATAATCACTCTGGGTTTTGTTCAAATTAAAAGCCGTGCTGAAAAGCAAGCTACAGAGCACCAAACAAGGAAGAGTTACTAAGTGAATGTTACTTGGCTAGCCGATACTGCATTTTAAGTACCGATCAGTGCAAAAATGTTTTTTTAAATTGTCATCAGCACCCGTTCAGGGAAATTCCTCTTCAGAAAGTATCAGAAAATAATAATACGGCATTCCATTGCTATTAAGTCTCAAAGTCCACAGATCACATCTGTTTAGGTTACAAGTTAAAACTAGGTTATCATGCTCAGGTTTTTGTTTTCTTTCTTGAGTATCATTCATCATCAATAGGAAAGATATTATAATTGAAAATTATCCTACAGTTCTGTTCCGGATCTCTGAGCCAAAAGCTGAGTTGTCTCCCCAGAGCTAACAGTACTAAAACGCAGTTAAAATGATCAAGTATGAGTCAAATACACAAAGAGAAAGGTTTATTAAGCAAGGAGGTGCCAGCCTTTGATGGACTTATACTTTAAGCAGTGTGCTTCACTCTCTGCTGGCTGCGTTATAAAACCAAAGGGGAATATCTCCTCTTTTGTTTGTTTTTAAAGGACAGAGTTAGAGCCATTAAAGTTAAACTTTAAGCATGCTGGCTCCATGTTTTCTCAAGCACCAAATAATCCCCAGGACTGTATTCATTTCTACAGACTAAAAACTGGGGTTGTTGTAGGGAAGGAGTGACCACCACACAGCTCCTTGGCCAACGTGCAGCCAACAGTGGTTCCCAAGCTGGGTTCTGTCCCCTGGCTTTCTGTACCTGGCCAAGGGGTGACCCCTGTCAGAATTGCTGCTGCCGACATTAATTCTGGGTGCTTCACCTGGGCACTGGCTGCAGAATTGCTCCTCTCCTACACTGAGTAAGAAGGAGCTGAGGAACCACCGGCATCCCTGTCCTGCAAACTGCACCTACCACTTCAGCTTAACCACATATGGGTTGACTTTTGAGACAGATGGGGAAAAAAAGTCCATAAAAATCATTTTCATACGTGCAAATAATAGAATTCATGTATTTACCCTGTCTTGAGTGTCTTGAGTGTCTAAATAAGTTCTGCCAATGGCTGCCCATCATCTAATTTTCTTGTGCCACTAACAGCCTTGGAAACAGCACAATGCAGGAAATGGAAGCCTGAAGTGATATCAGGATATCATATTATGATTGTTTCCCGTCTCTAAAATCAAATTAACAAAGAGGAACTTGCCAAAAGAGTTGGGCACTCCCTGGTAGAAAAAAAACACAGGATGAACTCAGTGCACTTTTTTAGCAGAACATACTCTTGCATAAGTATTTAATGATTCATGTCTATTGCTTAAAGATGAGCTACATACAAGAGGAAAACAAGAAATCATGTGTGATTTTCCCCTGCTTTGTTTGTTTCAATGTATGAGTAAACTACACAATGTGTTGTTAAGTATATAATTTTAGTTTTGATTTTTTCCTTATTTTGCATGTATGCAAATAACAGATGGCTGGTAGAGAATAAAAAGAATTAATAACATAATCAAACACAAGACAGTGAAAGATAAACATTTTAAATTTATATTTTTAAAAATATTTATTTGTATTCCATGTCTACTAAACACTTAGACACAGAACATCTTTCTTATATATTTTTAACTAATCATGTTTGATTTTTCAATTAAAGTGCTCCAAATGCACTCCAGAAAAGACATGCTGAAGCTCCTCAACCTCTAGAAAAAAGCAGTCCAAATGTTTCTTGTATTTCTTAAGTTGAAAAATATGAGTAGAGAAGTCTTGTATTAAAAATATCTAAAATCAGTCAAATTAAATTGTGCTTGAAAGTTCCTTTCTACTTAAAAAAAAAAAAAGAAGGCATAAAGGAGAAAATCTGCATTCTGAAAAAACCTCTACTAAGTTAACCTAATTATGCTTAACAAAAACAAAGTAAGCATTGTAAATCTGCCCTGAAATACCAGTTTACTCGTATGTGTTATTTTACAGGGCACTTATTTTATCATTTAGGTAAACTTTGCAAAACTACTTCAGCATGTTTGGGTTTTTTTTTCAATATAGAAAGAAGAATTGTCCCTTTTGAGTATGTCTTGAGAACACATTATTATAAAACAGCTTGGAGAATATGGGAGATGGTTTATCTTGCTATATTTAATAGGACAATCTTAAACAGTAAGCTCTGGTTTCGCAGTAAGAAAAACAGATCTCCTGCCATCATGTGGAATGTAGCAGTATCTCCTTTTTGAAATGATCTGATGTTTGAATACCACGACTATAAATACATCGTGACAGAGACATTTTTCTGTGTCTCATTTGAAAACTGAACTGTAATTACAGAACGTGGTCATTTTGGGGGGTAGTGTCCTAGCCCATCTTCAAAGAAACATCCTCTGTGATTGCAAAGGGCGAGCTCTGCGGATGAGGCTCTCGTAAAAAGGACCCATTTCTTTTAATTCCTGATGTAAGGAATGTTAACTTACATGAAGGTTTTGGGACTCCTCCCCACAGGATTGTGTCTACATTATGTACACATTGATTTCAACGACGTTTTACCAGGAGGAGGTTTGGTTTATTCTGCGTTCTCATTATAGCTATCAGACTATTTGAAAACATGCCAGGCCTGATACTTATCTACCAGTGTCACTTATACCGTTTTAAATCCACAGAGCAGAACGAAGCCAAGCTTGCCTGTAGAATGTCTTGACCAAATTCCAAAGCCTTTATGCGTGCAAAATGTACGTCTACACAAATTTTGCAGCCAGAGCTGCTGGACTTTCAAAGGAAATGCACACTTGCTGGTCATCCAATTAAAGGCAAACAGACATCCCAGTCTATAGGGAATGCAGGTGTTTAGTGTGGAGAGATTGGTTTTGATGGGAAACAAAACAAAAATAGCACGTCACTAGTTATCAGGTCAATCACAGAATCACAGGGTGGCTGAGGTTAGAAAGGGCCTCTCGAAATCACAGTATCCAGCTTCATACTTGGAGCAGGATCAACTAAAGCAGATTGCTGAGGGACGTGTCCAGTCAGGTTTTGAATATCGCCAAAGATGGAGACTGCACAACCATTGGATCCCTTTTCACCTTGATCTATTTTGACCTTGGGTGACCTTACCCCAAATTTTCTGTCTTTCTGCTAGTGTCTGGCTTTCTCTAGGCCCCAGAGATACTCCAAATGATGGGGAATTCCTCTGCTTTGCTCAGTGCTTTATCCAGATAGTTTTTAGCTTAGTTTTAGTTTTCAGTACTGGGGTATTCTTCTCCTCACTGTTTATCATTGTATTTTTTCCCATCACTCCCTGTGGTATTTTCTCCTTTCCCTCTGAAGTCAGTTCTCATGTTTTTCCTGGCAGTACCTCACTTACCCTCGTTTACAGCCTGATGATTTCCTGAGATGACTCCAAAGGGCCGCCTTGTAACAAGGTGAAGGTGATACATGAATCCTTCCGGAAATAGGAACTGTCGATAAAATGAGAATACTGTCTGCCAGCTATCCCTGAAATTTCACATTATGCCCTTCATTAAAGCCACCAGTTAAGAAAGTGACTGTTAGAAAATCAACATACAGCGATGTATTTGCTGCTAGATCAAGTTGCACACCTAGGTGTTGGAAAGCAGAAGATATCCTCATTCTTACTTCTCTCTTTGAACAGAGCCGATCACTTCAGCCTTTCTGCTGTGCAGCTGGAGTTTATGGAAAGATCATTGGTATGGATTTCATCAGATAAAGTGATTTTCAAAACTTTTCTTAGAATGGCCAAACCATGGGTTAAATCGTCTTTGAAAAACAAGACAGATTGGGTTGTTGCTCAATACAGTGATTTTCAGTTTTCTAAGACCCAGATGAGATGGAATCCTACCTCTTGGCTATAATCAAAGAAAACACACTTACTTTACAGACTAATAAAGGAAATTGTCATTTTCCTTAGAAACGTCGATCCCTTTTAGACTAAATTCTGGAATAACATTGTAGAAGTTATGATTGCTCTCAAAAGTTATTTCTAAGTTTTACAGTAATTCCTACAGCAGATTTAGCTTCTGAAATAATTTGAATCTCCCTTGTTTTCCTCTCTTCCTTCAGAAAGGTTTAATTTCTCTTCATAATGACTGACATACCAGTGCTGTTATGTTTTAATATAAAGATTTTAAACATTTCTAGGGTAATGCTAATTCAAAATACTGTCAATCTTTTAATAGAGTTCATTCTTGAAATTATTTACATTTTCTTTTTTTCTTCCTCTGGCCAAGTGCAGTTGGCAAAGTTGTGTAGGAGGAATATGAAATCTTTTAAAGATCAATCAGTTTTACCTAAGGAAAGTTGGAAAAAGATGTAATCCATTGTATTTTTCCAGTAACAGTATTCCCAATGGATAAGCATTAAACTAAGAAAAAAGCTGTACTTACCCATAGGAGAACTTGTCTAGCATTAGGTAGCCAATAGATCTTGCACCTCACAGACACCCCCTGCCCCTGTGGATTTCCAACTGTAACTGTCTATAATATTGCTGCAGTCCGAGCTGTGGTTTGGAGAATAATGGGATTAATGCAACATAAAAGTTTTCCAGAGGCATGTTTATTTGTCACGCATCATATCGAATACCCTTCAATGACAATTTAACATTGGACCAATTTTCTTGGCCATGATATGATGTTTGCTGCTTTTGTTGCCCCTGTAAACCATTTGTGAATTCCTCTTTCATTCAGTGGTAACAATGAATTTATAGGTGTCGTCTAAGGAGTCTTTTAGCTATGGGGCTTTAGCTTTCTTCTCTGTAAAGGGGGATGATTCTTAGTCCACAGGATTGCTGTGAAGTCTAAATCAGTTGTTATTCTTGGCTTAGACTGCAGCCTGAGAGGTGTCCTTGAAGAAGTCTTTTTTTTTTTTTTTTTTAATGTTGTTAGTGCTAAATATTATGGTAATTCATAGGTCAGATCATGAACTCTTTACTCATGCAAAATTTAAATTGACTTAGCTTCTGTGGTTATGACTGAATATCAAAAATGCAGTATTATTTGGATTTGTTATTTACAGTGAGAAATACAGTACATATTTAGTTGTGTATTTCTTTAACAGAACCTTGTGAATTCTTATCTATTTTCATGTGTACACTTATTTATTTCAAACTGTTTATACAAGATAACTAAAATGAGTTAGAAAGAAAAAAAAATCTTGCATGTGTTTAAATAGACCAATGTGATGCATTGGCTTTCTACAAATACAAACAATACAATGAATATGTAGACTTCCTATTACAAGTTCAAGTGGAAAAGCAACACAAGACCAAATTAATCAGGTCTAAAATTCTTTCTGCAATCTCTTGCCAGACAAATGAGGTTCCTTATGGCCGATGTCAATGGTATTCTAAAGTTTTAAAATCAATAAACAGGCTGTAAAATTGCATCTGTAATCAGGATAAGGAACACAAACATTTACAGAGTAACATGCAAACATAACAAAATACTGCAGCCGGCTAAAATTGAATGAGACGCCCTGTTCAGATGCCATTATTTTTAAATGCATGTTTAATTTAGAATCTCAGCTGAGATAAAATGCAGGCAGAGCCATGCTAAATTGGTAATACCAACTGCCTGAAGATATCTCCAGATTAACCCACCTATCCACAATCCATCTATAGTAAAAAATAAATTAAAACTAAACGACAGAATTCAGGCTTTTTCGTCTTTTTTTTTTTTTTTTTTGCTTTAGTATTGTACATCATTGTCGAAACATTCAGAGATAAAGTTTAGCGTTGCAGAGAGCTGGTTATTATTTAGACAAGCTGCGGAATCGGCACCAGGAAGTTCCCAGGTAAGCATGTGTCTTAAAAGGTCTCTATGTTTTGCAGCAAGTCACTGCGAGTGAAATGTTTTGGAGTGCTCTAGCAGGTGTTTCGGGAACACATTGTTATTTAACTTAGAGCTGCCGCTCTGTAATCTGGCCGGTTTCCTCACGTATCATGTAACGTATGACTGATCTTTCCAGAGCTTGGGGAAATAACCCACAGCAGCGTGAGTTAACAAAACAACAACAACAACAACAACAACAACAACAAGAGATACAGGAAATAAACCCCCCAAAATGGGAATGGGAAAGTGAGTGCGAGGAATGAGGTGGATGGTGCATTCTTTGGAATAAAGCAGAAAGGATGAGGGAAGACCTGCATCTCTGGAAAAATGAGCTACCACTCTAACGAGTGGGGAAAGAGCAACACTTGGGGCACAAATACATTATTTAAAGGAAAATCTACCTTTTGTTCTTGATGGCTTGGGGATAAATGTGTGGCATTCAGTTCCTAAAAGGAAATACTGAGTTAGACAAAAAAGAAAATTGAAGAGAAACAGTCTCTCAGTCTACAACTTGACATAAATTCTTCTATTTTCAGGGGAATTTTCGTTGTGATTTTTGTTTTACCTTCAAGTCTCATCTCCTGGAAGCATGTGATTATGGAAAGGTCTCAGATTTCAGTACAACAGAAAGACTGAATCCCTGAAGTGAAGGGTGGGTTTGGTTTTTCAAGTCCTTGCTCTTCCATGAGTTGTTTTTCCATTCTGTGTTTCAATTCCCAACCTGGAAAAAGGGGAAGGAATGTACTTGATTTCCTCATTGGAGTGATGTGGAGAAAAATACATTCAAAAACACGCAGTGCTCCAGTAATCTATTGCATACTTGACTGCCATAAAAAAATTATTAATACAGGACAAATGAAGTGAAGCTTAAAGATGTGCCTGTACCTGAATACCCCTAAGGGCGCAATAATCAAAAGCCAAATGAAGGAAATAATTTGATGTCAATCTCACACATTCTTGGAACTGGATTCTGGGGTTTTTTTTGACATTAATGGTTGACAGGATTGCCATCAAGAACTGTGTATAAGGTATGTCTACACGTTAGTTGCAAGTATAGTGTTGAGATACCTGCATTCGTTTTAAGCAGGCTAAAGTTCTAACCACTTTAGCATGGAGCTCTGAGCAAGGTATTGCCTAGGTGAAAAATGGTGAAAAAATGTTCCTTTGGTAGGAAAAGCACCAAAGAAAATATGCTTTCTCAATACTACTGTACTTCTTGTAAGGAACATCTGAGGTACAGGTTGTTTCCAAACTTGTTTTGCATATTTCAGTAATATGCCACAGCCATGAGCAATAGACAGTGTCAGATAAAGGGAGGGAAAAGCGCGACCAGCTGAGTGTAAGGGAGAGAGAAAAGGAAGGCAAGGGAAAAAATGTAAGCTGAAATATATTTGCAGAGTTAGCAGGGGACAGAGTAAGGGTATCATAGATGGCAGTTCTTTTGCTGTAGCTACTGGGAATGACACATTTGGATGGATGAGCAAGGAGCGTGGAAGAGATATGATATGAGGGAGGCAAGTAGCAAATCTGAGAATTTAATGCAGTGCCTGGGATTTACCCCATTTACACTGAGGTGTTCATTTAGGCTTCTTGTGGGTTCCTTCTGTTGCCACCAAAGAGTTTTCTATTAGAAGAGAGATACCTATGCTTCCATAGAGTGATTCAGATGCTAAAAAGGCCTACAAAGCCTGATCTATCTTCACTCTTGGCCCTGCTGTGACCTGATGACCTCCAAAAGTCCCTTCTAACCTAAATGGGAGACATGTGATCCCATGATTCTTCAAACTGCCATCTGGATTTAGCAACTCTCTCCTCTGATTGTCTAGAAAGCTAAAGAGAAATGCTTCTGGTAAATTCCAAACATAGGGTGGAACCTGGTCCAAGAAAAAGGAATATTTTCAAAATGACTAAGAAAGAAAGGTGGTTGCTTACACATCGGTGGAATCCTCTGATGAGCACTGTCATTCTAGAATGCAAGACATCCAACCACCTTAAAAATAAATAGGATGTGATTTTCCTAGGATAGAATGTCTTCTAGAAACTTAAATTAATCTCACTCATGAACACTTTGAAAAGATGTCTGATCTCTCTTGTATGCTTTTCTGGAGAAAAACCTTCATATCCATTTCATCTTACAGGAGTTACTTCAGTGAAAACACCAATTATTAGCCAGGACATGTCAGTGCTAATCCATTTTTATGACAAGATGAAATCGCATTTTTTGCTAGTTATATTAGACAAGAGAAGGCAGGGGCATACTGACTTTTTTTAGAACTAAAATTCAAAATTTTCCATGGAACAGGAATAGAAAAATATTTATTTTTGAAAATACCATTGAAAGTTGAGAATTGGGAATTTCTCACTGGGTAAGAATTAAAGTTTCCTACAAGGTCTTTACTTTATCTTGTTTAATGTAACTAGTGACTAATAAAACTTATCTTGTTTAATAATGGATGAACTAATTATCCCTATACATGTTTAATCCTTTTTAAAACCTGCTAAGCTCTTGGACTTGCAGTTATCATGTGGCAATCAGTTCCGCAGGTCAATTATCCATTGTGAAAAAATGTCTTCCCTTTTATCCTCTCTGAATGTCTTGCCATCCAGTCCCATAGAATGCTTCATTATTCTTGTAATATGAAATGGGGTAATTGGGAACAACCAATTTCATGATCTCTATCATATCCCTCATGTTTGTTTATCCTCTTTCTTTCCCAATCTATATTTCATTATAAGCCTTTTTTCTGAGCCTCAAATGTTTCCACTACCCGTTGCCAAGCCCTTTCTTTGCTCTGTTTTGATGGTGAAAATAAGTTAGGCTCAGAATTCTAACATTTTTTCTCACCATTTTGTTGATAATCACATAAATTGCAATGCTGCATTTGTCACTGTCATTGACTAGTCTTATGAATGTTGCAGCAGTTATAATTAATGGTTTTACTCACTGTCCTCAGTTGCTTAGCCCATATGCAGCAATCCTTATTAATAAATCACCACATATCTACAGTTACGTCATTGTGGAGTTGTTATTGTTTGCTTTTTCTAATTAAAAGGAAATAGTTCAGGTAGTGTTGTATTAGCCACTAGAGATGCAGAAAGACTAGAACACTGCAGTGTTCGTTGCTGCAGTGTCTAACTTTGGCTGCTGACTGGCGTATGCAGCTTCAAAGGGATTCTGTATTCTCCCTAGGCAAACTCACAGCATAAGGCATGCATCTCCTAAAATTAGTTTCACAAACCCAGTGCATCATGCTGACCATATCTGTTAGATATGGGATTAGAACCCAAGTTTTCCCATTCTGCCTATGCTTAGAGTTATTATCTCTTCCATAAGCACAATGAATATTTAATTAAATGGAACAGATTCACTGGAATAGATTGTGAGACCCACAATCTCCTGGACTATCTTTTGGTGGTTAGGGTATTCTCCTGGGAGGTAGAGAAATAGAGATGTGGTTTCAAATCCCCTCAGGAACAAGAGAAACTTGCACCTGGGACTACCCCGTTCCAGATGAAGCCATGAGACTTTTGAATAAAAGAAGTCAGCGAGCGGGTTATAAATCTCATTTTCTTGGATGCATTTCTCTGTGCTCTGAGAATGCTTCTGGCTTAGGTCCTGCGGGCCAGATAGGCGGGGAAACCACCTAGTTTGCAAATCCAGTCCGCAGTGGAATGAGAATAGGTGTGGAGCACCTTGGCAACATGAGACTCCTGCAGAGGTGTAAGGGATTTTACTGGAATGGTAGCTGTGGTAACTCTACCAGTCTGGAGATATAATGTGAGGTGAGGTTTGTTGACAGTCAATGTCTTTATTTAGACCAACTAGTATCACTGGAAAAAACAGATAACTGTTTTAGGCAAGTAAGCCCCAAACCATTTTTCAGGCTTCCAGTAACCCAGGAACGTTTAATGCAAATGACAAATTGAGAATGATTATCCTATATTTAATAACTTTTTTAATTAAACTTGTCTAGAGGAAAGGTAGAAACTGATGGAAACAGGTGTCTACAGGGTTAAGCAAAATTAGGGAATTTAGAGGGTTTAAACCATGACCTTTGGCTCCTGCAGAGTTTTTCAATGGCTCTAGTTTTGACTTTTTAACACTGTTTTTCAGCAAAAGTGTTACAGGAAGTCAGTAGCTGAACCAGGCTAAAAACATTAATCAGTGCTGTTCAGTGTTCCCATTCTCCATGAGCATTAGGGATAGCACAGGGAAGGATGACGGTTAGAAGCAGATGGTGAGTAAACTGTTAAGAGTCCAACTTCATTAGCATTGCTTTGATAGATTAATGGTGCCCTGAAATCCTGCCAGGAAGGCTGTTGCCAAAGGTGCCATCTGCGTGGAAAAGCATACACATCAAGAAATTCAACAGAAAAAAAAAAAAAAAAAAAAAGAAGAAGAAAAAAAAAAGAACAACTAGCTCCATCAGTCACACCTCAAGTTATTTCCACCCACCATGTGCTGACGGATAACCAAAAAGTCAATAGTAATTATAATAATGTTGAATTACATTTAAAAAGAAAAATAATACCTGAATGTCATGCTCTGTATTTTCAGGCAGTGGGTCTTTTCAAAATTAACCTAATCATATCTTCTATTATTATTATTATATTGTCATCAGCAACATCAGCATCATTTTACTTATTATTTTTACCATTACTTGCAATGTAGACACACCTGGAAGGCCAATTGTATGACTTTGCATTTCAGTGGTAAGAGGTAAGCTCTGCGCTAGACAGCTTCGCAAAGGATTTTTCAATTCCATTCTAGTTAGTATTTAGCTGCAACTGAAATTGTTCCTGTTTAGTTCCAGTTTGAGCCAATAACTGTTTCATAATCGGTTTGTTAACCCTGGACCAGTTTTGTGTGGTTCACAATCAGAAAAAAGAATATATAGAAAAGGGTATGAGATGGCCAACGCTGCCACTGGAAGGAGGCCGAACTTCCAACTCCAGCTCCCCTGACAGATCCTTTGCGTTTGTTGTATAAGGAGCTTTTTCCTAGCTGCCTGCATCTGTCTGAGGGGACTGAAAGCTTTGGTGTTGCACTGGATTAGGAACATGAGTGGAATCGATGTTGTGGTGGGCGAGTAAGAGATGTCAGTTGGAAAAGCTAAATATCTCACTGTTCTCCCTTCCTCCTTGTTCACTCCACCTGCAAGTAAATCTGTTCCTAAACATGATTCATTTCTGTATAACAAGATACAACAGTGAGATTATTGCAGGAACCTCATCAGGCTTGCAGGGTTGCAATGCATTACCTCTGATAAGAAAAATCAAAGACCCGGCCCCTTCCCACAGGAGCCAATTTGTAGAGCACTCACCTGCAGCATGTTAAAAAAGCCTGTGGGCTACATGAGTCTTACCTAGGGTCTGTAACACCTCCCAGCCTTGTGGTGGAGAAACAAGGACAGATGTTGTATAGGTTGATACCCCATGTGGAAAAGATGGGGAAGGCCGAAGGACAGAAAAGCTGCAGTGTGGTGGTTGGACCTTGAAGACAGAAAGGACACTGTTCTGTCACCTAAACACAGGTATCTACTGCTATTTGAGATGTGCTAGAGTATTCAAGCTGGATGGCAGATGAACAGCAGATATGTGAGCTGATCTGTGGGAGACCATCACCTGACTGACATATCAGCTGGAACAGTGGTATACCCTTGTATATCTCAAAACATTTTCATTTAAGTAACAGAAACAAGCTCAGATGAAGAATATCTTAACACCAGGCTCAGATACCCAAGTTAAGGTGTCTCCTTTCAGGTAGGTGTCTATACCAACTGGTGTTTAAACTCCTATTTTTTGTCCGTATGAGAGTGATCCAACTGACCAAATGTAAGCATGTGTTCCAGCTGCTTAACCATGGACTTCTACTGTTATTCATGATACCCTAGGGCATCAGGAAGGGCCTGAGAGGGCCTGAGGGTCTCCTATAAGTCCTGGATCAAATATGCAAGGCCTACAAACATATCTCAGCCATGCCACAATATCTCAAATAGCACTAAATGCCTGTGTGGGCAACTAAGTCTATGTGTACATAATTATACCTCTAAATTTAGGTGTCTGTATTTGGAGCAGAATAACCTCTACTGAGGCCTTGTGCTGAGCAGACCTCTGACAGAGGACTGTGGGTTTTTCAGGGGACAAAAACCAACCCAACCAAACAAAACCAAAACCAGACTTAAGGTTCTTCAGGCAGGCAGGTAGTATTCAAGGGGAAATAGTGCCCAAATCTCCTGACTTTCAGTCCAAACAGGCTAACAACATATGCCAACCTTGTATGAAATGCTGAGGAATTCAACACGAACCCAACCTACATTCCATTAGCTTCTAAGCAAATTTCAATCAGCAATGGCAACAGAGGGAAAGAGCAGATGAAAAGGGAGATACCAGAAAAGGAGGGTGGTAATATTGATGACATATAATTATCTGCAATATTAGCAAAGGCTGGGCAGGTGGGGCAGTCTCCATTACAAATGTTGGCTGTGTTTAACATGTTGGTGAAGTCTGAGTCACTTGCACAATGTTGACTGTGACTTCAAGTCAGTTTAGACCAAGCTCAGTTGCATTCAAGGCTTAGGTCTCGATTCTCCACCTTGCTTAAGAATGTTCTCAGATCTCACCTGCTTCACAGAATCACAGAATCTTCAGAGTTGGAATGGACCTCTAGAGATCATTTAGTCCAAGTCCCCTGCTAAAGCAGAATTGCCTAGAGCACATTACTCAGGACTGCATCCAGGCGAGTCTTGAAAATCTACAGAGAAGGGGACTCCACAACCTCCCTGGGCAGCCTGTTCCAGTGCTCTGTCACCCTCACTGTAAAGAAGTTTTTCTGCGTATTTGAACAGAACTTCCTATGTTCCAACTTGTGCCCATTGCCCCCTGTCCTGTCACTGGGAACCATTGAAAAGAGTCTGGCACCATCCTCCTTCAACCCACCCTTTAGATACTTGTATGCCATAATAAGGTCCCCCCTCAGCCTTCTCTTCTCCAGGCTAAAGAGTCCCAGCTCTTTCAGCCTTTCCTCATAAGGGAGATGCTCCAGTCCCTCAATCATCTTAGTTGCCCTACGCTGGACCCGCTCCAGCAGTTCCCTGTCCCTCTTGAACTGGGGAGCCCAAAACTGGACACAGTATTCCAGTTGTGGCCTCACCAGTGCAGAGTAGAGGGGGAGAATGACCTCCTTCGACCTACTGGCCACACTCTTCCCTATGCAGCCTAGTTAAAACCTAGTTAAATCCAAGTATTAATCACAATTAGCTGGCATGATGCTAAATACAGTTTTTCATGAGTCGTGGTCAAAATCCCTGCAGATACTGTCAGACTTACAAAAAAATTTGCTAGGAAAGAAAACACAGAGAATGTCCAAAGTTCATGTTAATGTTGATTCATGGCATATTGATTTTCCAAAGAAGCAATAAATCTCTTGTGGATTTAATATTTAGTCTGACCTATCCTTAAGAACCATGAAAAAGAATTGAAAGGAATTAACTATACTCCATTACAGTATTCTTTCAGCACTATTTTTGCCTTCATGCTAAATTATCAGTGTCTGTATTTTTATTCGTTTATTTTTAATATGGACTAGCCTAAACTAAGTCTAGCTTTGCAATTAACATACTCCATTGTTTGACTATAGAAAGCCAATTTCATTATTTTTATATTTTTACCTATTAAGGTTCTTTTTACTGTTAGAATATAATTTCTGCACGTACTCAATTTAGTTTGCTAACAGAGTCCCAGAATCTTCTTGATATTGTGAAATCCCATAGAAAAAATATAGATTCATTAAACATTAAGAGACATAGGGGAATTGAGAACAAGGGTCTGATATTCTGTGTAACTCAGGCTATTAAGTTTGCCTTGGCTATTTTTATATTGTGTCTCATAACTGTCGTCACAGTAAAGGATCATAGAATCATAGAATCATTTAGGTTGGGAAAGACACTTGGGATCATCGAGTCCAACCACCAACTCCACTCTACAAAGTTCTCCCTTACGCCATATCCCTTAACACCACATCTAAACGAGTCTCAAACACATCCAGGGATGGTGACTCCACCACCTCCCTGGGCAGCCTATTCCAGTGTCCAACCACTCTTTCTGTGAAGAATTTTTTCCTAACGTCCAGCCTAAACCTACCCTGCTGCAGCTTGAACCCATTCCCTCTTGTTCTATCGCTAATTACCTGTGAGAAGAGACCAGCACCAGCCTCTCTACAACGTCCTTTCAAGTAGTTGTAGAGAGTGATGAGGTCTCCCCTCAGCCTCCCCTTCCTCAAACAAGATATCAGTCATCCGGAATCTAAAACCCAGGGTGGGGACAGGGAGGACTTAGACTTACAGGTGAGTATTACTTGGAACTGCTGCAGTGGGTCCTGTTCAAATCTGTCCACCTGACACTTTTTTCATGGTCCTCAGCAATGTTTCAAGGAGATCTCAGATGCTTACAGAGCCTCCATTTGTGGCCTGGCTTATTAATAGAACATGAAGGTGCTGCTGGATTATGTTAATATGCTCTGCAGTAAACTGTGGTGGAGTATGAACGGCTTGTCCTTGGGGGATATCCTCAGAGAGTGATGAGGAGGAAAGAAAGGCAGGAACCACCATATTTGTCCTACACTAAGATATTGTGAGTCAAGACTGTGAACCATCAGAAATGCTTGCAGCCCGTCAAGAAGAGGTAGTGGCTTGGATGAAATGTTCGCAGATCCATTGGATCCCGGTAAAAGAAGAAGACACACCAGACGAACATCAGAAAAAAAAATTATATGCATCACATATCCAGTATTTTCAGTATCCAATGTAGATTCTTTTATACCCTCTGAATTAAGGAGACAACTTTTTTTTTATTTTTTTTTAATAAATTACTTGAGGGTTCATCTTTCTGCTTCTTCATTTCACTCTGGTTTTGATGAGAATAGTTTCTGTATCTCCACCTCTCATTTATTTTCAATTTCTGAAGCCCAGGCTAAGGAGTGCCCACACCCAAACAGTGACTAAGACTTTGAAATAACATGAGGCATCTTTAACTTATTCTCCAAACGTGTAGCAATGAGTGAGGTGCTGCCCGAAGAAATTGGGTGAGACAATTTCCCAAGTAATGTATTAATAAATGTTGCAATGCTTGTTAGTGCCAGCCAAAATCTCAACTTGGCGTGCTAGAACGTGATCAGAGCTCTCCTTCTCAACCACCTTCATTTTGCTAGACAAGATGTTCCTGTTGTATTAAACTAATATGAAAAAGGACTTGTTATCTAAAATGTGTTTTAAAATAGTATTTTATTATTTTATTATTTATTTTATTTATTTGGAGGAAGTTCACAGAGCAATAACTGAATAATATACCAAGATTAAACTGAGGTTGTGTGATATAATTTGGATACCTGCTTGTTTCCAAGAGGAGCAAGTTTTCATGTCAGTCCTACTCCAACTGACATCGGGAAATACTTAACCACACAACCATTTACTCTCACCAGAATCAACATCGGAAACCACCATGTCAGTTTATCAGGATTTCTTTAGCCTTCTATAACACAGAATCGTATATGCTTCACAAGCACATTTGCCTGATCTAATTTTAGCTATCTTAAACTTGAATATTTAGTCTAAACTAGGTGTCCGAAGTGCCTCTATAGGAGTGAGAGAGTGTGAGAGAGGCACTTTGCTGGCTATCTAGGTGGTGACTTCAATTGGGCTTAATCCTCTTGGAGATGCCATGTGTCTTGAAGGACAAAAGAAGAAGCATAACCAAATATTTTTGACTTAACACCTAGCATTTAGGTGACCAAAGGCCAGTGAGGTGTATCTGTCATAATAGACCAGAGATTCAATCTGCTTAGTTTTACAGTTGAGCTAAGGGAACCTCATGAAGGTGTGGTTCTGAAGCATCATCTGTTAAAGTTTGAAACAGATGCAGTCTAGTGGTGACAACGCCCCATTCCCTTAACTGAAACACAAAAAGGGAAATAAGCCCTTCCAGGGAGTTCAGGGAAATTTTTTGATGCAGAAGTGAAGAAATTGCTGGGTCCTGCACTTGGGTCGCAACAATCCCATGCAACGTTACAGGCTTGGGGGAGAGTGGCTGGAGAGCTTCCATGTGGGAAGGGACCTTGGGGTGGTGGTTGACAGCTGGCTGAATATGAACCAGCAGTGTGCACAGGTGGCCAAAAAGGCCAACAGCATCTTGATTTTTATCAGAAATACTGTGGTCAGAAGGACTAAGGAGGTGATCATCTTCCTGTACTCAGCACTGGTGAGGCCAAACCTTACATGCCCAGTTTGGGGTCCCTCACTACAAGAAAGACATTGAGGTGCTGGAGTATGTCCAGAGAAGGGCAACGAAGCTGGTGAAGGGTCCGGAGCACAAGTCTTATGAGGAGCACCTGAGGGAGCTGGGGGTCGCCTGAAGTAAAGGAAGCTACCTACAGCTACCTGAAAGGAGGTTGTAGCGAGGTGGGGTTCGGTCTCTTCTTCCAAGAAACAAGTGATAGGACAAGAGGAAATGACCTCAAGTTTTGCCAGAGGAGGTTCAAACTGGGTATTAGGAAAAATTTTTTGACCAGAAGTGTTGTCAAGCATTGGAACAGACTGCCCAGGGAAGTAGTTGAATCACCATGCCTGGAGGTATTTGAAAGACGCATAGATATGGTGCTTAGGGACATTGTTTATTGGTGGACTTGGCAGTGTTAGGTTAATGGTTGGACTCAATGATCTTAAAGGTCTTTTCCAACCTAAAAAGGTTCTATGATTTTATGATTCTAAATGCCACGCACTAGCTTAAGAAAATTCACTGTTTTATTCACTGTTTTATGAGACCCTGCATATTGTAGAGACTGGGGCAGGCTCAGTGACTGCTTGCACCAGAGGATGGTTCAGGCCAGGATCCCTCAAGGTAATTGAGAACATCTCTACTGACTTAAAGGGCCTGGCCTTCCTAGGGGACTGGTGGCCTCTATGAATACATCCCTAATCTTAACCCCTCCATTTGAGTCCATAGGGTCCAAATTCTGTGAGCTAAAATGTGTATCAGGAATTTCTGAGTTTCTAGTCAGGCTCTGGAAATCAAGGCCCAGGAGCCTGGAGTTTTGTCTTGTCATGTCCCCGGTAGGTCTTAGGCATTTATGCCTCTTTAGAAATCTATCCCTCTGGACTTGAGCAACCAAAGCACTGAACTGCATACGTATTTTTCAAAGGAGACCATTGGCTCCCCCATGCTATTACATTTCATGTTAAGCATATGCTTAAGGGCCTTCTTGGTTTGGAATCTGCAAAACCTATCTCCTGAAGCCAAACTTTCAACAGCAGCCTGTCATATGGGAGGGAGGGAGCTCCAGCTCTGGGTGCTAAACTTTATCCCATCATATTTGGATATATGGTGTCAGAGGCCTTCTCACTTGCAGAGCAAATCACATAATACTCAGGAACAGGGGCCCTTGACAAGCCTGGTATTTTATCTCCTTTATCTTTAGAAAGGGATATTAGTCCTCACTTCTCAACCTCAGATGGCTGTTGTGAAGATTAATTAGTTAATGCTTTTACAGCACAGTGAAGATGTAAAGTGCTACTATATAAAAGTATTATTAAGTGCCTGCAGGGTCTTGCTGTCTAATGTGGCTGAATGGGAGAGGCTCTGAACCATGGAGATTAGGCAATTTTAAAATAGTTCTTTTCAAATAGCATTATTTTTAACTCTTTGTTGTTACTAATATCCTCTCAACAGGGGTTGGAAATATTTACCCCATTCATTGTCTTTTTCTATTTTCTCTAACACTCACTTTTAAATAAACACACATGGCCTAGGGTTTTATCTGCATACAGAGTTGTATTGGCTTAAATAAAGGTGTGATTTTACACCGATTTCATTTATCCTAATCCTTTTATTTCAATTTTAAATTAAGCTTATTTCAGTTCTGCATAAGCTGATTCAGAACAAGTTTACGATAAACTGAGATAAGCCACTCTAAAACTGAAATTAGTGTGTCCACACAGGGATTTGCTCCAGGTTAACCAAGGCTAGGAATGTGCACACAAGTTATCATGGTACAAACTAGAAAATGAATGTACAGCTTGCAAATGATTAAACAGTACCTGCTAGTGCACTTACCCCTCAGCACCTCCTCTCCAAAAATTTTAATTTTCATCAAGAGATAACCTACCTCCAGTTACTGCCCCCTTTAATGCAGGGTGAAAACATGCACGTATTAAATGCAGGACTTGGTATATGTCCAATGTGAACGGGAGAAAAGGGGAAGACATTTGGGCAAGGACTACCCCGTAGCTTGGACTGCAGTCCTCTGCCTCGCAGGAATGACAGAGGGGATGGAGGGGGGACGGTTCCCCTCCGGCCTGACAGTGTGTGTCTAGCCTCTAACAAACTGCAAATTCACCCTTCTTGTTCAATCTTATTTATGTGCCTGTACACTGCTTTGGCTGACTTACATCCATGCAAATGTGTGCATAGACACGCTCTGAATTGCCGCTGTCCCAATGAGTCACTATTATCCTAATCAAAATGGTGGCATTCAACACTGCCTTTGTCTTAGCACATGTAATTGCACAACTGGTAGATTGATGGGTGGTTGATGGAAACTCAAATATATGCAGGGGTGTTAAGAAGAAGGGACAGAATGTAGCTTGTTCTGTTACAGAGCAAGAAAAATTAAGTAAAAAAAAAATGAGAAATTAAAGGAAGAGAAAAACTAGAATAAAAAAAAAATGAAGGAGAGAGGAAAAAATCCTTTTATTCCTTGTGCCAATGTTATCAACAGAAACACTGGATAAAATCAGAGAAAACAGTGACATTTCATTTGCATCTCTAATTTTGGACAATACTGAGTCAAAATATCTGACATAAAACTCTTCTAAGGAACCAAAATTGGATCTCATATGAAAGATCTGTATTTTTCAACAATATATAGTTTTACTTCTCCTTAAGTGACTTAAATTTCTGGTTACCTGGTTGGTGTCAAGCACTGATGAATGTGATAAGCCAAATAAATAAGGGTATTAAATGTTTTCCCTTTCACGTAAATTTTTATTTCATTCAAAACAGACTGAAGATTTTATAAAATTAAAATCTAAATTTAGGCTCCCAAACCCTTATTTAGAAACTTAAGTGAGAACCTTATTTAGCAATGATCATAAGCACATGTTTAAATTGATCTTGGTTCAGGAATGTGCTTAAGTATATGCTTTAATCTGATTAAATATGTGTTTAATGTTAAACACATGTTGAAATGCTTTGCTGAATTGTGGCCTGATTTTCAAAAGTGTTAAGTACCTTGAACATCTCATTAACGTCAAGAAAAGCTGCATGTGTTCATGCTCTTACCCATCAAGGCATTTTCTTACATGTTTGAATTCAGATTTAGGAGTCTAGCCATTTTTTTTTAGTAAAATGTTAGACTCAGTATTGCTGAAGATAAACACAGAAACATCTGGATTCATACCTTATCTGAACTATCTACCCCTAATGAGTTTTCAAAGTTGGACTGAAGGACTGAAAACTTCAGCGCAGCCTCAGTTTGTTTGGTTTTGTTTTGTTTTTGTTTTTAAAATGTAATTTTTAGTGCTCTCTGTTTCCGTTTGGAAATGCTCTGCTCTTTCCAGTCCCAGCCAGCACCAAGAAGTGAAGAGGTGTGTGAAAATAAGTATTATTATTAACATTATTTATTAAGTGCTGACAGCATGCTTAGTTCAGTACAAGACACAAGTGAAGGCAGACCATTCTTTGCAGATCTTACTCACAGGTAGTCTGGATTAATGTAAAGTTCCAGATGGCTTTTCAGGGTGGTTTCTTTTTTATCTGAAATAGTTTTCCTTTTTCTAAGAAAAACAAAGAGATAGTTCAGGATTAGAAAGTTTCCCCCCGCCCTATTCTAAGATTATAGCAAATTAAAGGCCAGCCATGTTTTGATTTCTAAAACTTCTAAAAGTCTGCTCAATCCTATTAGTCTTTTTGTCATTGTTCTTAAGTACAAACAGTAGTTTTTAAACTGCTTCTCAGTGCATAAATATATATTGGTAGGTTTTTTGCTTTTTTTTTCTTCATGAGGAACTTTCCTTTCCAATAATCTTCACCCACGTATTTTGATTTACATCAATAGCAGCTTTCCTATTGACTCAGAAAAGCTTTAGATCTAACCTAAAAGCCTTTCTGCAGCTGAGCCTTGCTAAGGGGCGGTAAGTTTTAGCCTGTTCCCACCTGCTTATTTTCACTCTTTTCTTCCAGCCTCCTCCCTTGCAGCACTAAGAAGGTATTTCTCACTCCTCACCCTCAACATGCACACAAAACTTGCCGTCAGGACAGCTGCTGCCTGATCAGGTTTTGTTAGTGTGTTCTGGAAGATTCTTGCTTTTAAGCAAACCGGGTACCATATGATGTAGCAGGACCAAGACCGTACTGTAGCTCTACATGTGTGTGATGCCAAACTATGCACCAGCAACCAGGCACTGGTATAATTATAGCATATGTGACACTAACCTGTGTCCAACCATGACTCAATCTGTGCAACAAAGCTCGTCCCAGCCCCGCTCCATGTCTGTGCCCACCACGGCCTTACATCTTCCACCTTTTTTCCTATGTCCTTTGGTCACCCTGTGTCCTGAGTCAAAGTCAGAGATGGTCCTTCTTCCTCTTGATGGAGGCAAGATCTTCTGCCCTTAGGTTAACAATGGGACAAAACAGAGTTTTCTCTGAAGAGGGAGGGGGTATAAGTCTTCAGAAAAGAGCTGGGGTGGGAAGTCGTATAAGAGGACCTTCATTCCATTGTGGAGTGGCAAAGGAATTCCAGAGGGAAGAAATGAGTCCTAATGACGTGCTGTGCTAAAGGTTCCAAAATGGAATTACTTCTTCCAGGGACAAGTCCTACTCCTTCCCAAAAGAACAGATCAGCTAGGAAACACAGATTTTCCCTAACCCCTTCCTCTCTGTCCCTCCCCACCCACAAATATAGGGGGTGCTTGTACAAAATATTAACCATGCTGCGATACTTGGTGATATTGTGATAATTTTTTGTACCTTAATTAACAAAAATTTCAAATGACATTTGGTCATTCAAATGACCAAAACTATCGTGTGGTCTTGTTGACTATTCAAAAGGGATGGTAAATTTTTAGGGTGCGGGAAGGTGGTGACAAGCACTTGGGGGCTGACTGGACTGGCGTTGACTGTTATTTTACTCCACTCCCGTGAGGGCAGAACATGACATCTGGCTGTAGTCTTTCAAGCAAGTTACTAAATCCTTCAATTTAGTCTCACATAATGTTAACTATCTAAAATACATCTTGTCTAGCTGTCTAGGCTCCCTCTGCAGATAATGAAGAGAATCCATAGGGTGATTCATCCCAGAATCATGAGGTGATTGAGTAATTTAATGCACGATGTCCGTCTACACACATTTGGGTTACAGGGGGAATTTAGACAACTATCTTACATTAAACATTACATTTTTACATTTTTAGATGCCTAATGTAAGATGAAGCCATCGCAAAACCTTTATCAAGAATGCTTAACTATCTTATCAGCAGAAGAATTGCTTTGGTACCTTTACTCCACCTCAGCTGATTCACAAGCTTGTTTCCTTATCGGGACTTGTTTCGTGTGTTCCAGATTAATGATAATCATGATAATTCTTTAGGGAGATTAAGTAATCCTCACAGTCACCGTGTGTAATAGGTAAATATAGATATCGCTGTTTTATGGATGAGGAAATAGACAGTGAGAGTTTAAGTGACTTGTTCTATCTAATTTAATCTTGTTTGAGCTAATCTAATCTATGTTTTATAAATAAATCACCCAATCACTGTGATATGTAGGCAATAGACAGTCAAGCCAGTGCTGGAGACAGTACTCAAGAATTCCTAGCTCCAAGGCCTATCTTTGTCCCACAAAACCATTGCCTTAAGAAATAAGACATAGCAGCAAATGATCTTAAAGGTTTCCATTAAGTATTTCTAGGTCATGTATTTTAATGCAATTGAAGTTCTGAAAACACGTCACTTTTCTTTCTCTGCATGAATTGGGATAAGGCTTGTCACTGCACAGAAGAGCTGAGTATGAGGAAATGGATCAGAGAACTGTGTGGTAGGTGACATTTATGTTACGTCTTTGGAGGTTATCTGGAAGAAGACATAAACCCCTTTGAGAACAAGGTGCAATGACTTCAATCTTAACTCCCCTAGCAGTTAAAGGGATATTAAAATTATTAAAGAAAAACTGTTCGTTTGAATTGTTGAATTGAAAACTGTTTGTTGAACTGAAAGAAAAAATTTCTATTTTCCATGCAGGTAGTACTTCTAAAAATTGAAATCGGTTTGTGAAATGGGCCTGTATGGGCAGTACCTTTATTGGGAAACAGGAGTTCAGATCTGTAGCTCATATTTGACTTACGTGAGTGAAAGAATGAGGTCCACTCTGAACAAGTCACTGCTTGCTGAAGCAAGGAAGAGGAAGGTTCAATTCCCTTTCTTAGCTCAGATAAAGTGCAGATATGAACCAGTCTGGAATGAATGTTTAACCTTGAGAGTATTTGCTATCTCTGGGCAAAATCTGTTGTCTTTGGGTTTTTTAAGTGGTTGGTTAAGGTTGGTGGTTTTTTTGTGGAAATGGGAAAAGGTTTTTGGAACCTTACAAAGACTGTGGAGGAGGAAATAATTGTTTCATTCAATTTATTCAGCTGGTAACACAGATCTGATAGAGCTACATTGGAAGGGAGCACACTAGAGTACACTTGTGGGACTGGTTTCTGGAGGTTCCCCAAATTATAGGGTGCATTTGCAAAGTGAAGTGTAGTTTTCAGTCTGCTACACGAGAAAGTGATCTCCTCTCTCAAATGAACGTTTTCTTCCCCTTTCAGTTTTTACTGCGGGTACAGTCAGTGCGGCCTTCTGTGATTAGCTCTATCTCGGAAGTACAGGGCAATCACTTCTCCACAGAAACGTGTTCTACCTCTTTCAAAGCCTCTGGTTAAATTTTTATCTAAGTCATCAGATTTAGCAATTTGTAACTGATCTAATCTCTCTGCAAAATCCTTGCTCACCGAAACTGTATCCAACAGCTCTTCACTGTAAACCTTGTTGTTCATATAAAAATAGAACCGCAAATTATGTCGGTGTCTTTTCTTTATTCTCCTTTTTTTTTTTTTTTTTTTTTACTTCTTATGACCTATCGCCCTTTCTTTTAACCTAAATCAAACAGATTTGCAGATTTGCTTAACAATAGCACTTTATGAATCATATCACCAATTGCCAGCTATCATACTGTGAAACAGCTAATAATGTATAATTAACGTTATAGGCAAGTAATGAATCACATCATCATCGTTGACTGTCTACCACGTTATTAAAAGGAAAGATTTAAGTAATCAGAACTACCTTTTTATTTTCTTCCCTCCTTCCCCCAAAGTACTGTAAGAAGAAAAGGAAATTCCAACTGTGTATGTCAGCTGTTATTTCCATCGAACAACATGATACATCAAAATGATAGCTGTAATCATTTACATAGGAAAAACTTAAGACAGATAGGTAAATAGGTTAAGACTTTCTGTAACTTGTCATATTTACTGTCAGCATGCACATTCAAAGAAGCAATTTGCTGAGATCAAGAATATCTCTGGGCAGAAGGAATAAAAAATTCCATTAAAAAGGCACATTCATCTACCCTACAATTTGGAAAATTATTAGAAAGAAATTCACCTCTAGGCTGTCCTTGGACAGTGTGCAGAAGCTGTTCTCTAAGAAGTTAACTAAGGTAGTCTTCATGCCTCCAGGTTTAGGTTCTGATTTTTTCCCAAGTTAGACAAGGTATTTGAACAGACTCTTTCACATCTTCTGCACCAAATTCTCACTTACTTTGGATTTCTCTTTTTTTTTTTTCTTTCCCCCCTTGCCTTTTTTTTTTTTTTTTTTTTCAGTTTTGGCCAATAATTCTGTCCAGATCTGAGCATCAGTCTAGTGATTTTTCAGCACATGTTTCACTGAAAATAGTGATGTTTTGTGGAAAGCTCATCTTCCTGCTCTCCCCATACAGGAGAAATGGTTCCTTCTCTGTCTTACCAGGATGAAAGTCACCAGAAGCTCTGCCAAAGCCACTAATAGATTTCTAATAGGTGATTGAGGAGAACCATATCAATACAGCCTTATATAATGCATGTAGGAGGTCAGGCAAAGAGTGCTTGCCAAGCAGTTTCATTGACCTATTTATTTGCCTCGTTCAATTTGATCAGCGGAAGAGCAACTGCTAAAGGTAATGAAAAAGCTGCACAACAGACATTCTCTCTGACCCTTAAGGAGAACCCAGGAACTCACCTTGTTAAGACTGTTTACGCAGAAGTTGAATAAACATTTACATAGACCAGAATCAGGACATTTTCACTATTTTCTACCGTCTCAGGTCTCATAATGAGGAAACTTCAAAATATGTATCTTCCCAACATCCCTCAGATCTGACAATGTACTTATGTTACAGGTGGGTAGATAGAGGATGAGTCCCTTCTCAATAGAAGTCTGTATGGGAGAAGGGTATTGAAATGAGGTTTTCTGCAAATGTTTTAGATACCAAAACTATCCTTCCCCCGATAAAATTTTTATAGTTAATTCTTTTTTAAGTATTGTAAAACAAATGGCAGTATGTTTAATGGGCACATTTTAAGCTTTTTCAACAAATGCATTTACATTTTTATTTTTTATTGAAGAAGAGAAACAGACAAAATTTCAGGGTTTTAATATTAATATTTTAATATTTTTCCCCTTCCTTTCTCCCCTGTTCTTCATTTCTTCTTTCTGAGCAATTCTCCCCCTTCCTTTATTTCTACTTTGCTAATGGAAAAAAAACAGAGGTGCTGGATGAGACTCATTTGCTCTGATGCTGAGCTAATCATTGTAGACTCCCTTTTTCCTAGTGGAAGCACCTGCAGAAGGAAGATCCTCTGATTTAGCTGCTACCTTTTCCAAGGTTGCCTATAGCTGTCCTTTGAATACCGAGTAATGCCTATGGCAACTGCTTCATACTCAAACATCTAAGTGTAAATACATGAAGTTAAATGATAACAATACCACCCAGGAACGAAAACTTGAAATAAATTTGATATTCCCTTTTCCTTTGATACTTTTTTTTTCCTCTTTTTGCAAGCCAAAGTATGAATGGGAGGAAAAATGAGGGAAGAACATGAAAAATCACTGGCGTTCAGCTTGTTAAAGAAAAACTAGAAACAAATACTTATGAAGATTTCCATCATTAGCTACACTTTTAAAAATACTAATAACAATAACAAACTAAACCTGAGACTGTCACAAACCACTCAGTATGTGTCATTTCAGTGTAACACAACTGAGGTGTATACGATTCTATGATTCTATGACTGATTTCCGCACAGTTACCAGCAGTCAAAACGGCCCATGAGATGGAGGGAGAAGCAATATCATTTCTTCCCTGAGTTTAAGAAGCTTTGTACATATAAGACTCACTTCACACAAGCTTATATGGACAATGGGGAAGAAGAAAAATGTAAAGAAAACGGGAAACGGGAGCCTGACTTGGTCCAGGCTCAGTTAGGCTGCCTAGCTGAGAAGGGGCAGGTCTGGATTATGACCTCTCTTCCCAGGCTTATTTATGTATTTTGCATTAGGCAGTCACTGAACAAAACCAAGCTGGGAGCTGTGCCAGGGGTTGTCCACACCCATGCCGTTGCAGAACTAGGACGTCGGTCTTTCCCACAGATATGGTTTGTCAGTCCTTTCGTGCAAATAAAGTAGAATTTTCTTCTGCAGTGTCAGTCACTTATTTTTCCCAATAGCATTTGAAGCAACATAAACAAGGGTGAGTTTTTATGTTGATCCTATTTATTTTCCCTGTTGGTAGTATTTCATATGTTTTGTTGATATTGTTCCCATTTCCTGGGCTATTTGTCAGTTACTTTTATCCTCTTGAACTACTGAGTAATTTATTGCTTTGTGGAATTATAATCTCCAAAAAAGCAAACTAACTCTAGTGACATTTTCCTTTAAGAAAGGCCTTCCACATGCTACCAAATTACATTTTAATGTCACTCACTGAATTTAAATAGCATTTCTGGTATTGGTCAATGTATGGTTGAGTTGCCTGCTGGGAAAAAAAAAATCAATCTGGTATAAGTGTCAATTTTGAAGTAATAATTACAGTTTTATGCAGTAAAGTATTTATTATATTATCAAATTAATACACCTTTTGGCATGTCAGGGTCTGTGGGTAATTATAGTTTAGTATTGTGGTAATAATTTGTATGATTTATGTTACCTATGGAGCAGTACTGAAAGCCAAAAAGCTGTCTGGCATAATTACTGTTAAGAGGTAAGATCAACAGATATCCCTAGCCAAAAGAACACAGCCCTAAGGGTAATAGACTCAAACAAGCAGAAGTCACCTCAGGTATTTGCTTTGCAGCTTGCCTTTTCTCACCTGACAGACGGCCCACCCACTATTCCAGGCTACATTAACAAGAATTGGTTACTTTTATGTTGTTGCTTTCCACTGGCCTTGAAGTTCTCATTTTAAAAGTGAGATATAAGTGGTAGTGGAGGTCCCATTGTAAGACCTAATTCTTCTGAAGTGTGAAGGAAAGGGTTTGCCATGAGATGAAGCTGGGTGAATTATTATGGATTCTCTTCTTTCCATAGATTTGGGCACAGAAAATATTTTTTTTTTGTGACTATGCTTTTGTTTTTATTATTTTTTTGCTCTAAGTTCTGTGCAAACATAGAACAGAAAGATCTTTACATGAAAAGTTTACACAAAGCTGATTCCATTCAGCTGAAGTTTATTACAGTTAAAGCAGATTCATAAGTGATTTAGCAGCTTGAGGAGAAATAGTCTGAAAGTCGTTGTTCCCCCCTCCAGTTTCTCTGTATTTATGCAAATAAATGCATAGAAATGCAAAAAGTACCCTCATCTCCTTTCAAAGCTCAGACTTCCCCTGGCAAATACTTACCACTGTTTTGTTTTGTTTGGTTTTTTTTCCCTGAAATAAATAGTCTCTAGCAATTTTACATAAATAGTAATATCTCAGGAACAATCTAAAAATCTTGCCAATAAAATCATGATCACACTGTCCAGCCAAAACTGTAAACCTGCCTTGCTTCCCTCTCCCCTCCATCCTCAGTATCGCCCTTCCAAATGGAAAATGTAAGTTTGGTATCATGTTCTGTGAAGGTTACGGACCCAAGCCTCAGCTGAGGAAGGTTATGAACAAAGGCCAAGATCAACAAAGGCATTTAAATACGTAATTCTAATTAATTTATATGTGCCTGATCCCAAAAATGTTTATGTATGTATTCAACTTTCACCGGCCGTGTGATCTTCCTGCAGTCAAAGACATTACCCACCTGCCAAAATAGAGGTCTCTATATTGTGGTTCAGTAAAGAAATATTGAAGGAAGAGTGTCCTGACAGCAAGTCCCTATTTTATTAAATTACAGAATGCCACAAACTCCGCCTGAATCTTGTGAAGGAGAAAGTATTTTTTTCCTTCCTATTCTTGTACCATTTTATTTCTGAAACCCTGTCCTACCTAGGGAGAAAAGTAGCAAAAGACCCCCAAATACCCATTGATGCTGTTCTACATTTTCCCTGTCAGCATCAATTGACTGCGAAAGGGTTTGAACAAAGTCTGAGTAGAGGATGCAAGTGTGGGATTCATCTCACCCAATGTTATGTTTCAAAAAGTTAAATATCTAAATTTGAGCTAGGCTCACTCCGGAGTCAACAGACAAGTGGGCACCTCCAGGGAGTGAGTCATTCAACTTATCTCAGACACTTATGATGGGATAAGATGAATCACGCTTTGGAGGTGCCCATTTCTCTTCATGAAGGGAGCTTGGGGTGACGAGCTCAGACTTAGTTGTTTAGTTTTAAGACATCCAAGTTAGGGCAGATGAATTTTACCTCAAAGGCTTGGAGTATTTTCATGAAACTCGAACCAACCTTTTGAAGTTCACTCCTCATCCTTATAGAATACAGGTGTGCCAATATCTAATTTCTCATGTTTTTAATTCTATAGGAATAAAGTTATGTATGTCTGTGTGTGTATGTATATACTTAATGGCTACACTGTCATGTTGACCTTTGGCAAATAATTAAAAAGCATTTTAATCCTGCTGCATAATGTTTTTTTTGGCAGGTGCCCCAGAGAAGATACTCTCCAACAAGGAGGCAGCTGGTGACTTTCTGCCCACTGTATCATCATTACACAACAAGTGTGAGCTTAAGTAGCTTATAGGTCATCCTACAGCTTGATAAGGTTACTTTGTGGTATGGGACTAATTAATATAAGACCTCCTTCACTTGGGCAACTGTTATGCCTTTATCTTTGTTTACCTCCTCTACCTACCTCATATGATTAATGTCATTAGCTGTTGCCAATAGTTATGCAAGATCCCTGGGCATGGTCCTAAATCCAAACTAGCCACTGAAGCTGGGAGGAGTGGAATTAGTTCTTACAATCATGTTCACATGGCATCAGATGCCAATAACTTCAGATAAGCTTGAGAGGTAGACTTGTAAATAGTCTGATGAGGCAGAAATTCTTTTGCACTATCAAGGAATCAAAATGATTCAACAAATAGGCTCTGTTATTGTAATTTCTTTCTTTTCCATGGTGGTTAAATACCCTTCCTGTGTGTCTTCCTTACCTTGAAGATGCAGAAACTTGAGTGCAACAATTGCTTGGCTGGCAAATAATGCCCACATAATGAAGCACGTGAAATTGAAGCAGCCAAGTCAGTAAGTCATTTCACAAGCCCGATGAGTCTGGATGACTCATGCAAACAGCATGGAACAGGCTGGTTGGTTATGGTCCTTTATAAAAAAAAAAAACAACCAGAAAAAATGTAGTCGATCTCAGACAAAGAATCCTGCCGTGCTTTGCTGCCTGCATTTAATGAAGTACGTAATTATGACGGTTACCAGTGATGTTGCCCAGACATGAGGCATGATGAAGTGGTCTCAAAACAGATCAGAAAACCCTGCTCCCTAATATCTGAGCTCAGGTGCTCTTTCTAACACTCTCTGTCTCTTTTGGGAGATAGGTTGAGTAACTTAACCTTGTTTCCTCAAGTAATAATAATAATAATGATATGTATAATGGGAATAATAGTTCTCTCACCTGCCTGACAGGGAGAAGGTGCTGTGAGAATTAATTAGTTTGTGAAGCACTTTGAAGATAAGTGCTATGTTATTAATAAGTAAAACCCACTGCACTTAGATACAACTTGCAAGTGATTGTATTATATTACAGTGCTTAGATAACACACAGATAGTTGCCTTAGAAATACCAATAGATGATAGAGAGTTGAAGAGAGAGATACCCACCATATTCCTGGTGCTTTCATTTTGCGTCACAATTTCTACTGGCTAAATGATATTTAGCTCCTAAAATATGTTTCAGTAATGGAAATTATTTCCCATATCTTAAAGATGTCATGGTAAAAAGGAAAAGCGGTGGGGTATGGTGAATAAATACTGCCCAAGAGTGAAAACAAGATGACCTCTCCAGTGCCTTTTCCAGTCCTGTAATGTGTAATCTTTAAAGGTAGTTCATTAACCTCAATTCAGATCATCCAGCACCACTCTTTTCTCATTGAGCTTGTCTACCATGAATCGGAATACTGTTTGGGGGCGGAGTGTATAATGTTCACTGAAGAGCAACATTGCAAATGTGTGAAAACTGAAGAGAACAGCCACTTCTCAAACGTAATTAAGCCAGTGAGTAAGGAAGTTGAGCATCTGCTGGGTCAGTGATGTGATCCTGTGATGTGAATTGTTGAGCTGGCTGTGGGAGCTGATTGGAGGAAAATTAATAAATATATGAAAATAAGCAAGTTAACATAGAGTTGCTCACACTTACCTTTGATTGTCAGAGAGTTCATTGGGCTGTAAAGAATAAAAGAGGTGGAAAGCTAAAATCTCAAAAGAGGAAGGTAAGTTGGTGGTGAAGGCTTCTGATTCCATCCAGGCGACCTGACCCTTGCTTGTGAATAAGGAGGTCCTTGAGCAATGTCATGGTATTTTTTGTCTCTGTGTGGCACCGCATTATCATGCTGTCACTGGGAAATGTCCATGTCGTGTTTACAGTGCAATGATGTTTATGCTATGAAGCTTTCCCACCTGGTCAACACTTCAAGGTGGAGAACTACCTGAAGGGCTTGATGTGGCTGGTGAAGTTTCCTTCTAGTTTCAGGTGTGATGCAGGGCTTCTGAAATCCTTCACAACCCCTCCTTATTTCTTAAACAAAAAAGCTGCATAGGTATCCATTGACACATATATATACAATGAATAGTGTGAAACTACAAGACCTACAAAATGAGCATGACGCTGAAAACTATGAGCAAGCAGAGCTGCATAGAGACAGCAAGGACGTCTTCCTGATCCTCTTGTTCCTGAAGGTGAGGGGAGAAATGGAGCTGTTTCTTGGCTCAGCAACACTGGACCAATGGCACCCACCTCAGCAGTGCTGGCAGCACCCAGAAGAGGGCGGTGGTATATGCAAACAACGACCACTTTATTTTCCTTGAAAACAGGGAGACTGGAGGTCATAAAATAGACTGAAAGCCATTTCTGTTCCATTCTCTGCTGAATATGGGGGTGTAACTGCCATAAATGTTAATGAGAGATCACGTGCATCAAAAGAAGCACATCCTCTTTTGTGAAGACAAGATGAAAGCCTTTTATAAATATGACCTACTGGTGAAAAAGGCATACATTCAGATGAAACCTATGGGTTTATACTGATGGGTTAGATTTTTTTTTTTTTTAATACAATACATTTTGTTAAGAAGAAGGATTAAAGTATTTGCCAAAATGATTTGTGTTGACAAAATGGCTTAGTACATTTGGCAGATTTATTTTATGAAGCAGAATAAATTAAGGTGTCTCGTAAAAAATGTGGGTTATATCCAGTGAAACAATTTCAAGTATTTCGGAAACTCTATTTTTATTCACTTTGCAAACGTGCTTAGTTGAACTGCCAGTCACTGTTACATTTCCATTTCCAAGCAATTAATTAAAATCCCAAATCAGGTTTTTTCTTGATCATGCCAGCAGGAGTTGGTTGCCATGGTAATAGGACGATCAGTAGCATTTGGGAGGGAGGAGAGGGAGAAAAAATGTTCTGCATTTGGGCTTTTATTGTTGAAACATAAGTGCAGGTCTGGAGGAGCGTGTTGGCTGATCTCTGCAAGTCTGTGGCCCCAATGGTGACAACTGGAAGTGTGCGAGGGTTCTCGGGATTACGTTATTGTCAGGGATATCATTTGGTCCAATGTAGAAATCATTATTGAAGCCTTTTCAGTCCTACAGTCCGTAGGTTGAAACCGTGAATGCAGCTGATCACAGAGAGCTTCAGTGGTGCTGAGGAGGATTTTTCTATCTGTAATTGCCCACATTTGCAGAGAGCTATCATATATAATGGTTTTTCTCCCCCACAGGCCTGCAAACCTTTAGATTTGAAACTCATTTTCAGACAATACTCTAGATCCATGGCAGTTTCTGAGAGCTGTTTCATATATGGGTTTAAGAAAGCAATAATGGTATAGTCAGGGTGGCAAAGTTTTATGGGTTGGTGTCAAGGACAGACAAATAGGAGGAAGACAACATCTGGCAGGTCAGGTAGGAGAAGAGGGAGGACAAGTTCTTCTCTGATGTGAACACAGGAAATGGAGTCCTTCCTGAAGGAGGGACCAGGTCTGGGTGAGTGCAGAACTTATTGGGGAAACCTTCTTTAACGTTCAGTGGGGGAGATGTCTGATTTAATAACCATTTCTACTGGATGAGACCAAACTTCCTTCCAGCAGCAAGAAACGTGTCACACCCATCAGGTGTGATCCACTGAAACTGATAGAAACACTCTCATGGACACCTCTGGGCTTGGGGCCAAGCGTGTGTGTTCAGCGAGGCACCTGGATGAGTAGACAGTTCAGCTCTGAATTCTAGTCTCTTTTCTGACTTGACTGCTATCATGCCAAATGTGTTCTCCCCTTTGATATGATATCACATGCTGACCTCTTCATTACTGCTGTTAATGATTCCTCACTTAGGTCAGAGCCAGTAATGGAGAGCTGAGATGGTCTTGCCTCCAAATTACCCCAGGAGCGCCTCCAGTCCCGTCTAGTTTGAGCCATTTTAACCCAGTTCAGGATAATTTTGTTGCTCTTACACCATCTGTTAGCTGTGTCTGAGTTGAACAGCATGACCATAATAATAATAATAATAATAATAATAATAAGAGTTAGGGGAAAATGACATTTAGCTGGTGCATCATCTGAGGAATGGGACCAACTAGAAGCCAACAGGCCAATGCCTCACTGGCATAACTGTTAGCACAACCACCCTATGAAGTGGACCTAGAGATGTCTCCAGCTTAAATAAAACCCCAACATCTCAGGTTTCCACTTCAAACCCAATCAGTTTTAAATGGTATCAGCTCCATTAAGTGGCCACCCAGTGTCCCAGAGCTGGGAGCATGAAGCCAGTAAGAGAGAGAAAACGTGGTGGCAGATGAAAGAAGCTGAGTACTAGCACAAAAAGCTTTTGAATCCAAAGCCTTGGTTGAAAGGTGGAAGTGAGCAGGACACTGAGACATGGAGCTCTAGCCCCCTCCTGCTCCTTCCACTCTGTTACCCAACACAGTTCACTTTCAGCATGATCTGGGCTGGTTTATGCATGGCTGTGTGGTACCTTAGGGTCCTTTGCAGCCTTGACGACATAGACATGGGAAAAAACATTTCAGCAGACCTTGACATTGCCATTGTTCGTCTGCTGACAGTGTGGCAAAGCAGGATAGTAGCAGAGAGATTCCCTGGATCGTTAGGCCGTATTAATGCAGAGGAACAGAGTGCTTCACATATGGTGCTTGTTAAGCCCCCCATGAAATCAGGAGATTGGTAACAGAATTACAACATGCTTAGGGTTATAGGTCACGCGCCAAATTTCATCCTTATGTATTAGCTGGAAATTAATCTGAAAATAATTAGGAAAGAATCCAGATATTAAAAAGGAAAGATTTTGAGAACATTAGGATTTCATGTCTTACTGCGGTATAAAATTCACGTGTGAGAGAGTCGAAAAAACACTGCCTGATGGCCTCGTGCTTTTGCTGGAGAGGAGAGTGACTTTAATAAAGCTCTTTGACAAGGTTCTCGCTCAGCTGTCACCTCAGAAAAGTCTCGCCTGGCCCTGAGATTTGTTGCTTGCCTTGTGCTTGCTCTGTCTTGGTAAGGGATCAGTGTGGTTGGGATCTGAATGAGTTCAGATGGAGTTAAAGAGGCCAACAAGGGATTTATTGATTTGGATATATCAATTTGCACTAGTCCAAACAAGTTGGGTTCAGGGTCCCACAAACTCCAAGGTCTGCAGGGCAAAAGTTGAGCTTTTGATCTTCTATGTATTAGGATGTAGTATAATGTAATGATTCAGGGCTTTCTCTAGTGTCTCAAAATTGGGGGGGGGAAGCGGATTTGAGAATAATTGCTCGCTTTGCCTTTCTCAATCTGAAGAACTTTAGAAAAGTTTTCATTATATAATTATTCTTATCATTATATGCTGACCTTGTTTCTGCTCTTTTCCCTGGCATTTATCTAACTCTTTGCTGACCTCAGACACTTGTCTCACATTCACGCTCCTCTGCACATCTGTCTAAAATTTAGGGGCTCTCGCACGTAGATTAAGATACTTGAATTAGATAAAATGACTCACAATTTTACATCCTTAGTGCAAGCTTCCTAGAACATTTTTGGAAACAAAATCTGCATTCAGATTGCTTGAAGTAAGTGTCTAGTGTCATTTGAAAGCACGCACCCCCAAAATCTGAGATATTCATGGGGCTGGTAGGTGGCATAGATGACCTGCAAGAGATACCCCTTTGGAAAGGCAACTGGAGGCCACATAAATACTGGACACCAAGTGCACCTCAGGTGGCACTTGACACTCTGAGGCATGTGAGTCAAGCCTTAGATAACTAGACGAGACCAGATGTACAGTTTTTAGATTGCTGAAATTTGATTAACTGAGCCTCACCTTCATTATCTTCCACATAAGAAGTATGTAATCCAGGGTCCTTTTTAAGAAACTCTGAGTTTACTGACAATCTGAGGTTAGCAGACAATAATAATCTTTAATTGAACAAAGGAGGAATTTAACTCCAGTGATATCTGTATCTATCTATCTCTATCTCTATATCTGTATCTATACATCTATATCTATATCTATCTATATGTTCTTGGGTTTTAATATTTTTTTTCAGTTTTACACAAAATCCTTCTTTTACTATTCAAAAGAAAATAAACTACTGGTTATCATATATATGTACTCTTAGAATATTTAATATGGTCACATATTATTAGGTGTGTAAATGTATAGGTATGTGCATAGTTCTACATAACGCATATGCTATGGCTATAGTGGTGCTATATGTAAACCAGCACACCAAAGTGAAAAATGTTTTTTAAATGTCTTAATATTAGGATAAAACGTCTTGAAGGCTCACATTCAGAAAATAAAATATTGCAAAATTAGAAATCCAGATTTGTTGTTTTATGAAAAAGCACAATTATGGAACCATTAACTCAAGAATCGGGATCCATTAACTTAGCCATGCATTTTTATTACACACTAGACATACTGTTAAGTCTGTAGACAGGCTTCTTTGAAAGTGACTGTCTTGCTTTTATTCCTAATAGGAGTGACGCCAATGGTCCCTCAGATGACACGGAGGCCAACCATCCTGTCAGGCAGTTGGAAGATGAGAAAATCGTGAGAAAACAATTGCATCCTTTCTTGAAACATCAATTCTACTGACCACCATGGGGGCTCCAAATCAATGCATAAATTCTACGCAGAATTGTTTGGAATAGAAAATTTTCTCAATCTCTGCTGAAGACTAAACTTTTAGAGTGGAAGGAAAAATAGAAAAATAATAACCTGTCCTAAAATAATAAAACCAAACCTTCACTATTGTCCATGCCTGAGATCCCAGTGAATTTGAACAGCATATGATATTTGAGGAGTGTGTTATTTTATGACTGAGATCATTTGGCATAAAAATAGTCCTAACGACAGATGAAACCCTTTTAGAGGGCTTGTTTTAAAATTCACAAAGTCCAAAAGGTTTTTTTTTACAACTAAGGAATATGGGCTGTGATTTTGTGGAGGGTGTGCTGTATTTTTTTAATACATAAGCAAATATTTAACTCATTCTAAATGTCAAACATAACTCCTCCCAAACCAGGAGCCACAACTGCTTTTTCCAAATTTGAAAGCTTCAGTTTGCTCCCTACTATCCCATCACAGTGCAGATTACATGAGGTTTCACCCTTAAGGCCAGAATAAAGTTCCTCTATTTAGCATTCTAGTAGTTTGAATTACTTGCTGTTTCCCATAGACTCTCATCAGGAGCAATTGAGGTTTCTCTCACATTTTGTTGGTTGCATACTTGGTAACTTTGACAATAGAATACATTTCAAAGTGTAATTTTAAAAAATTGTCTTCAATGCACCTGGCATAGATTTACCAGGGAATCCAGACGGGCTATTGGGTCCATTATTGCTAAAAAACTTAGAGGCACTCCGTGATTCCAGCAAGATGAATGTGCAAGTTCCCATGAAGCTGGAAGCCACATCTATCAAGACACACCCATATGTTCATAGGATTTTGAGAAAAAAGTGCAAATGTGATCCTCATAAATGTCACATAAGACCTTGTGTACAAATACTGTTGCATTAGAAGTCAGGATAAAACATTTTTATTGACCTTTAAGTTTTATTTGCTCAGGAAATGAACTCCGATGGGGTATGCATGTATCTGTCTGTCCCCTCCAACAAACTTTTAAATCACTAACCAGTTTTGCTCAAGCTTGACAGAGAAAAAGAAAGACCGAAAATATTTAGCCACTGTAAGACTGTAAATACAAATATTTGTATGTATCTATATTAGTGAATATACTGCAGGAGAGGGAATGTATTAGTAGTTTTGCTATAGCAAGAGGCTAGCTACAAGCCAGATATAAGAAAGTTTGATTAAATTCTGTATGGAAAACTATTTAGTGTCCTTTGTGATGCTTTGGAGTATTCAAGACATCAGTGTGGGGATGGCGAATATAATACAGGACCCATGGTGCCCTGATATCTTTCTAGAGCGATAACAATGGACCTGGTGGGATAAGCTAAGGCATTTCAAATAGCACTATACATCAACATATGGGAAATTATTTGGGCCCAGGTGTCTTTTCAGTGCTGAAGTTGTGACAAAAGGATCCCAACTCTAAATGTAGGAGCTCTAAATGTGGACCTGAATTCCATCCAGAGTCAATTCAGATATTAAGATTATAGTATAGATCGCACCCAAAGGTCCCAAATTTGCAAGAATACATTATCATGTTTTCACTTCTTACATGATATAGAGTAACTGAAAGTAGTTGTACAACATGAAAGCTTCATCAATATAACATGAAGTTTGTTTCTTCAAAAATGTGCTGCAAAGATTTTTCCATATATGTTTTTAAAAAAGTATGATCTAATGAGGGGTTTGGAGGAAGGCTGGCAGCTCTTCAACGAAATAGCATTAAAGGACATACCTGCTCTAACACAAAGGAATGCAAGATAGACCACAGAAAGCAACCTTCTATAAATTCACTAAAAACAAGAACCAGACTAAAGAAAGTTTAGCTGCCATTCAGTAGAGAATGCAAACAATAGACAAATGATGCTGGGAATGCCAGAGTATTTTTCACTTCTAAACTAAGATGGCGAATAGTAATGAAGTACCTAATGTAATTAATACCACTAACAAAGAGGGTAAACCAACAGAGAACAGGTAAGGAAAAAAAAGTTAGACAGTACATGGAACTTTTCAAATTGCCTGGACCTGGTGAGGTCCAAATTTTTAGGCTACTTCTGGAATTGGTTGGAACAAGCTCCAGAAATTAGGAACTATCTTTTAGAAATTATGGAGGATCAGCAAGAAGAGAAGTATCATCTGTGTTTAAAAAAGAGGAAGAAGAGAAATCTAACTTTTGAGATAATATTGAAAAAACTACTCTTTTTTACAGTTTACTTAAAAAAAAAAAAGTTATGAAAAAATATGATCTGCATTTTCAAAACAAATAAAGGTAATAAGGATGGGAATAGTTCATTCTTCATGTCTACTGTGATCAGAAGTAATGGGCTTAAATTTTAGCAAAAAAGACCCAGACTAAATATTGGGGAGGAGGAACTCCTACATGTAAGGATAAATAAATACTGGAGAATGGCAATGGGAAACCTCATCAGTGGTAGTTTAAAAAAAAAGGCCTAGATAAATATAAATCAAGAATGAGGTAGAGGAGATTCTTTCTTGGGCAGGGTGAGAGACTCGGTGACCTTATAGCTGAGTTTAGCATTGTGCGGGACAAAATAATTTTCTCTTCTCTATGCTCAGGATCATACACTGTGTATTACTTGGGACCTCTAGCCTCTACTGAAGTATAAACAATAAGATAATTACTTTTCTTCTTCTCTTTTCTATCCCATTCCTAGATGTCACCAGTCCTGTAATGATGCCAGTCATCCGAAACTTCTTAAAATAGTAAGATCTAGGTTATTTTCATCTGAATTCTGCTTAACTAGGGAGGTCTGGCTAATCTGATGGAAAATTATTCCTTGTTGTCAATTTACCTTTCTGTTCTAAAATAGGCTCAATGAAGGAAAACCTAATAAGCAAAATATCTTCATTATTTTTCATGTGCTTAAGTATGTCCTTCAAGTTCAGCAAGACAGGTTTAAAACTGCAGAATACACGTTGTCTTTCATTTTAGATGCCGCTCTTCCCTGTCACTACTTGTGATCAAAACATGAACTGTGAAATACAGCATACAATAGATTTTTCTACATGAACAGTCAACTTCAATGAAAACATTCAGTTCTGTGAGGGCTCGCAAGGTCAGGCCACTGACGAGTTTTAGAAAGAGAGAACAGGGCCCTTTCCCTATCATTGACGTGAGCCTCTTTTAAGGGTTTTTGAAGGTTTGCTTAGGACAGCCAAATACCTCAAAGGATAAGGATGACACCACTCATAACCAGGCAGACATTCATGCTTTAAGTATAAAATGGGCATGTGTATGAATTTTTCTGTGATGATGCAGTCCTACTGTCAAGCCCAAAGTCAGAACCTGTAATGTAGGTACTGGATAATTTTACCAGTGTTCTCTATCACTATTTTAATGCAATATGGCTAAAAAACGCTTTCTATGGTTTAGGCGATGTGGATTAAAAGGCATATCCCTTATGAATCCTGCACCATTACTCTTAAAAGAAGGAGAGGCAGTGAGAAGCTTTTTTCCTGTTGATACAATCTCAAATGTGAATATATTAAAACACAGAACAGTCCTGGGCACGAGCGTTTTTTCTTCTCTTCTCTACTGATCAACCAAATGCTACAGCTAGTTGGGCTGAAATCGTCCTTGGAGAAATTTCTGCTATTCTGCTATTGCTTCTGCTCAACAACAGCTATGTTCCAGCAAGGACTGTAAAACTGAAAAGACTTTATCATACCGTTATGCCAGTCCTGGTCTGAGGAAAAAGAGCAGTGATGGCCCTGCAGTATTTCTAGAAGCCCAAGTGACCAAAAATTGATTGCAGGCATTCACATAGGCAGACCTGACTGAACAGGTGCCAGAGGAGATTTGCTCACTAAGATGGAGATAGAGAGTAATTTTTCACTGGTGAAATTACAGCTGCACTTCGACCACGCTACCCAAGTCATTGCAAGGTGGCCAATTCCTAGGGTGGGCAGAAGATAAAGGAACGGCTTACTCAGCTATAGCAAGGCAAGATTGATGGAAATAAAGTTTTCGATGACAACCTGAAAATGAAGTTGATCTAAAAAGGGATGCGCCTCAAAAGACTGAAATTTCTTATGTTCTCAATAATAAAAAGCTATTAACAAAGCATTTTTAAGAGCATTTTATCTGGTATATCATGGAATAAAGATCTAGATATAGGCAGTAATTAAAGATCAACTTTGATTTTGATAATCCTTTTTAATTGCTTTTTTAATTGTGGTGAAATTTTAAAACATTTCTGTGAAGTGCTCTGTGGAAAAAACGCTGATGTAGAGAGATTAACTAATCAAGATCGCTCTATTCTGTTTGAATAACTAGAAAGGAACTTTGAGTGGGTAAGTGTAAAATAAATCTTCTAACTAATGTATGGCTCCATGTAATCTCATCTCACCTTCTGGGAACAATGTATAACAAATTAAGCTTGGATCATGAAATGTCATACAAATCTGGCAGTGAGATTTCATTTGGAGGGAAGAACTACTATTCTCTTGGTTCTTAACAGCCATAGAAAATTTCAATTACGTGAGCATCTTGACAAATTCTACCTCCAGGGTATGGAGGATTTTTTAAAAGTTTTCTTTAATGAACTACAGCGTCCCAAAGAACATCGCCTGGTTTAACCATCTTGACTCATACCTATTGGTAGCTCACCTAGCCTCTTGGATAAGAAAGCAACCTTGACAGAAATAGTGATTATACAGTAAAATACTAATAGATGAATATTTAATGTGGCATGGTAAAGATCCTCACAATAAACAGTAAAATAAGGGTATTGTAATAACAGTAAACAATCTTGTTTTGTCTTCTTCGAAATTTGATGAACTGGATATACATCTTTAAGTTGATCATAATTAGACTAGTAAGAAAGGAATAAATAAGATGACAAAAGAAAGATTCCTAAGGGAATGCAGAGTGAGACAAATTGAAAATTCATACAAAAGGGATTGCAGTGAGGATGAGGGATTGCAGTGCGGATGAAGCAGAGGAAGCAGAAGAGAAAAACTGTAACAGAGAAATATGCACATAATATATACCAAATATATGTATCAAGATGGCTTTTTTGGTTCTTCTATTGCTTTTACATAGAATTGGTTTCATTAAAAGATCTGGTAATTGTGTTACACAGTGGTATGTGCTTGTTTTAAATAATTAATTCCTGGCAACAGTGAGAGACACATAACTTAAGTCACAGAAAAATATGCTAAATCTGTATGAATTTGGTAAACCCTGGACATATTAAAAGTTCTTTTGAGAGGTTGGTGCAATTCCAACATTGTGAAGATTAAAAGTATGCCTCCCCTGTTGTGTGTTGCATGAGTTCCTTACTATGAAAATCTGGACACTCCAGAGTAGAAAGACTAGGGATAATGTGCAACCTGTATTCAGAATAATGAAACTTTTATTCCTATATCCTTCTTGTAGGTAAAAAATATATGGTAACAAAATACACGGGTACTTATTGTATAATTCCTCTCCTTTGCATTAATATATGCATCAAAATCACCTTAGAGTTATCTGATAGAAGTAGAGCAGGAGAGGCGGGGTTCTGTTCGTATAGACATACCTTAGAGAAATAAGGTGGACTCTTTCCAAAAAAGGTGTACATTGTGTCCTTGACATACTGAGTGCTTGAAGGTATACACTGATCCTTGACTTTCAAGTGCTTAAAGCCTCTAACAAGAAAACAGGTCATGGTCTCAGTGGAAGTTCTGTGACTTCTACTACTCCAGTGAACCCTTCAAAAAGACGAAAGAATTTAAGTTGGACAAAAAATATACTGGTAATCTTGGCTGAGAGACAGTATCCAACCACTAATGCCTTTTACCTCTTCATCAAGAGGAAGGCCTGCTTATATGAGATTTGAAAGCAGTGGTGACATTTTAGGAGACAGACGTCAAGAGCTTTATTTGAAATGTGACATGAGGACTTCACATTACAGCTTGAAAATAAGGCAAATTTCTGAAGTAGCATAAAAATGGTTAATAATGCAAAATGTAAGACTTAATAATGCATAATATCCATGTGTACTTTCCAAGGAGAATAACACGGAGAAAGCATACGTGGAGAAAAACACAGAGAAGGTGATGGACAGAGCTGGTTTGCAGCAGACAATCAGCAGTCCCAAGGAAGAACCCAGAAGAGAAAAATCCTGTAAAACTGCTGCTAAAAATAGGTTGTATTTTGGACAAAGGTACATTAGCACCACTGCTGCTGTGTCTACATTCACATAGAGGTAGGAAGGCGTTATGAGTGGCCACGTAGAGAGTGGACAGAGTCACTTTGCCAAGCCTTCTGTCCCACACACAGCAGACGCTGCATTTCAGCCCCCACATGCCTATCTGGACCCTTTCAAAAAAGTCATGGAAGAAGAGCTGAGTGGTTCTCGCTGTATCTGTTCTGCAGATGAGCGTTATCGTGTTTCACTGTCTTTTTTCAGAGCAGATTTGACATGACTTAGGTCACATAAATCTCAGTTTCCCAGCTTACCTGCAATAAAGTGGAAATCACAACAATTCTGTACCTTACTGATGTATTGTTTGGTGCCCAGAAGGTGCTCAGATACTGCAGTGTTTGGGGAAGCCATCAGTCCTTCAGGTTTGACTATGCAGAACTACCCTGACTAGCTATAACTTCAGTTCAAACCTGTGAAAATAATATGTGCAAATCATTCTCAAATGTATTTAGTTCATAGTTAACTCAAGTATCATTTCACGTGTGTCCTGTAAACAGACCATAGAAGCCACTGACACTGTGCATCCCTGCCTGTCTTCCTTGACTCCAAAAGACTGTGTCTGATGACTAGCTTGGACTGAACTCTTAATGTTTAGGCCAGATGATCTCACATCTAAATATCGTGTGTAGATTTTTAATAAAAACAAGTGCAGCATTCTGCAAGCAACTAAACTTCAACCAAACTTCAAATATTCTCATTATTTAAAGTATCAACACACACTTTTAATTTCCATTGGTAAAATCAAGAAGCTTTCATTATTAATTAAGCAACTAATTTTCTCTTGCCATATGAAAGAGGGGTAAGCAGCTAATTGCATTTGAGATTCCCTTCAGCGTAATTAGATCTAGGCAAATAGATAATCCCCTTGACACCAATGGCATGCATCAGACTCATTTTAAAGCAATCATTTCATTTGGGAATATCACACCTGCAGTGATTAGGCAAGTACATTTAATTTTTCTAAGGAATGATTTGGGTAACACATGGAATTACCTTGAGAAATGGGCAAAATGAAAGACCATTTGTAAAAATAACAGTATAGTTGCTATAATTAGTGAGAATATATTCTATTTTAATTTTCAAATATGATCCCAAAGTAAAATGACAAAAAATATGTTTAGACTATATTTTTCAGGGAGATAAATTTTAGGTCTGTGGCTACAACTGCATTTAAGAATAGTAAATCCATCTTATGCAGTTCTTTGAACTAAAAATTTTTTCATCAACTACAGTGAAGTTAATCAGAAATTAATTTTTAAAATAAATGCTCTTCTGACATTATAACCAGTTGAATTTTACCATTCCTGAATAAAATATTTTTTTCTGTTTTTAAATGGCTTTTCATTTTGAATTTCTTGTCATTATGCGTACTGTAAGTACACAGTGTAATATAAAGTGTAAAAATCAAATTTTGATCAGCTTAAAAGACATTTTTCCAGAGGGTTTTTCTTTCCAGTTCAGAAAAAGGCATTTCTTCCCTATTTAAAAAAGAAACTTCATCAATCTTCACCATTTCAAGTTAAAATACCTGTGTGTGTATGTGTGTGTGGGTGTATGCATGCTTGAGGGATATAAAGAGAAAGATGGAGAAACAATTCTAATGACAGAAAAAGGTGTCCGTATACGCATAAGATATTAACTGTGAAATTAGCTCTGCTAGGTCAAATTAGTTTACTCTTGTTTGTGGCTATGCTGATTCTGACACATCAGCTAGTTTACCACAGGTAAGATTGCACTGTTCCCTGGAAGACATACAACCCTGAAGCTTCACTGGTAGACCGTAGGCACGGTCTCTTAAAGAACCGGAGTTCCTTCTTGTCATCTAGCACTCTGACTGCTTCATGTTTAAACGTACTTTGTAGCAAGACAGAAGAGACCTGTTGTCGTTAAGGTTAAGACTGTTTTGCCAGATTTTTTTCAGTTTTCAAACACCAAGCAGCATATTGGAAACCTCTAATACAGACAAGCTAAGTTGCACATTTGAACAACTCATCTGAGCAAATCGTAGGGCAAGAGGAGGCCGAGATGTGTTAGAGACAGCTTAGTGCGTGTCAAAGATTGCATTGCCCTCTGGACTTTAGATTTTAAGAATTTCTTAATTAGTATTTGATAACTAATACATGATAATTTTTAATAGCCAGGAATTGAGAAAGCTATTGGGTAGCTATTGGGGGTAGTACTGATCCTGTACTGATGAACAAATGTATATTTTACAACCTAAAACATCAGTAATATACAGAAGAGTCAAAGTAAATACCTGTTAATCAATTATCATTTTTTTCCACCCTAAATATTACATTATCTTAACATTGATATCTAGGCAAACAGCTTGGGTAACAAAAACCGATGCATAGCACTTGTATTTCTCTATCCTGGAATCAGTGCACGTTAGATGAAGTAAACATCGCCCCATTCTGTTGCAGCCTGTTCTGTGTGCTATCACCATCTGACTTGGAAGAAGTGGTTGGGCAGGCTTTTAAGAGGTATAAACTGATATTGTCCCATCAATTAGATGGTTGCAATTTCCACCAGCCAAGAATTCATAATTCTAGCATTATGATAATGTTACACCAAATATATCCAAAAATAACTGCCACTGAAAGAAAAGAAGAGAAGAAAGCTTTGGTTTGTTTTGCCTTTTTGTAAGGCACTTTAAACAATTAACATATATAATCTCTCCAAAAGGCAATGTTCATAAAGAAAAAGAACAAGACGAAGAACATTCCCTGATATTGACAATGCTGTATTATCTCATAAGGTTTCTAAAATAAAAAAAAAAAAAAAAAAAAAAAAAAGAAGAAGAAAGGAAAGTTTAGTTTACTCTCGTGGGCTTCAAATGAACGTCAATGTCACCTGATAGTCTTTTGCTGACCTCAATGGGATTTGAAGTAAGCTTCTGGAAATAAGCAGTACAAATAAGAAGAGCTTTCAATTTAATGAGAAAAACAAAAATCTCCAGAAAAAGCATTTTCAGCTTGGATTAATCCAAAACAATTTCTTTTCTTTTTTTTGTGTGAGAAACAATTCTCTAGTTTTAGTGGACAAATGTTTTGTCCAATGCCTTATGAAATGTTTGGCTTGCTTGCTATTTATCCTCTCTTTAAGATTCTTCCCTGATGCAAGTTAATCTCTTTGTGAAAATGACATTTTGAAACACAATAGTAAGATGATTTACTTTGACTATTTTTTCTTTTAGTTCTCCTTGCACTCCCCACCTTTATCCTGGCTGAAATTACTTCTTAATTTTCACCAAACACCGTGAATAGTTTTGATTTCTGCAGAAGTTTGTTATTGGGTGAAGTTATTATTTGCCACATACTTTTTCCATGCTTCGCATAGACACCACGCTTGAGAGTTTAGTAAAATTGTTGTGTTCAATACTTTTCTTTAAGGTTGCCTGAGCATTTAAGCTAACCTGCTGTCTCACACAAATTACAAAATTTCAGTTCATTCTGCATTCAGTTCAGTTATACAGGTTATCTTTCTGCCTCCCCTTGCACAAGGAATCGAATTTCTTTTTGTTGGTTCCTACAGGTAAATCTTGATTTTCTTCTTGTGGGCTTCCACAGTTTGAGTGCAAAATGAAACACCGCGGGATTTTAGAAGCTGGTGAGCAGCACTGCTTCTAATGCAATTGTGTTACCTTTGAATGAAAACCAGGACTTTGGGATAGGGCGGAGATGGTCCTACCTTAACACCAAGTTGGGACATGACCAACATATCTACTCAGACTTTAGAATTTGGAGGCACTCCTAAGTTTAATAATATAGACATAGCCAATACATCCCACCTTTACCACTAAGTTCTGAGTCTCATAAGAAGGGTTCAACTCAAACTCGTCCTCTAAACATAAATACAAGCTTTGTCACAACGTGTTTCATTAATACAAAACAGCCTCCCCAGTCATTCATCACTTGAAATGATACACACAGGTGTTGAAGTGAAGTGCAGCTGTCGATAAAGGCTGGTGCCAAATTATTTTCCTGAGGTGAGTTGGCTTTCAGTTATGCTGAGTTTTTGTTTTCTACTCTTTTCTTTCTTTCTTTTTTATTTATTTAATTTAAGAGGGTGGGAAGAGGAGAAGCTTTGGGATTTCAAATCTTTTTTTCTTTCTTTTAAATAACAACATCTGTAATTTTATTTTTAATCATAGCAGATGGGTCTGGTCATTCAGTAGTTTGTGAAGCTGTATTCACAGTATGAATATGTGTTGCTGTTCGAAAGTAGTGTTGAGAATCTCAGGTGAAAAACTTTGATGGCTCTTTCAGTTGAAACCAGGAGCTCCCAAGGTGTGAAAACATTGAATATAACCTTAATGTTTGGCTTTGATTTCACTGCCCCCCCCCCCCCGCCATTCTGCATTAGGACAATGGTTTTGAATTTTGGAGTAAAAGTTGTAGATGTTCGTCTTGACACAAGGGCTTCTGGGACTCACCAAGAATTGAAAGAATCTAACTTCAAGTCCTTCTCCTGTTAGGTCCAGAACTGAGCCTCAGATTTTAACAGTCCATATAAGAGCCGCAAACACAGTGGATTGGCTGAATTCCTGTGACAGTGACAATATGGAGGTAGGTGTCTCTCAGAACTCCCTATTGAAGAACTTCCACTTTCTATAAATAATTAAACAGTCATTAAGGCAGAGACTTAAAATATGATCTTCCATATGATCTATAAAGAAGCATTAACTACTTAACCAGGTTGTCTCTTTGTTCCAATGAATATTTAATTATTTAATATTAAGTGGAGACAAGTTCCCCTCAGTTTTCTATATGAAGCAGTATATGAAAGCAGAAATCTATTATAGGCTGTCTGTGTAATCTGTCATATATGCTGTCAGTTCTGGTTGCTTTTCCACTGGTAAACGACAATGACGCTACCTGTTCCAACATGACCTTGTGCATAAAATGGGTCAGTACGGGTCAGGTTCACCACCTCACCGTTGGTCAACTAGAATTCAAGATACCAGTTGAAGCTGGTCTGCAAGGACCCTTCTTTTTTCCACTGAGGAGAGCTGGATACTTCTTGAGGGTGTTTTATGTTACCCATTTAACTAAAATACCTTAGGGCTGAATGAATCTCTACATAGATTGTTTCTTGTTCTCTGTCTAGAGAGAAAAATCTAGATAATAAGCTTCAACTAAACATCTCGATTTTAGATATATAAAGTGAAGGGAGACAAAACTCATTTTTCCTTTAGAATTACTAGACTTTGACATTTCCAACCTCTGTTTTTCAGGCGGTCAGTATAAAAGGTGTATCACAGTATAGCAATGGGCATGGTATTGCATTAGATAGTTTTAATTTTACAATGAAGAAGGTACAGTCAAAGAAAAGCCTGGTCAAGGAATATTGAGCCCTGAAAGCCAGATAACTCTGTTGAAATGGAGACTTGATGCATATAAAGCCAAGAAGACTCCTCTGCTTTATTAATTCAGTAAGGTTATTGGCTACTATTTAGATAGAACAAATCATAAGGATGTCTGTTTCTTCCCTAGTGCATAAAACTGATCCCCAGCAAAGGAGGGCCATTTTGCCAACAGTCTCTTGTTAAAATAGTATCAATATTTTCTTCCTCATTTCTCTCACAGCTGGAAAAGGTGCTCACTAAATCTCCCAATTAATAGAACATCCTGGCTAGAGTCCCCAGAGGCTTTTGTTTCCCCGTTAATTGAAGACTTTATTTGGAGATTGCCAGAAGCCGACACTATTTCAGAAAAAGCTGGTGGGTTGCAGCATGACAGAAGAGACTCCCAAAGAAGGAGGGTTATGGCTCTTCCTTCCTCACGTAAGAGCACTCGCACAGCCCCCGGTGCCTGTGCCTGTGAGGGTGGAAATCTGGCTGGCACTTCCTACCCTCTGACTCCTATTAAAACAGCAACAAAGACTCCCCATCCTGGTGTGCCAAATGAACATCCAAGTGCATAACAATTCAATGCCTCCTTCCTCCCAAATTGCCAAAGCAGCTCGAGACAGTCACTTCCATGACCTTGTGAAATGTTTGCAGCGTTGCAGAAACAACTGGTTCGTCTTTGTAGTAGGAGAAGAGGATTTTATTTTTTTTTGAAGGAGGGGTGTTTTTATTTTATTTTTCCACCTCCCTCCCTCCCCCTTTCCTTGAGCAAATCCCCATAACAAATAAAGTTACACTTCAAGACTGGATTACGCAGACTGTTAGGTTTGCATGCCAATGTTTACTTTAAGTTAAAAATGATACTTCTGAGAATTCAAATAATATGTTTAAAGTATTTCCAGGCTATTGCTTTGCTTGTATTTGTTTTGGCACTGATTCCCTCCACGAATATGTCATTTTTGAAGGGGAGATGAATGCTGTTCAGTTACAGCCTTTGCCTATTGATCATACATTTAACATCTGTTGACTTTGTTTATGCGCAGTTTCAGAGGGATACATGGCAAATTTAAGAGCACTTGCTGCAGAGAAATTTTGTTGATGAGACCGTACCTCTTTCAAGGCAAATATTGTTGGATGGCAAATAATCTAACAGGGGAGTAGTGAAAGCCCACAGCACTGCTATTCATAGATCAGAGTAGATAATCAGAATAGTCCTTTTTGACCTCAAAATTTATATATCTATCAAAAGGTTTCACTTCAATTTTTCATTGTAATGGCTTGTCTGGGACTCAGATGAAAGGACTAGAGAATGCCTGTCTCACCTGACATCCTCTGGAAGATATTCCTTTCCACGGCTGTCTTTTCTCTGAAAGCCAGCTTGCCTGATATCCCCGAACAACATGCCGGATCCTGTACTCTCAGCCTTGATTCAACTTCTCCCGAGGCGTGCGTATCCTGTGGCTGCATACACCTGAGCTGGCTCCTCACAAGTTCCCCCTGGAATCAGACCTGAGAGGAGATATAGGCCAGGGACAGCTGAGCTGACTCTAATTGAGCCAGTTGCGTGTGCGTGTAAAGCTCATTAACTCAAGCTGAAAACAGCATAAACATGGCTGTGGCTACAGATACCTGGACTGATGCTCTACAGCAACAGTTTGGATTGTCTTGGCATGAAGATCGCCTTCACCCGCTCTATTGCACTTGATAGACTTTTTTTTTTTGGCCCATTATTATTATTTTTCTGCCTCTATTTTGTCTTGATCTTTGATAAATTTAAATCCAGGCAACTTCTGTACGGAGGCAATTTCCTCTGAAAATTATGGAATGTACTTGGCGGTTCCTGCAAGTTTTAGAAGCAGAGAAAGAGGTTAGGGATGGTAAATGAGCAAATCTGCAGGTAAAATTATTTTTTTGCCAGTTATAATTTTCTCTAATGGTCTCCAGGAGTGGTCCATCCATTTCTCCTGGAGTTGAAAGACTTAGGAAATTAGCAGGGAAGGCAGGTAGAATATCCTCCGATCTTATCTTGAAAGCAAGCTGAAGCTGACACTTTTTCCACCTATTCCATCTAGAAAAAGACATGATATTTATTCTTGGGAATGACTTGTGTGAAGAACTTCGCAGACTTTGCCTCCACAAAGTTTCCTTAGACTTTGTGTTTATTTAAGGAGTACATAGTAGAGCAAGAAAATGAGTCTGGAAAGTAACTGGACTTTCTGAATACTTGGAGGAAATGTAGGAACAAAACTATTCAGACATATTTTATTATGTTTTAAATAATGGGTGAATGCAAAAGAGGAAAAGTTGGTCAAGTTAATTAACACTTAGTCAAAGAAAAAAAGAAGACATAACAGGAGTTTTAGAAATTACTTGACATTGAGATAAAAGAATAAGTCATTAATTGGTTATCTCGTTAGGACTATAGAAGGAGTCCTAACAAGGTCACCATGACTTTGGCAGTGACCACAGATATATTGCTTTTAGGAACTGAAAGGGAGAATTGTGATAAGGAAATTGGATAGGTAATTATGCAAAGGTCGGGAGGGAGGGCCAGATGAGTGCCAAGGTGGTCAAAGGGCAAGGCATGTCATCAAAATGTCTGAAATGATAGTTGTCTGTAAACTCATTGTCCTTTTTCAAATTGACATCAAAGAAAATGGAAAGCATTGATAATCTCGCTAAGAAGATAATTAAGCAGATGGGCATAAAAATTAAAAAGATAGATAAATAAGCTAATGAATTATGTACCAGAAAAAGAGATGCAAATGTAAATGTTGAAGTATGGACAAGCTTAATAGCAAAAGCTTATGGGCTTTGCTAACTTGGAAATTTTCAATAATGGAAATATGAAGATTTTAATTCTTAATGATGTAAATGAATTCAGTGGTGGGAAATGACATGGCCCTGGATCTTTCCTGTTTCTGGAAACAGTTTTACTTATGTATTTTGTGGCAACAGGAACGGATGTGAAACAAGAGCCAGCCTTCTCTCCTCAACCTGTTCCAGCACCTCAGCATATAGCTTCTCTTTTGAAAGGTTCTTCTTGGCTCCATTCATATCTCTCCTTCTCCTCCCTCAGTCATATCTCTCCTTCTCCTCACTCAGCTGAATGCAGATGTGGATTTGCTGGGGAGACGCTGGCCTTTTTCCAGCAGTGGGAGTCTCCTCCGTGTGATTTATGCTTCAAATTAACCCCACTGCAGACTTGCAATGGCAGACCTCACCTATTAAGGCTGTGTCTGCCGTGGCTCACAGCGCTGTGAAAATCCAGCTGGAGCCAAGGACTTAAACGTTGACTCTACTGTCTTGTAAGTTTAGTTCAGCTTACTTCTGCATCCCCAAGATGTGCCTAAGTGCATCTGAGTGCAATAAATAAAGATGAAGCAATATATCTTACTTAGAGAGTAGGCGGGTTTTCCTCTTTTCACAGGGGAATAACTGTTTCTCAATTAACATTGGTTAGACTGTCATTCCTTAAAGCATAGGGCTGCCACAGGAATAAAGGTACCGTATTTTGCTATAATTATTCCAATATAGGAATTGATAGCATTCCTGTCTATGGTATAAAATATTTGATATAAAGCTTTTATTTTGCATTCAATGTGTGTTCATGAAGGGAGTTTTATCAGTATAATTAAAATATAGAAATACAGGGAAGGGGGAAAACAGATGAAACAAAAAGATGACCCGAACTCTTTTGGTTCCTTTGTTTTCAGATTGACTGAGATGGGTTGTGTCAACAGAATAATAATAATGGATGAAATTTTCTTTTGAGCTCAACAAAACAAATTTCCAGATATGCAGAATTTTCAGTGGAAGTTCATGGTAGTTGTTTCAAAAAAGCCAATGACCTACTGGATAGGACACACAGAATATCTGTGTTCTTGTCTGGATACGTAGAGTAGGGACCTGAACATTAATTTTCTTTCACTGCAAATGTATCCTGTACACCAGGCTACTGCAGAAGGAAACTCTTTATTTTAAATTTCATCCTTTTCTAAGGTCAGGCATATATTTCCATGGAAATTTTCAGTTTCCTTTAAGTGATACTTCCCAGTGAAAATCCATCTTTTCCAGTTTTAACGATTACATGAGTTTCAGAGAACTTCAGCACTTTTGCAGAAAACCAGAATGTCCTACAGCTGTAATTCTGATTTTAAAATGTAGCTCTCTACTTCTTTTCTGCGGATGCTCGTGCAGTGTGGGACATACTCTGTCTCAGATATATATTTTACGTATATCAACACTTTTGGCACCTGCTACAATGTTCCTATGTGCAATGTGGAGAGTTACAAACCTCTGAAACTGTCCAGAATGAGACCTCATTTATCTAAGTCAGGTACCTGAAATCCTTAAGAAACCCGCCTCTGAATGCTTTCAAAGCCCCCTGCTTCCCTCTGTTGACCATATAGGAATTTAGGTATTTGAGAAAGCTTTCTTCATCTAACACCTACAACTTAGATCCAAAGCAGATGTCTAACGTGTTGACTAGATCGCTGCAGCCATGCCCATTCTACTCTTCGTATCAGTGTTCTGGCGTTATGATAACAGCCAATGCAAAACCCTTAGACCTTGTTAACTCTGTATTTAATTTTACCACGGGAATCACGGGAATGTTCATGGACACTGAAAACCAGAGTTGAATCTGGCCCATTATTTGTTGCAGGGGAGGGGGAAGGAGAGGATTTTTTGTGTTTACATCATTTACACAATGCAAATCAGTCACAATACAAATCTCCTTAAGAGGGAACTTTGGGATCCCTCCCAGCATCTCTCAAAATGTTGTATCCTGAAATTGATATAAGAGGATACAACAGGAACGTGGTTTCCATTCCTGTTTGATTCCACCGAGATTTCATACTAATGATTATCAATTAACAACAAGATGTGATGTAAGGACAAGATTGCATTTATGCGGCCAGCTTGGAAGTGGACTAGCTCCCAGCCTATATCAAGCAAGAGTCATTTTGAATCTGAAACTTGCATCTGGATCTGAAAACAGGATTTCAGTTTTCTGTCTAATGAAATTTCTTTCAAATACCCCTGGAAGTTGCTGATGCCCAAAATCCTTAATGGTGACTTATTTTCCATATACTTATGAATTTGTTATGAAACAGAAGAGCAAGGGAAGAAAGGCAAAAACAGATGATCTCAGGGCCCTGAAGAATTGCTGTTTGCATTCCTGCTTGATGATGGCTATTATTGAGTGTTTTGGATACATGTTTTTTCCTTTCTGAAATTTTATCTTGGTGGATGAAGTTGTGAAAGACTCAGCAGCAGATCCAGTTGCTTGTCATCTTCTGGTCATTACTTCTCTGGAGTCCCCTGTCTGAAGCCTCCAGGCACACTCATGGGATACAGGTTTCCTTTCAAGTACTCCTTGGAAGAGCTGGACTCCATGTCGTAATGCTCTTTCTCCCTGTCCTATTTCCTCCTCATATTCCTTAGGTGTCTTCAGAGGATTGCCCACTGCCCCTTGAGCATATGCCCTATAGTATAACTTTTCCTGAATTCCCATGCACGGCATGCGTGTGTGCATTTACCAGAATACAAGAGAGAATAAATGGTGCAGAGGTTGAACAAAAAGTCTTTTTCTGCTACTTGTCACAGTCTTAAGACTCACAGGGAAAGTCGTTCTGTGCTCAGACAGGAAAAGGCATCTGCTCACCGTGCGCTGCCTCACCAGGATCCTCACGCAACTCTCTTTATCACAAGCGCTTGAAAAATGTCTGCTTGAGCACAATCAGCCACGTCTCTTCTGTGACTTTCAGCTCCCTTTGTCCCGTCATTCTCTGATCAGCTGGATGATAACAGGCTTTGGGCTCTGCTGGCAAGGTGGCACTTCTCCTGACAAACTTGCTGTCCCAGGCTGGCTTCACATCTTAGGTGTTTGTCTCGTATATGATCATCCTGATTTAATGATGTGCTGGAAGGTCTGAGCATTCACCTTTGGGCATTCCACCCTCTACGGAGATGAGGAGGCCGAAGGGTGCATGCAAAGCCTCTCACTTCTTCACACTCCACTCAGAAGTTGTATAAGGTAAGGTCATTTTATAAAACACATCTTGGAGCATATCAGAGACTGCTCTAAAGTATGCTGGTATTTGGAGGAGCCCTCTGATGAATCAACGTCCAGCAACAAGAGGTGCCCAAAGCTGCCGTTGACATACAGCCCAGCTTTCTCCACAGTGCAAGTGTCATTTTCCACACCATTCCCAGAAAGCTGAGGACGTGGGGATGTGCAGTGTGTTACTTCCTTCTGACTGCAGAAAAGCTGACTTTAAGAGCTCTCCAGCTTCCCACATTTTAAGCTCTATTTATAATGCCAAAGCACTAAGATATTTTTCATAGTTTTAATACTATCACATCTTTTAATGCACTGCCTTAAACTGCCAAAAAATAATGCTCCCAATCAAGGCAACTATATTTTATATACAAGCTATGACTTACTTCTTCCTAGGGGTGTTAATCAGATTTCATTTATTTTTATAGCATTGGGGACATTAACATTACCCTCTGGAAATGTTCCCCTTTCTATTTGTCCTTGGATAAGATATCTCCTGTGTTAGGATAACTTTTTTTCTGAAGATAAATGTTTCCCGATAAAACAATATTGTTAACCTGTAACAACTGCAACATGAAATAAATGCAGTTGTCAAGTAAACTTTAAAGGGGGGAATTAAAAATTAAAAAAAAAAAAAAAAAAAAAGGAGAGAGAAACCCAGGACACAGATTAAAATACTGCTGTATTGTTCTTTGCTATCCCCAAATGCATTTGTCTTTCTGGCTATCTCACATGATTGAATAGCAGAGAAGTCACCTGAAATAATGTCAAATGACAGGAGATGTATTAGCATCACAGGGTAATGTGTTTGTTCTCAGGAAGAGGAAGGAGAGGTTTAGTTGTCTTTCATACTGCGGCATGCAAAAGAAATCAGTGTGGATGAAATACCCTTGAAGTTTCTACGTATGAACTATAGGATGGACTTCAAGTCTGCAAATTTTTATGGGTACCCATGTCTCTCTGTTTTTGTTCTGTAGCATCTCAAATTTAGGGCTTATCAATAGTCATTGAAATCAATGGAACACTTCCTGCTGGCTCCAATGAGTTTTTCATTGCACCCTGACTTCTTTCAGATCTTGGTCCAGATAAATACTTCAACATCTGCTTAGCATGTAAGAGGTTCTACTGCAGGATAAGGGCTTTGCCAGGTAATGTCCATCCGTCTGCCCATTATTTTTCTCCTTTTATCTTTTCTCCTTTTTTCTTTCCTCTGACTTTCCTCTACTTCTCTACTATCTTCTGATGGCAAAAATTTGAGTTGTTTAACTTGTATGGTACACACAGCAAAGTCACTTTAAAAGCTGATTTTTAAAAATTTTAATGTCCCCTGGAGAAGGTGGTTTTCATAGCAAAACTGATAAAGGTGTGGGGTATTTCATTAGTGAGGGAAAAACGAGGCATAAAAATGGTTGAAGACAAAGATGACAGGGGTGAATAATTTAATGTTTTAGCTTTCTTTTGACGTTTTCTTGTTGTTTTTTGTTTGTTTGCTTGCTTTCTTTACCCCATGAGGCACTGAAAATATCCAAAAGCTGTTTGTGGGTTTTTTTTTGCTTCCCACCCCCCCACACCTTTTTTACTAGATATCTTGGTTCTCAGCTTATTGCTTCCCTTCTTGAAATGTTGGCTTCGTAATGAAGACCAAATTTAAAGGGAGTTGTCTTCCTTTCCTAGTTCCAATCCATATTAAACTTTTTTTAGAATATATATTATTATAAGGGGATTAAGGGGTTATTTACCCCTTAATCCTCTACTCATGTTTCTAGTTTCTCAAGGTGTGTGTCATCAGTCTTTCTAACTCTTCCCCATTCAGGATCAGCTTCATTAACTTTTCCACAGATGGGCAAAGGGAAGAAAGACGTCCATTACATGAAAATAAAAGAAAAATAAAGTGATGAACTACAGAGGGGTTCAGTTCCCTCTCAGACACCAAAATCATGCTCTGATATAGTAAGTATTTGCACAAATTTGTTATGATTTATTTATATGTGTGGATATATAGAAAATACATAGCAGTAATTTGCAACCACACAGGTTCTGTATTTCAAGATTAAGTTATATTTTGAGACGATAATAGACCAAAGACTATGAAAAGAATAAGGAAGATTATTCTTGGCTGTAGGACTACTTGGGTTTGATTCTCCACTTCGATGAGAACTTTTTGATGCAGTTTCTCCACACCTTTGGTTCCCACTTGCAATTTTATCACACCACCACTGCCCTTCCTGTCTTTCAGGGATGGTAAAAGAATAGAGTTCTGGGTGTGTGCCAATTTGGAGGCAGGGAAGACAGATCACACATAACTGGAGCCCTTGAAAATCTTCCATGGGTGCATTCAGGGGGAATGGTGGTATTTTTTTCTGGGAATACTGGGAACTGTATTAAAATAAAAGAGTACACTTGTGTCTGGAGCAAGTACTAGGGATCTGCCTTCTCCAGCTACTTCTATCTTATCTTCTATGCATGGGCAACAACAAAAACTTACTCTCTTGCTGTGATTTTTGAGAAGTTATTTTTTAATATTTTTTTTAAGTGTATTGCTTTTAAAGTACGCTATCCCTGTTGAGCAAAAGGCGCTCAATGTGCTTCCACTGTAGGTTCAGCAGCTAAAACTTGGCTTCTGCTTAGCAAAATAATGCAATTCAAAGGCAGTCTACAGGAGAACCAGAGCTGGTTGTATCTATAAACAGAAGCATCTTTTGTGGCATTTGCCTAAAAGAAATACCGGTTTGTCTGACTCTTGTTCACCTGACTTAGGTGTGCTCCTTGACACGGTAACCAGGGTGAACTGAACAGGCTTTGGACCCCTGTCCTGCTCTGTGAAGGTATCATCACCTTGCTTTAGTCACATCTGCAAGAGTCTCTGTTCTGCTGTTCTCTACTGCTGCAATTTGTTTGGTTTCTCTCGGTGTCTTGATTAATTTTTCATCATATTTTCTGACCTTTGAGACAGTAAGTTGCATCTCATCACATAACTGGATGCCTTTCTGTGCCCTAAACCAGTATTTTGGTGTGTGTTCTCTTTGTAGTTTCAGAGGAAGGAGGAAGAAAGGGGGATGGAAAAGAGGTTGGAAGCTTTTATAATTATAAGAGCTTTTCTTAGGGCTTTAGCTAACTATTAAGTAAATATGTTTCTTATTTTAACCTCTGGAGTGCCCCAGGCCTCACAGGGATATTTCACATACATGGATTTTTGCGGTAGGATGTAGGTCATGCTATTGCACTGATTAGCATGGACTCTGCCTTTCAAGATATGCCTCTGGGTGGGATGTTCTTCCAAGGAGTAACTGGATTAGTCTCTAGGTCAAAGACTAAGTGCTCAGTCTTTGTGGCCTAGAAATTCAATACCTTGTCCCAAGCTGGAGCCATTGAGCCTAAGAAATGAACTCTTTCTGAGACCTTGCGCAGCACCTACCTGTTCTGTGATTAAACAACAGGAAAATTACTTCTAGCATGTGTCTGAGGACACAGCTCTTAGACAATGTTATTATAAGGCAAGGTGGTTGACTATAAGTTTTGTCTTAGTGTTCAATGCATTTTCTGAGGTACTTTATAAGCTAAAAAATCTCAAACCCATTAAGAACTGTGAGACAGATAAAAAATTGAATTTCAGTTCCAGCCTGATGTCTTAATCCATTTCTGACTAAACGTTTTACACTGTGTTTAGTGTTAGGGACATCTGCAAATGAGCACACACATGCACACATTGCACTAAGCTTCTTTTTTTCTCTCCCTACTTTCACAGTTAAGGGTTTTCTTCTCACTTCCCTCACCCCTTTGAATGTCTTTTAAGAGAAAGATGCAGTCAGCAAAAAACAGCATTCTGTGGCTAATGTGAATCAAGAAGGATGTGTCGTGTATAACGAGACATGAATAGCTAAGGAGATTGCACAGCCTGTATCATAGGCACATGGAATTGGATGGTGAATCCTGCTTTATATAGGTCAGCCTCTTGCTAAAAGATATGATCGTATCCTTATTTCCAGCCTAAATGTACTAATGGACAATTTATATCCTCCTTATTCATGCTAATATTGTGATTTAGATTGTCTCTCTTTTGCATTCCACTCCCAAATGTATTCGTAGACCACTGCCCTTATTCCTAGACTTATGTCCCCGTCCAGCTTTCCTCTCCTATTTTAAACTAATTTTCTTGTAAATGCATAATCAGCCTCGTCTGTATTACTCCAGACAAAGGCTGAGGTGTGCTTGTAAATGGCACGGTCTTCCTTGTCTCTGTGAGAAACAAGTGATGCAACACCTTTAAATTGCTAATTGCTTTTTTTCATAGACAAATCACTTTATTGTCTCCTTTTCATTCTAGTTAGGAGAGATTTCATTTTCCTTTGACACCCAAAAATTATGCATCTAGTGTAAGTAAGTGAATGGTATGTGCTCTCTATCAATCTAAAGGACAGGAAAAGGCACTTCAAGGACATGTTTAATTTTACCATCTTCAGATGAGATTAAATATCTGTAGGCCTTCTCACTTAACCTCAACCCCAAATATGACTTAAGTTAGAATGGAAGAACTCAGCTCTCCTTGGTCAACTAGATCACCCACGTCTCTCTCAATGCCGTTTCATAGGAAAAAATTGTTCATGTGTCCCCACATGTTGAAACAGAAACACTGCAGTGTTGTGGTAAGAGCGCAGGTTGGTGAGAGAAACACTGTCATCTAGTTCATACTGATATTACCTATTACTCCATCAGCTATAGTCAAGGACTTCTACTTTCCTGTGTTATGCAGTGCACTGGGTGCCTCCATCTCAGCAGATTGACCAATGCAACCTGGGTCCTACAATTAGGTTCATACAGTCCATGCAGTATTTTATGTAGAGCTTGGGGTCAGCAAAAAATAGTCATCTGGGCACATCCTAGTGTTGTTACCCTCTGAAGAATACAACCCCCTATTTGCAACTGAGGCACCGACTGTAGGTGTTCTTACAACAGGAATAAGTCTGGGGTAGGACTGTTAGCCCAAACTGTACCTGTTTGTGGGGATATTTTTTAAACAAGTCTTATGAGAAGCAGCTGAGGGAACTCAGGTTGTTCAGCCTGGAGAAAAGGGAGTTGAGGGGAGACCTTATCGCTGTCTACAACTACCTGAAAGGGGGCTCTACAGAGGTGGGAGTTGGTCTCTTCTCCCAAGTAACAAGCAATAGGACAAGAGGAAACGGCCTCAAGTTACACCAGGGGAGGTTTAGATTGGACATTAGGAAAAATTTCTTCACTGGAAGGGTTGTCAAGTATTTGAACAGGCTGCCCAGGGAAGTGGTTGAGTCGCCATCCCCGGAGGTATTTAAAAGACGAGTAGACGTAGTGCTGAGGGACATAGTTTAGTGGTGGTTTTGTCAGTGCTATGTTGATGCTTGGACTAGATGATCTTAAAGGTCCCTTCCAAACTAGACAATTCTATGATTCTATGATTCTAAATACGTATTTTTTCCAGCACTGAGGGTGCTTAGATCACCTATATGTCTGCCCAGAGTGACTGCCACATCGTGTCCATGGAAATGCTGTAAATATGACACAGCACTTGCCCTTCAGTTTTGTTGGATAGTGCTTGGTGGTTAAACTGAACCAACAACTGTCCATCTGCCACAGAGGCACTTTAAGAAATCAGTCACCTGTCCTGAAAGAGGAGAGAGTTTATAAATGGAGCCTAATGAGATTATTCTTCTTCTTCTTCTTCTACTTCTTCTTCTTCTTCTTTTTTTCTTCTCCTCCTCCTCCTCCTCACCTCATCCCCCCACCCACCTTGGCAGGTATTGCTAAATGTATTTAACACTGCATTTGGGCTTCTGTAGCAGCTGATTGTCCAGGTGACACTTCTACTCTCTGCTGTTAATGCTTGGCACAGCTCAGTCTTCTGGACAGGAAAAGAAGGGTAGATGATGTAGAAGGATACATCAATTTTAGGGACACCTGAAAGTCATCCCTGTCAAGAATGGACAGTGAAGAACAGATTTCTTGTCCTACCTGCTGTTTATTTATCACAGGCTTTAATCCGGTACTTGTCATTAATATTAAATTAATGGTGTTACAATAATAAATAAAATGCAGTTTAATGCTGTGTAGCAAATTAAATTATTGCACCTGAATTAATATTGTCTTTTTTATATATTATTACCACTTTTTATGTACATAAGAAGTCAGTCTAAAAAATGGGATTTGAGAACTTGACCTTTTAAACCAAGGCAATGTTCAAGTCTTAAACATTCATATTAGGACAGCATGTTCCTTAGGTCTAAAAATAACCCACCTTTTTCCAGATAGTTACTAACCCCCTCTTATTTCTTAGAATTTATTTTTCCCCCTACTGTTACCACAAAACCGCCCACCTGTTTCTAACTGTACTCCTGTCTACAAGTGCTCATGCCAAACGCAATTGATATTCTCACTCCTTTATGTAAGAACATGCATTTTCATTCCCACATAATCTGAATTTGCTATGTGTACAAATTATTATGAATCATTTATACAGAAATAAAGACAGGCAAATATTGTCACTTTAACCTTTCTTTACACAAAAAACAAAAATTTGGAGGAGGGTATGTGTGCATGTGTGAGCCAAATTTAAACTTTCACAAAGGGTGAAGAAACTCTCAGAAATACTAAATTAAATTTCCTTTGGTCTTCAGGTTTTCATTATTTTTGATCAAAAGCAAAGTTAGTTGTGATTGTTATCAATTGTTCAGCCTGGAGAAAGGAAGGCTCCGGGGAGACCTTATTGCGGCCTTTCAATGTATAAGAGTAGCTTATAAGAAAGATGGAAAGAGACTTTTTACCAAGGTCTGTAGTGACAGGACAAGGGACAATGGTTTTACACTGAAAGAGGGTAGGTTTAGATTGGAAATGAGGAAGAAGTTCTTTACTGTGAGGGTGGTGAGACACTGGCACAGGATGCCCAGAGAAGTTATGGATGCCCCATCACTGGAAGTGCTCAAGGCCAGGTTGGATGTGGCTTTGAGGAGCCTGGTCTAGGGGGAGGTGAACCCGCCCGTGGCAGGGGGGTTGGAACGAGATGATCTTGATGATCTTTAAGGTCCCTTCCAATCCAAATCATTCTATGATTCTGTGATTTTAGATTTCTCTGGTTCATTTTTTCATAATTCACCATCTTTCAACAAGAAAAAAAGAAAAAAAGAAGAAAAAAAATATTGAAGAATGACCTTTGGTGTGGTTTTCTTTTGTTCTTAAATGAGATAACACTGTGTTTCTTTCTTCCTTATTCTTTCTCTCTCTTTCTCTATTTCTGTACTTCTCTCATATAAAGTAAGTACATTTTTTCCCTCTGGATCTATATAAAATGAAATATAAGCATTCCTTGTACTTTGTTACTGGCACTGGGTGCAATTGTCCTTAAAACAACTGATTTCATTACAACTGCTTAGAAAACTATTTTTCTCAAGAATGTTTCTGTCTTTGACTTGACTCTAAATTTAAGCTTAAAGTAGTCTTTAACAACTGAAAAGGAGAAGCGATTCAATGAACAGTTTGACTTCTCAATATGAAAGTGTTGTCTTAAAGTATAAAAACCATTTTTTATAAAGATTATGTTTCAATTTTATTCTTGAATTCTAAAGCTGATACAAATTGGTCATCGCAGTTATCTCATACAAGCTCACTTCTAAAATTGTACACTATTTTCAGGTACAAATATTTGCATTTTTACACAGAGGTGAAGAAACACTTACCCATCTAAAACATGGAGGATACTTTCACTTCATATTTCATAGCCTAGCAAACACATCGTGTTTTTTCATTGTGTCTTTATTTCCTATTTAGCACATCAACCAAAACTGGTATCCAGTGTTATTAGAGGGAGGCCACAATCACACATTCTGAGTCATAACTCAACTCTTTCCACCTTCAAAGCAGTTTGTGAACAATCAGAGTGACAATCTTGTGAAGCAAAGCAGCATAATAATTCTGGAGTTAAAATGGCTTAACTGAGGAAAAAGAGATTTGAATGCTGTCACACAAGCACAGGCATTTCCAAAGACACGTCAACCTATTTCTGACAAGTTTTCTTGGACTGGGAGGAATTGTACTGTGGAGATGCCCATCTTGTGCCTATAGGGATAACAAATGGGTAACGTAGACTGCTTTCAGGCAGCTAGAGTTCAGAGGGATAAACATAGGCCCCAGCGACTCATTAACAGAGCTGGGATTATGTTGCCGTTAATGACATCTGTGTTAGATGCTAGAAGTTGCTTTAAATAAGAATGAGTAACGTTAAAACATGGTGAGCGTATTGCATGTTTCAAAGCAAACAAGAGCTCAAGAGAAAGGGAGAAGGTCCAAAGAGGGAGTTCAGTTTAGCACACACAGGCACAGAGAATGAATTTATTCTTTTAATGTGCTAGTCTCAGGAGGGGTGGAGGGAAGAAAACTTCATCCTTTCCTTGGAAAAACAATAAATGCCAAATTGTCACGAAACTTTCCCTTTCACGGGTGTGCTTGAATGAGTTCGACTTTCATTCACTGTTCAGTCTTTGAAAGTTTGGCATTCTGAATGATTCTGAAACTATCTGGGACAGGTTCAGCAGTGCTGATCTGAACCAAGCAGTAAGTGAGAAGCAGTAGCATGCGAACCACCCCCAGACATTACACAGCATGAAAGTGACTCAGACCTTCAGAAATGTCTTCATTCACCAAAGCAGTGGGTATGTAGAACTCCATTTGCTATGTAGTTTAGGTCTGGGTAGAAAGTGAAAAATTCTAGTGACTCTCTTTTTCACTGAAATACTGATATTATTATGTTATTCTACAATCTACACCCTACTCCCTAATATTTCTGTGAGTTTAAACCCACCAAGATGTAACCTATGCAACCATGAGTGCTTGATCATGCTGCAATTCATAATCAATGGAGTAATCTAGTTAGATATAATAAATCTGTATTAATGCCTAAGGAATTCAGCATCGCCTGGATGAAACTCATCAGTGTTTGTCCCAGGGAAGAATTAAAAAAAAATATTTATAATTGCTACCAAAATAATATAATTATTTTTTGGATAGATAGTAGAATTTTTTCCATTTCTATGTATGAGAAAATGTGTTGTGTGATTTAATAACTGTGGGAACAGAGGTTTGCTATGAAAAATATACCATGTCTCTGTCATAAAGCAATATTCCACATCCATTTATAAAAAAAAAACAAACAACCCTAAACTTGGTAATAATATTTCGCCTGTTTACTTGAGAAATAGAATATGTACGAGAGGAAGAAAGAAATATCTAAAACAGTTTTCTATTAAAAAATTTGAAGTCTTTAAAAAAAAAAGAAGTAAGATGATTTGAAAGTACTTGCAAATCCAGGCCAACTGTAGGGAATTCTTCTAACTAAGAATTATTTTTTTTCCTCACTGGTATGGTTTGTTTTGTCTTTCCCACAATGAATTCTGTTGGGTTTTTTTTCAGACAGCACTCCAAAGCTACATCCACAACAGAAATAAGGAGATGGTATCTGAATTACAAACTGTGAGTAAGGTACTTTGACCTGCAAAATGATGTTCAGAACATAATTATTTTACACCGGTGTTAAATCATAGAATCATAGAATGTGTTGGGTTGGAAGGGACCTTTAAAGGTCATCTAGTCCAACTCCCCTGCAGTGAGCAGGGACATCTTCAACTAGATCAGGTTGCTCAGAGCCTCATCAAGCCTGGCCTCGAATGTCCCCAGGGATGGGGCCTCCACCACCTCTCTGGTCAACCTGTTCCAGTGTCTCACCACCCTCATTGTAAAGAACTTCTTCCTAATGTCTAATCTAAACCTGCCCTGCTCTAGTTTAAAGCCATTGCTCCTCATCTAATCGCTACATGCCCTTGCAAACAGCCCCTCCCCAGCTTTCCTGTAGGCCCCCTTCAGGTACTGGAAGGGGCTCTAAGGTCTCCCCAGAGCCTTCTCTTCTCCAGGCTGAACAACCCCAACTCTCTCAGCCTGTCTTCGTAAGAGAGGTGCTCCAGCCCTCGGATCATCTTCGTGGCCCTCCTCTGGACCCGCTCCAACACATCCATGTCCTTCTTGTGCTGAGTATCATATCATCATATCATATCATATCATACCATATCATATCATATATGAGTATGAATATCATAGAATATCAGGTTGGAAGGGACCTCAGGGATCATCTGGTCTAACCTTCCTTGGCAAAAGCACAGTCTAAACAAGATGGCCCAGCACCTTGTCCCACTGAATCTTAAATTGTCCAGTGTTGGGCAATCCATCGCTTCCCTGGGGAGACTACTCCAATGGCCGATTGTTCTCATTGTGAAAAATTTTCCTCTTGTGTCCAGTTGGAATCTCCTCAGGAGTAACTTGTATCCATAAAGAAAGGATTTAACCTACAGCCTTCCAGATTGTGAGAAGATGCCATAACTAACATGCTATATAATCTGCTTTTACAGTTCCTGCCCTGTATAACCTGCCCTCTCCCTCAACTAAAACCTACACTGTTGAGGTCAGTTTGGCACCATTTTTTCCCATTCCTCTGGCTTAGTTACACTTAAAGATGGTACAGAAAATTGAACAGTTTTATGACAAGCACATAAAACTCCTCACCTCTGCCTTCACAGGCTTTTTGAAAATCTGTGGTCCAGATTCTTGTCCTGAATCAGCAGAACTTGAACTCTGATCTACCACTCTGCAAGTTAATGAGGTGCTGGAGGCTGGAGAGTAAAGTCCTCATTGAGGTCCTGTGTGAAGGTCTTTCATACAGCCACTACTGTGTTAAAAATATACTGTGTACATCTAGGCACATAAGGTTTCATCACTGTGAGGAAATGCAAAACTATTTAGAATAGAACAAAAATTTGATTATTTTGTTCATGGTTTACCTGAACAGTAATGGACATGGTGAAGGTACCATGTGGCTTAATAAACAGTCTGCAGCTGGGCAGCAGGGACAAAAGTCTTCACATGCAAGGACACAGTGAGAAGGGGAAAAGGTTTGTTCTTGAACTTTTTTATTTTATCTTTGCTGCCCAGCAGAAATGGATTTTCTTACTTGGTTCTACTTCAAAGTTGAAAGTTTAGAAGTTGGAAATTTCACTGGAGTATTCATTTAAAGGAGATGTGGGAGCAGGTCCACCTCTGGTCAAATTGGGGTCTTCTCACAAGGTTGGTTTCTACCTACAGGGAGAGAGCGGTAACACGACAGTAACTCACCTAGGATAACACCACAACTCAGCCTGACAAATAAATCTGATCAGAAATATTTTACTTCAAAGGCATATTTCTATGTTGTTTCCTGACCTGTTCACTCATCCTCAGCCTTCAGCCTCTAGTGTGAGTTTTAGGACAGTCCCATTATTCAGTAGTTACTGAACTTCATACATAACCTGGGACGGCTTCTTTGGAGTTATATCTGTTCTTTGATGAATCTTAACTGTAGCTAAACTTTTGGAAAAAATCCAACCAAACAACTGTGACTGTGCAAACCCACCAGGGCACTGAGAAATTTTTGTTGATGTTGTTGTTTTATAAGGAAACCTGCTGCCATTAGCCTAAATCAGATCCACTCCCTTGCAGAGGTGCAAACCAGGCATCTGAAACTTGTTAACAACAGCTGTTGCTGGGTTGCTGTTTTCCTTTTTATTTTTATAAGAAGTGGAATCTTTAGGTCATACCCTGTTGTTTTTAGCAATCATTTCCAAAAGTTTCATTTTTGAATGTATAGGTAGGTCTGGACTGAAGCTTAAATATGGAAGAGAAACTGTTTCTGCTGGTATTGTATATAGCTCATTGGGAAGGATGTCTGACCCTACAGCATCATAAGGACCAATGTTTTTGCAAAGAACTGCAGAGACATGCTGGGCCTGACTGCAGAAACTCACCTCCAATACCAACTATACTTGTCTCCAAAAGCTAAACTCAAGTGACTCATCAGACATACTGGATGAAGTATAGAATGTTTTGAATCTGTATTGCACATGCAGAAATTGTTATTAAAAATATATCCTGTTCACTTATTTACAATCTTAGCCTGTGTGTGTGTGTGCGTGTATTTTTGTAGTAGGGCATCCTACTATAAGAATTCAGAAGTAATCTTGAGGAGCTGAGGCTGTACTCAATTTTGATGTATGAATTAATTAGCCCCAAGGGAAGGGATCTTGTTTCTGTTTCTGACATTCCAGATCTATCTCTTTTCAGGAGTTGGAAAGTGAACTTAGATGGCCCTCAGATCTGAGCCGGTCCTGCAAAATGATGTTCTTCCTAAGATCATGTTTCCGTCCTCTCCAGGATATTGTGAATTCTGCTTTTTGATGTATTTCAGTGGTCACCTACAATTTACCTAAGTCACACAAGAGACAAACAAAGCACTGAAGGTTTTTCTCCTACTCTACGAAGAGGAGCCATAATGCTATTATTTCTTTGCTTTAAATGAGGAAAATTTCATTGGATACATCTAGCAGGGGAGGAGAAAACAAGTACAGAAGCCCCCACGCTACTGACAATCCAAACTGGTAAATCCAGTTGAGGTCCAGAATGAGTATGTCATTGTGCATTGTAGAGAAAAATAAGCTTTACCTCTCTATGAGACTTACTGTCTCAGGCACAGGGGCAGATATGACAGAACCGAGCAGAGGCCTGACCTGGCTCAGTACTGCTGTCCCCACTCCAGTTCTGCGACAAGCTCAAGAGGAAAAAGTAGGCATCTTTGCAATGTGCTGTCTGTTGAGGAGAGGCTGATTTTACAGCTGATTTTACATACCCGAAGGTATGTTTCACTTCTGTCTCTGATTTTCTTTCTTTTTTCCAAAGTCTAATTTTTATTAGAATTCAGAAGACCAAACCAAACTCTTTAATTAAATACCAGCTCCGTGAGACCCTGCTGTGCTTTCTGGCCATGAAGAATCAGAGTTTTCCACCTTGAGCCCTAAGTCAAAGCATCCCAGCAACTTCCTTCTAATTCTCTAGGGGAGCTCAATAAGGCACAGTGGCTCTGCAACAAACAGACAAAAACCTTGCCAGTCACTGTTCAGATTAAACCACTTTTCAATTCAGAAGGCAGAAGCTGATGAAAGGTCTGGTTTTCTTACTGACATTTTCATAGAAATATGTTCCTCACCAAATTTTACTTGCTCTGTATTTTCTCCTTGGCTTTTTTAGCGGGTTTCAAAGGTCTCTGGCAAGATGAGTCACTTCTTCCTTAGGTGTTTTGCAGAAGAGGCTAATATCATGGCACAGTCTTAAAATAGCTGAGGTTTGAAAGTCTGCCTTAATCAGTTATTACCCCAGTGGATGATAACTCCGAAAGATAAACAAGGCACAAAACTACATGATACTAGGACCACTGTTTGATAGCACAGAGGAATAGAATCATAGAATTATATGGGTTAGAAGGGACCTTTAAGATCATCTAGTCCAAGCATCAACCTAACACTGACAAAACTACCACTAAACCATGTCCCTTAGCATCACATCTACTCATTGCTTAAATACCTCCGGGGATGGCGACTCAACCACTTCCCTGGGCAGCCTGTTCAAAAGCTTGATAACCCTTTTAGTGAAGAAATTTTTCCTAATATCCAATCTAAACCTCCCCTGGTGCAACTTGAGGCTGTTTCCTCTTGTCCTATTGCTTGTTACTTGGGAGAGGAGACCGACCCCCACCTCTCTACACCCTCCTTTCAGGTAGTTGTAGAGAGCGATAAGGTCTCCCCTCAGGCTCCTCTTCTCCAGGCTGAACACCCCCAGCTCCCTCAGCCGCTCCTCATAAGACTTGTGCTCCAGCTTCATTGCCCTTCTCTGGACCTGCTCCAGCACCTCAATATCTTTCTTGTAGTGAGGAGCCCAAAACACAGTATTCAAGGTATGGTCTCATCAGAATGTGTTGAACCTTGGGCTTTGTTCCTTCTGGAGGAAAACAAGGCAAAAAAATTTCTCTACTCACAGACAGGTCTTCAAAGGCTCCTACACATCACCCAAATGCAACAGAGGCTTCTCACATGTAGTGTAAGAGCCCCTTACCTCTGCAATAGCCCCAAGTGCAAGAGTAGATTAATAACAAGGTTTTATCTTCATTTGTCCACATCGGCACTTCCTTCTTTTTTAACTCTCTGACAAATTTAAATCCGATTTTAACTTTGAATTCTTTTCTTACTTATTTTCAAATTGGAATTCAACTTTTCAACTTGTGTCACGTTAAACATAAAATACATTTTTGGTAATAATGAAGGCATCTAAAAAGGTTTGGCAGAAGATTCTCATTAAATAATTTGGAATGTTGAAAAAAGATATGAAAATACCACCAACTGTAAAAACCAAGCAGAAAGTAGAAAATTAATCTTTCCAAAATTCTGTAGATTAGAAAAACATAACAAAAAAATATTTATGTTCTCAAAACCATCTCTTTATTTTCCAATAATTTTCCATAAAATTGTATTAGGTCATGGAAAGAACTGCAACAGAGTACTGTGCCTTTGTCTCATTGACACCTTGGAAGGACTTGCAGTTTGCATATGTAGCATCTGGAGGAAGGAGTTTTTACGGTTACATAAATCTGTCTGCTATTTCTTAACAATCCTAAAGTAAAATATTCCCTCTACTACTATTTCCTCCTTCCTATCTAGTCGTTCTTTCAGGACTTTCTGCATTAATCTAGTACTCTTACACTCTGTCTAGCAACAGCCCTCCAGACCATTTACAACAGTCTTTCCCCTTTTTTTTTTGTTCTTTGGAAAAGATCAGATTAAAATCTATACAAATATATTTCCAATTTAAAGCTAATGTATATTACACAGCTCTGTCTCTGGGTGATTTCTCTTAAGCTTTTTCTCTGCATGTGATTCTCAGACATTGATTTTTAGAAGAAAGTGAATAATACATACTGGCAAAGTGAACTTTGTATTTTTCATTTGAGCAACAGCAAAATTCATGCAGCACTTGACATGAAATAAATGAATAATTTGTTCCAGCACAGCATCATCACCGTGATCAATATTTGTTTTGACTGAGGATTTCAGGTTTGGTTTCAAAGCAATGCTTCTAGCCATTCTCATTTTGAGAGCTGAAAAACAACTCCTTACATGCCATTTCTATCCCTTCAGAAGTGCATTAAGTTTATTTATTTATTTCAGACACTGAAAGAGTACCAACAAGGCCAGGTAATGGATATGGAATAAGGGGTTTATTTAGTCAGGCAAAATGCCTGATTTGAAGCCCAAAATCTATAAAACAAAGGTCATTATCAATTTACTTAATAATGATTCTATTATTTATCAAAAATTGTTGTAACTGTATTTCAGAACTATTCAGACCACATATCATGCTTATAGATTATTAATTTTATAAACACGTGAAACTGATAATGATGAATACTTGCTTCTTCATGACGCAATGATGACATACCGTGTCTTCGTCGCATAGCAGGCTCTCATAAAGAGGTTTACTAAGGACCAAAGCATGTCTGATACATTTAAAACTAAAAAAACACAAAGCAATCAACCAAAAAAGTCCCTGAAAGCTTATCCATCTATTTAATAAGTTAAAAGAAAGCAGTCTTATAAAATGGCATCTTGATCAAATATATATATTAGAATATAGTACACAAAGGCAAAATAGTTACAACTCCCCCATGAGATTTTCAATTCTCAAGTATTTTTCAAGAGTCGTTTCCTGTGTGCTACTCAGTGAAACCAAGCTGGAGGGAATTAACAGCTTCGAGATGTGTTAATTCATCTGGGGTTTCTCTCACTGTTACTGCTGCATGGGGAGGAACTAAACCAGTTGCCACCAGAGGCAAGAGGGGGAAATTGAGCTGGTGTAATTAATTCCTTGCTTGTTAGCAGTTGGGTTTAGAACCTGGGATATGCAAGAGCAAAGGAGCAACTTTTTACCTCTTCTTCAGCTAAGACAAGGTTTGGTCCTGAAGGTGCTGACTAATCTGACAACGACCCAGCAAAACACTTACATGTGTGTTTTAAGTCAATGCAGGATCAGAACTAGACTGCTCAACATCTTTTGGGATCAAATCCTAAATCTTGGGCCTAGAAACCAATAAAACACTTAGGTTGCCCATTCATTAGAGGAGACCAAACAACTCACCCTCCAAGGAATTATTTCACTGCCCAGTTAACATGAATGATCGTCATCAAGGCTTGAGCAGCAGAATTACCCGCACAGTGAGTTATATAGTTTTGTGATTTCTGCACTCATGTTAAATCATCTCAGGCAAATCCTAGCAGTCCCTGGGCTGGGACATTTTGATCTTGTGGATCACAAAAGAGTTGATTTGTCCTTTGCAAGCAGCTGTAGAAACAGCATTGAAGAGTTATCATTATTCACGTGATAGCATACCTCTTGACTACACAGAAACCAGGTTCATTTTACCAGGAACGTAACGCTAACAACTCCAAACATACATTAGCTTTGTTTGGGTTTTTTTTGTTCATTTGATTCTTTGTTTCTCTGGGGAGTTGCCTAAATAACAGGCCAAGCTAGCTGCAGTGAAAATGATGGACGTGGACATTGCAGTGAAGATAATTTATCTGAGGTTACCCACGTCTCGGGTCAAAACCTGCTGGCTTCTTTACAGAAGGAGGCTATCAGACTCAGGTATGTTCTCTCTAGTTATTGAAAAGTGAGACCACAATTTCAGAGGTCTTTGCATGGCATCTAAATAAATTGCATATATGGTTGTATCAACATTTTACACTATTGTGAGTCAAATCACTTTAATGTAAGATTAGCTCCTGATTCTTAGTATACTAAACCTTTAATAGACTTACAATTTTGAAATTGAAAAGATCAAAGCAATCATAAGCAGTGTGTATAATACATAGTTTGGAAAGACTGGAATCTTTCTAGTATATATTTTTCTTTATTTGTTAATCTGCAGGGAAGGAGCAACATTCTGTAATAACAGAGGGAAACAGGATTTAGCTACACAATATGGCATTCATAAGTCAGTTCCAGCCTATTCCCTCCCCTTTCTTTTCAGACACTCATAACTTCCTCAAAATAAATTTGAGGGGCTGGAACTATCCACGCTTGGATTCAACTGAAAGGTAAATGTTTGGATTTTTATATAATTTTTTTTTAAGTTAAGATGATTGACTGTGAATTATTCAAGAGTGAACCTAACACATTTTTTTCTTGTATGTTTCAATTAAAAATGTAATTAGGTCAAATAAAAAATGATTAATGATCAAAAGTTGAAACACAGACCTGAGAACATGCCTAGGTGCATTTATATTAGGCAGTAGTCTTATTTTTTTTAAAGGCTTCAAGTGGCTGCAGTTGTATGCAGAAAGTTGAGTATGCGCTCAGCTGTTTTAAAATTGGGGAGTATTCTTTGCTTTTCATGTAGTAACCTAATTATTAAGCCAAATATCTAGGGAATGCTTAAGGAATATGAAAAGCATAGGTATTTTATTAAAATGTATGCAAAAGAATTTTTATTTCTTTTTTTTTTTCCTTTACAGTGGTTCTTTTATTAACTTAATCTCAGTTTAATCTATATCTTGCCAAATTTAAGCAGCTGGAAGATTGGAACCACTGAAACAATTTTCCTCAAGTCTCAATGAGATCTACAAAAGAAATCAAGTTTGAAGGAAACCCGTCAACTAGGTCTAAAGTCATATATGCCTGAACTCAGCATTTGCATCCAGTTTAGGAGAAACTTAACTGTGTCCTAAACATGTCAATATTCTCCATAGTCTGAGGTAGTTTAAGATGACAGCCATTTGAATAGGAAGCATGACAGGAATTTGTAGGAGGTGTTACTGTTCATATGATTCTTGTTGTTGTATTAACCAACAAACAACAATGAGTGGTAAAAAGGGAAACTGAATTTTGAGATGGAGTTAATTCTGAAAATTCAACCTGAAATGCTAGAATTTCTAGCTTCTCAGTGCTTGATATTTCAACTTTTTTCTTTTTTTTTTTAAGAATTACAAATAAGCTTTTTTTTGGTAATGCCTAGTATATCGGTATGAAACCAATGCTTTATATAATTTTCTGCAAAACCAGAAGGAGAGGAATATATCTGTTTTGCACTGGAGGCAGATATGCTGATCGAAATACTTTACATCAGCAATTTTCATAAGCCATAGGTCAGATAACAGCAGCTCATTACAATGCATTCTTTTGGTGTTTGATAAATATGAAAGAAATCCTCGTGTACCTTAAAGCATGTCAATGTGTACGATTTACAGAGTATCAGATTTCAATCTTAAGTTCCATATTTGAAAGCCATGACTTATATTCATATGATCTTCTCATTTTTATCAGGTTCGACCAGCGAATTAGCATACTGGCAGAGTCCAAAGTTTTATCCCCCCCTTTTTTTTTTTAACATATAGCCAAGTGTGTTTCAGGATCCAGCCTACAAATTCTGATTGATTTGGCCCAATGACAGGTTCTGATTATTTTATTTTTTTCTCCCTCCATGTCACAGAATCTGTTTTTCATGACTTGTCAAGCAGTCTCTGATTAATTGGCCTGGTGGTATGTGGGGCAGAATCCAGCCTTTTTCTTTTACGTTTCCCAGAATGAGCTTGACAATTCACTGTGCACACTCCAGTACCCTGGCACTGCTCGCTGGCAGAGCCCAGTGTGTTGCTCCTCAACCATGGCTAGTGACTCATGCTCAACTCGATTCTGCCATGAACATTTCTAACCACTATGTAAACCCCCTGCTTGTTAAGGTCTCTGCAAAATGTTTTCCTATTAACCATTTTGATGTTGCCTCATTTGCCTAACAGAGGATGCACCCTGGAAACGAAAAGGCAACCCAGTAGATTACCAGTATTTAACACAAGGCTACCACGCACTGCTGCACTTGCGGTCAACAGTGATGAAGGTAGTGATTTTGACAGAAAAGCTAGGGTTATTGAAATGATGTTACCACGTGACCGTGTGCATGACTTCAAAGAACTGAGAATTTAGAGAGATGGAAAAGACCTATTTTATCTGTTTATCTCCTTTTCTTTTTTTCTTCTCTATGCGTTACAGTCATTAGACAGGAAAAATAGAGGATGGCAAACTTGATGGTACCCTAGATTTCAGTCAACCATATAAAACTGTAGTTTACAAAGTCTTCTCTATTTGTCAGCATCTGTACATACAATGAATTGTCCTTTTTTCCTCCCCACCTGACCTTTTGGGGTTCTTCTTGGCTCTTTAAATTAGTAAATGAAGTTGACGTGTCCAGTAAGGGTCAAAAGAACCTACCAGATTCTTTAACTGCTCATCTTAATAAGCAATGGGAAAAGTATCTTAGAGACTTTCAAAATGGAAGAACTTTAAAAATAGGGCCTTTGTATATATGTTGTTAACCCAGCATGGGTGCGTGTCCCAACCCTAGAAGAATCCAGAAAATCTCTTCCTGAAGTATTCTTGGTCTGTTATAAGCTATGGATCATGTTCTGCATATGTCCAGGAAAATCAAACATTTAAGGCCTGCACAGAAATGTATGGCGTCTCCTCAATGATATTGCTATTTCCTATTATTTTTCTCTTTAGCTGTAAAGTGCCATCCACACACAGCACCTTCCAGAATTTGGTCCGTGTTTGTTGAAAAAACAAAATATCACAAGTTCTTCATCTTATATCAGTTTTGCTAAAATTAACCAAAAGTTTATCTGGAGCGTCCTAATCCTGTAGTGCCAAAAGCAAAGAGGTTTACAGTGATGTCTGCACCCACATTTTTGGTTTTCATGAGCCTGTTGCTGTACTAAGCTGCAGTCTCATGTAGACATTCAGGACAGATCCATTTTGCAGACTGTTGTGGATTCCTTGGAGGAAGTGACCAGCTGATGATCTGTTGCTGGGATCATCCACTGCTGTGTAGCATTTACTATTTCATCTCAGACTCCTCATCTGTTCTTCACCAAGCCAGGGTAAATGGTAGTGGCCACTCTTGTTAAATTTCTCAGTTTTCCAGGTGGATTTCAACTATGATTGAACAACACTGGCACGTGTGAGAGAAATGAAGAGAAATCTCCAGGGCTAGTTGACCTCAATAGTATGATACCAATTCTTTCTACTTTTCTTGATATTTTGTCACTGAGGCTGAAAACAGTCCAGAAATTAATATTCCCAGACTCCACAAATGAATGAGCCCAATTCTAATTTATGCCGGAATGTAGTAATTCAAATACATTTTTGAGTCAGTGTACATCAAAAAACCACTATAAAAAGTAAATTATCCCCAGGATTTGACTCATGGTCTGCTGTCCAGGATCACCAAACCCTCAGAATTTCAGGGAATCACTGCTATTAATACAATCATAGAATAGTTTGGGTTGAAATTGACTATTTGAAGGTTATAACCAGATCTTCATTGACCTAGATCACTCTGGCAGTGGCATTTTCCAGTGAAAGCAAAAGGTTTGATATTAATGTACTTATTTTATTTTATTATTTCTTTTTAGTTCAGGCTGTCTTAGAAGTTTCCTGTGCTTTGTACTGCGGTTTATATTTGTGCTGTCTCAAGAAAAATTGGCACAGACTACTACAAAAAATGGGTTGTAGGCTATGGCTGGTGTTAGCCAGCATGGTCTGGTGGAAGGAAGGCCATTTTAAGTATAGACAAGTCAATGGCATAACCCATAAATCCATACTACTACCCCAAAAGGAACAGAAGATTACATGAGTGAAGCTTTGAAGTGAAAGGTGAGCAAACCTACTGTACTGCTGTATGATCTTAAACCCATTTCCCTTTCCTGCCATGAAAGAGCGCTCTGAAGCGCATCTGCTTCATTTCCCCAGTCTTTGCTCACCGCACAACAACTATTTCTCTGTTTTGCCCTTCAAAACCAAACATATTTCCTCACTAAAAAAGAGAGGGAGTAGAAAGGATTTTTCTACCAAAATTCTTTTTGCTCCCTGAATTTTACGTACAAAAGGTGGTTCACAGCCTCTTGGGCATGGGTTCTTCCAGATGAGGGATGTCACAATGTCACCCCCCAGGGTGATTCAGGCCTCCTACGATGTGAGTCAGTCTCCGTAGGAGCTTATCTTTCCCCATTGACTACAGGGGGAGCCACCAGCAACGAGGATCGTGACCAAGGTGACTCAGTGACTGCCGAAACCCAAGCAAGCTGAATTGCAGCCTGGGGGTTACTAAGTAGATTATGAACAGGATGCTGCTTTTTAGGATTCAGTGTTGCATTTTCTCACTCAACCAGGCTAAACCAGGGCTGAATGCAGTGTTCATTATTCTGACATCCAGGGACATTACTCACGTCGCTAGGCATGAAATATGAAAAAAACAGAAGAAGGAAAAGGCTTCAAACTCCCCCCTTCCCAAACAAGCTGAAGTCTCAGTCCTGTGCTGTGCAGGATCTCTTTTGAAATGCCATTTGCTGAATGAGATTTTGATAAATGATGATTCTACCATGCAGGGCCATAATAGTCCACATCATTGTTTTTAAATTCTTTAACAGTCTCCTTGCTCTACTGCTGCAGTGTACAGCATTTCAGGGAAATATACTGTGTCTTCTTTAAAGCAGGAGGGCTTGACAGTTATTTTGAGAATGGATATCATAGTATGAATTGTATAAGCATGTACAGAAGCATTTAAAACTAGCAGGATCTGAGTATAACTTTGCAAAGTTAAATTACTGTAATGTCAGAAGGATAAGAAATGTGTTCAGTGTTATGAAATGAACAGATATCCTTGTGCCGTATTCAGTCCTTATCATTTAATGGCATATAACAATGTTTTGCTGTTAGACAAGCAATCAAATATTTTTAATGTAAATAACCTTGTCTTAAATCTATTCCACTCTGATCACTGCGTGACTGTAAAAAAACCACAGTGCAGCATCATTTTCAAATGGTTTTCAGTCTAGTGGGATGGATGTCAGTTGTGGGTGTCTTTCAGAAGCTGGAGGTTTTAATATAAGCAAAAGAGATCAATGTACAGCACAGGAAGGAAAAGACACTGCAAGAGTCTTTAAGTTTTAGGCTTCTCCTCCCCTCCCAGCCCTTTCACTCCTGTGTGATATTAAACAAGAACTGTTGCCCTTGGCAGTGCTGTTTGTAAATTGCAGAGGAATTCTCCACATTGAGGCAAGAATTGAAGCAGAACTAAATAGCAGAGTAGTTTGAGGGCTTCCTCCAAAGCTCCCTGAAAACCATGTTAAGGCTCCCGGTGAGTTGTTTTCTTCAGCAAGCCCTCGATCTGTCGTCAACATCCCCACTGAGCAGTCTTCAGATTCTTTCTGCTGTTTGCTTTAAGCTTTTACTCATTCTAGCCATTCTTCTTCTGTGGTCAAGACAGTTGGGTTAAAGAGCTATAGAAATCACGTGTCCTGAGGCTATGTCTGTACCACAGAAAGTGGAGGTTTTGCTTTATCCCAAAACAGAACAGTTCTTTGACAGAAGTACCACAGTGCTTAGTAAGAGAAGCTTAAGTCTAGTCTGATATGCCACTGCAATACAGATGACTATGTTGGCATTTATCAGTTCGTGCGAGACCAGATTTCAATCCCTGGTGTCTCCTGGATGCAATGATTTGGCTTTATTGTGATAATACTGACAGTCTCTCTGGAAATCAGCATCTCACAATGAAAAAACATAGAGAGGGGCATAGAGATTGCAGCCCAAATTGACAAGGCAGATGAAGGATGGGAAGAAAAATAGAGCAGAATGAGATGAAATAACTGCCTTAGAATCATAGAATTGTTAGAGTTGGAAGCGACCTTGAAGATCATGTAGTTCCAACCCCCCTGCCATCGTCAGGGGCACCTCCCACCAGACCAGGCTGCTCAAATCCCATCCAGCCTGGCCTTGTACTTACCAAGGTTGTAGGTACCTTGTACCTACATTGTACCTTGCAAGGTAGGTCCATAGAAGATGTGGAACAGGAATTCAGATCTCTTAGCTGCCACTGTGTTCATGCAACAGTCCCCGGCTGCAAGCTGAGGCCTCCACTGCTAAATGCAAGGCTGAGACAGAAAGCACAAAATACTAAATGATCTCATGCTTGTTGTTTGGACTGTAACATTGACAAGGGATATGACAGCTAGGGCTGGACTGCTGATCTTGGCTGTATTACTCTGCCTGTCTATGGTAAATTCTACTGTTGTAACACAACGGTAGCCTAGGACCAGCCTTCATGGTAGCTGTGGATGAGCAGCCATACTCCTAAAACCCAGCAGCCATAGCAAGTCATTCAGAAAAAACACAAGATCCCGTAATGTATCTGTTTTGCTAATAAAGCATCATCCTTAGTTTTCTTACCTTCTCTTCGACAGTTTCTTGTATTTTCTGTGGAAGGCTTTCATGACAATCCCCAAAGGAGATTGACTGAACGGATCAATTTTCTTTAAAATTAAAATAACCCCTCTCCAAATGTCAATGATCGTTTGCTTGACTTTATGTTCCCTAATTATAATTTTACAGTTTCAAATCCTTTGAAGCTCCGTTTTTCCCTCTCTGGTGCTAAGGTGGGGAACATTTTGACATACTGTTCGTTTTCTAAGAACAAGTGTTCTTTCTCGTTTTTTGATTTTTTTTGTTTTGTTTCAAGTTTGGTTATAAAGCGATTCATAACTATACTAACACCCACAGACAGTATCTCTAAAAATGATTTAAACAAAATGTATTGCATTTTGCACCTTTTTTCCATTGTTCTGAAGAACTGCATTTGTTCTCATTAAGTCTTAACAAAGATCAGATTGAGCTGGAACTTGGGTAAGAGAGGTGATAAGTTTGCAGATAATAATGCATCTCATCAGTCATGAATTGCACAAATTAATCTTCAGATAGGGGCATGTCATACAAGAATTTACATGCTAGCACTTTAATTGTCAGAAGCTAGTTTCTATTAGGCAGATGGACTGTGAATGAGTAACAGCATTTCCCATTAGTGGAGGGAAAAAGAAAAATTAAGGTAAGTTCAAAAACATTAAGAAAATGCTTTAATAATATTGTTTAACTTAGCTTGTAATGAGGAGAAAGAGCAAGACCTTAAGCGAATTAAGATGAAGTCTGCTTTGTTTAATAAATTCTTTCTCTCTGCTTAGAACAAAAGATGTGTATGGAAAAAGATAGTGAATAAAAGAAGTATTATACAGGAAAAGGTATGCAGAAAAGGAAAGATCTATTTAAAGGAATACTTTGAAAAGGGCGGAAAAAAATTCTGTGAAAAACAGTGCCGATTATTTTTTTTGGATGATATTTGAATATTTCATTTTTTTCCAACCAATGCTGGTAAAAAGTGGGGTTTTCCTTCCCGTAATAAAGTGGACCAGAAGGTCCCTTGCACTGTGTGTGGTTTGATTTGCATAGGGAAAGAACGTGGTTGTCAGACACAGGCCACAAATCGGTCACCATTTTTATGCTGTACTTAATTATTTTAGTCTTTCGGAGCATGAATTGGTTACTGTGGGGGTTCGGAAAAGTCCACGTCCTCACTCTGGTGTGCCCTGGCAAAATGCAATCCTACCTTCATGAGATACCGACCCCTTGGGTTGTGTTGGAAAAGGGAGAGGATGGGGCTCAGGCCAGCGATGCTGAGTTTCATGCTCAGTGGTATACAACTGTTAAACAAACAGGAGAACCACTGGGCCTATTAAAGATTCACTACAGACTCAAAGTTCTGAGAATAAAAGGATTTGGACCACATCCTCACGTGGGATAAACTGGCTTCCAAGAGTGGGTATCGGTGAACAGCACCGATTTACATCGTCACAGATTATATTACACATGTAAGATTTCTTTGCAATTAAAGGCTTGTTCTGTGCTAGGCAAAGCTCTGCAGGTCATTATGGTGGTAGTACTTTGTACTCTTACGTTTTTCAGTTATCATCTGAAAGCATTTTTAAAGTATTTATTACACTTTTAAAAAAAATAAAAAAATAAAAAATTACAAGGCAGCTACCTGAAGGCAGCTCAGAATTATTACGACCTCTTGTTTTGCAGGTGAATAAAGGGAAAAGAGTACGTTTTGCCTAAGGTTACTGTGAATCAGAAAAAATGAGGATTAAAATCAAGGTGATATGACTACTAATCTTTGGGTTTAATAACTAAACTGCAGCAGGTCCCACCTGTACTCAGGGTTCTTGGCTGTCATTTAGACAAGTAATTGAATAAAGGCTAAAGCAAAGAATCAATCCTCATCCTTGTTACATTTAGGGGGATTTCTTATCATGAATCTAAATGCGACATAAAATCCTAATGAATCTCGTCAGCGCTAGGATATATTCTAGGTGCTGTTTCCTGACCAAGACTGAAAACTCTGGCCTTGATCCATCAAAGTAACAGAACAAATACATAAACACACGAATCTTGTTATTTTAAGAGATGACAATTTGTTTATATATGTTTACTGTTATATGCATTTGTGTTTGCAGCAACTGAGGTTTAGGACTTCAGAAATAATTTGTCCCTTTCTCTCAATCCAGTCCAGGCACTCAGGGATAGTTTTGTTGTCATGATTTGTTTAAAAATCATTCATATATTTACAGAGAGTATTGCAGCATTTTATCTTAACACGTGAAAGCACTGGCTTTTGGGATGCCATCCCATGTTTTTATCTATGATCCCTCTGATTAGCTTGTCTTTCGTTACTATCTGTGCAAATATATAACAAACTCTCCATTTTTGTTTTAATTTCCTCTAAAAAAATCCCATGGCTAATCTGTAATTTTTTTGCTTGGTTTTAATGTATTTTCTACCTTTCTTTTTCCTACAGTTGTTTGAGTTTGTTTCGTTTTCTTTTGCGTTGCCTTTTTTTTTTCTGGTGTGTTTTGATGTTTTCGTGTGGGCTTTTTTAACTGAAACACTCTGATAAAATCCCCATTCCTAATGCTTAATAACGTTTAATGTCCTAATTACAAATGGTTCTGTACAGCCTGGACTGATGCAATGTTTTGTCTGGAAATATTTTTACAGTAGCCCACAGAAAAAAAAATCATACAAAATGTATTAAACATGAACTGATTTCTGAAAGTTTTCATAAGTGATAAGTCATTAGGAACAACCAAGTGTTTTTGTTTCTTAAATTCAATGAAACGTAAAGCTTTTTATATGTTTCCTTCTTCCCATTGGGAATTATAAGTTTGAACAATAGTTTGGAGAAAGGAGAAAAATGCTAAATTGAATAATCTTTGCATGTAAGGACTGGATTACATTTTCATTCACTATTTTAAAATATTTAATTGTAATAGAGGCTCAAAGGAGAAGTATATACATGAAGTATATACATGAACCGTTACTTTCTCTTTTGGTTCCTCTGCTTTTTATCTTGTAAAACTTCAGAGTCTTTAAGAATTGCGTATGTACGTATGAAGAAAGGAAGACAAAGAAAAAGTTCTGATCTTCCTGATTTATCACTAGTTCTAAAGCATTACTCTTCACCAAAAAAAAAAAAAGAAAGAAAGAAAAAGAGCAGAATAGTCTTTTTTATCTTTTATTTCTGTTTTCCCCTATCTCCCTGCAATTATTCTGGGCCCCTGTTATGTAACACTATTTTATTTTAGGGAATATTTGAGAGGTTATGAAAGCATCTTCTGGCCATGCCCTATACGGGTACCTACTTCCAAATTATTTTCCCAGCATGAACAATGAAGATAAATGAGCTCTAATAGAGCATAGTCTTGGTTTTTAAAAGTGAACTTCTACATGAAGTCAGAAGAACCAAGTCCTAAAGGCATCCATTAATTCCATTTGCTGGTTTTAAAGGGCATCCAGGGTGACTTTGCTCAGTGTCCATGTACACACCGTCGTCCCCCCACCACAGCTCCTTCCTATCTCGGGCAGCGATAAAGCTTAGCAAACGGAAAGCCACTTCCACGCACCACCACACTTTGTGCCGATGGGAGTTTCTTGTGTGTAGGAACGTCATAAGTTGTGGCAAGATTTTTCTTTATGTCATGACAGGTTATTAAGGTGGCGACTGATTTCAAGTCTGTTTTTTCCAGTGACTACAGTGAGATTTAGATCAAATACCAAACTCCTCGTTGTCCAAGGTTTTTTGCTAAACATAGAAAATCAGTCCCTTTAACACTCAAGAAATGCATAGCCGGCAGTAGATGCATGGCTGGAGGAGATACTATATGCTAACTAGTAGGATTAATTTGACTCACAAAATGAGGTTATGAATCTGTGAGTAAACTTCCTCAACATCATAAGATAGAGAGTTAAGCAGAATTTTGGAATGGATGTGAGTGAAATAATTATGGTTTGGGTCTTGCCTTGCATTTGTGGTGGAAGAAACAGCAGAAACACGCATTGCTGAGCAGCAGAGAGCACAACCTTCATTCACTGTTAAATAAGATACACGTTGAGCACTGAGAACTTCCAAGGAATGCAGAGGAGCCTTTTCACGATCATCCATGGTTTACATTGGTAGATATTTGGTAACTAACCAGAAAAATTTTGTTAACAGTTATCCAAAATCCTGTTATAGTCAACCTAGAAGAACATTTTGCATTTTGCAAAACAGAACAGTTACAATCCCATCCTTTGTGTATTTGATTCAAACACACCAGTGTTACAGACTGTAGGCTGATGAATGGAGCTAAAATATCGGTAAAAGTACAGAGTTTTTAACCATGCATAACACAGAAACAAATTGTTGAACTTACTCAATTATAAAGGCCTTTTCCATAATTTCTGCTAATGCAAAAGACTCCTGAGGCAACAAGACAGCTTACCTGCCAGCTTTGACATTTCTATAACCAAATCAATATTTCAGAAGCCGTGCGCTATAAATCTGATGTTGATTTGAACTCCCTGAAAGTAATAAATGATCCAATTAGAAAACAAACAAAAAGGTGAGAATAATTACGCTGTTTATTCTTCCATGATGATAAGGTGAGCTTGACAAGACAGAATGCTCTTCCTAAACCCAGAGTCTGTCTATGCTTGCAATTGATCTCAGGAGTTAAAGGTTTTGTTTGCATTTTTAACGCGCCAAGTTAAAATGTATTGCCTTGATAGAGATGTTAAGAAGCACTTTGCTTACAGGATCTCATACCCTTCATTTTATATTCCTCTCACTTATTGCAGAATTTCAAAGGCATTTGGGGATATATTATCTATGTAGAAGTAAATCTTACACTGCAATGATTTACAGTAGGGCAGCTTTTAAAATCCTTTCTCAACAGCTCTTTTCTGCACATTATCACTCACAAATTGGAATTCTTGCATTGTTAATTAATTACAGAGATTTATTTTTTTAATGAAAAAAAAAAACAAAACCCAAAAAGTAAGAAGGCAAGTTTTCCAGCTCCCTTCTTGCGTTTGTAGGTGCAATCAAAACCAAAGGCTGTTCTGTTAAGCACCACAAACTGCCAAAGCAGGGTCACCTAGAGCAGGCTGGACAGGAATGCATCCAGGCAGGTTTTGAATATCTCCAGAGAAGGAGACTCCACAGTCTCTCTGGACAGCCTGTGCCAGGGTTCTGCCACCCTCAAAGGAAAGAAGTTCCTCCTCATGTTGAGATGGAATTTCCTGCGTTACGGTTTGTGCCCGTTGCCCCTTGTCCTGTCACTGGGCACCACTGAAAAGAGCCTGGCCCTATCCTCTTGACGCTTGCCCTGTAGATATTTATAAGCTGTCTTCTCCAGTCTTCTCAGTCTTCTCCAAGCTAAACAGCCCCAGGTCTCTCAGCCTTTCCTCATCAGAGAGATGCTCCAGTCCCTTGATCATCTTTGTAGCCCTCCACTGGACTCTTTCCAGCAGTTCCCTGTCCTTCATGAACTGGGGGGCCCAGAACTGGATGCAGTACTCCAGATGTGGCCTCACCAGGGCAGAGGAGAGGGGGAGGACGACCTCCCTCAACCAGCTGACCACGCTCTTTTTAATGCACCCCAGGAGACAACTGGCCCTCTTGACCACAAGGGCACATTTTTGCCTCCTAAGCAACTTCTTGTCCTCATTCAACTTACCAAAGAATTTGGCTTACAGCAGGGATCTCAAAAGTGCTAGTGGATTTAGTTTCGGGGTCTCGAAATACCACTGTTCACACTAGCCGAAGTGAGAGTAAGGCGTGACTGAACTCTTCAAAAATCAGCTCAGAAGAACCACCAGATCTGCATGGCAGGAGATAGAGAATATCCTTGCTGTGACTCACAGTGGTTTCCTATGGTATTCTCCAGGAATCAGATAAACCCCACCAAACCATTCTCATCTAAGAGTTAGACATTTACTGTAAACCTGACTTAAGAGTTTCCTTGGTACAAAAGGGACAGAACTACCCCAGAGTGTCAAGTCATGCTGTTTGCTTGAGGTACCTATTATGGGGCTAGGTGGTACTTCTACCTTCTCTCCATGCACGTCCATTCATCCTAGATTACAGCTTCCAAAGTGTTGACTAACTAACAGGCGACTAGGGCTAGGTCAGATAAATCCTCACCTTTGGGGATAATAATAAAAAGCTCAAAAATTGGTTTATGTGCCAAAAAAAAAATAATTAAAAATCTGTTTTTGTCAAAAAACAAATCTGAGGCAATCACATTGATTGGCTGATTCCCTGTTTTCCTCCCCGACAAGTTTTGGGTTGTTTTGTTTGTTTTTTTTAAACTTACTGATTGATTTAAACAAAATTCATCAAAAGAGTAGAAGTTCAGAAGATATTGAATCTTAAGGAATTCTTTAAAAATAGACAGCTGAGTAATGAGAAAACCCCAATTAGTCTGGACTGAGGGAAAGGCCCCCGTATGACTTGGTGCCAGGGAGGTCATGAAAGGCATAGGTGTTATTGAATGTCCAACCTGTGGGAAACCTACACTGAAAGTCTTCAGAAACAGACTTCAGTGGTTTCACAGGTCACAGAACATGCTTAATTAGTTTGGTTTTTATGTGTACAGTAGAAAACAGAAACCAGAACCCGTAATAATTCAATAGTAATAGCAGCAATATCATCAATTTAAAAACAAACAAACAAAAAAGAACAGTAGAAAGATGTTAAAAGAAAAGATAATCTGCTGTTTTGCACAGAACCATGGCTATATGTTTCCACTGCGTTGTCTTTGTACTCATTTGCACCACTCGAGGTGGGAGTAGCACAACCCTGTGCGGTGATGGAGGACGGTAGCGATTTCCACCCACTTTGCTCTCTGACTGTGCGGAGCACGGGGCAGTGGTGAATCAACCCCAGTAACTCCATTCCTGAGCCCTGAGGTTGCTCTGGATGTTTCCAACACTAGGTTTTGTTTTGCCGCGTCTCATAAAAAAAAGGCCCTGCGTTTATTGCTCTCAGAGGTTTTACTGTTTTTTCCCCACTGCATTGCTACGAAAATTGTTTCATTCTTATTCTAATACTGTGGGCTTCAAGAACAGATCTCCTTGCCTGGCATTCCTCTGAAATATGAAAGAGATGCCCTCTGCAGCAAGCTTAACACTGCTATCATCTGCATAATAAAGATAGGCTGTATGTATAGAATATGCATACACACGTATAAATTTATACGGATATACTGTGTGGGCACAAAGATAAACAGAATAAGAATCACAGTAGCAGAATAGAGGAAGAGACCTGTAAGTCAGTGACTGACATCAAGAACAGATCTCATCTGTCAAATCACTGAATTGAGAGGCTTTTATGAACATCTCTTCTAGGACAAAGTACTTTATATGTGGAAAATAAATGTACACAACCTGATAGTGTGTGATTTCCCTAACAATTCCATAGAAAAAGTTGTTTCTCATTCTTTCTTTTTTTTTCTTTTCCCTTGGCAGTTTTCTCTCACCTCCTCTACCAGAACAAAATTAAATAATTGGATTCTTAAAAATGCATGTGCTAAATTGTGGATCTCGATATGGGTAAAATTGTCTACTTGATCTCTGGTTCAGACACCCTCAGAACTGCTCTAAACATCTCACAAATTAATAAAAATATTACAGTTACATGAGACACATTTTTCTTGCAGATCTGTGGGGAATTTGCTTATGTGATTGCTATTGCTTTTTCTTGAGAGATGTAAAGTAAGGCAAAGAGGTGCACAAGGAGCAACATTTATGAGGATTGTATCATGAATGTTATTTCCACAAACACAGGTTGTCAAGAGTCTGCTAATAATAATGTCTGCTTATATTCAATTGCAGAATCAAATATCAACTGACTTAGTAAAACAAGGCAAAAATTAAGCTTTTAGTGGAAATTGTCTGATGGCACATCTTGCAATTGGAAGTTTTGTCATTGGCATAGGGCCTTGATACATAAAGGCACTTGCGTATCTCCCTTTATTCATGTGACTGTGCCCCAGTTGAACTCAGTGGAACCACAAACATGCTCAGGTTTCATGTGGGCTTAAGAAGTTTGCTGAATCAGCACCTGAGCAGCAAGAAGAAGATGCCCTTAACTGTGGAATCACATTAATGACTCAATAAAAAGGCAAATATTTTCATCTAAAGACTTTCCTCTAGGAGGAGATATAATCTGCACTTTGCAATGAATCTGCTTGCATGAAAGCTCTTTTTTTCATTTGATGAGTTTTTCCCACTTTGTACCAACATGTGAATTTTTAGCTCACTTTTATGCACCTTTATCAAGCCCACTGTGGGTTTCTGATCTACCTTTTAGCCAGGTTAGGCTCCAGTAACCAGTAAGCATGTTGATTCTTGTCTGAAAACAAGTCTTTCTGAATGGCCGTGACTTAGTGCAAGCCTCATTTGACTGGAATGGACAGTGGTGCTTTTCCAAAGCAGAGGTTCAGACACCACCTTGTCCCCCATTAAGTGTTTTTTGAGTCCCTAAAACAACTGCACCACAGAAGGAACTAAAAAGCAGAATTTTTTTGCAACAGCATTAAGTAGAAGAAACTTCTTTTCGTTTCTTTTTTTTTTTTTTAAAAAGGAAAAAAAGGGGGTAAAAAAGCAAAACTTAAATAAAAGGGTTGGATTTGCTTATGTTCTTTGAAGCTTTTCTTTGTAAGCAGGGAATCAGCGTGTGGAGAGCGGAGAGGGGAAAAGGAACCAAAAATAATTTAAGAAAACACTGAGTCCTGTCTTTGAATTATATAAAAGCAGCTGCATTTGATTTAATTTTTCTTTAACATAATGTGCTGTATAATCACTGGCTTCGTCATCCCCTGGGCCCGAGCTTCCTCTTAGCACAAGCTTTGGGAGCTGTGCCACAGAGTTCAGTGGAAGCAGAATTTGACCCGTGCTTTGCTTTAAAAATACAGCGTTACCTCTGTTGCTGCTCTCCCCTCTTAGAAACTCTTTCTTTTGAGATGCGAAATGGTCATAAATATCGTTGCTTGTTATGCCATCAGCCTTATTCTCCAAGGCCCACAGTCCTAAGGCTCATCAGCTGAATGGAGAAATAAATGGAGGCAGGAGAAATGCTGCAATCTCCCAAGGGGACTGACTACAAGATTGGTTCAACCCCACTTCTTAAGCCAAAGCATGGTTAGGGAAGGAAGGAAGGATGAGGGACTGCATGGAGGGAGATGAACTTGTTTCTCTGTACATTTAAAGGCTGGCTGTCTTTCAAGGTAAAGTGACTTACTTTCATGAGGGTGAAAGAAAGTTTTGCCAGGGGAAGATTTGTCCCTAAAAAAGCATTAGTGAGAATTTGAAATTAAAACAGAGTGTTGAAAAATGGCAACATTTCTTCAGTTATCAAACAGGGCTAAATGATACGTTAGGATTTTTTTTTTTTCACCTCTCCCAAAACACAACCAGAGAGGACCATGGTGTTTCAGAGATTATCTTAGCATGGACAACTAAATATTAATTGAGTCTGCTTCCATATGGAGTAAATAAGAAAATTTATAGCACTTTTACTGAAACCAAAATCAGAACAAAACATAGTCATTTCAGCCTTTAAGCCTGAAAATGCAAGTAAAGGAGCAAAACCAAATAAATAATAATTTGTCTCTCCTGCCACCTGGAGAACTCACAACATACTCTAAACATTGTTTAATTAAACCTCACTGGACCCCGGTTCAGTAAAAGGAGAATTATTTCTTAACTGCTTATTTTAGAGGAGAGAGCCTTTGGCCTTCAATTACTATAAATTACACAGAGGGCGAGCGTGGACAAGCAGGATTCAATAGCCTTTAGTCAGCCACATCTTTGCAACTCTGAAAAGCAAGGTTCTTTTTACAGTAGGACTTGACTCTGCAAGCCCTGAAGACATGGTTCAAGATCCCATTGTCTTCCTGGGCACAGACACAGACCCCTGGTCCTCATGGGTATGGGGGTTAGAACTTAACTTTGCGTTAGAGCTGTTTTGCTGTACCAATGGTTTTTATCTTTTTTTTTCTTCTTTTTTTTTTTCAAAAAGTGGATTTCCCCCCCACCCCACATAGCTCTCGACGTGGTTTCAATGTACTCATCTTCCTGAGATCAGTTTTACCTGATAAAAGCGCAAAGCCATTATGGCCTTATTTGTCAATTTGGTGTGTAGAGGAGAAATGCGCGATTGAATGTTGAGGTTCTGCAGCTCCTCCAGCATGCGGTGATTCATTAGGACATTATGTGGTAGGTAGTTGCACTCTGGCATGCTCTAGGCATCATGTATACCGCCGTTTGAAACAGAGCAACATCATAAATCCTCTTGTTAATAACTCTAAATGATGACTTATGCCCTGGAAATTCCTTTTCCTCCTGGCGCAAACAACTATAATCTCTGTGGTGCTGCAGAATGGAGTAGACACCCTAATACCTTTACTGGAGGTGAAGCAATATGTACCTCATTAGCAGGCCACAGATCAAACTATTAGCAACATGGTGGGAAGCAAGCTAGGATTTGGTGGGATTTATAAAAGGTCATCTGGAGACAGCGTGCTAAAAAGCTTTTTGGTTCTGCAAATGCCTCTAATCAACTGATTTCCCACTCACTGGGCACGGGGAAGACATTTTATCCCATTGAGCAGAATAGTTTGGCAATGGCGATTACATGGGATTAAATCTTTACATATCTCACGGAAGCTGCAGCAGTTCCTCCTGGTAAATTAACCTTAGTGTTTTGTGACAGAGAGGAGGAAGCCCATCAGCTCATCTTTGTTTCCTTTGCTCTTTATCTCTCTGCAGAGTTCATAGCGGGAGGGAGAGGAGAACTAGAAAACACTGCGATACCTGCCGCAAGCAAACATTGTGTAGTTGCCCTGCAGTAGCCCAGAGGGTCAAATCCTTGGTCCAGGCAAAATATAACCAGGGGAGTGTTCAGCAGCTCAGTGAAGTCTGGGACCTTCTACTTGATGCGCTGTAGCTGCATCGGCCAACTGCATCCTTAAATGAATCTTCATCTTCATAAAATTTTACATAGCATTTCTTTTTAAAACAAATCTGTATCAGTGGTTGTTAACAGAGGTCAGCATTTTTATTCTGCCATACGGAAAGGGAAACTGAGGCAGAAGCCCGACTCACCTCAGCCCATCTTGCAAGGCTCCTGAAGCTGCAGGACTTTGGTCACACAAGGAGAGAATATTTATCCTATCTTATCTTTCTCATTTAGTTCCACTCACTGTGAACTCCCAGTTTGCTGAGTTCACCAAGACAGAAGATGGCCTCTTGTCCTGTCTGTGCCTTCTTTCTAGCCCCAGGAGCCCCCACTTCTCCCTGGACACCCCAAGAGGTTTGTGCATGCTCTCCCAGTCCATCACGTATCCTCTGGAGAGAAGCATGGTGCTGGTGCTTCTCCTCCCGGAGAGGAGGATTAAGGTGCAGGATTGTCTGCCTAAATTCAGGTCAGAATCATCCTTACTGGTATAACAAAGTTTAATTATCAGATGTTTTTAAAATGCACAGATTAGCTCCTGGCTATGATCTTTGTCTGGTCTTTGGTTCATTCCTCTCAGCTCATAAAATAACTTTACATGCAGATGTGGCAGACAAAGAGCCAATGAAAGGAAATCTGAAGCTTGGCTGCTGCTCATCCAATTTTGTGTTAAAACCCACACTTGGGAAATACCTTTTTAATTGGTCCCTCCAAGGCCTGGAATATTTATATGTGTGCATAAGGTGTCAAGACCCGAACGTGCCAAGTTAAATGGTCCATCTTATTTTAAAAAGACGCCTACAGAAACATTTAGACAGAGTTATTTCATTGATGTCTATATCAAGAAGATGTTTTGCCATTTCAAAGGACATGCAAAGCATGAGAGAGGAAGGAAGAGTGGTTCTCTGATCGCTTTACTAGTGAGAGTGGCGTGACAGCGAGAGACAGCAGGCTCACATTAGAAAATTTAGGTTCCCTTCCTATATAAGCATGTTGCTAAGCCCAGTTCATTTATATCTTTCTAGGTTTCTGTTTACTCACCTGTAAAACAGAAATAATGTTTTTCTGAAATTCCTTAGAACTCTTTTTTTTTTTTTGAAAATGACTAACCCTTTCAATTTGACAGAATCTTTCTTCTGCATAACTTAGGGAAACAGAAGACAGATTGTCCATACGGTCTAAATACAGGCACTTAATTAAAGTTGGGTGCTTAGGGAAGAAGCAGATTTACAGCGGGATGGATTAAGACCACCTTAGTTAAGAGGATGCCATCATCCAGAGAGCTTGCATTGGCCTGTGAGGGGTTTTCAGGGGGAGTAACAGGACTGTACACAGAGAAAAAGCAACATTCTCTGAGTTCGCGACAGCAAGTATCGGAATCAGTAATTCACTGTTATTTGTAAACTCAGTATTTGTCAGGGCTCTTCCCTTCCCACTCCTCGATCTCGGGCTGAGCAATACCAAGGCTGTTATGAGTCACCTTGCTGTCCTCCAAGAGAAGGGACGGTACAATTCTTTCTTTTAACAGCCTACGCGGAGGTTTGCAGCTCATGGCAAAACAATTGCAGTCATTGCCTCCCTCCGTGGACCCTCTTGCTTGGAGCTGAGCATACGGGGCAGAGTCAGGGTCACTCTTGCTACAGCCTCATATCTTCTCCTTCCCCTTCCAGGACAAGGTCATAGCAAGGACAGGTTATGAAGCATACAAATGCAAATGGAACAGGCTTTGACTGCATGTGCATCGTTAAATAGTCTCTAGCCCTCATTAAAGGCTGCAAAGTGCCTGGTTTCACAGAGTTTGGAGCTGTCTGTGTGTAGACAGGCTGCATCCACACCACACAGCCACTGGAGCATGGTGCCATGTCACATTTCCACCTGTAAAGACACAGTTCCCGAGGGTTGCCCTGCAGTTATAAAACATCAGTATTGTTTTTTGTTTCTGTTGCTAATTTATTTTTTAAAGTTTCTGAAATGATGCAAGGGCTGTGCTGAAGTCCACCACAGAAGTGTTTCTCTAGTAGAACCTGAAAGTGCGTGTTCCCACCTGGTCAGTACTAGGAAGCTGAATGAGGTGTGTGAGGGTAGAAAGCTCACTGGAACAGTGTTGGAGGATTGCATAAGGCAAAACAACCCAAATTTGGAGCAATTTCATCCTCACAGTGTTTCACTTGCTGCCCCTGGAACTGCAGTTGTGTTTAATTCTGCAGAGGACTCGATTCACTCACAAAGAGAAGCCAAGAGCAAAATAAGTTCCATGAAATATGGACACTGAGGACACCAGGACCAGGAGGGAAACAAGGATCTGTATTTTATAATGGTGGAAATGTAACCAGTGGATCCTGGCTCCCAGGTCACACCAGTGCCCAACTCTATTGAAGACCCTGGGACAAGATTTGGCTTCTGGGAGACCAACTGCTGGCAGAGGAAGAACAAGGTGGAGAGAAAAATGAACAAAATAAAATTGTCCCAAATGTCTTGCTGCAGCTCTGACCTTGGGTTATCTATGGTTAGACAAAAATGGGGGATATAATTCAATCAGTGTTTAAGAATAAGGCATGGGGAAGGGAAGTCTGTACCACGTCTGCCCAGCCCTCCTCTAATTAGATGAAGATAACGCAATTTCAGGATGTGTTAATATTTCAGTACAGGCTTCTGCTTTGGAAGCATTCAGAGAATGCCTTGGTAAAGGGCTTTGCAGAGTAATTTCCCTCTCAGAAAGGGCAATTAAAACTGCAGTACTCCTATCTCCTCACAACTTACATTGTTTTAGAACCACAGGACAAAAAATATTACTGAATGGAATTTCTGAGGGATGGGTAGAAATCAGTGTAATGTATCTTTTGTGTTAAATGCCTCAGAATCTATTTTCCTGCAATAAAAATACATTTATAATATCCCTAATGCTCATAAAATATCATCTTGATAATCTATTCAAACACCTAAGAGACTTCAGTTTCTGTTCTGACATGCTCTGAATTTCAGTTTAAAAATGCATTCTGGTTTAACTGTCATCAATAGCCTAATGCAATCTCAAAGAAACAGGCATAGGCTATTCAAATATGTTTCCAATATAAGTCGGAGATTGTCAGACAAAGAAAAAAATAGCTTCACAGTTAAAGACATAAATGTCAAGAAATAAGAAGAGGAAGAAAAAAGTGTGAGAAATTCTGCTTTTTTTATTACATTTTTCTGGCTTGGGTCAATTAATCATAAATCATCATAATTTTAATAAAAATAGTCTACAAAGCACAGTTAAAAAGCATGACTTAGTTCATCAAGATCTAAGAGGGTCTTTGCTGTTGAAATTTTAATTATTCAGTCTTTCAATATTCATAAGACACCTCATTCTTTAAATCTTGAGGTGAGCCACACAATTACGAGATTTAAAAATAGGAAATATAGTAAATTTAGGGTGATTCCCTGTATTTAAGCATTTTCTTTTGTTTTCTTGCATTTGAGTATTTGCAATAAAAATTTCTCTCTCTGCAGTCCTAATACCTAAAGCCTTACTGTCATAAAAACTGAAATTCTTACGGAACTATATGACTTCAGTAAGTGAAAACTTACGAACCGTCCCAGGTATCCCAAATCTCAAAAGGGAAATATGAGCTACAGTCTCTGGTTGTTATTACGAAATGGAGTTTTAAATTCTCTAATGGATCAATGTTAATAATAGTTATGATACTAATATCTTAATAGTCCCCTCACCAGTGAAATATCAATTAGTGATTAAAACACTACAGATAATATTATAAAAATTAATAAAACCATATAGAATTTTGTTTTAAAGATCAGATTACATGTTTCAAGCTGTCCTGCCTAACAAACTAATTTTGCGAAAAAAACAAGTGATACTTCAGCCTGCTATTCCTTCTCCCGTATGACAGCATTTTATTTATGGTCTGAATACAGAGGCTCGGGATGAGGTAAGTCGGGAGGTAGCCTGGCAATTCTTAAATTGTACCTGTAAACTCCTTCTTTGTGGCAAATACATTTTGCAGCTCTCTGCCCCATTTTGTAGAAAAGCAAAAGTTACAATATCAGACTAAAGACCTATTCGTGCTGACAGCAATAGCCCTGTGTAAATGGAGAAATCTCGGCTATGAAGGACAAGATTGAAAGGGCCGTGTAAGATATATTTTCTATTGCAGAAATATTTGAAAGCCTTGCAATCCTTTTTTTTTTTTTTTTTTTTTTTTTTTTTTGCCTTCTGTTAGCCCCACAAAGGTCATGCTCAGCAGCCTGAGAAACACAGACAGAGAAGCTGGGGCAATTTGCCTTGAACAAAAGATGCGGTTCTGATAGCGGGATCTCATAGCTCGGTAGTTTCGTCACCTTTTGGCTGCTTGTAGGAGTTCCTGTTCCTGTTTAAAGGGACCTTTAAATTTTTGGCTATTCTGCGTATTTCCTTTCCTGCTAAGCATATTACAATTGGTGGTTGGGTTGTTTGAGTTTTTTGCTTAGGCCCACTTTCTTTGTTTTTGTTTAACTTGTGACTAGACTTTTCCATGAGAACCAGAAAGTTTCTGCGTCAAGATGGAGATGTTAATTTTCATCTTGGTAGCTCCCTTATGTTCTACTTATTTACCCCAAATATTGCCTCTTTGTGGTGACACAAATATGGGCTGACTGGAGCTCTGTTAATATTAATAAGAGAGAGTTGATATGTGTACTATGTGCGCTTCGAATTTATTTTTTCCTTTCTCTGAAATATTCCCAATGAGATAATCCTCAAGTCATACTGAGTATCTCTTTGTCCAAGAATCTGGGAGGGAATTAGGGTATTGAAAGATGGCAAAACTTCTTCAATGAATTGTGAGATCCCGAAGGGCCCTTGACCTCCAATGAGAGTTCAAGGATACTGTGGGAACCTCCAAAAGGAACCAAGAGAAGTTTCCTGAGGAGGTTTCTTGTCAGGAGCCTTCACCGTAGGACATCTCTCCATTTGGAAATTTCCAGAAGTTTGAAAATCATGCATGAAAACCACAGGGAATCAGATTACCGGCAAAGCAGAAGCCACACACCTCCGCTGGCCGCGTTGGAATGAGACAAAGCAACAGGGTGAGAAACACCCCCCATTTTGAGCTAGAATTCAACAAAAGTCCAGGCACATAATTTGTATACTTGATCGGTCTCCAACCCAAAAATGTGTGATGGTTTTGTTGTCAGGGTGGTGCCCAGCTTCAGTTTCTAGGCGTTAGATCTTGTGATCTTTCCCCCTGCTGCGTTGAGTAGACCTCTTGTGCATTACTCCTCCCTGCTGTTAATGGAGGAAACGTGCTGATGTTCTTAGGCTGTTGTTTAGGTCTGTAGCAGAGATGCTCTGTGAGGATAGGCGGCCACTCTTCTTTAATACTTCTGTCTACCAAATAATACGCAGATTTATGGAAATCACACAGCATAAAAATCCTCTACCTCAGATGACAGCCCCAAAAAACCTGATGTAATTCAAGTAGTAAATATTAACAGGTAAATGTTTGCTCTACCTACATTTGTATGAGGGGACCTTTCCTCCTACAGATTTCTTTACCCACTTCAACACTGGTAAGTCCCTGAAGAGTGCAGCCAAAAATTATATTTTTTAAATGAGCAGCAATAAAAATTCCCCATAGTAAGTTCAATCCTGATAATGGTGCACTTTTATTGCATTGTACTGAACTTTTACCAATCAGTCCAATTATGGGCTAATTCATTCTCATCACTTTGGAAAGCTGCTTTTTTTTTTTCAAAGCCCTATCTGATTTTTTGCGTGTGAAATGCTTACAAAGGGAAGTTAATAAAAGAGCGGTTCATCTGCATATACAAAGAAAGATCATAATATAAAAAATTGCCACATCAGAGAAGTCTAGACCTTGACTATCTGTCATATATTTTTATAGAGTCTTATCACTGCGCTATCTGATTAAGTAGTGAAATGGTTAAGATAAATGAGACTTAATTAGCAGAACTGATACCTGTCTATTGCAAGTCTTAAATTTGCATCTGGGAGCTCTGATTTTCAGAAGTGGGAAGCGCATGCCCGCAGTTCTTCTCTACCCTTTGAAATCAATGTGAGTTTTCCCTGCAGTGAAAACAAATGCTCAAGATTTCACCCAAAGCAAACTGAAACTTTTGCTGTCTACTCATCCCTTTGACTCATGACCTAAAACATGGGGAGACAAGCAAATACTGGAGCTGAGATGGAAGGAGAAGAGGAAGAGCCTAGACTTGACTTTTAATATGTCAGGTTGCAGAGCTCAGCATGCGGAGATAAATAAGTTGTGTCAGGGAAAGGGTTGGTACAGATTATTTGCTCTCTGGAACAAAAGTGACCAAAAAATGGCTTGGGTTTTTTTCAGCCTTGCTTGTGGAGCAAAGTATTTACATTTGAGCTCAGGGCTTAGATGGCCAATTGCCATCGGTCTCAACTATTTCAGCAGGAATGGGCTGTAGCATAACTTCCCCGCCAAACGCTCTCTGTGCCGAACAAACGATTCACCACAGAGCTCAGAGATGGGGTATTTACATTCATTTAAGTTTGGTATAAACATTTACAGAACATTAGGACAAATACCAGCATTCTCAGCTAAATGTCTGACCACAATTATTTCTGATGAATAAATGGCTCATAGAACGACTCTGAGACGAGAGGGGGTTTTTTTCTTTCTTTTTTCCTCTCAAACCAAAGGACTTTGAAAAAACAGTGCACTATGCAGCTAAAGCTAAACACACTGTGCAAAGGTTCACGTAGAGTTAAAGAAAACCATAGATGTTTGCGAGATTAGGGAGTGAATATCTAGATTAAACCAGTTTATGTTGTCCTGCATCTGCTGTTCTGTTTTTTCCTTCAAAATCTCACCTTCAAATCTGACCCCAACAGACATGCCTAATTCAGCGAAGATGCTTTGTGCTGACCAAGTACTTTTTAAACCAAATATTATGAGCTGGCTACTGCAAAGGTACTTTTCCCACTGGAAATGGTGGCATGAGTGTTGTTGACTACAGCATAAGAGAGTATTTACTAAATATTTCTCGGATACGCCTGGCTGTGAGAAGAAGGAAGACTCTCAAACATACCTAGGACTACCTGGTCTAAATTGCACATTTTCTGCTTAGTTTTAGGACAACAGGCAAATGTATTCTCCCCTACTCTTCTTTTTTTTTCTTTTCCTTTTTAAGCGTGCCATAGACAAAAATTGCAGATGCAAAGATTTCTGATCAGTGCTGCTTCTGCAGCATGACCAATTTATCTTCACATTAGAGGCTACATTAACCTCTCTGGACAGCATCAGAGATGGAGGGCTCGGGAGTGACGGTCCTTCTTATCTGCGCTACAAGAAGGGTTCATGTAGCTGGCAAAGACAATTTTGAGGCAACACCGAGAAATCAGGCTGCAAGAATTCAGAACGAGACCTGCTCAGGCACCTCTTAACTTAATTTTTTAAGAAAAACAATCAAATTATGATCAATGGGATTCCACACACACACACAAAAAAAATATATCAATGTTCACAATGCTGTTTTCTGAGTATTTCTCATAGCCAGAGCAGTCCAGCAACTGCAGGACTCACTTAACACGTCAGAAATAGTTCTGGTTTCAGCTCTGACAGAACAGGGAGCTGAACCTGATTTTCAGGCATCTTGACTGAACATGTAATTATGAGTCTATTGACTATTCTGGGATGTGTCTTTCTTGGTTTGGGGGCCGATTGTGTCTGATCAGTTTTTTTCATGACAATAATTTAAAATATCTGATGAAAACAACTTATTAATAGCTCAACATTTCTGAGCAAAACGATATTCTCTTTTCCTGCACAGACACACACACACACACACCCCATTCCTTTGAGCTGTTCTTCATCCAAATACACTTCTCCCTGTGAAAATAATGGCAGATAACTGAAATCTCTTGGGACTCCTGACCATTAAAACACAATTCATTACTCGTTTCCCCAAGCACCCTAATTTGCACGCATTAACTGTTCAGATCCCAGATCCCATGAAAGGCAGATCGTCTTGTTCAGTAGGGGACAGAAGGCTGTGGGATTCCTATTGATGCTTGGAAGCATCAGTCTGGCAGGCCAGACCTTCATGGTAGAAAACGACACCTACAGATAGAAGGAAACCCCATCCTATGGGGCTTAAATCCTTAAACAGAGACACAGGTGTAAAGCAAGTGTTTTTTCTAGATTTATTTTTCATACAGTACAATGGCTGATGAACCTTAGCTTTGAGTTCCTGATTTCTACACTTACCACTGACATCATTTTGGATAGGAACACATTATTTCATTAAAAGAGAACAAAAATTATCCCCAACACCCTGCATCACCTCATGAGATGCTGAAGTCAAGCTACTTTGCAGGATTTAAAATCAGAAACAGAAGGAAAACGAGCTCCGAGCATTGAGGTGAGGCTCAGATGAAAATCAGGACCACTTTGCTCCCCTTTACTTCACAGCCCAATGAACATAAACTGAGTTTAAAAACCTGAATGCTTCACAGCGGTAGCATTTTACACTCCTTATCCAAAGGTGCAACAGACTGCGTGACAGCCAGAACAGTGATGAATCCTGTCTGAAAAGTTGCATGCACATTCAGGGAGGGGGTGTGGGAGGGAATTTTAATGAGTTCAGGATTTCTGTCTGCAGTAGCTTTAATCATCAGGTCTCCCCCCAAAATGAAGAATATTCATGCTTACAATAATTAATACTGAACAGGAGATTTATATCAATCTGGCAGATAGGAGATGAAATTAACTGTGCTTTCATGTACAATTTTAAGTAGGTCAGATAAGAACATCTATTGTAACCAACTTTTATTTTATAGATAGATATACTCTGACACGTACAGACCCACACGTACACATTATGTATGTCTATAAAAATCTCACACACACAGCAGAATCTCCTTAACCTCACATTTTCGAGCTACCCATTTCTTTCCCTGGAGCCCACCCCTCTTCCCCTCATTGATTCATAGGCTCTAAGGTGAGAGGGGATGGTTGTGATACAGCCAGATATTCTGCAAACACAGGACTTCTTAGAATGCCACACAGTAATTCCCACATTGCATCCTGCCAGTTGAGGTTGGACTGAGCATGCTGAAAATATTTGAATAAAAGAGCCTCCTGTGCTGCATTGTTTTTTTTCTCCAAATTTTATTCTTTTTCCTCCTTACCTTTACAGACCTAGGCTGGATCAGCATCAGTGATCTAAAAGTGCTTCCTCTTTTAAAACATTTCCCACTAAGTAATGAGAGCGATAGTAAGAATACAACTGACACAGGAAAAAAAAGAGGTATCAGAATATGGCACTGATGTGATGGGGTTTCAGTTAACTTAGTTCTCTGAAGCTGTTCATTAGTCGTTCACAGCACTTGGTGCTTCAGAATTGAATTCCTTCAACAGATAATGGAAATGCAAAGAAAAGATGTCTCTATCCTGCAACGTAATCTACATGCACATTTTTAACACCAACCTAAATTATAAAGAAATGAACAGTATTTTGTTTCAAAGCATGCAGGCTTCTTTTCTGTGGTGCTGTTTTACCTATTTTCTAAAATGAAAAACTGAACCTGTTTTTAATATTTATTTAAGACCTTAGCTGTTGGCTGTGTTAACATATGGCTGCTTGAATAAAATAATTTATTTGTGTGTGAATCATCTAGGGAAAACATTAAAACCTGAAACCAAACTCTGAAACATTGTTTGCTAATAGTTTAGGTTAAATGTCTTGCTCTACTTTTCCACCATCTGTTTTCTTCCTTGTTGAAAAAATGGAAAGAAGGGGAACAGGAGAAGGAAAAAATAGGAAAAATCTCAATAGACACAATTTGGGAAGAATCATTAGAAAAATTAATTTAGTTGACTGAAAAAGCTGGCAGCATTTTTTATGGAATACATAAAACTTGTTTTGAAATACTAAAGCGATTGACCAGGTGCATGCCTGAAGTTATACAAATGCTACAGCTATGTGACATAGTGACATAGACACTAATCAACACTGTACTTAACTAATCATGCACGTGATCATAATCATGTCCTTAGTTACTTGCTGAACTGGGGACTGGCCCAAAGCCCCTATAACTCCGTGTCAAGCCTCTGTGTGGGATTTTAGTTATCCAAGTGATTTCCTAGTCTTGTTCCAGTGTTCCTAGTCTTGCCACCCGTGTCCAGGAGGTACGGAAATTAGGTAAAGTGGACTCATACTTGATATTAAGTTGGACTGTTGCTACTAAAGAAGGTTCCCCAGTTAAGAGTCTGAAGGTAGATGGAATGAAGATCTACACTGGTGAGCTTGGGAGAAGACCTCAACTACCAAAACTTCCAGCCAAAGCGGTGAAGCTGGTGAATTGGGAGCCGAGAACTTGAAGGGCTCTGAGTGTATAATAATTACACGGTGTAATTCCCCTTGCATGTGAACAAAAAAACAAAGGTAGCGACAATCAGGACAAGAGGGCTGCTTTTATTTTTTTTTTTCTTGTTAAGAAACTCTATTAAAAAAAAAAGTCTCCTTTGGTAGCTGCAACCTTAACTTATCTCATGAGAATCAACAAATGAAACCAAGTGAGAAAAAAAGTGAAATTGTCTAGACCGAATTGCAGGCAGCATGGTGAAAAGTAAATTGGGAAGTTTAGCATTCTTTCATTTTTAATAACCTGAGGTGTTATCAATAACGTGTGTAATTAATTTTTTTAAGATGCTCATTTTAGATCAATAGCATCCCTATGAAACAGTCAAGGCCGTTTATCATATTTAAAACAGTAAAGTCCAAACTCTATGGTGAAATTGTACCAATTAACATTAGTGAGGATGAAACTCTATTATTTTGTGTTTCTTTTGTGTGTGTGTGTGTGTGAAGTTGTCAGCCAAATATGTATAAAAAAAAAAATTGAATGGGTGCATTTCTCTTCACGTCTTCTCCTTCTCTGAAGTTGTGCATGTGAAGTGTGGAAAATGAGCGTTTGGGAAGCTAAGAACAAGTATTCCTGAAACTGTTTAGGTTCTGATTCTCAGGGAAGTTATTTTCTGTAGAGGTGCTAAAAATATTAGCCCTCAGAATAGCACGAACTGACCGCTGCAAACACTGTAATTTAAGGACTTGTGTGCTCTTGGGTCGCGTTTAATAGTTTAATGTGGGCATTTTAGGTTTTTCCCATGAAATACTTTTTCTTGAGATGCAGGCTTTGATTCAGTTGACAGAAAACTAATAAATTCAACAGTGCGTATATATGGGCTTTCTGTCATAAACATGAGGGCAAATTCTCAACAGAGAGGCACAGGTCTCTCTTCCCAAAATAAAACAGGGCCGCCCGTGGCACCAATGTCTGGTGGATCAGACCTTTAACTGGCTTGGCAGCTAAATGAAGCTACAGCTCTTAGTGGAGGAACTGATCCTGTCAGCCCCTGCAGGTAAATGACTGCTTTGGAAACCGATGTCAAATCAATGACAATCCTGAGCGTGAAACCACAGCATTTGCAGCCTGCTCTGTACGTGGCCCAGGCTGCTGGTATTTAGACCTTGGACTTTGCGGTTCAGCATAAATGGAGCAACTACCACTTTGCCACATTCCTGCTGTAAATAAAGTGCTGCAAGATCACTGCTGGAGCAAACTCAGATGCAGTCCACACCTTATTGCCTTATTTTCCCCCTCTTTTTAACTCCTCGTTCTTTTCTTCCTGCTTCCTTTCTCACAGAAATGCTCGGTGAATAATGGCAGAATCACCCAGACATCATAAAGACTTGACATGTCTCTGTAAGCGCCCTCCGCATTACAACAAGGCAAAAATACCCAAGATGACCTAAGACATATTTCTTTACGGTTTTGTCTAGAAGGCTTAGTTTTACAAGGGATCCACCCTTCATATTTCCTTTGTTGTTGTTTATTATGATCATATAAGAAAGCAAACAGTGCTGTATGCAGCACACCAGAATACATTAAGAGAATCTTCGAACGAACTAAACCATAGCTCCTCATCTGAAGGGAGGGGAAGAAGTAAAGAAAAATTAAAGTTGACTTTTGTTTCCTCACTACTTCTGTAGGAGAAAAAGTGCCCTGCTCTTATAAGATGGTTTTACCTGTTGTTTTGAATGTGATATGCCTGGGAGACAGTATGGAGCTAACTATTTGCTTGTATATTAAGAATTATTTTTCCATGTAGGAAACCTGAAGACTTTATTCATTTTTTTTTGTGACTTTAATGTTTTTGATATCTAAAGTTCATGAAAAATCCATGTAATTGGTACAGAACTTTTTTTACTTGCATCAAGCCCCCTAATCTTTGAACATTAGAATAATTTTGCATCTAGCCTGGGGTAAATTAGTTTCTTCAGGGTTTTTTTTTCAACTTCCCAGCATTATTTATTTTCAATTTGAAATTCTTTTAATATCAAAGTGGGTGTAATTAATTCTCTGTTTCTGATGATCTGAAAATTAAAATGAAAAATTACAAATAATATATCAAAGAACTTTCATAAAATATACCTGACCAAAATAGTTCAGGTTTACTGAACCTACATATCAATTTTTGTGGGGATTTTTTCCCCTATATATAAAAGCCGTGCTTTAGTGCCATCTAGTGCACTGAGAAATCACAAAAGAAACTTCCCTGAATGTTTATGCTCTTGCCTTGCAATAAACACTTTAAAACTCTAGATTAGAGCCATGGTTATCATATTAAGTAAACAGCGAAATGACTTTTAATTACCTATTTGGAGCCTGACTACATATGACCGATGGTGAGTGTAAAGCAAGAGTTTCAGGTCTTCTCTTGCCAGCCACTACTGAAACCGAAAAAGACTCAGCAGTTCAGTTTTAATCTCTTTTTCCTCTGGAAAATTAGAGGCGTCTCAAAAGAATTCTGTCTCTCAGCTAAATATCATGAGTTTGATACCTAATTGTGGGAAACACAAAATATGGTGTGTTGCAGAGCCTGAGGTTCTCCTTTTCTATAACTGAACATTAAGTGTCTTGACATCAGAAAAAAAGAAAAGCAAAAATACCAAAAGCCTGCTGATGCACAGTACAGCTAGTAAGAATGAAAATTTGACCACATATTCAGTATTTTTACTCTCCTGGGTTTTTTTGGGTGGGTCTACTTTTTTACAGATTTTGTCAATGAAAAATGAAAGCTGAGCTTGCAAACCTGGGGAAAAAAAAAATCTGAACCACATATCAGCAGGTGAGAGATGCTGCCCTGAACTGCTGTCTACTACATTCAACCCATGATGGCCAACCCAAGAAGACAATTTGGGCCTCAGAGTCTGTCCAGATAGCTCTCTTACGAATGCTCCCTTTGGGTTTTGGAGTATTAGATTATTTATCAGCATAGGAGCTCTGATAGAGAGTGTGTGATTCATAAATAGCTAGCAAGGTTTGAGAGGTTAGAGTATTTGATTAGACGATCTGAGGTTAGATATTTATATAGGAGAGGTTAGATGATACGCTGAAAGCATTCAGATCTTTGGAGATTGAGACACTGATTATCGGCACCGATTTTACAACAGGCACATGCAGGTTGTCAGGTTTGACAGATACAGTGTTTGCAAACAGGTGGAAGACTCCTTATCCCAAATCAAGGGAAAATCTCTTCCTTGGAACTTTTACTGTTGAAGGGGGAGGTAATAGTTTTGATCAAGAGGTGAGACTCATTTTAACAATCTTGCGAAACTGATAATCTGTGCTGATTCCCTATACGTGTCCCTGATAAAGATTTCTCTACCTTTGTTTTTTTAATATGTACTTTGAGTCTAGTATGGCAAAGTATTTTCATGTAAAAAACAGATATATGCGGTGTGATATCTGAGTTCATTGCCTGGGTGACTTGGTAACGGCTGAGGATCAGGACAGAAGTATAGGAAAACTGTAAAACCTCCCCAGAAGGACACCCGCCACAATGCGCGGCAACTTCAGCATCATGTTAGGATATTACAACCCCTTTTCCAAAGTGATAATAATAAATAAAAAAATCTCTCTTCTGCCTTAGGCCTTTTTTGGTGACCAGCGAGCAGAGCTCAGGAGATGGAGTTCAGTTGAAGCACCAACTCCCCCTCTGAAATGGGACAATCTGCACCGCAGTGGGGCCCCGACCTCCACTTGGACTTCCAGGTGCAAAGCGATGATAATAATCCCTTTCCAGGAAAGCGCGTACTGGGTAGCGGTGCCAGGGGGAGGATGGGAAGGAGGAGAGGAAGGAAGAGGACAGCACATCAGATGATGCCTCTGCTTCCCCGATGGTATGAGAGACTACGAGTAAATTCTTCCTGCTGATGGTTGCATGACTTTCAGGCCCCATGAGCTGGGTGTAGCTGTCCTGAAATGATAACATCCTTCCCCCTCAAAACACAGTCTTGAGGAGAATCAGGAGTCACTGCCCTGCTCCTGCCTAGCAAAAAGAATAAAATAATGGCGATCTTGTTAAGAGAAATGCATGTCAGCACTCTGAATTTTAATGTGAACTGGCAGCGGATCTCAGTGATAAAGAAAAAGTCTAATGCGGATGGTAATTTTGCAGAGACCTTGCTAACATGTGTTATCCACTGGCTTTCTTTTGTTCACCGCTGTGAATTATCAACTGACTCAAGGCAATAGAGAGAAAAAAGTTATATTTCTCACTGTGTCACTTTCTTAACATCATCCAAAGCTCACTGCAATAATTTGATTTTGCAGAGAAAGCAGAGAGTTTACTACATTTCTCCCCACACTTCCCCCCGCCCTCCCAGCATTTTGTAGACAGGTATTGAACAGCAATTGACCAAAAAGTTGTGATTCATGGTTTGCTGCAGGGTTCCACCAAATGCCTAACAAATTCATTTATCTGGGAACAAGAGGGAAACCTCTGGGTTCTGGGAACCATCCTCCAGAAAGGAAGCTTGATCCAACGCATAGAATCATAGAATGGTTTGGGTCATAAGGGACCTTAAAGATCATCTAATTCCAACCCCCCTGCCATGGGCAGGGACACCTCCCACTAGACCATGATCAGAACCGACCATAACCAAGGAATATACAAGAAGCCCTGCAGAAAGGTTGTGATTAAACCACCCAAGGGAAACTTCCTCTTAACCTTTAGCAATTACAGGTAGAGATAGCAATATTTTTCTACGTAAAGCATCTCAGTTAAAAATAGAGGGGTTATACAACATGAATAATTATAAAATTCTGAGACTGTTACTTTTATCCTCTTATCAGCAAATGTGAACCTTTGGTGATGATTTGGGATGTTGTTTTGCTAGAAACTAATTGCAGAATTGCAGCAAATGCACTGAAGCAATGTATGTATACCGTTCAAATTATGAAACTGGATTAAGTTGTCAGATCCAAGCAAACAGCAACAGAGCGAAGATGTAGTTCCTTCCCTGCTTAGTTTTAAATGTCCAATAGTTTGCTAAAATAATTTCTCTCAGTAATCCTGAGCCATTCTTCTGTATCTTGCTTCAGTTTCACTGTGCAGCAAGGAATTCCCCAGGTTCCACATGCGAGAAGGAATTTCCTTGATCAGCTGTAAATGCATGGTCTTCTACCACTACAGCCTCAAAAGTTGTCTCACTGAAGCTTTTGAAGCCAGCCACAGTTTACACCAGTCAGCAGAATTTAGCCCACTGACTCAACCTCTCTGTACACTAGAAATCCCCACTGTCCAGCACCCCTAATTTAAGCACTACTTCTGGAAAATGTGGAAAATAACCATTAAAGTCGTCATTAAGAGTATTGCTGGGAGTGTCATATAAATATCTTATTTACAGAAGCATTGAATACCATATGTTCAGGGGAAGATGTGCCAAAAAGTGCTAATTACACTGTTACTTAATGCCAATCATGTAATTACACTCAGCCCACTTAAATGCTGCCTGCAATCTGGGTTGCCTCAGCAGCTGAGGAAGGATTAGTGCTGCCCCATAATGCACGTCAGTGCCCTTTCCTGAGGGCACCAGGTATTGAACCAAACTTCTAAGTAAGGACCCAAAACCTCACAGCCCATTAGTTCCTCTGTTCCTCCTCCTCCATTTTCTGGATGCTTTTCTCTCTGCTACACTTAGGAGTTTTCTTCCCCAACCCAGAAACACCTTCCTCCTCCTTTAAATAATTTCTGGCCTTCTAGGACTCAGCTGGTTTACAGTTTATCTTCTGATTCATGGGAGAGAGGTGACCATCGCTTGCTGAACTTGGCCCATCTCCCCAGCAAAGGGCTGCTTAGTCCTTGCCAGGGTTACTCGGTTGAGTACTTCTTTCCGCACCTCCATTTTGAATTATTCAAAGGATAGGATTTCTGCCCAAATCCTTTTTTTATTTCTCAAATCAATTTCTGGCCAGAGAGCAAACCCAGCGGCAAGACGCAAGCATAGATATGCATATATATGTGTAAAAAAATAAAGGTATAAAACCAAATAAATACATTTAAGTGTATAGATTATATATCTAAATATTATCTATCTATAATATAATATAAATGTATTTGGAACCTTCCTGGAAAGACGGCAAAGTTTTGTGCTGACATATATCTGTGGGGAAGTCCATCAACACGATGGACTGCAAGGTTGATGAGCAGATCTAATCCCGACCATTTCGTAGGCAGACAAGCCACCAGGTACAGCGGTCCTGAGCGTTGTGCAGAACTTGTGTGCAACAAAAAAAAAAAAAAAAGCATGAAACATACTCAGTAATCAGTGGCAAAATTTGTCATCACTTTAATGCAGCCAGGAGGCAATCGGAGACAGTTTAACAGATGTTTCCATATTTAAGCCAGAACAAACAGAACAGATTAATTTCACCACTTTCTCCTCAGAAGCAAATGCCAGAAAAGTTCTGGGTTTGAAATTTCACTGTGTAACACAAGGAAAAAAAACAATGTTTTGATCCCGTCAGCAGCAAAGGCAATGTGTGCACCCGTGGTGATCTCGAGAACCAGAAGCCCATCTGTAAATTCAGGCTGCCGCTTGGGGATAACAAGGTCGTAGTGGAGGTCTATTAGTGCCTGATCACACAACTTCGAGAACAAGCAACTTAGAAATATTACTACTAATACGAAATAGTAACACCAAAGCAGATTATCTGCGACTAGAGCAAGAATATCTCAGCTTGGCATTAAATTCACTTTTTTCCTGAACTGTGGGGCAGGTTGAACCTGGTGTCTTTTTTCCCTACATAATGTGTCTTTTTTGCCAGAAAGGGATGAAAGGTGGGCTCGCTGGCTGCCCGTGCCATCCCATGGATTGCAGAGGGGTGTCCCAGGGCACCCATCAACCATGAATACAGCCTGGAGGTCATGAGCTACCTCTCAAATTGCAGGACTCCCACACTTGATTCACTGCTCTAATTATACCATCAGCTGTCATTACTCCTGTTATTTAGATCTGTCATCCTGACCCAGGCAGGGAGGGCTGGGGGTGAGTTGGTGCCCTGGGTCTTGTGGAGGCAGAAAGGAGAGGAGGAAGGGCTGCAGCATCCAGGGATCTTGCACCTGAGGTCGCAAAATGGAGCTGTTTGGAAGCTGGTGGAGGGGGAACTGCTCTGGCAGCAGCCTGCGCCCCGCTTCAGACACGAGGTGGTTTTACAAATCTGCTTCCTCCCTCTCTGCCTGTGTATGAGGGGTTGTTTTTCTGGGTTTTTTTTCCTCGCTCCTCATGGCTTGAAGCCTACGGAAAGTGGTTTCCAAAGCAAAGAGGTCTGGTCTGACGATGATGGGTAAGCAGCATCACACAGATCACTGTGATATTTCACGTATTCTCTTTTTACCTGTAGCCTCTCCTATGCATTGCTTTCCTGCAAGCTTTGGGAGGGCGAATAAGGAGAGCAAAGGGTTAAAGCTCCTACCTTCCCCAGCAGACCATGAGTTCCATCGTGTGGGTTTGGTCTTTCCTGAGCACCCCAAACGTGAAAGCTGTGTAACAACCCCTTCCTCAACCTTGACTCAAACGTCGCCAGCTCAGTGATTCACCCCGGCTCCGCCACCTGCTTTCGCTGGAACCGCGAGCTGAAACCCCAACCCCAGCCGAAAACAGCCCGCGTGGGGGGGCGAGGAGAGCTGTTGTCCCCACCAGCACACTCCTCACCAGGCTCCCAGCCCCAAGTGACAGCTGTAGGGTTATATTTATCACAGGTGTGCAGTTGGCATCTGACATTAAAAAGGGGGGGAAAACCAAAAAAAAAGGTGGCCTTCCTTCCCGGCAAGATTTCCCTTCTGTTTGCCATTTTGAAGGCTTTACAGTCATTAGACAGTCATCTTCATGATTGCCTCACCCAAACTTTGCTGGAGCTTAAACACATCTTCCGTGTGACAACGATTTCAGCCCTGGCAGGATCTAAAAAAGGGTTTTAATCCTAGTTATTTTCTGTTCCGCTTAATTGCCTTACCCAACACACTTCATATAAAGACAATCCGTCTTTCCCCCACTTTCTTCTGAAAGAATCATTATCCTCCTCTGCAGAAACTAAAAAAAAAAGAGGAAAAAAAAAAAAGTGATAGGGGTTAGGAGGAAACTTGACATTGAAAACAGACACCCGAATTATAGATGTCTTTGAATAATCCAGAATATTTTTCATGCACTTCACAGAGTTCCTTTCTGGAGCAAATGGAGCTTTAATAAAGGATGTTTCCCCCCCTCCCTTCTTCATGCAACTTCCCCTCCCCTTTCCTCTTCCACTGTGAAGTTTCCATGAGTAATCCCAAAACCAATATTTAGATGACTGAAATATTAGAGAATAATGTTACTGCATAACATAGCATGTCCAAAACTTTCCTCTGGGATGGAAATCTTTTATTTTCAGTATATTAAAGGAGAAGTAAACATTGTAGTGGGGAAAAAAAAGGATGCTTTGAAAAGTTATTTTACATTTTTGCCATTTTCTTATATTTATGTTTCATTTGCCAGCAGACCACCAGATCAGGTACTATTTACGCAGTGTACAAAAAATACTGATATGTTTTCTCTAGCTTTCAAGACAACGAAAACTACTTCTGTTGCCTTTATTTGGCATTTGTGCAGTCTGTCAAAAAACAAAGTCAGACTTTGTCCTTGGTGAACCAAACCTTTACCCACCGCGTAGTTTATCAGATCACTCTTTTTTCTTTTCAAATTCGGTCTTTTAGAGACTCCCGATCAGAAAACTAATAGCTAAAATATTCCCAGAGTTGCAAAGAATTACTGTCAATCCAGGTATAACAACCCTACGACAACAAAAGCACTTTTTCAAGCAAGACTGAGATGATTTGGGGGCAGCTCCTTGCTCTTCCCCAGACTTTCTGTTTGACTGTGGGCAAGCCCCACTGTTTCACCAGACAGCAGTTTATCATCTCCAAAATGGGGTTGACAGAAGATATTAGTTCTCCGTCTTACAGGCAGACGGTGTGAATAAATCCACAAAGAAATGTTTTGGGTACATCTTCTCCAAAGAGGCTGTGGTTTCGGTGGAGATTCCCAAGACATCTCTACACTGGCTCACATAGGTATCATCAACAGCCACTCACACGGTACAGACCACACTCCAGACCTACTGTAAAGCTAGCTCAGGTATATCAAAATTATAGAGCAGACACAACAGTGAATCATGTAATAAGGAGAGGGTTAAAGACAGATACACCGCTTGTCTTTTAGACACTGAATCTATGGCATTAATGTGGTAGGAGCAATAGAAAACCTGTTATTAACCAGTTTTGTTTTCAGAATCAACCTGCTTCTCACATCCATTAAAAAGCTTGTGGTGTGGTAAATTGGTTTTGACAGGGGTGGGGTTTTTTTGCTGGGCTTTGGTTTAAATATGGCTATTCGCAATTCACATTTCCCACTGCAACTTGAGTCTTGAGCAAAGGAGATTCCTCCCCCCCGGCCCCGACATGTAAAAATAAAGAAAATCTCAGTGGAAATTTGTAGACTTTGCAGCCACTTTGCTGACCTAGTCAGCTGGCCACCTTTTTTCATGCAAAATGTTTCACGTGAACAGCTCTTGTTTTATGCCTTGTAACATTTTCATGTGACTCATAACGAGTGATTCATATTTCTTTGGTATTCACCAAAGATCATACTTAGAAATCGGATTCTTAGAAATTCTTAATTCCCTTGTGTAGGAGGCACTGTGGGTGCTCTACTCAGGTTCATTATGATAATGCAATCTCAGACGGTGTCACATAACCAGTTTACAGTAATAAATAACAATAATCATGAATTCATTAAAGTCTTGAGCTTCTCATTTGAAAAATGTACAGTAGAGCCAGGAAAAACCTATCTGAGAGTATTTTTGCCCTTTCAAAAGTAGTTGCTGTTACATTTAAAATGTGTGAATAAAATAAATAGATAAATAACATAAAATTTTGAGTTGTAGGCTGGGACATGAGGTTCAGGCTTGAGTCTTTGTCTTGCTAGTGGACTTCCACTGTGACTTCAGGCAAATTCCTGTATCCCTATAATTCTATTTTCTCCTATTAATTATGCTACTTGTTAATGGTTTTTGTCCACTTTGATCCTAAGTTCTCCAAGTGAAAGACGGAAGATTAACTGTTGAGCCTACACAGTGGTTAGCAAAGGCAGTGAAGTGATGAGAAACAAGGGCTAGAGGATGCTCATGATTTCACCTAGGAATGTTCAATATTTCTCTTATGCAGCTGAGATTCAAATAATGATGAAAAAATATGAATTTCCAGAGCTTTTTCAGTAGGAGATCTTTGCTAGTAAGTACATATACTTTGAAATTGAAACCTGGTGAGATCTAATTTTAGGTGCTTGGGTGCTCTGCCCAGTCAAATGTTGTACAAAAATTTCCTAATTCAGCCATCTTTAGGCTCTTTCACTCTTTGAGAATGAAACTCACAAAAAGTGATGAAGATAGGGAACCGGAGGGGAAAAAAGAGTGTACATTAAAATAAATAAATAAATAAATAAAAAAGAAAGGAAAGAGAAGACAGTGTTTTTTTCAGCTTTTTATGGAAATTCAGATCTCAGGTGAAAGCTTGGCCTGAATTGGCTGACCCACGCAACTTCTACTTTTGTTGATATAGTCATCCTGTGTTAAATCCCTAAAAGATGTTAATACCTAGAGCAGGGATGATGGGATATTCAACTAGAAAAAAGGAGTTTTAGGTTTTGATCACTGCTCCCAGTTTTTTACATTTTACTTTAAAAAGTCACTTGGTACAGTAAGTTAATTTTTAAAAAAACACTTAGCACTTTAAAGCACCTAAGTTCTCTTTTGGATTTCATCTATTGACACGGAAAACCCTTGCAGACGATTACCCTTGGATTCATGAAAGCTTTGCTAACACAAGTGTGTCTTCATTGCTTGGACTTCCCTTTGCAACAGAAGAAATCACACAGGGTTAAAGATTAAAGTAATGTTTATGTCATTGCCATTTATCTGCAATTTACTGTAACTGCAACCAGAAAGATGATTGTAAAGTTTAGGAACTTTGTCAGACTGACCGTATAAATCATCTTTGTGAGGGGTGTATCTGTTAGACTAAGGTTCCCCCTTGCTGTGGCCACCAGCCCCCTCCAAACTCTTACACCAAAACCTGACATGGAAGAGTTTCCTGAAGTCCTTACTAGGTGCCTTTCATCTTTGCCCAAGCCTTAATTTTTGTTTCTTTTGAAAACTGGGACAAGAAAAAATCATCTGGTGAGAATACGCTGTAAATGTTCATTGTGAGGGAAATGATGACTTTATTTTTTTTTCTGAGCTGTTCACCAAGCTGTACGTTTGAGTCAATGCATTCAGCTTATGTGCCGCTCTTGAGCTTCTCAAAGGCATCTAGGACCTGCTGTTGCCTTGCTTTTGCTGGGCACACATTACTCGTTTTGCGTGTTGTACAAATACAGTAGTCGATATACAAGAGTCTTGCTTTTTATGGGATTTGATTAACAGAATGAAAGGGGATCTTTCCTTGGCTTTACTGAGCTTAGGAGCAAGCATGAGGGGAAAAAATAACACCCACCACACAAGTCTGTCTATCTACTATTTTCACTTTCCTCATATACATTTTTGATGTTTTAGTTAGAAAGTATTCAATAGGACGATATTAACCTTTATGTTCACGTCATTCTTAAGAAGTTTTTCACACTCACCGATTAACTCAGAAGCATTTATTTAGAATCAGTAGAAAGTACGTCCTTCCAAATAGATGTCAAGTGACAAATGCATTAAAGGTTAAGATAATGTCCATGGCTCTCTTAGGTAAATACTATCAGTCTGAAATCTCCTTTTAAGGAGGAGATAACCAAACTCACTCAAGAAATAACAGCAAACAAAGTGAGACAAAGTAAACTCACATTAAAAGAAATTAGTACCTAACAGAACAGGGTAACAGCTTAACAAGCTACTGGTGCAGCACAAATCTCCTCTAAGTACCAGGAAATAAGCCATTGAAACTTTGTCACTAAAGTGAAGTCCCCACTTGTAAAACTTTAGATAGCCACAAACTCCTTTGATTTGATGCAAATCAGAGGTGATTTTTTTTCCTTTTCCTTCTTCTTTTTTTTTTTTTTTAAGGTGCTATTTGCTTCAAATGTATCTAAGCAGTAGGTGAGCTGAGAAAGACCAGGGATGAGCAAACACAGCATAGCGTAACCTCCCAGTGCTTATATATTCATTGAGGATGGGCAAATTTAAAAGCAACAATAGCAAATCTTAAGTGTTTGCATTTCTGTCGATTTTCTCCTTTCATCTTCTGGCATAGGGTGATGCTTAGTGTGATATCTTGTTAACCACTCTAAAGTCTTTCTGCTTTGTAATCTTCACTTCAGAGGTACCTGGTATTTCCAACTTTAAATAAGGTATTATACCCACACATGGAGAGGTAATAATAAAACTTCTGTTATGACTCAGTATAAGGTTGGATTCCTTTTCAAATTACATCTTCCCTGGCATATGCAACCCACTGCTTACCGTCTGGTCTGCTTTCTCCTCTATACCTGATCTAGGGACAATACAAAACTGTTTCAACTCTCAGTAAGAGGCTTAAGTGTGTAGCTCAGACTATAGGCTCCCAGGGACTTTAAACTCTGAATGGGCTGTTGGATCAGCTAGTCTGACCTTCCGTACAAAGCAGGCCCTTACAGTTCGTTCAGCCTCCTCTGCAAGAAGTGTCACAGCTTGTTTGAATCAGGACTTCCACCTTATGAAACATATCTCTCCAAATGTGCATTCAAAAAAAAAAAATCCACGACTTTCCGTGAGAGCATAAGTCAATGCTCAGTCAGCCTTGCCCAAAAGTAACCACCTAATTCGTAAGTGTAAATTTGTCTATTGCCAGTTTGTTGCTCCAAAAGTTCTAGGCTGATCTGGAGATGTTTAAAACACTCACCACTGCACACCATCCTAGGCAATTGATAGGTCTCTAAAGCTTCTTCCATATTTACTTAATATTTTCTCTGCTTTCCCTCAGTCATAATGAGTCTTTTAAACTGTGGGGTTTCAGGATGTCTATTCTTGAGCTACATCTTGCTACTCACGGCCTTTTTGGCCTTGATGAATTTCTATAAACTTGAAATCACTGTGTAGATTTGTGCTGAAGCAGCGCAGCTGGCGACATAAAGCCAGCAGGGAGCTGTAGAAGCACTGCACTGTGAAATAAATAATTTGAGTAGTCAAGTTACCTAAATCACAAGTGAAAGGTTACTTCACATTTTCCCTGTGTATGTAGGGCATGCTGATGCATTTGATGCCAGGTTCAAAAGTAAACACATGGAGCTACCAACCCCATCTTGGTTAGAAAGATGCAGTCCAATGAGAAGCAAGCCTGCACATTCCCACTGTGCAAACATAGAAAAGATATCAAAATTCCGCATTTTTGCAGGTCTCAATATCCATTGCTTTACTGGGAAATACTTATATGGTTTTGGGTCATGGTGAGCCCATCAGTATGAACCTTTGTAATACTCTTGGCCAGATCCCTTCATGGTGTAAAATTTCCATTCTTGATGTCTATGTAAATATAGAGATTTGGGCCTGCTAAACCAAGAAGACAACAGTACCAAAATATAAGTAGATAAAGACAATTCACTAGCCTGCTATGCAGTGGATTTATTTTTCATGAAATGATTCTATGATTCTATGACCTGGAGACTGGAAAAAGCAGTGCTGTGCGTAACACAGGCTGGGTGGCATTTACTTCAACTCTATTTCTTTTCAGTCTTCCCCAAGCCTTAAAATCAGTCTAATAAGGGAGACAGCCAGAGATTTCTGTGGAAGACGTTCATGTCCTGTATGTTATAGAATTGACCATTGTCTCTGCAAACCCTTTGCTTGGCGTGGAGTTGGAATTCTTCTGCAGGCAGGTCAGCAAACGGGAGCCAGCTCGAGCTGAGTCCCTGAGGATCTCAGCTCTGAAATTATGTCACCACTTAGCAGAATAACGAACACTGATGGGTTGAAATGAATCCTGGTCCCAGCAGACTGAACTTTTTAGCCTGTCCTGTATCAGCCATCTCTTCATTTTTACGTATAGAATTTCAGTAAAGTAGAGGGCAAGGCCAAGTTCAGAATGGCACCCTGTGCAGGGATTGTCATTAGTAATATCAGTTTTACTTATTTGTCTGAGGGGCTTTTTTTCCTGCTGTTTATCCAGCTGGACTTTAACCCTTTTGGCCAGTCTTGAAACCAATTTTTTTTTTAATTAATCAGAATAAAGCTGGATTTGCTGGTTGCATATAGTGTACATGCAATACAAGTTATTAATTTCCAAGATCATTGTGAAACTTCTCTGTATTATATTATCTATCTCTAATAATGAATTTAATGATATTTATCTTGCAGCTTTGCCCAGTGTTAATTTCTGATAGTGGTCTGATAAGGTAAATTGCTGCATGGCAGAGGACTGGCATTTTCAGTGTGGTTAAGGTGGGACCAGTTTACTCTCTGACTCATGGTTTTGACAGCTCACCTCCACCCTCCCTTTTTCATGTCACTGGAGCAAACACGGTCCACTGAAAATCACTGGTGTGTGGCTAAGTGTGTGGCTGTATTGCCCTCTAGTGCTGACCCTCAGAGAAGAAGTGCTAATGTTACTACAATTAAGGACAAATCCAGCCCTTTTAGCAGATATGGGTCCTCAGGTCCACTCAGGTCCATCTCAGGAGATGCTATATGTCCTGTGGGGTAAGAAATTCTAGTGTGAGAAGTCCCAGCAGCCAATGAAGAAACACCTGAGGTCTGCTTAAAAAAGCCTTGAGTGTCCTATTGTGCAAATTGGAAGGTTTTATTTTTGTTTGGTTGGTTGTTGTTGGGTTTTTTCCCCCCTTTTTGGGTTAAATAAGGCAGATAAGGGTTTTTCAAATGTTTCTGGTTTTTAACAGAAAATACTAACATTTGAAAACACAACAGTTTACAGATGTGGACCGTAGAGGGAACATTTTTTTTAGCATGGATGGGATTCTTCATCGAAGAGGGAATCATCCTTCAGTACTCCTGCACTCAAGTTCCTAAAACCACTAGGATCCACAGGATAAGAAAACTGCATTGGACAGGGAACACCAAAGGTCAAATCTTTTTTCTGTCCGATTCAGTACAGGAACTTTCACCTCTTCCATCCCAACCACGTGTCCTAAATACAGGACTACTGGTTATTTTAAGAGTAAAGCTGACAATGTTGGGCATATCTCTCATTTTGACCACAAGTTCAATTTTTGTTTTCTTTCTCTTTCAGTTTTATTTCCAGCCTTCATCAGGTCTTGCATTTTCTCCCCCTGAAACTTCAAATTATATTCAATTATCTAAGGAGAACCATGATCTGTGTTAAGATAAAGCACAGTCTCACAGGCAGTGTCCTTAAGACACTGACGGTGGTCTCTTAGGAGTCATAATATCATTGTTTAAAATCTGTTACTGTTCAACACAAGCACTACATAGCAAAGGTGTTTCTAGAGTGCAACAAAAAACAGAGGTTGTGGGGCTCAGCTGTGGTGAGAGATGCCTTGGCTCAATGGAAGCCAGAAGGCAGAAGAAGAGGTGGCTTTGTCAGTCCTGTTCTGCTGGGAAAATCACAGCAGATAAGTCTCAGGCCACCGTTTCATGCCCTGTTCTGGCTGCACATCTGGTTTCATGGCATGAGAGCCATAGCTGACCTGAATGCTTGAGTTATTCATGTGCCTGAGTAGCTGCAAAACCAATGGGTCTAGTCTTATCACAGCAGAAGGGACACGCTGCCCTGTCCCCCACCACCACTAACGTGAGTCAGTCCCATCAGCCTTCACTCATTTAAGATTAGCATGTTTTCATCTAAATGGGATAAAAGCTCTATGTTAAGAGGCGTTTATCTTTGTGCAGTGCTTCTTTAAAATGTATCCTTTGAACAATAGCAGCGCGCGCTCCTAACAGCTGCAGAACCACATCCTAGGGAGCATTTTAAGGTATAGTGTTTCCCATAAGCCTCTCTCTTCCACATCCTCATATAATCATATAAGTAAAAGTTTTCATTTATAGAATTACAGTGTTATCAGGGCAGATTCAACCAAATCTAATGAAGCGGCTTCACAGTTGAGTGGCCGCGACTGTGTCACATACAACACTGGTCAGCCATTGTCCTCCATCCTGGTAAGCATTTGCCTGATTAGCTAAAGAGTTGATCAGTTTTTCCCAAATGTGATGAGTAATTCCATGTGTCCATTTGTTTGAGAGCTCAGTGAGAGCTATCTCAAAGGCTGAAATACCGTTACTGAAAACTAAGTCCCAAAACCAATTTAGCATCAATCATCATGCTCAAACATTGTTTTTCTTTCCCCTTCTTTGGCCAAAAAACACTTGAGGGAAAGATAATCTATTAAAAATGAAATAATAATAATAATAATATCCACATCAAAGCAAAAATATCCTGTAAGAAAAGCAAAGAAAAGCTAAACTTTCCAAACAAAACAAAATATTTGCTGAAAAGATGTTTGGTTTTTGTTTTTTCCTAAATCCCCATTTTTCATCCAGAAACAGTAGAATTCAACAATCTCTGCTAGCACCACCAATATATATTTTTTTTCTTTTAAAATGGCAGCCATTCACTTATTATGATTATCACTCTTCTTTGAAGACACTTTGCTGAAGATTCACACCATAAACCATGCAGGCTACATCACAGCACAACAACGGAAGCCTCTTCAGAGGCTTGGCTGTGTGACATAAGGCAGGAGAAGTGTAGGAAAAAAGCTCTTTTCTAATGTTATCTGAAAGGCTATCAGGGGAAAAGTTCTTAAAGAAAAGAAGTTAGCAGCGAACATGTCTGCACAGGACATACTAACTTACTGAACAAGTTAATAAAGCGTGGAATAGTATTTTAGCAGTTTGCTTATTATTAGCAAGGGACCATACCCCACATGAAACATGACTCAGCCAGCTGCAAATAAACCCCTCTTCGTCCTCTGAGGTTTCTCTCTTTGATGCTCAACTTATTCAAGATACTTCCCACCGCCTGCCTCCAATTTTGCTTTTGTGGTAAATTGTTTAGACATGATTTAAAAACACATTATGGGCTATGGAGTGAGATAAGATGTAAATCAAGCTCACCCAGTCATTCAATCCAAAAATAATATGCTGGCATGGAGGGATATTAGAACCTCTGTAGGATCCCAAGTGAGAAGTCTTGAAACAAAATCAAAGTTATTGTTGTTGTTATTATTACACTATGCTGAAGAGCGGAGGATCCTTCCCTATCTGCAATGGGCATCTTGTGTCAGGTTTCCCACACTTTGGAAACCAAAGCAAACTCTTTGATTAGAAAGAATAATACACTGTGGCATATGTGGTGTGGTCTACTGCTGCCTTGTTGTACTGAATCCATGTTAACATGAATGATGGGCAGGTTGACTTGGGTTAGGTGAAATTTGAAGAAAACTAAAACTACAATGAAATTCCTTTGGAACTTCCGTAGCTTAAATGCCAAAAAAGTGTCATGTCCTGCAATTATTGTGTTCTTTACATAGGCTGTAAGTTTGGAGTATATCATAACCTGGTAGAAAAAACAAGATGAAAGGAAGGCTAAATCCCCACTAGTGGATAGCATCAAAGCTAAACTCCTCATGAGCAGTAAAGACGAGTTATGGATAAATATGATTTAAATGATCCACAACAACAGATATATTAAATGTTATATTTCATATATACCGTATCAACTATGACATAAATTGCCCATGACTAGAAAGTGATAAGAATGGGAAATTCTTTCTTTCTTTCTAACTAATTCCAATTACTATTTCTCTGTTGACACAGTTGTGACATGTTGATAGACTTTCCTGTGAAAATAAATAAACTATTAAATGGCTGTTCTGCTTAGTACAGAGGATAGATGAGAAGTTCAGAGTATGGGGCAAGGATAATAAGAGGAAAGGTGATATCAGAAATTCAGTAGTTTGCCCTCTTTCTTCTGCTTCGCTAACGATCAAATATTTCAGTACGGAAATTGGAGCCTGTCTGTAAATTCTGTATTCAACTTGCCTATTGCTTACTCTGAAATTGTAGGAGTTAAACTAATGCAAAGCCTGAATGAGGCCAAAAGTCAATTCTGTCCTTAGGAGACGTTCTTGAAGAGACGTGACTGCTTTGATCTTTAAAAAGGCCCATGACAGCCAGACATGGGGTTGGTGGTCATTCTCCAGCACAAGCTAGCTTAACCTTTCTATAGAAGTTCATTATATCGAAGAAACAAAATGTTCACATGATCTTCATTCCACAATTTTGCTGTCCTTTAGATATTCTGGCCCTTGAGAAGGAAGAAACTCTGGATGTGATTTGCTACTATATTACAATCCTGTGTATAGCATGGAAGAATGATCATATTTGTGACTCAAGAGATGCCATCTGGTACCCTATGTGGTACCACCCCTCCACCCATAGTGGCTGGAGGATTTGCAAGGCAAATGGTGTGGAGCACAGGTATGGTATCATAGAATCATAGAATCATAGGGTTGGAAGGGACCTCTGGAGATCATCTAGTCCAACCCCCCTGCCAGAGCAGGGTCACCCAGAGCAGGTTGCACAGGAACGCATCCAGGCAGGTTTTGAATGTCTCCAGAGTTGGAGACTCCACCACCTCTCTGGGCAGCCTGTGCCAGTGCTCTGCCACCCTCAAAGTAAAGAAGTTCCTCCTCATGTTTAGGTGGAACTTCCTATGCATGACGAGGAACTTCTTTACTTTGATCTGAATGTCTGAAATCATCCTAGGAAAGGATGAACACAACCAATGCCAAGTAACTGTTCACCTAGATGAAATAGGATTCTCCCACCTACTGAAAACAGGGGAAAAAAATGAACTGTGGACCCTACCAACCAAACATACAGAACTGAGGAGGAATCCAGCTACATTCTTAACCTTTATGTTGAACTGGAAAGTTGCAGATATCTGCTCCTAACCAAATGAAACTGCACTATGGCAAAATACTTGATTATGTTGGAAATCACTTAACCTCTGCCCTGCTATGCCCAGATGAGACTAACTTCTGTTGCCTGTGGTCATGCTAAAGAGAAGGTCACCTGTTCTGGCTGAGAGCAGAAACTAAACAGTCCTAACCCGTGTGTTTTGTTATTTGATGACTCAGGCCCTAAATGGTGAATAACAGAAGTTGAATGTGATTCAACCCAAACAAAAGTTGAACTCTTTCCCAATGCTGCATTATTGTCAGACATTCCTGAATAAGTGGTACAACCTTATGCAAAATCCAAACAAACCTAGCATGTGAAAATGGCATTTAAGCCTGAATAAAGTGTTAAAATAAACGTATTAGGCAGCAAGGATATGTTTTGTAAACACATCAGGATTTGTGAACAGATTGTCATATTACGTTAAAACCATTTAAAACCCCATTTGTGACTACAGCCATTTCAGAACATCTTTTTCTAAGTGGCTAAAGAGACATATGTGTTTAGTCTATTGAAGGAGAGAGCAGGCACATGCGGGGAGTGCTAGTCCATGTTACTGAGTCTGTGTTTCACCCTGTGTAACCCATGTCACCCCATCAGAGTTGCTGGCACGCAGAAAGCACCCTTGAGCTGACTTTGGCAGGTCTTCGCTGACAGAATCACTTTGCTGAGCACAACTGACCTCTTCTGCTTATAATTTTTAACAGACTTCAAAATTGATGTTCATGGTAAAACAGCGCCTTGACTACCAAAAATGATGACTGGAAGTCTGGCTCAGCTAAGCAGTTAGGTATCCATACCTTTGGCCCTCTTCGGCTCAGCCAAGCATGAACGCACATACCCAAAACTTTATCTCATGTATTGAATTTAGATCACTTTGTTGAACTAGGATCAAAGACCAGAGACCCTCCCAAATTTGCAGTTTTCTTCCTTGTACATACTTCTTTTAGGATCTTTTTCCCACTCTTTCAATTCATTCCAAATCTTTCAAAGTCAATCCTTCAGGCTACCTCTGCAAAAACTGATGAGAAAGGGGCATCTTCCGAGGACCTTAAAGATCTTTGAAGGGATGGTGCTCCTTTCATTGGCTACCTTGTGGGACAAAACATGCAACAGGACTGTGAATTTTTGATGTCTGAATCTGGAGGAAATTAATTACGCCTGCACATTTAATTGTTTAAAAATAAAATATTAAAAAAATATCCTAGTACAGAGCGAGATTGTCAAATGGCACATATTGGAGTAGTATGACTGACTTCTGTGAAGCTTCTTTTTCAAGGTGCCTGCCCCATTGACAATAACTGAGGATCTGGCCAAGGATTTTCTTACCGAAAATAAACAAAAGCATTAATATTAAAAGATTCAGTCATAGAGATCTTGCTTATTCCAAGTTAGCTCTTGTCGCAAGACGGTGTTTGGAATTTCATGTCCTCAAATTCAGGAGGTTGGCTTAAAAAAAATTAAATTGTGAAATAAATGAATGACAGGACCGTGCTTATGTCTGAAGCATTTTGTATACATTTAGATTAACACCCCCCACCCTTCCCCCCCGCACAACACAGAAAAAAAGAATAGAAAAGGTAAGGAGAAGCTGCAATGGCCTTATAATAAATTTATTCCAGAAGCTGGGGATTTGTATAAAACAAGGATCACCCCAGTCCACAAGCTGAATTTGCAAAGGCAGGTGTGTATCACCACTCAGAGCTTACAACACTGGTCACTCAGAAGTGGGCCCAGAAGCAGCTCTGGCAAATCACAGCGTGCCACTACTTGGGAACTGTCAAAGTCTTTGTTATCAGCGTCGCCGTGAGATCCACGCTAATTATTTTACTCCCTTCCCAGCCTGGTGTTTCCAAGTTTGCTCACTACCCCCAGCCATTGACTTTTCACAATAGAATTTCAGTCTAGCTGAAGTTAATTAATTTAAATTTGGCTCCGGCTCCTGTTCATCTCTCGTTAAGCCATCCCTTTCCTCTGCCTCAGCAAAACCCTATTACCTCATCTGTTGGACTGATCCTCACGGGACAGTGTCCAGCCTGGACACAGGTGTTAACCCTTCCCCAGCCCCTCGGTTACCTCTGGGGTGATTTGCAAAGAGGGACTATTTGGAATTTAGGTTTCAACGAATTTTCCTCAGATATGGCAATGCCAGAAAAATATACAGGAAGCTTGTTTATTTGATCACAGCACCTGTAGGAGGCATAGAAATTTTTAGGCAGTCATGATGATTTATAATTGCAGGGAAGCTGCCTCCAAAGGACTTATTTTATGTTTAGAGTAAGGCATCTTTATCCTACTGCAGCGCTGCTGAGGGACCCCAAAGTGGAGAGACATCCTTGCATCCATGGAGGTCCCTTCCAGGGTGAGTGGGCTGCTGAATTAAGGAGTCAGGCCCCAAGTGTCTGCTAAGCCTTAGGCAGAAAATAAAAGCTGTTCAGCCAGTAACTCCCCCTCCAGCTCTTTCTACACCTCCTGTTTCCGAAACTGCCTCTGCTTTAAATTCCCGCAGCGTGCTTTCAGAGATGTCTCTGAAACTCAGAAGCTCCTGTTTGGAATATTAACTGTAAATAACCTTCCAAGATAAGCTTTGTATGGCGAAGTGGAAAATTTTCCTTTGACTCTTCCTTGACGATGCAGCACAGTGTGCCCTTACTGTAATGTTCTCCCGTTCATGTATGCTGCAGATACGTCTAATGAAATGTCTTTCAACTCCATAGACACTTGCTCGACGCGTCCCCATTAAACTGCCCTGCCTAGCCACAGCAGACACATCCGCTGGCACAATAGGACAATCCAAATGAGGTGATGTTGTGTTTCTCAGCTGCCACCATCCGGGGTCGGGGGGGGGACACATACAATGAGATACAGGCAAGAACTCAATTAAAATTGCCATTTTAATTCAGATGATTTAAGAAATTTCCTTCTGCTCCTAAAGATGGATAAAGAGGTTTCCTATCTTTACATTTCAACCCACTGGCTGATAAATTCAAGGCACTTCTTGTCTGCAGATACAGCTAACTGCAGAAGCTGCCATGCCATCAGAAATGACTTGAGAGAGACAGCCAGGGATTCAAGCTGCTTCTTAGCACCACTAAATAGGTTGATGCCTATAATTCCTAAAACCATAACAGCTCACTAGTAATTTCTGTCATTTCAACAATATAGTTTTAGAAGAGATTTAAAAATGTATCACCACTATTTCATCAAATGCCACATTTCACCTTCTGTAGCCACTATTTTGTATCCTTCTTTGCTATTAAATTGACTTCAGTTCTTCAAATGACACATCTGTTTAAGCCTTATCTGTTCAAAGAAAGCTAATAAGCATAGCTAGGTTTAAAAGGATTAACTTGGATGGGAATTCTAAAAGTTTTCAAACATTCTTGATAGTATTTGCTATTAAAAAGGGGAAAAATGAAAAAAAAAATGCATTTACCTTCTTAAAAACTCTCTCAAACTTACAACGATGTGAGATTAATTCCTTAGCAGGTCAAACGGATGAGGATGACATTTCTGTGCTTAAGGAAGCTCCTGATAGCTATCTAATGCCTCCCTGAGTACTTTTTGAGATCAGTATTGGAAAAGAGGAAAAGTTACATTTTTTTATTTTGAGTAGTAAAATCCAGAATAATACCTATATATATGTGAATGCTTGGCTCAGTTAAATACAGACACATCATACGTCGGAGTTGCTGCAAAAAAACACAAATAAAAGTACTATGAGGCAAGATGTAGATGTTCAACTCCCTTGATTTAAAAACAAACAAACAAACAAACAAAACAACACAAAACCCAACAAAAAGAAAGTTGTTTTCCTGTTTTCATCCTATGAGCCCATGTTCTTATGCTCCATAGTATACACCTTGCTGTTTCTCCGGCATATTTTCCATGAGTGTATATGTGAAGTTTAAACACTAGGGAGCAATCTGAAATACATTCAGAATTATTTTAGATGCAGAAGATGATAGATAAATTCTCATCAATGGCAGATAAGCAGCACGAACCACATGTTGGGCCCTGGGTGGGGTTCTCAGCACTCTCTTTCCAGTGAATCCAATGGTGGTGATGTGAGATTGGGGAGTTGATTTGCACTGGAAGAGATGCCCATGGGCATTCATGCATGTACAAACGATGGATGAACTGTGTAGAACTGTGTATTAAATTCACACTCATTTGAGGGGACAAAGCTGCAAAACTTGCATTCAAGATGGGATCATTCAGAAGATCAGTAAAGAGACAGTGGGAAGTTGTCCCAGGTCCTGCAATAGAGAACCTCAACATATTGAACTAAATAAGAAATAGCTGACATGTGAGAAACAGTAAACACTGCTAAATTTACTTGCTGTCTGCCACCAGAAACAGATGAGCACAAGAATAAAAACCTAATTTATTTTCTTAAATGAGAATTGAAAGCAAAAAGCTATTGCGGCCATTTCTCCAGAAGAGACCGACTCTGACGAGTGACTCTGACTCTCTCCGTATATGGATTTTAGATGCAATTACAACTGAAAGAGAGAGAAGCCAAGCAAGGCAGACACAGGCGCTAATACTGTATCTGTCAGTCACAAAGATGAGCTGCTCACCTCTAGCTTTAACCAAATTAACACATCAGTGACTTATGCATAACTTTGGGACTTTAATTCATAGCTTGACAAACCATAAACAAGAAACCAAGGTACAGTTTTCATATTTTTTTCAACAAATGCTTCAAAGGCAGATGGAGTCAGTGAATAGCCCAAGTGATGCAGTAGATGTGTTTGCAGTGGCAGAATATCCCAAATCCTCTGATACTCTGGGTTTTCCTACTACACAGAGGCAGACCAGGAGGTAACGTATGGAAAGGCATAAAGGCAAAATACGGCTTTTGATTTGGGTTTAGATTCTTCACGGAGACAACCTAGAAATCACTTCACTTGTGTTGCTGTGGTAAAACTGTGTAGAAAGTGAATCCAGAAGAGAAAGTTTTAGCAGTTTTGGAGCTGAACCAAAAGCCAGACCTCATAGGCTGGCTCAGCCCCAAAGATTCACGTCAGTATCTACTTCCATCAAAAAGTCATAGTGGGAGGCTGAGATCCTGCTCTGGGTCCTTATTCATGTGTAGGCATCAGGGAGAGATATGAATCCACTGAACATCTAATCAAGAATCTTTGGAAGTCCTGTTTTCTTTCCTTTCTTATTTCTGCCTTTTTTAACCCTCCGAAAAATCCAGACCTCAGCACTGTAATCTGACTATTAACTTCAGTGGATTTATCATGATTTGTGCTAGGTTAAAAGAGCTGGACTCTTATTTAACCCAAGCTAAATATTGTTTTCAAATAAAGATCATTTAAACAGACATTGGTTTTGGATTAGCAGGCTTTTGAAGTAAGCTGTGAAGCTCCATGTGAACAGTACGAAAATGAGCTTTCCCATAAAAGTCTGGATCCAGTTCTATGTTGAAATTCTAATCCATTTCCCTTCAAAATTCATCATTGTTCAGCTCCAAAGATATTACATCACTTTAATTACTAGTGGAAAATGATCATTTCACCCTGTTAATCTAGTTTGTCTTTGAAAGTATAATAAAGTACTATCTAATAATAAACTATGCGCTTATCATCTGACCAAGCTTCTAGCTAAAGTACTGTTTACTGATCTAATGATCTGGCTTTGCTTTAAACAATAACATCTAAATATAAACACTGATTCTTCCACTTGATCTCCTACACATTTGATTTTATGTAGGTCATTAATGATGTCGGTAAGGATGGGCTTTAATGTATTTACATAAAATAAAGTTGGAGAAGCACGTGGGAGAATAAGAATTTATCTGCACAGTTGAGGCATGTTGGGTAATAATTTCAGTCGGTGCAATGCACCATAGCTGCTTGTCCATGAGGCAGGTCCCTTATTCGGATAGGGTCGCTTCCAGCACGTATCATAGGGTTGGGCTGGAAAATACAGAGCAGAAGACCCATCAGTACCCAGCTGGCTGTTCCTAATGCAGTGAATAGGTTTACTCATTGAAGAAAGTAGCTACACCAAAGCATTATATGAACAAGTGTATAGAAAGGATGTGAAACAAAGTCCAAAATGGCTCTCTTTTTTCCTCGTGGTGAATCCCCGAAATTGAATCCTGACTATGTTGAAATTTCTGGTAAAAGTCTAGTATCTTCACGAAGCAAAGGTACCCATGAAATTTGTGCTGACAATTCAGCATGTCAGTAATTGACAAATTGCAATTACTTCTCTTCCGTGTACCTCCTGCTGTGTAATAGAAGCTGAACTATTATAAGGAAAATTATTTGGCAGTAAAACACCTGAGAAACTGTGTGAAAGTCCAGGAAGTCCTAGTGCTGATGCTGCCTGGCCAGCCTCTGTCTCTCAGAACAAGAGATGCAGTAATATCAGGATGGATTCCCTGAACGCCCATGGTTAGAAAAAATACCCTGCTCTCCCATCTTCATTTCCTGCTTCCAAACCTCCTTTCATGAAAGGAGGTTTGATTTCAAAGATGTGCAACCATGTATGAGACTCATGCAGACACCCATGTGAAGGAGGTACCAGGGACAAAATCTGGTTGCGGGTACTTGAGGTAAAGTGGTTTGGTTCCATAGGTCAAATCTCTGAATTAATAACAGAATTTCTGTCAACAATAATCAAGACACTGTGAAACTTGTGTATTTGAGGGAACTTGTCGCTCTTTTGCAGCAGACAAGCAAAGTGCAAGACCCTGGCAACACCCTCAGAGCTATCTATGGCGGGGCAGAATTTGGCAGAACCCTGTGTGCAAAGCGGAGGTATACTGTATTCCCAGCAAATCTGTGTCTCTATAAGACTGTCACTGAAAAGAGAACTGTCACCTTTGAGAGAACATTTTGTGTGTCTTTGGAAAAACATATTAAAAAAGAAAGAGCAAACCACAGTTCTTCGCCTTGAGGGTCACCCAGAATCTGTTCCCACAGTTCTATTTAGCTAATGAAGTCATACAAACCCTGCACAAAGTGGCACTGGTGACCCCTGTGTCTCTGGATGCCAAACTTTAAAGGTAACATGATAAGGGTTTTGGACGTAGAAACAAAGAAAGTCTATGTGCAACCACATAAGCAGGGGAATGACAAACAAAGATGCTATAGAATGGAAATAGATAATTTCAGGCAAGGAGAATGTAAAGTAATCGCTCCTGCCAGTTCCACTGCTCATTGCTATGCGGGCTTGCCTTTCTGTTCTCCTTCTCTGCTTTTCCACCTTTTATACCCAATAAAGAGATTTGTTTTGTAACATGGAGCAAACCCACATAAACAAAGTTACTAATTCCCCCCAATTTTCACATACAATCAAACATACAAGTATCCTACTCGGGGCTGTGAGACATACTGTCCTCCAGCATTTGAAGCCTCGACATAAGATACTCTGACAACGTCTCATTAAACATTTATTTTCTCTCCCTATTTGTGTGACAAATGCATGTCTTTCTTTTTCTTTCCTTTTCTCTTTCCTTTTTTTCTCTTCCATTCTTTTTTCCCTTTCTTTCTTGCTTACTGTCTTGCTTCCTCTTTTTTTGTGTGTGGACTTTGAAAATAATAATGAAAACAAATTTTAATAATTTTTATGTATTAATAGGCAATTTTTTTTCAACCTGAAAATGTGTAAAATCTTCAACTGCAAAAATGACTGTGAAAAAAATTTTGAATGTAAAGGAGAAGGTCAATTCCCTTGAAGTCAGAATAATTACTGAAAAATTAGGCTTCTCAAGTATGTCAGAGTACTAGAAAGATACAAACTGCAACACTAGTTTCATGAGTTTGCAGTTGTAACAGTATAATTAAAAAGTGAAAATACACTGAAACTCCAAATATGATAATTCTATTGGGTTTGCTTTTTGGTTTAACATAAGCATTTTTGCCAAACAATATCAGGTAAAGAGAATAAAAATGTTTATTTCTGGGAAATCACAGCAGCTTAGGCTTTCAAGTCACAAGTCTACATTAAAATCAACTTTCTCCATGAAAGCTGTGTCTTTTACTTTTTAATGCCCTTATTTTTAGAGCTCTCATTCCTAGTAAGGAACTGTTGTGATTCCCATTCTACAGCTGGAGGCCTGGGACATGGAAACACCCATACACCACCTCTCTAGCGCTGAACCACCCAGGCGAGCCTTGTGCTCCCGCCCCGAGGCCAAGTGTGCAGCCTGACTCATGTCCACATGCCTAACTCTCCCTCCCAGAAGAAAAAAAAAGAAAAAAACAAACGGGTGGCTGCATCCAAATAGCCTATTGAGAACAATGCTTGGCTTGTGCTATCCCCCAAATTATCTCTGAGCATTATCTGGGAGAGTTTTAGCCACGAAGCGCGGTGATGGCTGGACCCTATAGACCACAGGCAGCCCCATTCCACCCTGTCCTGCTGCAGGGGGTTCGATGGCACCGGCACACCACAAGGTCTCCCAGATGGAGCAGGATTTGGAGGTTTAGACCCCAACTGTTATTCCAGACTCTGAATAATCTTCCAGTCCCTTTTCCTACATAATTTTCGTGCAAACAGGAGCTGCAGAGCTGCTATGCTCTTGTGCTGAGCATCTGTAAAGGCAAAGCGCCGCTTGGCTGCACACGAGCTGATTTTAATTCAGAAGTTAGCATGGATCATGGTGTTGCATACAAACCTTACCGAGAGGCCCATGTTGAGAAAGAATAGTGCAAGCTCAACAGCTGTATAGCTTTTCCAGACCAGAGCTGGCTTCCACCTGGCCAGCTCTCAGCAGAAGGAGAACAGATCACATCTGTCTATATTAATCTTTGAAAACTGGACTCTCTTGCAATTTTGAGGTCTGTTCCCAGCATAGCTCAGCTTTCTATTGTTCCCTACTTTGGAATTATAGTAGAAAACAGAATTTTTAGCAATTTTGGTCAACTACCTAACTTTTGCATATATCTATTAATATATAAATGTTAAAATAAATCTGCATTGCTATAAATAAAGAGTTATTTTCACGAGACACATGAGCAATGTTTCACTCAAAATCTACAATCTGAAAGGACGCATTTTGTCTTAATAAGATATGTGGTGGGTTTCCTGTATGTGACATTGAAAATAGTGAATGTTTCCCAGTAGACCATTTAACTACCATAAATCCAGACTTGTTCCTTATAAAGAAATGTTGTCAGCAACAAATTGTTTAACAGTTGTTTTAAGGTCATGCTTTCTAAACCCACCTACTTCCCACAGTATTTACAGCACCACTATTTAATATAGTTAAAATGTGATTGATTGTACATGTGTGTGTGGGCGTGTACGTGATTATTTTCATTAAACAAAATAGTTCTATTGCCATCTTATCAGAAATTGCAGAAAGAACTGAATGAAAATGAACTGAATTAATGACAAATTGAAGGAGGATTGTGTAACACCGGGATTGCTACTAAAGGCGAGGTGAACTTGAACTGGAATGGTTCTCATAACCGCTTTTCGGATTACGTTTGGGCTTAGTCCCCTCTCTTTTTGGTGGGATAGCAGATTAAGGGGTGCCTACCCCTCCAGGGACAGGGAGGTAAATGGAGTTAATTCCCCTCTCTGAAGAAAAACAGCTAATTTTGACTGAAACCTCCTAGGAAGTGCTTGTGACCGAGTCCTACAACAGGACCCAAACCATTGCCCCGGGTTTTGGTTGAAACAAAACCCGAAAATTCTTGTCACCACGGCAAAATAAATCTAGGTGGCAAACACTTCTGGCCTTGAGTGCACCTCTCTCAAACTCTTCATTCTGCTGTTTCCCACCTTTACACACACGCAAGGCCAAAATTGTCCCAGTCCTTACCCTGCCAAGCATTTTATCAATCCGAAGGAGCTATTTGCTTTCCTGAGTTTAAACTAAACTTTTTCAAAGCATTTTATGACTGTGCACTGGGCACAAATACCAAATATTTACATACATAATAAAGTGGAACAAATTTACCGTACAAATGTAGCTACCTGAGTCCAGAATACCAATATTTTTACCACTGCTGCAAAGTCTTAAGTACTGAACCACTTAAATATCTATTTCACAGGGTAAAGAGAATTAGTGTCTCTATCTCTCTGGTTAAATCTAGGGCTAAAATAACGTGAATTGGATCGCACCCAGATTTAAACTAGTCATGCATTAGGATTATTTGAGACAATTGCTTGGCACCTTTGGACAGCGGGTGCGTTGGACAAGTCCTTTGTTCTCCGTACTTGAGTTTGAAATTATTGTCCTGTGAATCTTGAGTGTATGCGGAGCATCTCTGCCTGTCTCTGTGCACTGGACCAGAGAACCTGCTGCCTTCAGCCTGTAACCTCTTACTCTGCGATAGAGCTCACGAGCTGTTCCCAGGCACACAGGGAGTACTCAGGTGAGACAAGCAACAAGTCCAGACCTCTTCTATCCCACGAAATTAACTTGGTTTTATTGTTGCCTCATTCCTCATGCTCCCAGGCCAGCCCCCGCTTGTCCATTTAATATCCAGCGTTGTATCCTGTCTGGCACACAGGATGGTAAGCTTGCCAACTCGGGGACTGTCTCTTCTTGCTTGTTTATGGCATCCCCTGTCTAGTGGGGCTCTGATTCTCCGCTGGATTTCCTAGCCTTCTCTCTATTAAAAGAAGAAATAATAAAGTATATCAAGATTTTACAGGATTAACCTCTTAGTCCTTAGTGGGCGGGAAAACCACACAACCTTTCACAGCCTGGCTTTATTATTGTTTCTAGTACTGTTGCAACTACAGGCCACCGACTAGAACTGAATCGACTGCCATCTACCACAACGCAAATTAATTCTAGCCAACAGGTTTTGAGCCAAATGGCAAGTTAAAATAACACCGTATTTGCTTGCGTAACAGCCTCGCGCATGCAATGGTCTTGCTGTATAACCGCACCTTTTGACTGGTCATGAGCAACGCTTTAAATAATGGTCACGCTATTGGTTTTTAAGGGAGAAATATGGGGAAACATAAGCAGCCATTATGCAAGCAAATATGATAATCATATATATCACATGTTAACAGAAAACAAATATGTGACTGGCTGGCACCTCCCTTGATTAAGGGAGTAAGGGAGTAAGGAGCAGACTGGGCTTTTTATTACTAGATGTCGGGGATAGAGCTCCCATTGTGATAGGCACTATATATATGCAAAATGAGATGCTATTCCCTCCTCGCCCAAGAGCTGGCAATCTCTGGGCATAGACACATTGCCTGGTCACACAGTCAATCTCTGCCAAAGCTTTCAACTCATTAGACCACACACCTTCTCTCATATAAAATCTGTAATAATGTCTATATTATTAAAAATGGACTTTTGCCATAAAACAAACCCAGCACATTAAGCAAGCCTATGTGAGAAGAGCGGCTTGCCGCATGACCTCAAAAGCTTGTGATGCCAGCTGCAGCTATAAGCTATCTTTTTCTGCTCAACAGCTCACTAATAATTCAGACAACCCTTGTTCTCGCTAAATTATTTTTGTGAGCTGAACTGGGAGAGCACTTGTGAGAGGAGAGCATTTTGTTAGAGTTTTCAATGCTGCTCTGAATGTGACTGGCAGCATGTTCTGGCAGTCCTCCATTTGGACGGCACAATGGTGTCACTTCTAATAATAAAGAACGTACAGACGTTTCATGAGCTTTAAAGCATCGCTTTGCTGCAGACTTCAGGGCCCTCTTATTTCCTGGAAGTGTTAATAAGTACGAAGGAAAAAAAAATAGGCTTTATTAAAGGGAACTTCTAATGCTGGATAATCTGGCACAACAATGTGGTTTTTTTAAAGACGATGGTAATGTACTTTGCCTAGAAATACCTTGATTTTTTATTAGACTTTGGACTGCTTTCTTTTCACATTTGAACTGCTTGGTGGCTATATCAAAAAGTCACATAACTTTTTGAGGGAATTGGTCTCCCTTTCTGCTCCTACTTTTTGACTGTTTGTTTAATTATTTGACTAATTTGTTTAATCTTAATCCGTGGAGATATTCAAAAGCCACCTGGACGTGGTCCTGAGCAGCCTGCTCTGGGCGACCCTGCTTGAGCAGGAGGGTTGGACAAAATGATCTCCAGAGGCCAACCTCAGCCAATCTGTGTTTCTGTGAATTAGATTTCAGGCTTTTCAACAGAAAGAATAGTTCTCACTGGGTTCCGCAGCACACGGAAACAAAAACAAGTCAAGCCAATGGCCAAATACTCATTTACTTAAATTGTGAGAGAAATGGACTATGTGGCCCAGATAACGAAAAGCCATCCAAAAAAAGTCAAAATATGCCTTTCCTCAATATATATATCGTCTGGATGCATTATCATTATTATTTTGGGATGCAACAAACAAATATCATCTAAACTGGTCCTTCTTTGAGAGGAGTATTTGTCCAAACCTCCAGCAGCCCTTTTCAACCTAAATAATTACATGATGTTATAATTATAAATTCTCAGGGTCTTCCTTTCTTTATCCCGCTCTCTCATTACTATGAAATGTTTATATATGTGCATATAACGTTTCTGTACCCGTGTTTGTCTGAAGAGAGAGCTGGTCATTATATTCAGTTAGCCTGACTGACAAAACTGTTGGATTAACTCATCTGAGTAAGGGAGAATGAGTAATACAAGAGATCATATTCCTGAGAAACTTGCAAATATTCTGAGAAGCGCTGATGAACAGGTCTTTAAGTACATTTAGAGCCCAAGTACCATTGAAATATAAACAGATTCCTCCAATCAGTCATCCACTTCCCGTTAAAACACAGCTTCAGATTTCAGAGTGTTTATTTACATGTGGACTTATGCTTTTTCCAAAGACATAAAAAGCTATACATTTTGCTGCTGAGTTTATATAAAGGCAAGCTCTGAACTTTTGTATATGCTACACTTATTTCAAAATATTTGCTCCTCTGTCCCGGCCCAAAAAATTCATCATCACTGTTGAATAGAAGTAGCTTCGTTTTAATGACGTTTCAGGTGATATCATTGCACAGTGTTTCAGTGGTGTGTGTATACTCATATCCTTCAATCTTATTAAAGCCAATGGTGAAGAAACTCATGTCCAACAGCTGTGCTGTAAGAAAGACAGGGCTTGGGGTCTCATTAGGAACTTTTAGTCTGATGGTAACACTACTTATTACATTACTAATATACTTTCTAATCAAGGCACAATATGTGAAAAATAAACACACCTTGGCAGGATGTAAGGTGATCTAAAAGTAATGCATTTCCACCAAGATTTTGATGATACCCACAGTCAGATAAAACCTGGTGCTTTCGCATCTATTCAGACCCAAGCTCCCATTGTTAATTCAAGCTACTATATTCTCTCCTTTTAACTAGCACTTATATCTGACAGCTGTAAAGGCTTCCAGCCATAATAAATCTCTCCCTGACTTCCCAAAGCAAACAGTGTTGAAGAGAGTGATCCCTCCAATAACATTTTGTCAGCTCAAATCACCACTGTGTTGTGAGTTACTCAGACAGTCTATGCTGACTGTTTACTTCCCAGATTTCTTATGGTCCTTACTTCCTACTTCTGCTCTGATCCTGGTGTGTCATTAATCCTAAAAGGTGTTTCACTGCAGCTATACCTGTTGTTGGATGAATTACTCTTTTACTTTTAACTCTGGCAAGTTTTAAGTTTGAGCAATTCATCAGATCTAGGTGCTTGTATTCTCTCCAAAGGCATTAGGTGAGTTACTAGATCTCATTGCAGAGAATCTAGTCACCCAGCAGGACCTTAAAAAAGTCCCTGATTATTTCAGTAAAGACTATTTGATTGTTCACAACTGATCTACTATGCTTTTTACCAAAATTACAAAAAAAAATTCAGATCCCTGTGTTGCTGCAGTGTACTTAACTCTCCAGCACAACTAAAATTCTTCAATATGATATTAAGACATAGGAAACGGAAAAGAGTAAGAGAGATGGAAACCAATCAAGACTTGTACCTGAACACCCTAAACTAGTCACTGGCTTGAGAAAGATAATTCCTGCTGATTTACTACGGCATCTATTCACTGACAGCCCTGGTTATTAGGAATACCCTCTCACACACTTCATGTTCCCCTTTTGTGTTATAGGGCACTTAGGCACCTTCTTCATCTCTGGGAACTTCACACAAGGAAAGAGGAAAGAGTGTACTCTAGGGAAGAACTGGATGTGGCCTTTGCCCAGCACTGCTGAGCACTGGCATTGGAGGGAAATGTAAACCATTCCCACATGACCCACATGTACTGTGTCCAGCCAATGGAGAAATCTCTACCATGGTAGGAACCCTGCACTGTGGCTAGTGGGTGATAGAGAGGTTCGGGTGTACAGATAACACATCAGCTGAGGATAACAGTGTATCTTCAGAAGCAGCAGATGAGCTTTGATGGACCTACACACATACACTCAGTTGCTCTCTTTTTACCCAAACCACATATATAAATCTGGCAGTGTGGGAACTACCTTGGATCATCCATGAGTTACTTAGAATAACTGGAAAGGATCCAACAGAATCAGAGAAGAAAATGCTATGAGAAAGTCACCTGCCTTTGCCAGTTATTCATACCACCTTGTGAAGCCTATGGCCAAAAATGCAAAGAGAAGAGGAGCTGGTTATTGAATATTCATATGAATATACAGTTAACTTATCCTTGTCTTATTTGCAGACTCAGTATTTTTGGGGAGTATTTGAGTGAAAAGAAAAAAAAAAGTTTTGCAAATTTTTTGTGCTGAAAGTACATACTGTTTTTAAGAGGATACTTAAGCGCAACCACTTCTGCACTTCTCCCCAGTGTCCCACAAACAACTTACATTAGTTAGATCTTCAGTGTTCCTTGACATTGGATACAAGTAAGGACAGGTGTAGGAACCCAGGCTGGGGTGAAATAGCCATGGCTCTGTCCGTATCAGAAGAACCATTCTTGACAGATGAAGTCTAGGAAGCCAGAATTGCTCTGAGGTACAGATATATATATACCTAATATCTGGGAAACTAGAAACACTACCTGGCAACAAATAGCCTCTGAGAAAGGAGTCCCTGACACAGCCAGTTCTTCAAAGTGTCCTGACTGCTAGTATCAGCTCAATACTGTCCTGATTGAGCATCAGCCAGATGTACCCATGGAAGTCCCAGCTTTCATCAGGTGTGGTAGAGCAGTGAAATAACTCTGTAAGGGTCTAAAACACAAGGGTTCCCTGAAGACTGATCAAACCATTGCTTTTCATATGCCTCCCCAAGGTGGCTTCAAACATGTTTTAAGAGAATTTAACTGTTCTCCACCAGCCTTAAACTTGATCTCAGCATCCTACTTCTTAGGGGATGAAAGTCCCCATGTATATATTTATGAGCCTTCCCGCTCAGTACAGAGCCTTCATGCAGGACCACTGACTGGCATACAGAGGTTTGTATGTTCCACATGCAGTGAAAGGAGAAAAGGTAGGTTTCTAATTTAGACACTGAACCACCTTCAGAACCCTACCTCTCTGCCTTGACAACACAGAGGATGTAAGATCAGTAGCTCACCGACTCACAGTTTACACATTGCAACTCCTTAGTCCTGTCAAGAGGTGATTTAACATGAGCCATTGTAATGAAAAACACTGAAGCATTCCTGAAAATGAATTTCAGGTGCAAACTCACTCTTCCTAAAAATCACTTATCCAAATGGTTATTTTTTTTGTATTGTCTTGATCAACGTGCCTTAAAGTTTATAAAATAAAGTGGGTGTCCTTGGAGTTATCCAAGGTGAATCCCCTTATCCAAAGCTAGGGTTTGGCATTTTGGATGAAATACTTTCAACTGCTTTGGTGCATATTATAAGCTGCATTTAATGACACAATGGCTAAAATTGAGAATGAAAATCAAAGTAACGTTTGATTTTAATGCACTGTGTTGTTTTCCAGGTATTCATAGATACTTCATTGTCTCTTCTAGACTGTGCCCCAATTTCTAAATCAAACAACCTCATCAACAAATACATGGATAGGCAGATTTTGGTATCCCCATTCATAACTTTTTGCTTTGCTGACAAATGCTATAAAAAAATTGTGTCCTCTAATGGGTTGATAAGATTTTGGCCCTCATTATTTACTGTGTTCTCCCTTGATTCTCTTTTGCTCATGCATGGACTCATACATACATTCCCATCCATCTTTCTTTCAATCTACTTTCTTATTTGCAATATGTCTCATGGTGATCAGCTAGTGAACGGAACAGGTGGAGTTTTCCAGATGTCAAGTGGGTTTGTGCTGCTCAGAAAAACATTTCAAGGAAAAAAGACCTCGTGTTGATTGCTTTGAACACTGGTGACTCCTTTTCATAAGAAAGCAAATTCAAAAATGGTTGCCTTTGGCAGGTAAACATACGGTTTTGCTTCTGGCAAAACAGAGGGAAAAAACATGCGCTGGTAAATTTTTTATAAGACAAAACATTCAAAGAGGAGAAAGTGGTTTTGATCAGTGACAGAGACTGCCTATAAAAACAGTCAGGTTCAGTCCAATATTTTAATTAAATGTATTTGTTTTATGGTAAAGAAGTTATGGAAATACATATGAACTGGGATTTTCCTTGGGTGCAGTATCTCTTAGATCTATTTCTCTTTCTCAGGTAAATGAAGAATTGTCATGCATTTGCCCCAGGCTTGGATTCGTCATTTTCATAGGCAAGTTGTATTTTTCCCCCCAGTGTGATCCTAGTAATGAACTTTTCCCCCCCTAAAACAAACCAGAAATGCATTCATTTTATTTGCTTGTTTATTTGCTCCAAAGCCATTGAGTTGTGGGTGAATGATGCCGTTTTTTGTGAACCTGCAGAAACATGATTTTTTTTTTTTTTTTACCAGTTATGTACTCATTATGAAATGTTTTTTTCAGCCTCAGACAAAACACTGGACAGGGAAAGAGAGAGGAGAGGAGAGGAGAGGAGAGGAGAGGAGAGGAGAGGAGAGGAGAGGAGAGGAGAGGAGAGGAGAGGAGAGGAGAGGAGAGGAGAGGAGAGGAGAGGAGAGGGAAAGGAAAGGAAAGGAAAGGAAAGGAAAGGAAAGGAAAGGAAAGGAAAGGAAAGGAAAGGAAAGGAAAGGAAAGGAAAGGAAAGGAAAGGAAAGGAAAGGAAAGGAAAGGAAAGGAAAGGAAAGGAAAGGAAAGGAAAGGAAAGGAAAGGAAAGGAAAGGAAAGGAAAGGAAAGGAAAGGAAAGGAAAGGAAAGGAAAGGAAAGGAAAGGAAAGGAAAGGAAAGGTCCCATGGGAAAATAATTTGTGCCACTTTTAATCAGTCAGACATTGCTTCATCACCCCTTGCATAATTTCACAGAAAGAATGGAAAATGTGCCAAATTCCATCCCCATCCACTTCGTTCTAATCCAGGAGGGAACTGATGGTCACAGAGAGCAAGAAGGGGCAAGTCAGATTCTTGCTGAAGACCTGCAAGGCCCTGTAGTCCAAAATCATCAGGGATGGGTATCCTTGTGATTGCACAGGCTAATCTAAGAAACATGATGCTTGGGGAAGGGTAATTTAAGATTTTATTATTATTATAGGCCCAGTGTTCTCTTTCTATGGAAAGTATCAGGGTAATCCATGATTCTTCTGTCATTGCAGCTGAAAGATGAGGATTGCTAAAGTACATGAGTGGGTGACACAGGAGGCCATAACATGGTGAAATTCTGATATCAAGGGAACAAAAGTTCCTTTTCTTGGGTGAAATGTTATTTTGAAGGAAAACATATGGAAAAATGCACCTGCTGGTATAGAATCAAATTCTATCCTTCGAGTATATTCTTGGGAATCCCTGCTTGATCTTTACCAAATCATTTAATGACATGTCTTAGGTCTATTCACTCTAAAGGTGCATAGTAGGACTCCGAGTGCTTTGAGAGTTGTGATTTGGAAAAATGAACTGCAGCAAGTGGCCAGGATCTTGTGCTCATCCTACAAGAGTCTCTTGACTTGACATTGTTGGGAAAGGGTTCTTGAGCTGGATGGTCCACTGGTCTGCTCTGAGGGGACACTTCTGTTCATACATAGTCTGCTGGCTGTCTACTAAAATATTTTATGACCCAGAGTGAATATGGGGCTTATAATTCTTGTCATTTCAGATGTACATAGTATCTAAATTGATTAGAAATTAAAAAATGAGAATGAGAGAGAATCTTTTTCCTACTGAAGAAGGATTTGGTCTAATTTTGGTGAAAAACAAGAGAGCAGCATCATATTGGCCAGGTGATGAGCCAGAACTCCATGGTTTTTCTATTATTTTCTATTTTTGTTTAGCTGTGCTGAATATTAGGAAACTGACAAAAAGTAAATTTGAGATGACTACTGCAACATGTAACTATTCTTGGAGAAAAATCACAAGATTCTTCTCTTTCTTTTTCTTTTTTCTTCCTTTTCTTTTTCCCCAAAAGCGTAAAAATCCATATAAGAGTTGCCATTTTAACCTTCAGAAACTCCAGCAGGTGATGACAGCTTTCAGCAGTCCATGCAGCTCCAAGATAAATGTTCTATTACAGCAAGCAAAAAAAAATATAAAATTGAGCTGCTTGAGTGTGCAGGCGGAAACAATATCACTTCCTGGCAGGAGATGATAATCCACTTAGGTCTCAATGTGCAACCTTTGAGGTCAGTAAAAAGCATGCTGATGAATTCAGTGGGTGTAGGATCATTTCCCTTGCAAGCATGGTATATGTAGCGAGGTGTCGAAACTGCTTCTGTGCTGAGTTTCACATTTGTGCATCTCAACCAGGTTGAGGGGAGGAACACTGGTGTACAAATCTTACTTACATCCAAACATTGAAACATTGGCTCCAGCAACCTGCTGACAAATGGTTTCAGGAGCCTGGCCATTGCACCTGGCCAATGGATAAATCAACCGACAAGGATTACCAGCTGTAAGGAGAGGCAAGTGTTATCCACTGGAGAGAGGAGTCTTTGTGCTTGAGCTTGTGCAGGTAGGAAGAGGAATCATCTACTACCTTAAGAAAGGACACAGACTAAAGGAAGTCTGTCCCTGGGGCAGCTGCTATCAGTGTAGTGAAGTTTGTGCAGAGTAGTTTTAACACCCACCTGGGGAACAGACTGTGATTTTAGCCAATGTTGATGAGCTGATAGAGTCAAATCCAACAAACTTCACAGCTTTTAAGAAAGGTTGGTACAAGAACTTCATAAGCAATCAGATTTAAAGGTTTAAGAAAATATGTGTTTTCAGTAAAATCTGGCATTGCTTTCAGAATAAAAGTTTAAAAAGCTTTTTTCAGGATTTAGCCTCCTCTCCAACTTTAGGGTAAAGGATGTAGTAGGGCGTAGGTCGTAGGAATCTACCTGCTTCCAGGTTTTCCCACTCTCCTCTGACCAATGTGGCAGCACTGACTTTGTTAGAGGCACAGTGCTGGAGGTAAGGGGCTCTCCCTGCCCATTTCATGTTACTAATGGCAACAAAGCTTTGTCGAATGAAAATATTATCTTTAGCCAGAGCTTTCAACCTTCTCCTGTTACAACTCTCTTTGCTGACTTGCACCAAACAACCATTACCCTGTGGGCCTGAAAAGTGCTCTGCAATGGTCTTCAGTGGTGTTGCCATATGAAAAAAGAACAACAATGCTGACAAGGGGGAGATATTTCACCTAACTTTTGATGGGAAGGATCCATTTATAGGCAGTAGAAGAAATAGGTGACTTTATATTCATTTGTTCATTCTATCTGCTTTTAGAATCCTAGAATCAGAATCACAGAATGGCTTAGGTTGGAAGGGGCCTTTAAATATCTTCCATAGGCAGAGACTTCTTTTACTAGATTATGTTGCTCAGAGCCCCATCCAACCAGACCTGAACACTTCCAATGACTGGGCATCCACAAATTCTCTGTGCAACCTGTTCCAGGGTCTTACCACCCTCATCATAAAAAATGTCTTCCTTATGTGCAATCTAAACCTACCCCTTTAGTTTAAAACTGCTGCCCCTTGTCCTGTGACTACAGGCATTGGTAAAAATTCTATCTCCATCTCTCTTGTAAGTGCCCTTTAAGTATTGAAAGGCCACAATAATGTGTCCTTTTCTTCTCCAGGCTAAACTCCAACTCTCTCAGTCTTTCTTCACAGAAGAGGTGTTCCAGCACTCTGAATATTTTTGTGGCCTTCCTTTGGACCTGCTCCAACAGGTCCATTCCTTTCCTGTGCTGAGGGCCCCAGAGCTGGATGTAGTACTCCAGGTGGCATCTCACCGGAGTGGAGAAGAGGGAAGAGTCATCTCCTTTGACCTGCTTGCCACGCTTCTTTTGATGCAGCACAGAATATTTTGGGGAAGAAGCACCTAATAGTCTTTGTTGGCTGTGATTCTGGACTACAAGCTCAGGTGGAAACATTAATACTTGCTTAGAAGAATCCCACTCTGCTTGTGTTGTACATTCTAAATAAATCCCATCATTTATCACTGTTTCTGTTATTTCAGTACTTATGGAACCCAACAGAAATGCAAGTCTTATTTTAAGCCCTCTCCTCTCTTTCTGTGCACGTACACATACCAACGTGCATGTGTTAAAAGCAGTCTGTGACACAAAGGTTTTACCTTCTAAATAGAGGTGGATGAAAGGCACACAGTACTATGATCCCCATTTCACAGAGGTGGAAATGAGACACAGGCAGATTTAGGGACTTGCCCAAGGCAAAACAGGAAACATGTAGCATGACCAGGAATCAAACCCACATCTCTTCTGTGCTTCGGCTAGGCGACTAGTGTTCCTCTCAGTGCAGAGCACAAATAAGATGGGAAGTGGCACTTTGAAGCACTTTTCTCAAGATAACGTCACTGTTATTGTTATAATTTAGCAATAGATGTTATCAATATAAAAGTAAAGCCGGTTGCAATTTGACTTTATCCTTTGTAATGACTCACTTCTTCCATGCTGCCCACAAGAAGTGAACTAATAACCAGTTATTCCCCCTGGATTTCTCAGTATGAATTGTCTCTGTGTTACTTGCTTTTTAGCTACAAGACAGCTTTCCAAGCCACCCCAGCAGAGTCATATGGTCATACCAAACCCCCCATTAGACCTCTTGGTGACCTTCTGATGGAAAGGAGGCTGCAGACACACATCCAATTGCAGCATGGCGTTCCTTGATGGTCCATTACTCTGACAAGAGACCCTCTGCATTTAAAACTGATATGCTGCCAATGTACAGAGAACACATTGGGTTCTTTAAGCATTATTGCTTTTAGTGGACTTCAGCTTGCACAGCTGAGTTGACTTGCAAGTTCTGTATCTGCGCTGTCTTCTGCTGGAGTAGGATCTAAGACGTAGACAGTGTGGGGCCATGGGAGTTTGTATCAAGCCCTGTGCAAACACCTCAGTTTAGACAGAGCCATTACAGCCTGACCCCCCACAATCACAGTCCGTACTCTCATTTTGTCAACCAAAGTCCCGTAGGCTGCCAGGCTGGCAAATGCTGCTTACCTCCCATCCTCTAAGTGCATGGTGAACTGCAGCATGGCGTTGAAAAGGCAATGAACTAGGAGCGGTGAGAAAGTAGACATACTGGCCAATAATGTCTTTAGGAGGCCAATAAACCCTGTTAGGTTGTCTCAAGACTATAAAATTGGAAATGTACCCTGCAAAGTTCTCTATCACGCACTTCAATTTATGTATATAAATAGATTTAGAGGTGCAATATTTCAGTGGGATAGCTTCATAGAATCATAGAATCATAGGGTTGGAAGGGACCTCTGGAGATCATCTAGTCCAACCCCCTGCCAGAGCAGGGTCACCCAGAGCAGGTTGCACAGGAGCGCGTCCAGGTGGGTTTTGAATGTCTCCAGAGTTGGAGACTCCACCACCTCTCTGGGCAGCCTGTGCCAGTGCTCTGCCACCCTCAAAGTAAAGAAGTTCCTCCTCATGTTTAGGTGGATTCTTTTCCTTACTTCAGAATACAGGCTGCAATATTCTCTGATTCTCTGGACCAATACTTTTTCTTAGTGATCAGTAGAGACCACTTCATGATTGTTATGGGTTTTCCTAAATGAAAGCGTCCAGGGGTGTGTTCTACTCACATCTCATCATGTTTGGATCAGACAGGGTAATGTCAGGAAAACTGTCAGAAAAGTCACTACAGGTCACAGAAAACACATTACCGCACTGAAGTCTTCTGTGCATGTATCCATGAAGTTACAGAAAACTCCATAGTTATTATTGAGTCAGTTCCAGTCTACTGAGCTTAGCCTACTTTTTTCCAACAGAATAGTGAATGGAGGCACTTCTTCTGGAGCGTTAGATATGCAAGTTTCTAAATATTAGGCAGAAGGAAGATGTCTAAGATATGCCATATGAATGTTTCCCATGAGGTTTGGGGAGCAGGTCTATGTCAGGTTGGGATCAAATCACTCATTGCAACTAATAGGACTTGTCATTGAATCCATTAATTCCATTTTTTAAAAAGCAATGTTCCAATCTAGTTTGTGTTTTGGTTTGGTGTTTGTTTGGTGTTTGTTTTGTGTTTGTTTTTTTTTTGGTTTTTTTCATATAGCCAGTTCTTTTACACCGAGTAAGCATTTAAGTATTGTTCCAAAATGGGCATATTGCTGCTCTGAATGAGGATCTCAGTGCTTTGATAAAATACTTACAATGATATCAGGTAACTAGATAGTGTGTGTGGTGCTTTTGCAATTGAGCAGTCTGGCGTTTAGAATATACTTCATTCAGCATGCACGTCACATATAGCCACTTTCAAAGAAATGGTTGCTCTTGGTTAACTAACAGCTTTGCAAAATGTCCCAAGCAATGTTTGATGCAGGGATTTGGTGTGGTTTTTCCATGTAGCCTGTCTATATTTACATATATTTTTTTTTCCAGAATTTTTAAAGCTCATTTCTGAAAGTGCAACATTTTGCAGATTATCTCAGAGTCACTGAAGATTTGTTGTGTTTTTTTCCCAGAGACTGGTAAAATCACACTGGCTCCAGAGGTTCAACTTTCTGCCCCTGCTAAGGGAGGTCATCAGTAGCGTGGAGTCAGCTTTGGATATCTCCCAATCAGAAACAAATAAAAGTTAGCCCACTGGGACTTCAGCTAGGCGGTATCTGCCCTTCCAATGAACAGTTAAGCTTTGTAGTGTGCCTGCTTGAGAAACAGCTGTTTGTCTAACCTCTGAACTGCTCAATACATTAATCTGAAGCATAATTTAGCTCTGTCTGAGCTTCCGAACATGGCACCAATAACTGGCTAGCATAGATTTACCAGCCTTAAAAATAATCATTTTTGAGGTTTGTTTAAAAAATAGTTCTCCTCCTGTCTTAGATTAATTAGAAGTGATAATCTTTGGCAAGAACATAGCCAACAGAGAGTACAGTTCATAGGGTTCTGAGCACGATGCTCCCCCTCGAAACCTTCATGTTACAGTTTGTTCCTGGTGCTTGTGAGTCAGCCATAGAGGCAGACCCTGTTTTTTGTTGGCCTTCTGTTTGGGGAGTGTGGTTCAGCTCTGCATCACCATGTTGTCCCTCTGCCAGCTAAGAACAAAGATCCAGTCAGAAGGATGGGAAAATACAGAACTATTTCAAATGAGGAGGAGCCAAGCCTTGATCAGATCTGGATATCCTCAAGGTTCAAAGTTAGTAGGCTCCTGGATTCGGTGTGGGCTCATCTCTGTTTCTGAAACTAGATTTAAAGTCAGTGAGAGTCAGTGGGACTCTTTCCATTGATCCCTGTGAGAAACAAGGTCTTAAAGATGGAAGAAATAGAGAAAAATAAGGAAGAGAATGAATGTTTGTAAAAAATTGTAAAAGTGACATACTTTTGGCTGTTGAAATGCTGAGTGATGCAAGATCCAATATTCTCCTCTCACTTACAGACACTCAGTTCTTGCTTCACTCCATGAGTGTACGTACACTCCATTGCCCAGATTGCCTCAGAGAAAAATGGCAGAAAAATGGATCACTCTTCTAAGAATTTGGCTTCTGAGAGTTGTTGTTATGTGTCTCTGTATCTAGGTCATTAAATATCTGTTTTGATTCAGCACTGAAATGTTGCAGTAACTTGCACTCATCAGTATTTCACTGCTGCACCATCAGGAGGGATGGGGGGCTCCAGGTTGAGGTGGTTTTCAGTGAAGCAAAACAAGGACATTTATTGTCCCTCTCTACATAACATACATGGGACTATTTTGCAAGATGAACTGCTTCTTGTAGGTACTTACAAAAGAATCATTTGATGCCAAGTTACCGCACAGATGTTGCATCTGCTCAAGTAAAAAAGCATGTGGGAATTATGAAACAAAACGTTAGGTATTACAGTATTGTGAGGTATTGATGTTAATCTTTCTGACTTTCAACAAACTATCAACTCCATGGAGTACAACAGAAGCTTAGAAAGCTTGTCCTCCTGTAGATTCATGCATGTAGACAACTTTTGTTCAGTCTAATTCATCCTCTGTGTTTTCTTTTTTTCTAAAGCTCTGACTCCAACTGTCAAGGCATTATGAGTGATCATTCAATTTTCCTTAAAAATGAATGCAAACAGAGCTGTCAAACTTCCGCAGTTACAGAGAAGTCTTAAAAATTTAGCTTCCGTCCAAGCATACGCTTGGGCAATGCAAAAGCCTGAAAAGAGACGAAATGTCATGATGATGTTGTTGTATTATCATCATCGCAGAAAGTATGGCATTTGCAGCTCAGGGAGCAAAAGAGTTAATAGGCAATGACAGAGCTCTGGGAACTGAGCGAGTTGTGGACTGCATTATGAACACAATCCCTTTTGCAAGGAGTTTGGAGTATAAAAAAAAAAGGTAGAATAAGATGGACACAGACAAGCCAACCAGGAATATGAGGATATTACTCTTTTTTTTTTTTTTTTTTTTTACCAGATTACTGATTTACTGACAGAAAAGACCTGAATCTTAATGAGGGATTTAATCAGAGAAGGATGTAATTTTTCAGCTGGAACCCCTTTGGTGAAAATGTAGGTTTGACAACATCTATTTTCCTGTGAATTTCTGTCAGATGAGCTAAATTATGCATTAACCAAGGCTGAAAATATCTCGATAAAATAAAATAATTTATTGTAACTTTTTATAATTAACTACCATTAATTTTTATCTAAGATTGTTTAAAAAATATATTTAAACAATTAGAAATCATTTTAAAGCTCAGCAAAACATTTGATCTTAATCAATGTTAGGCCAAGATATTTATATTTTCAGTTCCTGCTTTGTCAAAATGTCCCTACATTTATGTTCTTGCTCAATTTGATGATGATGATAATGAAGATTGTGAAGAATTAACAGCAAAGCATAAAATTTCCCATTTTCCCAGCAGGTTCCCACTTGCATGAGGGGAAGATGTTGTTTGAGAAGGCAAATGGTGAACTGTGCAGGTAAAAAGGGGTGGCTGAAGAGGCTCAGAGGTAAAGGCGGAGAGGACATTAAGCGCATCTGTTGTGATAGGACAAGGGGTAATGGTTTTAAACTAAAAGACGGTAGATTTAGACTAGATATAAGGAAGAAAATGTTTATACTGAGGGTGGCGAGACACTGGCCCAGGTTGCCCAGAGAGGTGGGAGATGCCCCATCCCTGGAAACATTCAAGGTCAGGTTGGACGAGCAACCTGGTCTAGTTGAAGATGTCCATGCCCATGGCAGGGGTGTTGGACTAGATGTCCTTTAAAGGTCCCTTCCAACCCAAACTGCTCCATGATTCTATGATCCCCCTTTTACACAGTCCAGTTTTCACTCTGCACGAGGCAGTTGGAGGTCACAAGGAAGGCAGGCAGGGACAGAGAACTGAAGAGGCCCCACTTTTACCCCTGGGCTCGCTGCAATTGTCTCTCATTACCTGTCATGCTATTTTTTGTTTTCCGGACAATGCTAAGGCAGGAGAGAAACTCACCCATGTGCTGCTGCACAGCATGCAGTGAAATGCAGGGCTAATTCCCTCCCCTGAAGCCTTCCAGCCCCTTCTGGGGCAGAACTGGGGCTCCCCTGTACATTTTTTTGGGATGGGGACAACCCCAACTCCTGAAGCCAGCCAACCCCCAAGGATGAGATTCTCAGCTATGACGGTTACCGGGTGGTGAGGGGAGGGGGTAAATACCTGGAGAGAGAAGACGCTTCTCTCTGAAATTTCTAAGCACACGCTGTCACACTGCACAGTGTCTGAAACCCCCAGCGCTGGGTGGGGGAAGCAGCGTCAGGCTGTCACCGGCGCTGTTGCGGCACCCACACCTATTGAGCCTGACAGAGCTGTTTAGCCAAAGTGCATCGCATTCCCTGCTGCCCTCGTTTTGCTTAATCTGCATTCTTGCAGCTCAGTAATCCTCATGGGAGACTTCCTATAAATAGTGCTTTGGCAATTAAACCCGCTTTCCTTGCAAAATAAGCTTTAATTGCTATTGGCAGGTAGCTTGCAGAAGTATCTCCTATGGAGGAACCAGAGGATGAAATACGTTTTAAATAATGAGGGTTTATCTTTGTGAAGAAAGGAAAGTTTATCTTAAATGCTAATGCTATTATCTAATCGAGCATCTAATGTTTTTCTATGCAGTTTGCCCCTCTGAGAGCACCACGGAGCAGAAATGTGGGCTGTAAAAATCCTGCCGTGCTCACAGAAATGTCTCTTGCACATTTTCAGGGAAACCAGGTCAAAGATTACACCTCTGCAGTATTTTTTTTTGGTGATAGACATTCATTATCTTTAATGCATTTTACTCAGATTGCAATCAGAATGATATTTAAAGAAAACAACAAAACACAATAAAATAGTGACCCTCTGCCCTCAGAAAACAGGTGAATATACATCCAGGTCAAATCCACTGGCCAGCTTTGTTCTGCTGAGGAGCTGGGGTCTTTTATTTCAGAAGCAGGTTTAGCTGTTCTGCTTCTTGTTTCAGGAGCGCTTCACATTCAAAAATGACACCTGGAAATCTGAACAGGCACGGCGGAGCCTATCATAAAGGGAAAGGGGGATTTGGACTATTTGGAAGTAAATCCTGAGATTATTTTTGCATGAACCTGTAAGAATGATATCAGTATGCATGTAAGTGTGTATAAACCAGATGCTGCTCCTGCCTTCTTGCATGCTGAGTGTGCTTTGCTTCAAATCAATGTTCTTACAGGCTTCTAGGGGAGCAGGAGCAATCCAGCTACAGACAGAAAACCAAGGCTTTTCAAACCGAAATATGGCACCTGATTATGTGAGGTTTAAATAAAACCACAGATGATACAGTCCTGTTTTAAGATTAAAAGGCACAGCATCATACCTTGCTCCCAATGTGGGTCAAATCGTTTAAAATGACCAAGTTCTTCCATGTGACTAAGTTCTACTGGGGTCTAAGGTCACATCAGACCATTTTTGAAATACATTTTTGAAAAGACTTGGCATGTACAAGGGGACATTCTGTAAAAAATTATTTTCTATACTGTTGGTCAAAGTCTCCTGTGAAATTCATTTAAATGACATATAGACACACATTCTGTGCTCACTTTTTATAAATATTCAAAATATGAGTTCTCCTGCTGGGCATGTTTTCAGCAAGCGCGTAGTGGTCAGGTCTGGGGCTGAGGCTGAGTTTTGAATTTGTATTTGTACGGAGTGAATGCATGCCCTGAGCTCAGTCCTGCCGGGGAACGCACGTACCAGTAGGACACAGCATGGTGGCACTGAACTTTGTCAACCTTCCACAGCAAACTGCTGAAGGCCAAAAGCAACCAACAGTTATATTTTAAAGAATGTTTTTGAATAAAAGTTCTCAAAGAATTCACAGCTCAATTTTGGAAAATTTTTCAAGGAATCAGATGGCCAATTTTTTTCTGGGCCCTATGTGTTACTTCAAAGTCTGGCCAGGGACATGTATGTTGTCACACTTTGCCCTTTTGACTTTTAAACAAAGCCCTGGACCATGATACCACTTGTAAAGCTTTGACCCAGCCTAAACCTGCTGTATTACCCCATTATCTCAGTCTTCTCCTCAAATGCCAACCTACTAATCGGTCTGTTCACCTTCTGCAAGACGGTTCTGGTTCACCCCATAAATCTGATACCGTGGTGTGTTTCATTTCCTAGTTGACCCACTGATCTCTCTGCCCCTGAGCCTATAACCCTCTCTACCCCTGTGAGTATGGACGTGTTTTATCTAACTCAGCTGTTGCGTAGAAGCACACACATAGCAGAGACAGAGAGAGATGCCAGTTTGGCGTTGGGTGAAGAGCAGAAGGAGGGTGAGAGACAGCAGGGTTTCTCCAGCTTTTGTGAGGGTGATGGAGAAGGAAAAAAGGGTGTTCCCCTGCAGTCTGCCTCCATTGCCTGGGCACCTCTGGCTCCCCTTGCCACCAGTTACTGCAGCAAAGTAAGTCTCACTGAGCTAGTCTAACCCCCAGAAAGCTCCCTTCCACTCTGCAGCTCACTCATTCAGTGCCAATTGTGTTGGCAGCCCAATTCACAGCTCTTATTCTGATCTCATATATAACTTCTGGAAGCCTAAAGGTCACGTGCAGCAGTTATTTACAAAGGGCACATACTTCGTACTTTTGAAGGTTTGGTTTTTTCTTTGACATGTTCCTCACATTGAGCACACTCTGTGCGCTTTAGCATCAAGACATAGACACCAAGGATATAATCACTGGGTTAAAACCTCGCGTGGAACTCCAGATACTTTTCCCCACTAATCATCCTTCAAAAATTGTGGAGCTCTGTTGCTAGGCATTGCAACTGTTAACTCTCAGATTGCTCGCCATCACAGCGTCAGCCACAGCCCTGAATTCTGAATCATGCAGCAGATCTATCCATCCCATACAGGGTAAAGATAGTACTTAAAAACCCTTTGTGTGGATTCAACACTTTGACTCAGAGCTACAAGGATCCTATTTTAGAAATGTTCTTAATACATATGTTTATGTTTTTCCTTAAAAAAAAAGAAAATTAAAAACTGCAATTTGAGGAAGAGTAATGTTAATCCTTTTCTTACACCAGACTTCTTTGAATACATGGAAATTGAAAACCCCGCTTCAAGCCCTGTGTCTTCCTGAGTGAAATCAAAGAGACATCGTCCACTTCCTAGGAGGTCTTCTACATCTCCTCACCATGGCACCACTCTGGAGGCCTTTTAAAGAGACTGAGAAGAGGAGCTTTCATCATTAACATTAAACATCCCAAGAAATAGGCTAAGATCTTGTGCTCCTTCTTAGCTCTCCTTCTGGCTCAATAAATCTGCCATTTATAGAATCATAGAATCATAGAGTGTGTTGCGTTGGAAGGGACCTTTAAAGGTCATCTAGTCCAACTCCACTGCAGTAAGAAGGGACATTTTTAACTAGACCAGATTGCTCAGAGGCAATTATAAGAGGCAACACCTTCAAGAGCAACTAGACTTTGGAGATCAAGGGGCTGGGGGGTGACTAAGGACTTTCCCCTCCTCTCTAGCTCCTGAATATGTTATGAACTGCTGATATGATAGTCTCCTTAAACTCTCCCAAAGTGCAAAGGGACTTATTTTATGTGCATGCATGGCCAATAATTCAATTCTGAAACACTTCTATCTGTGTTCCAAAAGGAAAGAGAAACCCCGCACCACATGAACTTTGAAAATGAAGGTGTAGGTGGCTCACAAAAAACTGAGGTGCTGGGAAATGAGTCTTTGCACCTTTGAGTGCAAAATACACTCCAGAGAGGGGACAGGTTTGAGATATAAGAAGCCCGTGGTGTGTCCTCAACAGCCACCTCTGGGAAGCTTCCAGTTGCCATTCTGTCTTTGGTAGGTTCTGTTCTGTGTTCCATAAATGTCACATTGAAGGTCTGCCTTCACCCCCAGCCCAACCCGTGTGACAGAAAAAAACCTTATTTTTGGTCCAGCCACAGAGCCTTTTGAATATCCTACTGTGCACCTTGCTATGTTTAAGCACATTAAAAATGTGTTAATCTGTGTATGCTTCCCGAAAAGTCAGTTTGCTTTATCCTGTCTCAATTTTTGGAGCAAAATAATACATGAAATACTTGTTTGTTTGTTTGTTTATTAAGCACCCAGTACTTTCATGTCTTAATTCTGTCTTACTTGACCTACAAACACTGGCAATAACTTTCAGTGTTAATGTGACTGGTAGAAACTTTTTGTTTGCTTGTTTTTCTAACAACAGGTTTTTCTTCTGTTTGCATTTGTAATCTTAACAAGGGAGAAAATGCTTATAGGGACAGGTATAGAAAGTCACAGAAGTGTAGTCGAGAAGAGTAATGGGTATTAAATCAATATTTATAAACATAACAACTAATAGAAAAACAGACTCATACCCATTTGTTTTAAAAATAGGTTGCTGCAAAAACATGTAAATGAATATTTAATTTAATGGGTTTTTTTCTATATCAAGTATAGTTCCTTTTATAAAAGCCCATGAACAATGACAATAATGTACAATAAATATTAATAATTACCCATAATGGGTAATTAAAGTTTAATAATTAGTATGAAAGTCAAAATAGCAAGAAAGAATCACTTGATCACATTCAAAACATTCAGTATTTGAAGGATGTTGTATAATCATTACAGCATAGGTTAATGATTGTCCATTTGAAGTCTGCACTCATTTACGTTCATGGTTATTGGAATGTAACAGTTGATAGAGCATTTCATGATAGAAAAAATTGAATATGTAAATATTATTCCAAATGTGAGTCCACCGTGATGGGGTTATCTCTGCAAATGTAGTTCAAATTGGTGGTATTCTATAAGGAGGTTGCTTTTTGAAGTGCCTTTGCAAAAATGGGTTTAATTTAGGGGAGTTCAGGTCAATATGCTGCACAGAAATGGGGATTTTGTATTTGTAAACACAGCTCAACTGAAAAAAATGGCTTTAGCCTAAAATTCCCTGCTACCCTGCAGCTGAGGATCTGGACCATATTTTCCAATACTTTGCAGAGTGTAGTTGAACAATCTTTTTCGATACATTTTGGGGTTCTCTTCACTTTGCTGTATGGAATCCCAGCCCTTAACATAATCCCAATACAAAGAAGAGAAATAGTTTATCAAAAACCTACTTTGGCTCATGAGGCTGACTTAGAAAGAGGGAGAGCAGAAGACAACCCAAAATACATCTTCCATGGGGTAGCATGCTGCCATTTCAAAAGGTCCACAGTCCTTTTTGAGGCCTTCTGGGTTTTTTTTTTTTACTTTTTTTTTAATTCTGCAAAAAAAAGTAAACTTTTTCTTAAAACAACAGGTTAATTTTGTTGAATGCTGTAATTTTTATTTTTTAAAGGATACATTTTAATCCCCAATTCCAAGAATTTAAGTGTTCTTTCTCCTAGCAATCAGCTTTTCTCTAAAGTCCTCCACATCTTCTGGTATTTGAGCACTGTAGACACCAACCCACTTCCATCTTCTCATGTTCAAGGTGAGATTTGTGGTCAGCTTGACAAGCCACCTAAAAACTGTTGTGGGATGGGTTGTTTTTTTTCTTTATTTGCTTTGATTGAGTTTTAGCAAGTTCAGTTTCCCAAGCCTGTTGTCCATGCACCTGTGTGGTAAAGCAGGAAACACTCTTCTTCTGCACAAATATAGTAACACTTTTTAAATATTGTGAGAGTACAAGGGGGGGACTGAGTACTAGCGGGGGACGTGCCACATGGTAACCCCTGTTCCCTAAGACCATTGAACAGAAGCTGGTGAGGAGTGAGATGAGTGAGAAAATTACTAAATGAGGAAAGGTGTTTCTGAAGCAATGTAATTACTTAATGTAATGACCAATCTCTGCCCTTTCATTGCTTCACGCCCTTTAGCGCTTTTGGTGGTCAAGCTGTTTTGCAATGGGTTTATCTTTCCCATTTCATAAATGAGGAAAAAGAGGCACAGGGGAGCAACTTGATGGAGGAGGTAAAACAAGTCCCTGGCAGAGCACAGGGAACCACCAGGATGTGAAATACCCATGAAAAACAAAATCCTAGGTAAGAGGAGAGGCTTTAAGACAGTTTTGCAGCCTCCATGTCCAATACTGGAGAAACCCCAGCATGACTGCTCGACACACCCACCTCTATATGCTGATCTATAGTAGGGTCCCACCAGTGTCCCATCCAGTCCCAAACAACAGTCCTCTCTACTGTGCCATTCAGGGGTACCTTTGCAAGACGCGTCATGGTTGCAGTGACTGTGGCACATGCGTTCTCCCATACTTGGCTAGGAAGAATTTCTCATATTTTCGGGAACCCATCATTTTCCCCGTTGTACAAAGCTGCAGGAGACGGCAAATGGACCTGTGACTGTTTTACAGGCAGTGCAGGAAAGCAAAGCTGCTCTGACTATGTAAGAGCATCAGCAACCCCCACATGCTTTAGTTTAAGTAAAACATGCAATAAAGGAAAAAGACTGAGGAAGTCTGTGCAAGTGAGTGAAATTAGCTTTTTCCTAAAATGGAGAATTAGAATGTTTCATGAAATTAATGGAAAGAGGATCTTAGAAAGAATAAAGAGGGGCCTGGATAAATTAAAGATTTTATCTGAAACCAAACTGGAGTAATTGACTAAATTAACTTGTCTTAAAGAGACATGTACTGAGACATTGCAAAATAAAGAAAAGATAAAAGGAAATTAGAGAGTGTAATATGGCATATAAACAGCACTAGGAAAAAACTGAAGGGAAAAGTAAGAATGCTATTGTCAAAGTGGAAGAAGAAAGGCTTTACATGCGTGTAAGTGACTAAATGTACCATTTTATTTTTCAACAAGAAATACAAAAATCTTCCTGCTGGTTCCCAATAGAAAGAAATCAGTATTCAAATGACGCATCTCCGGGAGCAGTCTACAAACAACTACACCTCATAGTCATTTCTGCCTTACTTTATTTATTAATTAAAATTTCAAGAAATCATGGTAAGGCCCTGAGCAGAGGTCATAATTTGATTTTTTTCTACTGATGTGTAGAATAAGCCAAGACAAACTTTATAATGCATATATTTTAATTTGGGCAGTATCTAAAATGAATCATGGGCAATATTTTTCTGATCAATACAATGATATAAAAAACAAATTTCAAGGTTTTTCAAGATATTTTTCATATGCTAAGGCAGCTAGCACAAACCTGCTAAAGCAGTAGAAACCCTCCAGTGTAGTATGTTAGCACAACACACATTAAGTGCCCTCAGTTTAGAAAATATCAAGGAATAATGTCAATGATGTAAAAACCCTGCATAAACCAACCAAAGCTTTTTGCACAACTCCCTCTTAATTCCTGATCAGAATATTAAATTAAGATTGCATTAAGGAATGGAGAAAAAGTGATTTTGTTAATCTTGCAGACCTCCCTTCAAAGCTCTTTTCCTTTTTCTTCTATATATCCTAGCTTGCTTATTATCATTACTATTTAATATCATAGTGGCAATTAGTGTCTCCAATCAGAGATTGTATTAAAAAAGCTTGGATTAAAAGCTTTATGTATGTATATACACACACGTATACACATATATGCACGTACAGATATGCCTAAAGACTTCCCTGTGAGGCAGTGGGTTAATAGCGATGAGCAGTTGGGAGGGAACGAGCATTTCAGCAACAAAGAAGGATACTTTTTCAGAGCCTAACTTCATAACACAAGGAGACACTTTAATAAGTTTAAGCGGGATTTTTTAAATTCTAAATAATGATGTAGTTTATCTAGAGGGTGAAGAAGCACCTTTAATTTGTGATGAGATCTAAAATAAAAAAGGAAGATTAAAATAAACCTTTTATGCTCCTGTTCATGTCAGCTGGTGTCACTTCACGGAAATAACCTTTTGCACAGAAAATACACTGCCCCTTTTAATTTTTTTTTTTTTATTATATGGGAATCACGTTCATCAACTTAATTAATAGACATATAATAATGCTCTGCTGTGATTTAACTAGCCATTTTTGTTCCCAAGGACTAAATCTATAGTTGTTGCTGGGGAATGCACACCATCTATTTTATTGGGTTTCCTACATATCTTGCTGCAAGGAAGCCAGCTCTGTGATAGATCGGCAGCAACAAGGCTGCACAGCTCTTTAGGGCAGAAAAAAAATCAAACTGAGGTCAGGAAAAGAATAAAGCAAGATTTTTCTCTTTGAGGATGGGGAAATAAATGCCACTCTACTGGGAGGAGGCCTACAAGGAGATGTTCACTTGAAAGTTTATGATTTCTGTATTTTGCCAGGGTCATGAAGGACGGGTGTCCTGCAGGGCTGTCCGGTCTTCACGGCAAGGAGGGAGTGTTCAGTAAGAACCTCCTCTCCGGACAGGGTGGCTGGAGTGCAGGGTCCTGACAGTGCCCAGCTATGGAAGCTGTCCCGGAGCAGTGCTCAGCGTAGGTCACCTCATCCAAATCAGTTCCGAGGACTATGCTACTCCGTAGCACCATGGAAATGCAACCACAGAGCTGTTCCTCAGTATTTTCACAGCCTGTGGATCCTCCCACCTAAAATTTGGCTTCTGTGGTTGCACACAGGGCATGGTTTCCTCCTGTGGAAGCAGTTACATTTTTTTTCTTGAAAGAGCATGGGAATTTAAGCAGTGTATTGTAATCTATCTGAACGGAAGGTGAACCAGGCGTTGAGGCTGAGAGGGGTCCTGCTAGAAATGCTGCCTTATTTGCAGCACTGTTGGAGGACCATCACACCTTGTTGCACAGGTGTCCCTTCTTGGACCAGTGCATGTCTCCAGTTCCTTGGGGGAGTTATCGATCCCTCATGTGTGCAAATGAACAAAACTCTGCAGCCTGTTTCAACAGGATGAGCTGTGGACTGATGATATTTTGGGGCTCAGCAACCCTATAGGCTACCCTACAGGACCACCATGCCATGTGGTATGTGGCCTATCTAAATCCTACCTCCAGAAAGGACCAAAGTGATAAGGTTTTTGTATCCTTCACTATCCAAGAAGTTGAGACCAAGGCAGGAGAAGTGGTTGGCAGGGCGCACCTCTGCAGGAGGGCTGGTGCAAGACAGAAGCAAAAAAGACTCATGGTACTCTCATCCCATGGCAAGGGACGAGTGGTGACACTGGAATCACAGTGCATTTTTATTCTGCATTTGATGGGGGCACACACTGTACCTTATACCCTCAACCTTCTTTGTTAATCCTTGGTTTGAACCCTGTAAAAATCAAAGCCCCAGCAGCATTACCTTTTGTTAGTTCCAATGAGATTTCAGCAGATTCTCACTAGTAATGACTGCAATTTGAGACACCCATTTCCCTCATTTTTTAACCTGGTTTTCTAGGAAGCATGGGGGTGGGAAATCCCTAATCAGGTTCTGTGCATATGTGTCTACCAGAGTGTGTCCCTCAAAATATTCTTAAAACAGCAGTTTAAGGTTTGCAATGAGAATACTCATGTTCCAGCAAATTACTGAAAGTCAGTAAGAGAAGACAGTGCATATTAGTCCCCTCATTCAAGGGAAAAGATCATATTAATTAGAAATCTAAAAATTAACATGGGAAGGAGGTCTTACATATAGATGAAACAGGAAAAATATTCATGGACACCAAAGTAGTCAAGATACCGGTGAGTAGTGAGGTAGTAAAGATGGGGAACTGAGGCAGGACTCTCCAAAGTATTTAAATGCCTCTTTCAGAAAAATGAATGGCATTCAAGCCAATGAGTGCGCTGCCGGCATCCTATTCAAAGCCCTGTGACAAGGGAGGGACGCAAACCCACGTTTCCCAAGCCCCCAGCCACCGCTCCCGTAACTGGATGAGCTTTCTTTGCTGCCTCTTTTCACAACATCACCATGACAACAGTGGCTGCTCTCTTTTTGGCTAGTGCTCAGTGTGCATATTGATGGTGATCAACAATGAGGTACTACCACGATGAGTAAATAGATTAGACCCATGTGTTACCCTATGGTCAACACACACAATGAGCAGATCTGTAGCCTTCAGATCACTGTTGTTATTCCCTCTCCCGAGTCCTGCAGTGTCCTTTCTACTGACACATAAGCTAGTATTTGACGATAGTATTATTTACATTTTTAATTACATTGTGTGTACTGGGTATTTACTCTGAGCACAAGTGGCAAGCTGTTTGGGAGCTAGTGTTTCTGCAGTGCTGCTAATTAATTGATGATAAATAAGTAAATAAAGAGCCCAGCAAAAGCAGAAGGAAAGACTATAGCCTGCTGCTTTCCTTTCCAGAAAACTCTATCCTCCTTATTTTTTTTTTTCATTTTTTCCCCCCCAGTTATCATTCACCTTTTAATTGAAACAAGTTTGCCATTTGGCTGCCAAAGCTTCCCCTGTAAGCAATGCGTGGCACTGAAGACTGGTCTAAATGCTTTTTTCTTTCCTTTCTTTGTTTCCTGCACTGGGATGATGGGTCCTTAGGTTAGTCTGAAATTCCTTACACATGCATCCCCCGATAAGTCAGGTCTGGGAAATCTTCCATACGTGCCATGAAGGGGAACCGTGGCAAATGGCAGGAAAGAAGCTGGGATCAAAACAGAGCACAAAGAGCTCCCCTGCCTGATTTTTGTTGAGAGTGAAAGAATATTCACTCTCTTCTCCATAAGTAACCCTCACTTACACTGCACAGATAGGAAACAAAGTTTAATAAAGTGCAACCACAAGAGCTAGGCTTTCAAATGCTACACCTACGGCTGGGGCAGGTTTCCCAAGAATGCCTCATTGAGTAAATTCTGGCCACTTTCATTATGTGACTAAGTCTTTCTTCAGCCTATCAGCATGTACCTAAAGTCGTGTTCATTTGCTTAGCTCTTTTGCATTTAAAAATCTGGTCAAGATGAGACAAGCTATATATTATAACATACGTTTAAATATGACTTGGCCCAATGAGTGTTTTAAGAGGAGTGGATAGCTGGTTCGTGCTCATTAACAGATGGAGTAATCCAGTAAAGGAAAGGCCAAATTTGGGAGCTGAATTATGTAGCAAATCCGAGCTTTCCAGAACTGTTGATGATTTTATAACCACTTTGCCTAGATGGGAACAATTATACAAAGGGCAGGCCCAGGCAATAGGGAACATCCCAATGGGTGTTAGTAGAGCCTGTAGCCACACTGAAGAAATAATACAACCTCTAAAAATCTTAGACATGCAAAAGGACTGCTGAAAAAGGATGCAATTTTAGAAACATACCTAAAGAAACTGCTGTGTAAATATACAGGTTAGATTCTGTGGAGGATCAAGACTAAAATGTGAGAAGGTCACAGCACTCCATCTCCAGGTTCTCACCTGCGTGACACATTTGGTGTGACTCAACAAGAAAGTGACTGCTGTTTCTTTCTGCTGTCTTCATGATAGGTACATCCAGTGTTCTGCAGAGCACAAAAGCCAAAACACATGAGCCTCCCCTTCATTATGTTCCTTTTAATCCATAAAAGTCAATCCACTATGGGAACTTGGGCATGGCAATGTTGAGCAGTGTGGTGACCAATTTTTCGTATAACTGCCCGCAAGTTGGAGTTCTAACTGCCTATCAGTAGGGGCAACAAAAGCCCTCATATTCCCCTGAAATCTACCTAATTCAGTCAGAAAGAAATGGCTGACATAAAAGTTTGTCTATTTCCTACCTACTCCTGGGGCTTGCAAGACTTCCTGCACTGAGGCTGCATATCCCAGAACATTTCTGACTTAGACGCCCAGATGTTTTCTTTTCAAAGCTAGGTGAAATAAATGCATCAAATCTTTCTTTGAAAAAAACTTCAAAATATAGTGTATTTATTGAAAAAGTGGGAAACTGAACGGAATCTCTTCTCTCTCTGGAATTGTTTTAGCCCATATTCAGTGCCCTGTTGATAAGCATCCTGGGTTGTGAAGCGCCCACAGTCTTTCCAATCGAGGTTATTTTTTCACTCTACATGACTTTTCATCAATTCAGTTAAAGCAAAAGCACAGTTAAACACAGATCTATAGTTTAATGACAGGAGAGACTCAAGTTTCCCACTGCATTGAATACTTAATAGCAGGTATTGAAATATTTAGTGGCCTCCAGGCTAGAACCCAAACTCCCCCTCCCCTCATGCCAGGTGAGTGCCTTAACTAGGTTATGAAACAGTGCAGGGCCATATCAAGATCTCTTTATAGCCAAGATCCACACAGCAACATGTACCTTGGAGAGACCCAGAACAGGGGAACTCCAGGAGTAGCTCATATACACACAGTAACTGCAGCTTCCCTGCTGCGCTTTGATGCACTTTTATTGCGGGCTTAAGGAATATTGAATTATTGCCTGCAAACTGGAATGGCTTCATCCGGGAAGTCTGAGATCATCCATGCCCCTAGAATTTACCTCCACCAATTTATCCTGCACTTTGCTTACAATCAATCGTGATGAATTAACCACACCACAGCTCCTGGGACAGCGACGCGAGCTGTGGAGCGTGGTTCTCTGCGTCTCGCAAGAGATGTGAACCCTCCTGAAAGGAGGAGTTGTGCCCCCTATAACCTCCTGGTTGGGATGTCTACCTGTTAAATGAGAGGTGAGGAGTGGGGGCAGAAATTAATCTAGGTCCTTGGCAGCAGGGTACGCCCTAGCTGGGGAGTCCTTATACAAAATGGGACTGCAGTACCTAGTCCTAATTTGGCTGCTATGCTTTGTGCGACCGTGTTTTGAAAACACCTACCAGATGGGCCCCTGTGAGCAAAATAAGTAGGAAAACAAAGAATTTGTATCTCCCTTTCTGGGTTAGGAATAACATGCAAGCCAAACTCCAAAGTTTTGCTAAGAGTGAGGTACTTCTTCGCACTTGTGGCTTCTGGAGAACATTATTACGAGGTAGCAGAAGCGACAGACAAAATGACAACTAGCTGCTGAAGTCTCTTATAAGTTTCTTGACAGACCTGTGCCAAAATACCTGCCGAGGAGCAAGGCTTCCAGAAGCGGTCACTGTAGGAGCAGACCCCACCTGTCAAGAAGTAGCTGCAATAATCGGTCTGGAAGGTTGTTGATGGGCCACCAGAATTTTTCAATTTAGCAAGCTATAGGAGAGAATAAATTGCTGGATTTCTATGTTCATTCCTGGGGCCCAGCTTTGAGATTTAGGTTATTAAATCAGATTCTAAGTTTTCGTTTAAAGGAAAACAACAACAAGAACAACAACAAGAACAACAGAAAAAACCACCCACACATTTAAAAAAAAAAAAAAGCAGCAATACAAAGAGATGGAGTGACACTCCAATCACTGGAATGTAACCAAATGAAACCGTGTGATCCTATGCAGGGAATATTTGCTGCTGTTTGCTCCTTAGTTAATTAATTATTGCTGGCAAGTCGTGCAGGGTGTGGGCCTGTTCTTGGCTGCTGCACTCTATGTTTGATGCTGAGGCCAGGGGAACTCCAGAGGGTATTGTAAAAATTCCTCGCCTTGGGAGTGAAATAGAGAAAAAACCCTCTGCATGCTCGCTGTTGTTGTTGTTGTTGTTTCAAATCCTGTCCCCCATGGTAATTTTATGATGGTCCTTGAAGCTCTAAACCACCAAAGATGGAGGCTGCGTGTTTCGCCCAGCTTAAAGATGTTAGGGAAAGGTTACAACGGTACAGCAGGAATATCTCTGTTGAGTTCAGGGGAAGAGGGGAAAGCTAGAACAGGAGTTAGGATGTCCATATGGGGGATAGCACATCTGGGCTTCATTCCCCCGATTTGTTGTAAAATGTCTTTATGACCTCAGCCAAATCACTTAGGGATGGGTTATTAAAGGGATTTAGGTACCTAAATCCACCATGACATTTTCAAAGTTGAAGCTCAGGCACTGCCTTGTCTTTCTCCTCCCCGCTGATGCATAAAACTCCTGGGGATGGTTAAACATACCTTCCTGCTGGAGACTGGGGGGGTTGAGAGAAGCTTTCCCCCGCTGCGTCCCTCCTAGTTGCTTTTTCTCATTTTCATGCAATTCCCACTGATATGGGACCATGAGTAAAACTGGATCAGGTAACCAATTTTGCTGAAAAATAAGCAGTCAAAATGTCACCACAAATGCTAAAAAATGAAAAAAGGAGTTGTTTTAGTCCAAATGGATAAAATGTTTTTGTTCAGCGTGTGACGCCACTATCACGTGATAGAAAAGAGCGAGGTTGAGTAGGGGCAAGAATTAAAAATGTGGACAAGAAAGGTGGGAGCAGCTTGTGGTCAGCACAACCACTAACAGAAATAGCTTGCTTTACTTTTATTTTTACAGGTTAATTTTTTAGGAAAAAGCTTAAGAGTTTTTCCAGTGCTGCTGCTAACAAGGTGGTTGAAAATGTATCTCAAGTCTTGTATGCTCCAAGAATGCATGGTCTGCCATTTAAAGTCTGCCAATTAATTTACCTTTTTACGAAGAAAGACTCAATATATGAAAAAACGGTGTAAATAAGTATCCCACAGTCACAAAATAGCTGAGGTAATTCATGATGGCTGAGTAATAGTTGAGTAATTTGCAATAAAGTCATAGCAACCCCAACGAAGGCTGAAAAGAATTTCTACCTTCTTGGATGAAAATTAGAGCTGATCAAAACTTTGGATTTGTTTTATTTCCTATTCATCCCCCGCTTCAATATATATTGGGTTACAATCACAGTCTTTCTGATTTAAACTAATAACAAAACAGGATTAAGTAGTCTCCGGTGAGCTGTTTTTAAATCACAATAACTGTCCATACAGGCACAGTTCCATTAATTAAACATATGAATTTAATGTACTTAGTTCATGCAAGTTTGGACTCAGACTCACAAGTGGTTATGATAGCATAACAAGTTACGATGCTTTACTTGACCTATGATTTAACTGTCCCCGTATGTCGTTTTGAGCTGTAGTGAGAGACGCAGCAACAAAGGAAAGTCTGGTTTAGCACAGGAAAGGGAGTTCTGTTAATTCAACTTCATATTTCAGTAAAAATAAATATGGTGCAAATATGAAATGAGTGTTAAATACGTTGTCTATTTAAAAAAAAGATCATATGCTGTATGTTCTACTAAGAGGTGCAAGGGATTTCTTGCCGTCTTGGGGGAAATGATGGCTGAACATAAGTTTTGGAGATTTGTTTCTTGTTTGATTTTTTTTCCCCCCCCACAGAATCTTTATTTAAATGTAAAAACTAAAAGTCTTTATAGGAAAATTAAAAAATCTAGCAAAACCAAAATGATGTTTTAAAATCCATTTAGCAAAAAGTTTCAGCAAATGTTTTCTCAAAATGGTTATTTAATTTTTTCTTTTGCTGACTGAAACCAGATGCCTGCTAAGTCAATAACTGAAGACTTCATGTTTTGTTTAAAGAAAAAGAAAAAAATAGGAAGTGGGTCTGGGGAGAAAAAAAGAGTCTGTGGGGAAATTTGGACAAAGTGAATAGCTGTTCAATTTCTTCTCTGCACAGCAGAAACCACCTCAGTCCTGCAGAGATGTTGTGATTTCTACACCTTGCCATTTTTTACTCCCCCGATGAGTACTATGGAAAAACAACGGGTTCTTCATTGACTGAGGTAGGTGAAGTCATCCCATATATTCCTCCCCGGTACAGGAGAAGGGATCATAAGCTTGAAGACTGCAACTAGCTGCTTCTTCTGCGTGCATAATGATCATAAGCAGATTGCGGCTGAGCTGGCTACCTGTTTGAAATGTTGAATATGCAATACTTGACCAGAAAGTAGAGAATAAGACCAAAAAAAATTAGATTTTTTTTTTCTCAACCTCAGCCAGCTGACGTTGGTCAGATTTACAAAAGTTGCTTGAAAACAGGCAGCAGCCACTGACTCAGAGGTTACACTCCGTTTTGACAGCATGAAATTAGTTGCAGTCGAGCACGATACGTGTTTCTGGTCCACTCTTGTGCAAGGACGTCTCCTGCAGTAACCCAAAGGCTTTGAAGCCTCAGCTGGAGAGCAAAATCCCCAAGGGAAAGGTCGCAATTTCAGAGAAGCAGCAGTGTTCTGATAAACAGGATAAGGGAATTTTAGAAACTTCAGGACTTTTTTTTTTTTTTTTTCTTCCTTCCTTTCCGGCCCACACAGGTATTGCTTGAGGCATCAGTCCTAGAAAAATTAGGCTACTGTAAGATTTATTGGCTGAGTGCAGAGTTTACATTACATTTTCTCTCATCACTTTCTCCTGGAGTAATTGCCTATGCATGCACAGTCCTGGCTGCAAACAGTGTGGTCTGATCCTTGGGTGGCTCATTTTGGGACTGATCCAGCTGAAGGTTGATATCACCCATGAGCAGCTGAGTCCTTTTAACT